>NC_137776.1:176835276-177465276 GCF_963455305.1 Plecotus auritus | reverse complement strand
GGTGTGAAACCATAGAAGTTAGTAGCGTTAGTAAGAATGGTTCAGAGAAACGCAAGTGAAAAGTCTTGGAACTGCCCTTAGAGAAGATAATCTTTCAGGTTCATTTCAGATGTGTGCTTTTCTAAGAGGCACTGTTGATGCATTGTTTTTTCAACTTCTTGTTCCAAAAGGTCATTTCCATATTTCTTAGTAATTTGGCAGTCTGGGATTATAGGTAGAAATGTAATTTTCTCATCCACAGATATAAGCTCTGAATCTTTTCAGACCCTAAAACCTGGGAGGTGTTTGCTTAACATACTAGCCACAGAGCACCCTGCTGAATCAGCTTTCTTCAAGTAGTATGCCGGTCTCCGCAATTGCTACCAAATGTAGCCATTTTGATGGACCACATTACAGATTTCGAAAAGATTCATTGATAGATTACAGATGTATAAATGCATCTCAGATTAAACATGTGCTTCTCTGTATATGTTTAAAAGTGTCCTGTTTTTGATGATTGGTGTGTTTAAATGTTTTTCAAGTTATAGGCTCATGGATGGTTAAAAAAATACTAAAAAATAATGTGTCACGTGTTACCTCTTATTTTCCCCCTTGCTATTACAAGTCGAATTTATAAAATTGGACAAATGTTAGGTCAGTGCTTTTTAAAGTGTTTGGGAAAAACATACATAAAACACCATTTCGTGTATAAGAGAAGCTATTCTGTTATATCTATAGCCTGAATCCGCCCCCCCCCCCCCCCCCCGCCGCCCCATTTCCAGAAAAGGGTAAATTTAAAAATGGAATGGGGTTGGACTGGCTTATTTATTTATATATTCCTAGAGGCCTGGTGCACGAAATTCGTGCACAGGTAGGGTCCCTAGGCCTGGTTGGCGATCAGGGCCGATCTGTGGGGCAACCAGCGGGGCAATCGGGGGGCCCCTGCTGGCACCTGCATTGGCTGGCCTGGTGCCCCCCACTTGCCGGCCCCATCCCCCGCTGCCGCTCGCCTCCCTCTGAAGGAGGTAACTGGCAGGGTGATAGGGGGCCCCACTCGCTGGCCGGCCCCATCCCCCACCGCTACCACAGCCGGTTGCCTCCCTCTGTGGGGTGACCTGCAGGGCGATCGGAGCGGGGGGGGGGGGGGGCTACTGGTACCCACCTTGGCTGGCCTGGGGGCTGGGGGCAGCTTCTGCATTGAGTGTCTGCCCCCTGGTGGTCAGTGTGCGTCATAGTGACTGGTTGTTCCACTCGTCGTTACGCTGTTCGGCCAATTTGCATGTTAGGCTTTTATTATATAGGATTTATATTTAATTTTTAAAAATTAAATGTATTGGGGTGACATTGGTTAAGTGTATACATGATCTGTATATTGTATTATGTGCCCACCACCCAAAGTCAGATAATCTTTCATCACCATATGTTTGGTCATCTTTATCCTTTTACTACTCCCACACCCCTTCCCTTTGCTAGCCACCATACTATTGTCTGTGTCTATGAGTTTTTGTTTGTTTTTCTTGTTTGTTCATTTGTTACTTTCAATTTTATATCCCATATGTGAGTGAAACTATATGGTTCTTAACTTTTTCTGACTTATTTTTCTTAGCTTAATATTCTCAAGTTTCATCTGTGTTGTCACAATTGGCAGTATTTCACCTTTTCTTATGGCTGAATAATATTCCATTGTATATATGTGCCGTGTCTTCTTTATCTAGTCATCTATTGAAGGACACTTTAATTGTTTCCATGTCTTGGTCACCGTGAATAATGCTGCAGTGAACATAGGGGTGCATATATCTTTGCAAATAAATGTTTTCAGATTTTTCCAGTAGATACCAGAAGAGGGAATGCTGGGTCATATGGTAATTCTATTAATTTTTTGCAGAACCTTTATACTGTTTTCCATAATGACTGTACCAGTTTACATTCCCACCATTAGTGGGGTTTCTTTTTCTCCACAACATCTCCAACACTTACTTTTACTTGTCTTGTTGATAACAGCTGTTCTAACAGGTGTGGAGTGGTATCTCATTGTGGTTTTGATTTGCATTTCTCTAATAGGTAGTGAAGTTGAGCATCTTTTCATATATTTGTTGGCTATTTGTATTTGCTCATTAAATTTTTTTAAAAATTGATTTTAGAGGGGGGAGGTAGAGAGAGGTGAGAGAGAAACATTGATTGGTTGCCTCCTGCATGTGCCCCAACTGGGGGCATACCCTGATCAGGAATTGAACCCACTATCTCTCAGTGTATGGGATGACGCTCTAACCAACTGAGCCATATTGGCCAGGGCCTCTGCCCATTTTTTAGTTAGATTGTTTGGTTAATATTGAGTTGTATGAGTTTATATATTTTGGATATTAACCCTTTGTCAGAGTTGTTATTTGTAAAATATCTTTTCCCATTTAGTTGGTTGCCTTTTTGTTTTGTTGTCAATTTCTTTGTTGTGCAGAAGCGTTTTAGATTGATATAGTCCCATTCATTTATTTTTGCCTTTACTTCCCTTGCCTTTGGGATCAAATTCATAAAATGTTCTCTACAACTAAGGTCCATAATTTTAGTACCTATGTTTTCTTCTATGTACTTTATTGTTTCAGATCTTTAATTTGGGTCTTTGATCCATTTTGAGTTAATTTTTATACATGGGACAAACTGTTGTCTAGTTTTATTCTTTTGTATGTGGCTTTCCAATTTCCCCAGCACCATTATTGAAGAGGCTTTTTTTTTTTTTTTTTCTCCATTGTATGTTTTTGGCTCCTTCATCAAAAAATTTTTGCCCATATACCCATGGTTTTATTTCTGGGCTCTCAATTCTGTTCCATTGGTCTTGTGTCTGCTTTTCTGTCAATACCATGCTGTTTTGATTATTGTTGCTCTGTGGTATAATTTGAAGTTTTTTCTGGGGATTGCTCTGGCTATTTGGGGTCTTTTATGGTTCCATAACAAATAATGATGATTTTTTGTTCTATTTCTTTTAAAAATGTCATTGGGATTTTGATGGGGATTGTATTAAATCTATATATTGCTTTGGGTAATATGAACATTTTAACTATGTTGATTCTTCCAATCCATGAACACAGAATATCTTTCCATTTCATTGTGTCTTTTTTAATCTCTTTTAATACTGATTTATAGTTTTTAATATATAGGATGTTCACATCCTTTGTTAACTTTATTCCTAGGCATTTTATTCTTAAAATTACAATTGCAAAATAAATTGTTGTTTGTGGTTTTTTTTCCATTTTTTCTGAAATTTCATTGTTAGTATATAGAAATGCAGTGGATTTTTGTACATTGCTTTTATATCCTGCAACTTTATTGTATTTGTTTATTGTTTCGAATAGTTTTTTGGTGGAGTCTGTAGGGTTTTCTGTATAAAGAATCATGCCATCTGCAAAAAGTGACACTTCTTCCTTCCCAATTTGAAAGCCATTTATTTCTTTCTCTTGCCTGATTGCTTACAGTACTATCTATATATATAAAAAGCTAATATGCTAAGTGTCTGTCTGACTGGTCACTATGACACGCACTGACCACCAGGGGGCAGACGCTCAATGCAGGAGCTACCATGATGCACACTGGCCATTTACAGAGAAACACCACCACGGTCCTGGCACCCACAAAGTGACACTCAGCTTCCCCCAGGTGGGACACAGGCCCCACCACCACCCTGGAGCAACAACCCACCAAATCACAGCCGACGCTGCTGAGACCCATGGTGCAAAATGCAGCCCACAGCCCAGCCCAGGTGGCTGTGGGTGCCGGGCAGTGACGTCACGTAGCAACGCCTGGCTTCCTCTCCCTAGCGACAGGCCATTTAACAATAAACGGCACCATGGACCTGGTGCCCACAAAGCAACACTCGGCTTCCCCCAAGTGGGACATATGCCCGCCACCACTCCGGGGCGACACCCCACCAAATCGCAGCTGACACTGCCAAGACCCCACGGTGCAAAATGAGGCCCACAGCCCAGCTCAGCCTGGAAACAGTGGCTATGGGCACTAGGTAATGACATCACATATCAACACCCAACTTCCTCTCCCTAGTGACTAGCCTCCTTGCAGTTTCTTCAGCCCAGGAACACAACTTGCTTTATAGCCAGGTGGAAATATTTTACACTGTAACCAAATGTCTGTGAAACATTTTCCTGTGCTCATCTCATTTGATCCTCACAGAAGTCCTGGAGTAGGTAGATAGGAGACTCAGTGGAATCCTTTCTAAAACGGAGATTTAGAAAACTTAGAAACTTGACCCGACTGAAAAGAAGTAAGAAATGGTGGACCTTGAAAATGACTTCAGGTTTTCTCACTGCACGGAATATAGTCAAACACTGCTGCAGTTAAATATTTTACCCTTTGTTCTTCCCTGCATGATCTATAATAATAATCTGCTTCGTGTTGATATTTACTGCTGTGTTGCTGACAATTACCTGAAAGAGAAGTTGAGGTGCTTCACTGGGCTGGAAAAAGTTTAGCTAAATCAGAAAGGAGGTCTAATTAAGCAAGTTTATTCTATATATATAAAAGGCTAAGTTGACTCACACATGCGTGATACATATAAAGCTCTTGCGCCAATTGCATGCATGTGTTTCCATCTGTCATTGTTGATCATGAATGTGGTTGACACTTCTATTATAGAGAAAGGGCGAATAGTGATATTAAAATATTTCTTCTAATTAATTTCCTTTCAATGTGCACTGGGCCACTAGTGTTGAATAAGACTTGTCTTCTTCCTGATTTTAGAGGAAAAGCTTTCAGTTTTTCACTATTGCGTATGATATTAGCTGAAGTTTTGTCATCTACAGCCTTTATTATGCTGAGATACCTTCCTTCTATAGCCATTTTATTGAGAATTTTAATCATAAATGGATGTTGTAACTTATGCATTTTCTGCATCTATTGATAAATTCATATGATTTTTATCATTTAATTTTGTTAATGTGGTATATTACAATGATCAATTTATGTATGTTGAACCATCCTTGTATCCCTGGAATAAACCCTACTTGATTTTGATATATTATTTTTTTTAATCTATTGTTGTATTCTATTTACTAGTATTTTGTTTAGGATTTTTAATCTGTATTCATTAGAGATATTGATCTGTACTTTTTATTTTTTTGTGTTTTTGCCGGGTTTTGATATCAGGGTTATGTTGGCCTCATAAAATGTGTTAGGAAGTATTGCCTCTTCTTTAATTTTTTGGAAGGGTTTGAGAAGGATCGTTATCAAATCGTCTTTGAATGTTTGGTAGAATTCACTAATGAAGCCATCTGGTCCTGGACTTTCATTTTTTCGGGAGGTTTTTGATGGTTGTTTCAATTTCCTCACTGTTGATCAGTCTATTTAGTTTTTCCAGTTCTTCATGATTCAGTCTAAGAAGGTTATAGATTTTTAGGAACTTATTTATTTCTTCTAGGTTATTGAATTTAGTGACGTATAGTCTTTCACAGTATTCTAGTGTGATCCTTTGTATTTCTGTGATATCTGTGCTAACTTCTCTTTCATTTCTGATTTTGTTTATACAAGTCTTTTCTCTTTTTTCCTTAGTGAATCTAGCCAGGGGTTTGTCAATTTTATTAATCTTTTCAAAGAACCAGCTCTTTAGTGTATTAATTTTTTGTATAGTCTTTTTGTTCTCTATTTCACTCAATTCTGCTCTAATTTTTATTATTTTATTTCCTCTGACTTTGGGCTGCTTTTGTATTTCTTCTAGTTCTGTGAGATGTAATGTTGGATTATTTGTTTGAGATTTTTCTTGTTTCTTGAGATAGGCCTGTAATGATATAAATTTCCCTCTTATTACTGCTTTTATTGCATCCCAGAAGTTTTGATGTTATATAGTCATTCTCATATATTTCTTTTGACCTCACCTTTTATTTCTTCTTTGACTCAGTCATTTTTTAGTAGTATGTTGTTTAATCCCCACTTATTTGTGGGTTTTATGCTTCCTTTTTACAGTTAATTTCTAATTTCAAAGTATTGTGGTCAGAGAATATGCTTGGCATGATTTTAATCTTCTTAAACTTGAGGCAGAAGGTGGCCAGAGATATCTTGCTAAAACCTGATTCAAATCATGTCTCTTTAGTCAAAGTTCTTGATCAAGGTTTTTTTGCTCTCTCAATATTTACTCCAAATTTCTTAACTTGGATTTAAGGCCTATCACAGTCTGACCTTGATCCAACCTTTAGCCTGATTTTCTACCATTTTCCTTTATAGCCAGACATAGAACGGCTCACCATTTCTCAGCATAGTTTGTTCTTTCCCACCTCTATATTTTTGCTCCTGTTGTTTTAACAGTTGAAATGCATTCCTCATCCTACCTACCCTACAGTATGCTTTGGTTCAGTTCAGCATTAAATGCCTTGCTTGTATCACTTCCTCTGTAAAACTTGCTCTTTCTGAATTAGTCACTCTCTCCTCAGCATTTGGAGAGCACTTGGAACCTTGGCTCCTTACATTGTATTGTTTGTCTGTCGATCTGTGAATTGTTCAGCTATAGGAATGACTGTAGTCAGTGTTAGAGGTTCTTCTTAGCAACCAGGATAAATCAGGGACCAATGAATAATTATGAATATGAAGTGTGTAATATGCAGACATGGTTGCTTAAGGAGTTCAGATTCCAGAAAGGAGAGTACAGAGGTATGACAGTGGTGATTAAGAGCATGGACTTTGGAGGCAGACTGCTTGGGTTTGAATCCCACCTCTGTCATTTACTGGGGTTTACCTCTTTGGGATTTCATTTCCTCACCTGTAACTTAGAAATAACCATAGTGAAGACCTCAGAGGATTGTTGTGAGGGTTAAGTGATTTGAAATGCGCAGGCTGCTCAGAATAATATCTGGTACCTAATAATAACCAATAATTATATAGTGCCTACTATTTTTAGGGGTAGATTTAAGCTAGCAGGGTAACCTGGTTTTGTTAGGTATTAGGGTTATGTGTGATAATCTTTACTTCTAGAATTTCAGACTGACACTAGGAAGAATTCTGGAAAACCTTTCCTTTGTAAGCCTATACTGTTTCAGAGAAAAATTTAGAGAAGTCACAAAGGTAAGGGGGAGTACTTACCAAGTGAAGATGAAGAGTGAGAATCAGAAATAGTGCCTGAATATTTTTGTTCTCAAATATACTGAAAATATGGAAACTATTTAAAGGGTGATGAAGGGGGGTTTCAAATAACTAATTACTTTCATTTTATTTCAGTTTTGAAAACTGTATATTGAGACTTTCCAAGTTCAAAACCTCAGAAATTTAGTAACAGATCCCATGTCTTTGTAAATTAGTCCTTTTGGTTGCATATAGTACTTTGTGTTATGTTAGCTTTCATGTTAAAAATACTTACATGCATTAGTGTTAAGATTTCTCTGGCTACCATAATTAGAAACTGTCTAACTTTGGTCAGTTTCATATTTCAAATGTGATATAACACAAGCCCAGACTGTGGCTTAGAGTGTGTGTGTGTGTGTGTGTGTGTGTGTGTGTGTGTGTGTGTGTAGAGCAGGTAGGTAGAAATGAAAGGGTACTGTATTCATAAAAGAATTAAGACGTTTTAAAGAAAATTGAACTTATCAAAGATCATTTACTTACATATCAACCTTATAAAACATGTTATTTGTTTCACATTACTCTTATCCCTAGAATATTGTTATCTAGCCTGCTTGTCTAGTAAATAACAACTTTACTCATTTCTCAAAAGTCAGCTCAACTATCACCACTTCTGAGGAGTCTTTCACATCACTTGGGTAGACCTGGCAGTACCTTTCTTTTCCCTTGACTTCTATCAGAACACCTACAACACTTTATTGCACATACTTGTTTACATATTCTCTTCCTCCCCCCAGGCAGGAAGTCAGGGATTCTTGCCTTACTTCATGTCTACATCTCTAAGACCTGGTACTGTACATGGGTGTTAGTAAACTAAGTATTTGATGTATTATAATAAATCAGAGGCCCGGTGCATGACATTTGTGCACTGTAGGGGGGTCCCTCAGCCTGGCCTGTGCCCTTTCGCAGTCCAGGAGCCCTCGGGGGATGTCCAACTGACAGCTTAGTGCCGCAGAGGCAGGCAGGAGAGGCTCCCATCACTGCCGCTGCACTCACCAGCGGTCAGCCCAGATTCTGGCTGAACGGCGCTCCCCCTGTGGGAGCACACTAACAACCAGGGGGCAGCTCCTGTGTTTAGCGTCTGCCCCCTGGTGGTCAGTGCACATCATAGCGACCGGTTGTTCCACCATCTGACCGATTTGCATATTACCCTTTTATTATACAGGATGACTGAATAGTGTTCACACCGTGATTTTTGGTCTCAGAATTTGAATGAGGTAGGACAAATGAAAACATATATTTATTAAATCCCATCCTACCTAGTAGAGGCTTAACCAGTGGCATTTGAGATTCTTGTATTTGGATGTATTTCAAACATGATGCCTCTTTAGTAACATCTACTTTTAGGAGTGTAAATTATAAATTATTGAGAACAGCATTTTTATCAGAGAACTCTTCCAGCCTGCCAGATGCTTATCTTTCCTGGAGAGCTAAACCCCTGGTAAATTAAGAAGTATGTCTGAATTTTTAAAATGTTCTTTGTTATAATAAACAGATTTAATGGCTAAAGTACTTTTCATTATTCACATCTCACTTATTTCTTAACAAATATCATTCACCCTAAAAATTTTAAGTGCCTTTTTTTGGGGGTATGTTTGGCCCAAAGAAAAGTAGAAGTCAGGTATCCCCATGTTTTATGAAATTTGGCCTTGGAAATGTCACTTTGGTCAAAGACTTTACTTTTTCAGCCTCAGTTTTTAAAAAATATGTAAAACAAGAAAGTATTACTAATTTTTTAGAATTATGAGAAGTTGGCATGATGTGTACATAATACCTGAATTAGTCTAGTATAATAAGTGTGTGGGTTTATTTTGTGTTTTTTTTTTTGTGTGTGTGTTTTTTTTACATAGCATGAGGAAAACGGAGCAAAGAAAGGACTTTGCTGCTTCCATGTAGTTGATAATGTCTGGTATTGCATAAACTCATAGAATGTAAATAAGTCTTTAATGTAGATAAAGAGCCTGGAGTCAAGTGATAAAAACTAACTCTCCTAAGACCACCCCCCACTTTCCATCACCAGGCAAATGGAGCAGCTCTTTCAGTATCTTCCAGACAAGCCAGGGTTTTTCCTTTCTCTAAGACTCTGATGATCATAGGCAGTATCCAATCCAGGGCACTTTCAAGAGTGAGATGGGGCACAGCACCACGATTACACAGAGATAATGAGCATAACCAGGAAGTGCTAGGCAAGCTGGCATGTAAGGTTACCCTAAGAGCTTTGACACAACATACATTTTTCACTCCACTGCTGCAATTGGGAAGCTTCATTTAGCATGGAGGACTACCACTGCACAGTTTTAGCTCAATGAGTATTTGTAACTCTGGAGACAGAATCCTGATCAAACAGGGTCAAAGTATGAGAATCTCTCTTGAATATCTTACTTGTCATTAACAAAGTAGCAAGCTGAGGATTGTGGGAAGAGCATGAGCTCTGAGGACAGATGAACTTGGTGCACAGCACCACGAATCTAGCTTTTCCATTGCTCTACTTCCAGTTAGGCAAGTTATTTTACCATTCTACCTGTAACTAATTTTACTCAGCTTTCAAGTTTCGGTTCATGAATAGGAGGGTGATTATATCTACATAAAGCTATTGAGCACATGTAAACTTCTGGCATAGGATGCGACATATATTAGCTTCTTTGTCAGTCCCCTTCCACTTGGCACTTAACCCCCTACAGAGAGCAGATGACCATTGATATATGAAATACAAAATAAAGACTGAATCAGAATAAGTATATAAGATAATTAGATTCTTTAAATTATATACATAATTTTTATAGGTATAACTGGTAATCTTTTGACATAACTAATATTATATTACACAAACTTCAATAGTTTTCTGTGGTGAAACTATTTATATAAGAAGGATTGTTTCTCTGAAGAATCCATGCCACAAAACCGTTGTGAATTCTGAATTGTACAAATGTTTTATTTTTAAAAATTTTTTTTAAAATATATTTTATTGATATTTCACAGAGAGGAAGGGAGAGGGATAGAGAGCTAGAAACATCGATGAGAGAGAAACATCGATCAGCTGCCTCCTGCACACCTCCCACTGAGGATGTGCCCGCAACCAAGGTACATGCCCTTGACCGGAATCGAACCTGGGATCCTTCAGTCCGCAGGCCGACGCTCTATCCACTGAGCCAAACCGGTTTTGGCCAAATGTTTTATTTTTAATTCTTTGTATTTTAAATATTTTCTTTGAAAAAAGAGAGAGCATGTTTGTGTGCAGGAGATACTTGGCCATTTGTCAAAAATCATGTGTGAATTGTTGGATCACCAGAGAACCAACACGACTGGCATTTAACCCTTCAGGTATTTCTAAATTTGAGTGTTGGGGTTGCTGAGTTTGTTTGGATTGTGTTATATGACCATGCTCCTTGACACTCTAGATCAGGGCTGGCAAACTGTGCCAGCTGGCCAAATCCTGCCTGGGGCTGGCTTTTGTGTGGCCTTCCAGCTAGGAAAGCTTTTACCTTTTTGAAGAGTTATAAAAACAAAACAACAACAACAACAAAAAACAGAAGAAGCTGTGACAGAGACCATAAGTGTCCTGCAAAGCCTAAAATATTTACTATCTGGCCCTTTAGAGAAAAAGTTTGCTGACTCCTTCTTTAGTTTGTAAGTTGTACATGAAATGAACCAGAGATTTCATAGGAAAACCTCAAATTGATGACTGTAGTTCCTGACTGCCTTGCATGTCTTAGGGCTTTTCTTTTAAATAGTGACTTAGCTGTTGAATTATGAGAACACATGTTTGTTGGTGATAAATGAACTTGACTGATTGAAACTGTCTTGTGTGACTGACAGTTTGGTCAGAGGGGTAGAAGGCCTTCTGTAATGTCTGGTATCTCATAAAAAATGTTTAAACCTGTTCCAGTGCCATTGTTTTTAGTTCATCTCAGGCAGCCTCAGGTAAACACTAGCAGCTATATGTTGAAGCAGGCTATGTAAAGTAGAATAAAACACATATGTGGAATTGAATTATTTTCCTTGTTGGCATTTTGTTTGTCCTCTGAAGAAACATTTTCTAGTTGTAAAGGTTGTAAAATCCTTGAATGTTAGGTTTAGAAAACTATTTGAATTGTATAATTTTTTTTATTTCAATAGTGTTTCATATCATCTGCCTTCTTTCTTTGTAATGAGATGTCATCAATCTGTTGTGAATATAAATTTCATCAGTTCTTGAATCTTCCTGATATCATTTTATCAGAATCTGCAAGTTGTAGGAAATAAAAGTTGATGTGAAATAGTTCTGTAATTACAGATGACTGTTGAGTGAGGTCCTGTCTAATCCATTGTTAAATAATTCTCTCTCAAAAGTAGATTTGATATTTACATTCTGATTTTCATATTCTGCTCACAGTGTTTGTTGGCGATGTCTGACATCCCCTGCCACTGGGTAAATAAAGCCTATTATTTCCCTTTCAACATTGTAAACGCTTACTCTCTCATTCAAGAGCTAAGAAGCAGAAGGTTAGGTATATTATCAAACTATGATCCTGTCTATCCAAAGAAGCTGGGAACCTTGATTAATATGCCTTGTTAACTGATGATTTCAATTCCATACTGGTAGTGCCTGAATAATTTGTATAAACCAAGCAGTACAGATTCCTTATTTTAGCACTAAGACTTACAAAGGCTTCTTTTAGCAGCCTTTAATTTTGTACTTATGTATGTGACATAGCCTGTGGCTGTGAGAGCTACAGTGAATCTCCAGTTGTTTGGGGATGAAAGGAGGAGGCAGCTGGAAACTCGGTAGCTACATCTAGCTGTCTACCTAGAGAAGGCCTTGATTTCAAGTTTATCTAAACAAGCTCGACTAATCCCAACTATCTAGGGGGATCCACTGTCAAAACAAGCAGCGTGGCCCTGAGGCAAACACAGCTATACAGAAATGAAGGCTGGGGCTTCCAATACTCCGATGACTGCATACTGGAGGCTTTTTTTCCCCTCCTGAAAGAGGGTAAGAGAGGTAGAATTTGCATAATGCCTTTTCATTGGAAACTTTTGGAAAGCTGACAGACCTCCAGCTTATAGATCTGTAGCCACAATACAGAGTCTATAGGAGAATCCTTGAATGACCTAACCATATTGAAAGAAAATATAAAAGCGTCCAAGTATAGCCAAGTGAGAGAGGAAAAGAGGCTGATGCATTGTCTAACATCTGCTGTACTTCTCGTTAGTTTTGTTCTTTGCTATTCTGTGTGGACTTTGGAGAAGCCTAAGACAGCCTAACATGAATCCTATAATCTTCCTTCTGAATATTTATGTAGCGTGCCAGCTCCTAAGCTGTCCTTTGCGTTTTCCTACTTCCCCCTCATTTTCATGCTCTCAAATGAGGCCAACATTTCAAAAGCTAAATAAATGTTTGTGAATGTTTATAAAAGATTTGCATAAATTTGTCCTTGTCTGACAAAGATCACTTTTTTCTTATGCCAGTTCTGAAAAATTTTTTTTAAGGTTTTGGTGCTTGTCTTGACAACAAAGTCCTGTATCCCAGAACAATGATTGCTGATTAAGTGGGTATGCAATTGTGCCTGAATAGGCTTTCAAGATACTGGGTGAAAGGGCCTATCATCTGAAGACTGAATTATAGAATTTAGAAAATGTTATCAGAAGTACATATTTAAATCTATTTTTTGGTACCATATTATTAGATAAGACAAAGAGTTCTTACAAGTTAAAAGTAGAACCCCCCACCATTTAAAAAATTCTGTATAAATTTTAATAATTAGAATGTTTCAATAACTCAGAATAATTACTTTTCTTTTCCATGGTTGGACATATTTAAAAATAATTTTTTATGCCTTTAGGCACTTTTTGGAAACGGTAACTCTACCATTTGTACGTATTAACATGTTTACTGGGGCGATGATTAGAGGGAATATATACCAGGCAGTTCTTTTAGGCAGCTGAATGCACAGTCATACCTTGAGAAAATATAAACTACATGAAATATGTGGTGTTAGGGCTTAATTATAGGACAGTCGGGGGCCACACTCTCTCTCCTCTCTCCTCTCTCTCTCTCTCTCTCTCTCTCTCTCTCTCTCTCTCTCTCTCTCTCTCTCTCCCAACACATTTGCTGAATTCATTTATCTTTTAAAATTAGAATGGATTTTGTGGGGTGGCAGGGGATGTTGTATGTAGAGGTGCTAATTTAGTTCAGAGATATTAGAAGATTGGCAGGAGAGAGAGGCAACAGCCAGTTCTGTTAGTCCTTTGGTTGTATTGGTTTAGAGGTTTAAGTTGTCATTAAGGCACAAACTAGAGCCACTTCTCTGACACAGTTTTTATCACATCTGCTAGGCTTGTGTCCCAGGAGGAGACGTGGAGAGCAGTGAATTCAACACGGGCCCATTATCGACTGCTTTTTCGTGTGTTGTAAAAGGAGTGAGACCTCAGGGAGGCTTGGAGCCTCCTCCTGTGTAATGTCCAAGTCAGATTTGAACGACTGGTGGCAGGAAAGCTTTGGCCTTGGGGTGTGAATTCTAAGAAATAGAGGCACAATTAAGTTTAAAAAATTCAAGGACTTTGAGCTTGATAATGAAAAAAAAAATTTAGATTAATGTGAGCAGAAAAGTTGCCCATCTGTGCACATTTTTGTGTGCATTTAAAATATTTAAAAGCTGACAGCTTTTTAATATGCTTATAAAACACTATTTCTATCAGTGCTCTTTTTTTTTCTTTTTTAAATACTGTCTTCCTGAGGGCAAGTTGCTTCTTCAGTGAAACCATGTTTGCAGTTTTACCGTTGGGACCCTATTCCTTTGGTATGTACTGACTTATGGCCTCCTCCCCCACTTTCCCCAGCCTTCCTTCCTTTTAGATATTGATAACATAAATGTGTAGAAAAATGTTTAAGGAAATAAATAAGGCAAAATATTTTAGAGTAATAATAATAAGTCCAATTAATTCTGTTACTGATGGCATCAAATGCTAATTGTAAGAAATTCTAACCAAAGCATTTGTTTGTTGTTTTGGAAGTGTTTGAAACAAGTGTCAAGAAATTTATTGGTGTTTACTATTGACCTTATAAATATAACTCTCATTTTCAACCCTTTTGCTGTAAGGTTTAAAGTTAATAAAATGAAATCTTAGAATAAAGGATTTTATATGATATTTAATTTGTGAATATTTTAAAGTAGCTTTTTTTGAAGAAAGAAAAGGATAAAAAGGATGTGATGGCTTTGTTAAATTAAAATTTTTTATAAGATTATTTTTTTGAACATATCTTTTTAAAGAAAAAATATGTTTCCTTTGGATTTCAAAAAGTCATGAAGATTTACACATAAAAGTACTTTTAGAGGTGGCTCTTCTGTTTTCTACCTATGTACTTAATAATTTAGATACAAAGTTTTTGTGATACATGCTATAGAATATGATGACTTCCTATATTTTATTGTATTTTACCTTTGTGCATATTAGGTATTATACAAATTAGCATAATTAAATGTGTGCAAGACTCAAAATTAACTAAAGTTATAAAAAGTAAACTGGGAGTAAATATTGAAATATGCCAAAGAGAGAAAGCAGACTCTAGCATTTGAGCAGAGTTGTTAGAAATTTGACCCAGCTTTTATGTTCGGGTATTGAAAGAAAGGCCTTTTTGTAAAATCCCTTATTCAAAGCTTTTTTTTTCACTGAAAAAAAAAAAAAATAAAAGTTTGGTTGTAACTATGTATAGATCTTGGATTTAATTAGGCATATATAGGGAAGGAGAAAAATTATATTTCCTGTTTTCATATTTAGTAAGAAATTTCTGATCAACATTCTTGAACTTGGTACTAATTAAACTTCTAAGAACTTACCATTCTGTTTTACCCTTCTTAATCATAAGCATTAAAACCTCTGGTAGCTTTCACTTGGAATCCCTGGTTTTAACTTGAAATGGCTTAAAGTTGAAATTTTGTTAGCTTTTTGTATGTTTGGATTTTGTGTGTGTTCTGTTTTTAACTTTCAACTTGAGTTTTAAGATCATCAATCAGAGGCTTTTCTTTCAAGTCAGTTGCACTGATCTCAATTGCAGGACTTAGAGGGTCAGCACTTCCCTCATGCTATTAAAAATGTCTAAGCATAGAAATAGAGTATTTTAGGAATTTGAGCTCCACTGATCTTTTCATCACACATCTACATTTTGAAATGAACAAATAAATTAGATGTAGGAAACTCAGGAAATGTTCTCCCACTGTCTCCCGCCTCTCTCTTCTTCACTCTCTTTTTGGACAAAGGTAAATTATCCACTGCTATATAGCTTTCAGCAGGCTACAAAGAGGCTGATTGTAGCTTTACATATTTGAAAATCCATTCATTTATTCATGCTCTCTCTTTTCTTTATTTAAATGTTTTCCTGCACATATTTTCTTTTTCCTTTTGAACTATTGAGAACATGCCTCATCTCCCAACATTCTGTAACCCCAGTGGACATTATAATCAGCCTGTGCTTTTGTCTTTCAGATGGCATTTATTTGCGGGGTGTGTATGTCTGTGTCTGGCAGTTGTTTTCAGCTGCCAAATACAACTAATTTTTATTTATGGATTTCAATGAAGCAACGAAAACAGTGTTTGACATCTGAACTGATGGCTGTTGCAGGATCTCTTTTACTCTCTCTACCCTGCACCCCAAATTCAGAGTGAATTGGGTTAGCCTTCTTGTTACTGATAATTCCAGTCAACTACATCGAGTTCAGTCTTCGAAGTTTTGCTTCCAAATAGGATTCTATGATGAAAAATATACATATTAAAGATTCCCCAGGTTTTTAAGAGAAATGGTCCAGTTTCAGCATAACACAATCTACTTTTTCCAGATTGGGGTAAATTCCCTCGTTGGGCTTTCTGACTGGTTGAGAATTCAAATTGGGTGAAATGAATCATAAAAAGATAGAGTTGAATCTTGAGTTCATTTCTGATTTTCATTTGCAAGTGAATCCAGTGTTAGGTGTGTTAATTGCATATTTTGATTCATAGTCTGAAGCTCAGTATCTCCTTGTGGGCAGAGCTTTGTAGATGTTGTTGCTTTTCTACTACACTGTGCAGTCTGCTGTTTAATATATGCATCACTGAAAGGTTTGTGCGACTGCCTGTCATCCACTTCCCCCCAACCCCTTCTGCTCTTCCCTCTTCCCTCTTGAGGTATTGGAAATTTTGTTTGGAAGAAAAGCCCTTTTGGAAATTGCCTATTTCATAAATTGTCTGGTGACACAAAGGGGTTGGTTGCTGTTTTCTTGTCTCATTTATTTTGAAAACTTTGCTACTGAACTCACCTTAATCAATGAGCTCAGTGTTGCCTCCAATAAGTTATGTGTTGGATATATTGATTGGGAGGGATTTTAGAAACCCTTCTGGGGTTTATAATGTCAGCAGTGTTTTGATTATGAAAAGAGTTGGAACCTGGGGACATGGAACCAGGTGGCGAATGTCCTAAAGCCAGTGGTGACATGGTGGACTGGTTTCCTCCTGGGATCTGGTTCATGCCCTGCACTTTAACTGTGGTGACTGGCTACTATAGATTCACTTTTTTTTTGCTCATTAAAATGTTAAAAAATCAAACTGTACATAAAAAGATTTGTGAAAATATAAACTTGGGAATTGATCTGGAGAGCTGACACCATCTTCCCCACCCCCAGCCTTAGCAATGAGGTCATTTACATTTCATCAGCTGCACTGCATCTCGAAGATCCGATTTATGTAGCAGTAGTTGAGGTCCTCTGAAAGAGTTGTGTAGCCTAGAGAAAGTGGGGAGAAAACAGGAAAATTACCATCTGCAAAGAAATTACCCTAGCCAAAGACACTGGTTCTAGAGAGAAAGAGGGGTTGGAATAACTGGTTAATGACTGTTTTTCCCAGTAAAATTAATGCTGAAGGACACTCTGCTCTAAATATAATGCTCAAAATACATTTAAATCAGGGTTTTAAAGTCCTCTCTTTTGGAGAGTGGTACTTTTCATATCCAAGTAACTGTGTTTTCTTTTGGAAAAGAGAATAAGGTAATTAAATGTTATATATAGGAAAACCAAAAGCATTAAAAAATTTATTTCAGCAGTTTTTATTTACAAGAAACATTGCTTGTTATTTCCTCCCTCTTCCTGTCTTCCCTTCCTAAACCAAGAAGTAGATTTTTCAATTTTGATTGAGATAACGTGTGATATGCCTAACCAGAGTAGATGCTCATTTTTGTTTTCTCCTCTGACAGCACACCGCCGTCTTGTTTGACTTAAATTGGAATATCAAGCTCTTGTAATATCACAAACATGAAGAAACATATTGTAATGCACAAACATGTGCCTACGTTTGCCTATATTCCCTTCCTTCCTCCCCTCCCTCTGCCCCACTGCTTAATTAGACTTATCACTGCTTTCTTGGGTAAAACAAAGTTTTTTGGAGGTAGGTTATACTCGGCCTACATTTGGTGTTTTGATATTTGTTCTAATGTTATCTGATAGACAAGTTCACGGTTGGTTATTACTCTTGACATTAGAAAGTGATAAGTAGTTTCTATATTGTACTGAGTAATAAGTTGCGTATATTAGATTCTTTTGACTCTGCTGAGGAACACAATACCTTCTCGTAGCCATGGGGGTCCTTTCTTTCAAAAATCTTGAGGCCTTTTGGCAGCTCAACTCCAGCATAGAGTAGAGAAGCCCTTCTGCACCTGTAACTTTTGAGGAGTAAAGGATAACTGTCTTTGTAGCTGATCTTGGCAATGAGGGAGCATTAGTACTGAGTTTTAAAGAATGCTTGGCACATGTATTGAAGTCAAGAGATGTTCTGTGGTGTTTGAAACCTGAAGTGAAAGGAATTATGTGAGGATATTTTTTGCATATAAATCATGTGTATGTAGGTTATAGTTTATTTTATAATTGAAACTGCAGACATTAAAATGAATGTTTTATATGACTTCTTTTCCGATATTTGCCTGATAATAACATGCATTGAGAAATTGCTCTTGTTCCTCTGATTCTCTATTAGCAATAGCCATTTATTTTAATATGAGTTTAAAACAATACATAAGAACATTTGCATGCCACATTATGAAATTAACTAATTATCAACAATGCCTCTTAGAATCCACTTTTTTCATTTTTTGTTTCCTATTCCTTTACTATTTCATGACATGCCTTAACAGTGCTGTGATGTATATAGTCCCAGTCCACGATATTAAAAAATAGGATATGCTCAATTGAATTATGTAGGTGGAATATGCTCTGGCAGAGCAAGTCAATGTGCTTTCTGCTTCATTGAGTGGGTTATTAGATTGATGTGGTTTATTTCTTGAATGATAGAACTCGTTTTAAAGCTAAATGAAGCGAGAAGCATCAATCCAGTTAGCATTGATAATTCATTATTATTGTTAGAAAAATGCTACATTTGTAAACTGACCTTTAATTTATCACTTGGATTAGGATTTGCAATGGGCAAGTTCGTTTTAATTTGAACCAGCTTCTCAATGACTGAAAATTATGTTCTTCTTTTTGTCTCGAAGTTGGGATTTTGAATAGTTAAAAAGCAAATCAAATGCATGAAAGAAATACTTTTTAAAATTTATAACATTGGTCAGTGAACTTAAGCACCAACTGTGGGCTAAGTTTGCAGTTAAATTAAGATAAGCTAGAGGAAATTCTATGAAGGAAGTAATAATAACTTGTATATATGTTTAGTTATGTGTATAGATGCTATGTAGATGAAATGTGTCCATTGGGAAAAGTCACACACCCTACTGTGTATTGTGTCTCATACAGTAATGTGCTTTTCTTAATATAAGAAGCTTCTCTTTTGTAAGTAAGTCTTTGAAATGTTACTCTGTGTTTTTCCCTTTTTGTATACTTCCCTTGAATAACATGCTTGGTTTTATGTACCTACATATTTATTAAAAGATATTTAAACTAGTAGTTTGCTTTGAATTTTCACAAATTACAAGCAGGTAAGTGTGTCCAATTATGATGGCATTTAACTAAAAATAGTACATACTTAAAATTGTTACAGTTTGGCTACAAAATAAATTTATGCCAGAAATCACAACTTCTTTATAAAGTAATAAAATGAAGTTTTACACTCTAAAAAAGGTAGTTGACAATGTTCAGAGACAATTATCTTCAAGTTGGCTTTCTATTCTGCTTGTGCTTTGGCCTATTGATGTTGGGAAGCGTTGTCTAATCCCAGCCCCCTCTGTTCCTAGGTAACAGGCAAAAAAACAGTGCCAGCAACAGCGGCCCTGCCAGGCCAAACCCATGTGGCTTGGTGTTATTCACTCTGATCCATATGGTCAGGCTGGAGATGGTCCCTGGAGGGGTGTTAACACTCAGCAACCCAATCGCCTCCCTCCCTTCAGAGCTTTCCTGCATGACTCCTGCTGCTTGCCCATGTGTGATTCTTGATTAATTTTTCATTTTTAATGAAGTTTGATCATGTTTATTATTTCTCATGATTGACTGCCTGGTACTCCTCCCATGTAATTGATAAAGCCCATATTTCTTCATCTGTCTCCTCTTTCTTTAGGGTAAAGTTGCTAGATTGTGTGCCATGGTTAATGTTAGATTTATTGGTCCCATTGGATGTATAAATTATCTCTTTTTCTCTCCACAGGAAGTTCTACAGACTTTGACCAAGTTTTGTTTCCCCTTCTATGTGGACAGGTAGTGTCAGATTTTCAAACTTTACTAGAGAAAAAGTGTCAATAAACCTGCTATGGAAAATAAAAACCATACCATTCTTAACATTCTGTCTGCTAACCATGATTTAAAATGCCTGTGTTTCAAGGAAAGTTGCAGTAGTCTCCTTTCCTGGGGATTTTATTGACACTGTCAAAAAGTTTAAAGCCTAGAGCTTTGCATTAGTTAGTTTGTGAAATGTAGTTTGCATGACATTAAACTTTTGATTTTGGTTATCAGACTCAAACTATGATTAAGAATGGTTGGGTTTTAATTTTTATTTAAATATGAATATATTTTACTTTACCAAGTAATATTAAGTAATATTATGTGACTCCATGGCCTTATGAGTATTATATAGACTGTTTTTCTTAGACTTCAAGATAAAATTTAAATCGTCATAGGCCTATCTTTTTAAAATGTGTTCTGCTATTTAAAAGATATGCTGCTAGATATAGTCTTGAATTTTGTTTAGGTGGGCTAAGAATGATATCTCTAAGGAAATCAGCATTTCCTATAGATTTTTAGACTAAAAAAACCCAAAATTATCTAAACATTTCTTTAGCATATGCATTATGACAAACTATTTCTTGGAGAGGTATGAATATTAGAGCTTGAAGATAATTAAAACAAATCTAAGGGTTTTTAAAAAATGAGCCATCGTTAATAGCTTATTTTAAAAAGAAGCTTATTTTTAAATGGCTTATTAAAAACAATTTTAAAAGAGCTTTTTCCTCTTATAATACTGTAATTTATTAACAACATATTTATACAAATTTTAAAAATAACAAAACAATCATCTTAATCTTATTTTCAAGCAATGTCTATTATGTTTTCATTATAGTTTAAGCATTTTTTGCAATCACTTGTCCACTTGATTGCTGTTTGTGATTTTCTCTTAATGCAAAATTGAAGTATGAGACTATACAAATGTTACATCTTAAAAATTTCACTTTTAGTGATAGGTTTTTGTAAATATCATTATAAGTAATAAGTGCCATAATACGTTATAAAATGTGCCCATCTTCAGGAAGGTTCTATCCTGTGTTTCACTATTGCCAAATAAGGCAGTCCTTGAAAGACTTGGGTGACCTAGAGTACATCTGGGTAGTTTGCTGCTTGGGTCTTGTCTGCACTTTGTAGTAGCAGTGTCCTTGTTTATTTGGCATAAACCTAAAAATGGTGTGAGGTGGGAACTAGTAGCCAAAGGAGTTTAAAAGAGCACTAGGAAGCAAAAAGAGTTCTAAAAAGCAGCTCTGGAATGATGCCAACCACTTATAATCACTGTTTTCCCTGGTTCTCATGTGTCATTTTTTAAGCCAATCAACCACTGTAGTATTTCCAGACTTGGGCCTTTTTAAACCATGGTACCAGGACTGTTTTAGTAGCAGGTTGATGCTCAAAACAGAATAGCCTTAATTTTAAGAGGGTCTGTCTTTGTAATGGGAGTCCTCTTATCTCTTCTTTATCCTACTCCTTCTAAAAATAGCAAGCAAGGTTTTGTTTAGAGACGTTTAATGCAAACTTCACATTTATATGTATGAATTAGCGATGCATGAAATCTCCTCCAGTCACTTATAAAATGTATTACAAATTATGGCAAGGGCATATTTATACAAATTAATAAACCTGAAATGTTTTTAAAATGTGGTTAACACAGAAAAATAAGAGAATACATTTTTACATGATTGCTTGTTAGAGTGATGATCTGTTTTGGATAGGTATTCCTTAATTGACTTTGTAAACTAACATTAGAAGAAATTTGCAAAGAGATGAAATCTCCCCCAATGTGCGCTGTCTCCCTCCCTCTCCCCCCTCTCTCATCACACCATACAGCTCTACTTACCCACCTGTCTGGGTGATTACATTGTGAAATGGAAGAAAAACAGGAGCTTAAATTTTAGTCCTAAAATATTTTTTGCCACCAAAGTCTGATGCCTTTTGTTGCTGTTGTTAGAAAAATATTTTTCTTCTAATATGCTTCTCTCCAAATTTCTCTCTTCTAATCATGATTCCCATATTTTTTCACAAAATGATTTGGGACAGAATTGTTCTTCTATGGATATATTTTAATCCTTGTCATCCTCGCCATGTATAGTGGTTCTTTCTTGTGTTGATAACTTTTATTGATACAAAACCCACTTTATTTTGGAGAGCATATTTTTATCTTCTTTTTTACCTGCATCTAACCTTGGCATACTTTAATGCAGAAGAGAATAATCATGAAGTTTGTTTACAATACTAGTAAATACAAAGATTTTAATGTCACTTTTTTTTATTAGTTTGCAGTTAACACTGACAAATGGATATGCCCAGACTCTGAGGCCCAAAAAGCCCCTTAGATATATTTACGATATTGTTTGACTTCGAAAATGTCAGCATGAGAGATGAGTAATGCCCTAGGTGATTATGTTAAAAAAAGAAAGCTACCTAATCTTTTTGGTATCTGTGCTTTTCTACCCCAAGGAACAGGAATACAACTTTCTGACATTTCTAGTCTATATCAAGAGTGGGATTTTCAGTCATCATCAAATCACCCTTTAACATTGACATCTTGCTGTCTCTTGTTTTGTTTTAAGATTTTTCTTTCTGAAACAAGGACTTATGAAAAATAATAATGCCAGTAGCTCTTCAAAAGAAAGTGCTTCCTCATGTATCATATTATTTTATCCCCCTATCATAAGAGATGAGAACAAGTACTGTTTATCTTCATTTGAACAAAATCTAAGCTGTAAAGAAATTGTGACTTGCCCCAGGTCCTCTTAGGCAGCTAGCACAACCTGGATGTTCATCTCCCAAAAGAATACATTTTTCAGCAGAATACCTTGTGAGAAGACCAGTCACCGTGTGTGTGTGTGTGTGTGTGTGTGTGTGTGTGTGTGTGTGTGTGTGTGTGTGTGTAGAGAAAGACAAAGAAAGAAATTAGTATTTGAGTTCCTAATTGATTCTAGTCAACATGCTGGACATTTTCACATTAAACCTCATTTATTCTTCCCAGCAACTTTAGGAGGTAGGTGATGGTGCTATCTCTTTTACAGAAGAGGAAAGGAAGGTTCTGAATGTGTAGCCTTATGCTGGGTGATAAGGAAATGGTATCAGACTTGGAGCTCTGCCCTTCGTGTGTTTCTTAGTCTAGTTCAGGAAGTATTAGAAAGACACATTTAGCCGTATCTATCCAAAAGGATAGTGCAGTTAGGGAAGACTGAGATGGAGAGAGCTGCTTATAGTGGGGGAGACTTGTGTTGAGTCTGCAGGAAGGACAAGAAGGGGTAAGTGGAAGGGAGAGCCTAACACCCCATATGCACTGAAGAGCAAAGCAGAGGAGAAACCATGAGTGAGCCTAAGGATTGTTCAGCCAGAGCAGATGGGCCTGCTAGGGAGAGAGTGACGTCGTGTACTGTGATAGCTTGGGCTCTGGCTACCAGAGGCCTTGAATATGTGTGAGAATCAGACCACAGGATTCTAAAGCTGAAATTCATTTGGTTCAAGCATCCCCTCTTACAGCAGGGAAGCCAAGATCGGTAGAGGTGGAATGACTTGCTTATGGTCATTACCATGTAATTACAGAGCTGGGGAAGAAGCAGATAGTCTTGTTTTCAATCCTAAATTAGTTCTCCCCTACACTGAACTTGAAGCTCTTGGTGGAGAGGAGTACTGAAATGACGTTGTTGAGATCTCTGGTCACTCTAAAAAAATGATTATTATTTGCTCTACTGGTGTCCTTTTAGTTTCTTGAACATGCCTAGCTCTTTCTAGCCCGAGAATCTTTGCACAGTTCTTTTCTCTGCCTGAAACACCCAGTCTGCTGCTTCTGGATTGGCTGCTCAGCTCATCTTTCAGGTTGGTATTATTGTCATCACTGAGATGCTCTCTCTGACCACATTATCTCAGTACAGTAGGGCCTTCCCTTCACTTTCATCTTCTGTCCTTGTTCCTTCTTTGGTTTCATGCAACACTGTGACAAGCTGTGTGCTCTGTGGTACACTTGTTTATTATTCCTCTCCAACTGGACAGGAAGTGCCACAGTGGGATGGATGTTGTATATCCAGTATTTGTTGCAGTGGTCAGGATGGTAGTTAGTTGCTCAATAAGATGACAAACTAACGTGAGGCTGATATGGAAAATCCCATTTCTCACGGAAAGATTGCAAACTGTCCTAGCCACATGCTTCATGCCCTTTATGCACTGAACCTGTAAACAACCTCAAGGTTAAACAAAAGGTTGCAAGAGGGGACTTGAATAGCCAACAGACATTTACAAGGCATCATGAGGGTTCAAGTTTGTGGTTCAGATAGTCATTGCTTTTCTGCCTTTTCCATATTCATCTAGGCATGGGAAGCACAGCTAAGGATGGTCTTGGCCCTGTTTTCTGGGCTCAGTTTTGGAAATACTCAAAATACTGCTTAGTGGGAAGTATAGGCTGTTTGGTGAGACAACTATCTGACTTTCTTATGTATCCAAGTTCCTCCAACTGAGCTGAAAGCTTCTGGGGGAGAGTTTTCATTGTGCTTAGTGCAGTGAGGAGGAATGGAAAAGACTTTGAAGCAGAATTTGGCTTGGATTTTTGTTTTAGTCCTGATTACTTTGTAAAAACAAACAAAGCCCCCAAAATAATCCTGAGCCTCAGTTTTCCCAGCTACGAAACAAGAGAATTGGATGAGATGGCTTCTTTGGTTCCTCCCAGTTTTAACTATCCTGAAATCTGATTCCTGTGGATTCTGATCCAGAGGCAAACATAGGAACTGCAGCCTTTAAGGAAGCAGACCCTTTTCTCAAAGTCATTTTTATGGAGAAAAAGTGAGTAGTCTCATTGTAGGAATGACACATTCTGCAGGGATTCAGAACCTTCAAGTTAACCTCTGTTTGACTGCCTTTGTCTGACTTTTATTCAGAATTCTCCAAGGAAAAATATTTTTGTGTTTAATGGTTAGGGGCTTTTAATGACTTGTATTTCACCCTAGTAGGAATTAAAAAAAATGTGACTCAACTGCGAATAAGTGCCTCCTTCTAAGGTGTAGCACACCAAAAAGAATCTTATTCATTTTATTATTGTTTTTTTTATCCTTACCTGAGGACACACTTAGAGAGACAGAGAGAGAAACACCAATCTGCTGCTTTCAGAGGTGCCCCACTCGGAGATCGAACCGGCAACGGAGGCATGTGCTCGACTAGGAATCGAACCAGCGACCTTTCGGCGCCTGGGATGATGTTCCAACCAACTGAGCCTCTGTGGCCGGGGGAATCTTGTTCACTTTAATGCAGGCATGAACAGCTCACGTTGTCATCTGGAGGTCTGCCCTTTACTGCAAAGAGGCAACAGACAAGAGAAAGAAAGGCAGCTTTCCTTTATCTACTCACAAGTACTACAAAGCTGACTCAGGAAGATTCTAAGCAAATGCATAGTTTTAATATGAATGTTAGTTTTCATTCAGATGGTAACTTAACAGCTTGCATCTCTTTTATTAATTATCCTTACTCTGGACTGGCCTTTACACTAAATGCTTATTTCATTGGTTCCCCAAACATCCTTTGGGTTGGGTGGTAGTTTCTCATTGTTATTCCAGGTGAAGAAACTGAGGTACTTAGAGGTTAAGTAACTTGCTAAATTAAGTCTCAGTTAGCAAGTGTGATTGAGTTGGGATTTGAACCAAGTAAATGAGTAATGAATCTTTCTTTGAGCCTATGAGGTAGCTAAAAGCATTTTCAGCATTTTTAATGTTAGTGAAAAGATAATAGGAAAATTAATGACACTCAACTCACCAACCAAGCTGTGTTTGTTCTCTGTTCTTTTCCTAGAGCTCCTGGGTCTTTTCTTCTCATTCAGTCCTATCAATATCCTTTCCTTCTAGGATGCTTCTTTGTAAACACTGTGGATGTGAAATCAAACCCTGAATTAAAATAACAAACAGTCATATTTTGTAAAACCACATAATAGTATTTCATAAAAGTGTGACCTTATTCGTAACTTAGAATCATCCTGACCTGTTGCTTTAAATATTTTAATACAGATTTTTCTCCTCCCCCAATGAGGCCCACATTTCCCCCAATCACTTTAATTATGTGAGCTAGAATCCTGTTTCTCACACATCTTCAGTTCTCAACCTTGTTAAAATTAATCATATAATCCCCCTTTAAAACATAGTATTAAATCACCATAGTAACACAGTATCCAAGCTTTATAGATAAAACATAACAGCCATAAGAGGGTAGCATTTGGTGTCCCCTTGACAGCTCTATAACTTTTATAGAAATGTGTTCCTTCTCCTGGCTGTGTAAGGTGGAGGGATAGCATTACTTACACCTGTTTTATTACCACGTTGCTTTTAAATTGCCACCTTGTTTTCGTTCACCTTCCTAGTTAAAAAAGTAGAGTGGAGCATTTTCTTTTCTTCCTGAATTATTTTCTTATACTCCAGCCACTTTCCAAGGGATGGAATTGTTTCCTTACATATGACCAGGTAGGGTCCACTCACCTTTTGTGCTGAGATAACTTGAAAACTTCTTTAATTTTCTTATGCAGCGTATATGAGGGAATTTTCAAAAGGAAGGCTATCTATATTTAAAAACTTAATTTATATTGTATCCTAAGACTCAGAAAGTCTGTCTTTGGAAAAGGCCTGGTGAACCATGACTTTTTTTATTCCACTGACAGTTTAGAAAGTAAATTATAGGTGAGAGCATCTACTTGACTATATGATCAATTTGAATATATTTTGTAAAACGCAACATGTAAACTAAGAGTTAATGAGTTCCTTTGAAAAATTTAATGTCAAATTCTAAAATACTATATTAGCATAAATTTATGTATTAGAATTTGGAATATTTAAATTTTTAAAGAGGAATCCAAACTAACTGGTAAACGTATGATTTTAAAACATTTTATTTCCTCATCTACAATGTGAGGTTAATGGAATGCACCTTTCAGGATTTGATGGGATGGTTAACAGTGCTACCTGCCTGCACTCGGTAAATAGGAGAAGGTATGGCGGTAGCTCCGATGAGGTAGGTGGTCACCAGAATGTGCTGCTTGCTGCTCTGTACCACCCCCCCCTTTTTTACTAGCTCACAATCTGTTTCCTTGAAGTGTGTAAATTTTCAGTTCATTTATAAAGAGTTCCACTGAGAGAGGAAATGTTACAGGTTCAACGACTTGTCATGATTAGATACTTTATCAAGAAACTTACTGCACATTCATTTTCCCCTTTGTTCTGTCTTTGCCGCAGCCTCACAGTTAGCCAAGTTGGCCAGAACTTCACGTTCGTGCTCACTGACATTGACAGCAAACAGAGATTCGGATTCTGCCGCTTATCTTCAGGAGCTAAGAGCTGCTTCTGTATCTTAAGGTAAGGGAGAAGGGCTTTGGCTATTGGCTAGTTCTGCGAAACAATGTCAGCTCTTGCGTTGTTATTCGGTAATTAAATTTTCCAGCTGTTCTTTTTATTTTCCTATCTGTTTCCCACAAGTCACTGCACTTGGGGGGAAGGACTTGACAGTGTTGTTTTTGCACTTTAAGTTCTGCAGATAATTGTATTTATTTATTTGTATCACATCCCTGGGGTGGGAAAGGGACCATCGCTTCTGTGGAGTATGTGGAAGCTACAGAGCCAGCATGGCTTCAGTTCCCCCTGCTGTTATCTGGAGCTGTCAGAAGTCAGCCTGTGAGGCTTTCCCTTAGACATTTTGTGTATGTAAGATTATTAATAAAGTATGTGTCTGTGACTCAGACGTCTCACAGACACTGATTGTGTCCTCCTCAAAGTAACACCCTTGCCCCCTTCGGGTCATTGAGTGAGTGACTGTTTCCCAACTTGGCTACTTCTGGAGAGGTTTGAAAAAAGGGCCAAATCCTGTAAGAAGGCTTCTTTAGGTCTTCTAAACCCCCTTCAACCACCGGGGACACACTTGCTTAATGCTCTGTTTCCTCCTGCCCGAGTGGTAAGCGTGTTCTGTGGTGGGAGGATGTGTGGAAATCTGATTTTGGAGCTGCTGGCTCTGTGGGCTCCTGCTGGGCGCCTCCTGAGGGGGAAGTAAAGACATCCACACACTCTCCTCTCCATCTGCCTTCGTTAAGTAGGTGTCAGAGGGGCCTGCCTCCTGTCTCTCTCTGCTCATGTGGAGCAGCCCAGGGCAGGACAGCGGGGAGGCGCCCCTGACAAAACCCGGGTCCCCAGTCTTGGGGATAAAAGGCCAGACCCTCTATGAATTCCAGAAAGAGTAGTTCTCTGGTGTATTTGTCTCTGCACTTTCTTCTTCCTCTCACCAAGAAAAGACAACCCCCCTCGCCTCACCCCTCAAGCCCACACACCCTCTCACCACGTGGCGGGGTGGGGGGGCGGGCGGGAAGGGGGGCTGACTTTTCCAGTCCCTTTGCTCAATAACTGTTGATCCAGACTGCTACTTTTGTGTTTCTCTACACAAGTATTATTATTTTTTTTAATCAGCAAAATTAACTCTCTCTTCTTCACCAAGGATAGCATCTCTAATCGGGTTATTAGAGGGAAAATGTGGAAAGACCTTAGGAAGGAAGTACAACCCAGCTACTTTGTGAGATTACATGTGAACAGCTGTTCTCAAGCATGCCTCAGTAGCCCAGACCCAAGGATCGTCTGCCCAGAGTATTAGATTCTGATGTAAATGATTATTTACTTTTTGACTTAGTAATGTTGGTCTTTTTCTTTTTAAAGAAAAATTTCAGTTTCATTTTTATCTAATGTTAGATTTGGCCTTGGCCAGGAAACTGCATATTATGTGGTCATTTGAGGATATGAGGGTTTAAAACAAGTTCTTGAAGTTTTGCAGAAATATTCCCTTCCCCCCAATATTTTGAGTAATGATGTTTCTTCCTTTCAAAGCTGTGTGTGTGTGTGTGTGTGTGTGCGCGCGCGTGTGTGTGTGTGTGTGTGTGTGTGTTGGGGAATGGGGAGATGACTCTGAACTGGCACTACCACATTTACTCAGCAAATTCCTGGGAGTGGAAAACTATTTAAAAATTAAAACGAAAAAAAAAAATTGCTCTCCTCTGATTCTAGCATTTGATTTTGTGTGTCTGTATGGAGGGTTATGGACTTTGTGCTTGTGAGAAACTCATTGAATAGCCTTCACGCTGTCGTCATTTAGAATGAAAAATAGCAACAGTTAATGTGTTTACTGTTTGTTATACTAGCTTGGAACTATGGGAAAAAATTTGGTGGTTTAATTCATTCATTTGTTACTACTATTAGCTAGCCCCTGCCCTTTAGAAGTTCTCAGTACTCGCTGGGGAGATAGATGATCGATCATCACAGTATGCTATATAAAATGCATAGAATGATCCCATGGCGTAGCGTCTTCTTACTATGGATATTCTAATGCCAGGGAATAGTGACTGTGGTGATAAAGAGTACTATAGGAATTCTGAGATATCATTTCATGGATATTTAACATGGGTTGGCGTGGAAGTCTCACTTTATCTCATCCAGCTGTGCACACATATAAAGGGCACACAAAGTTGCACTTTCCCCGTGCTTGGTTTGGGAATGTTGCTGGGGTGTGATGTGAATGGAAGAGTCTACTGTTAACCCTGGATGACTGGTTAGTAACATATCCAGTGGAGAGTGGAGAGATCTGCCAAGAGAACATGAGCACTATTTGGGTCTGGTTTACATTATTAGCATTGTCCTCATTTGCTGCTTGGTCTCCTTGCCTTTTTCAGGTACTTTCCCTTTAGTTAACCAAGTGCCTTGAGGTCCAGTCACCATTCTTGGTGTGCCCAGTGCTCTAGCTTAAGTCTGCTCATAAGCCACTCTATCTTGCTTTCCATTTTTTTCTCATGAGGGATGTAGCTCCTAAGTGATGGCATCTGTGCATATATAGCCTCCACTAATCCTAGCCCCTTAGGATCCCTTCCTCCCTGACTGCTCTCCTGGTACATAGGAACCACTGGACCTTTCTGCCTTTACACATTTACCTATTCTCCCAGACTCAGCAGGGCACCCCAAGCAGCCTTCTCTAGGCAGAGGTAGCTCCCTTCCTCAGAGAGCACCCAGATGCTGTGCATACTTCAATTATACACTCATAAGCCTTGGGCATCCTTCGTCCTTCTCCTACCGGATAGTTAACTCTTCAGGGGTAAAGATTGTGTGTTAAGCAACTTTGTATCTCCAGCCCTTGATATAATGTTTGATTAAAATAATGTATGCATGGCTTTCAGAGACTGGGAGATGCATTCCATTTGAATGGAAGAGCAGGGCACTGAAATTAGAGGATGGGCCTCATGGGACACTAGTTTAAAGAGAAAGTATGAAAAATAGTTACTCGCAGAAGCATGATTCATATTATAAAACTTATTTCATATTAGTTGTAAAAGGTAAACCATTGACTGTCACAGTAACGATCCAGTGTTAAGGGACAGGGCTTGTGTCCACAAAGGACCAGACCATCAGTATTACAAATTTAAACTTAATTTTACAATGAAAGGTGTTTTTTTATTTTAATCCTCACCTGCAGATATGTTTATCAATTAGAGAGAAAGAGAAAGGGAGAGAGAGGGAGAAACATTGATGTGAGAGAGAAACATGTATCAGTTGCCTCCTATATGCTTCCTGACCGGGGATCAAACTCCCAACCTAGGTATGTGCCCTGACCAGGAATCGAATTCTTAACCTTTTGGTGTACAGGACAACAATCCAACCAACTGAGCCACCTGACCAGGCTACAATAAAAGGTTCTTAGATAGTCTTTATATAGTAACTTATTAGGTTCATTGTTAGGGGCATTGTCTATTCCTCCCACTAGAATTTAAGTTCTGTGAAGGCTGAGAATTGTTATCTGTTTTGTTCACAGATAAAAGTGTATTAAAAAGTGTAGTTGTACTAGAGTATAAACAAGTCTCATTAACACAAATACCATGGTACATAAAGTCAAATGAATATTTTCTCCAATGGTCAACTAGTTTCTTTCTATTAAAGCATTTTAATTTTCCTTGTGATTCATCATAATATTATTTAACTAGTTGCTGGATGGCACTTAATATTATATTAAAAACACCAGCTAGGAGAACAACAGTTATGGGTTAAGTTAGTTGTTCTTCATTATAAACCCAGGAATGTGATAGAGCAGTGGTCGGCAAACTCATTAGCCAACAGAGCCAAATATCAACAGTACAACGATTGAAATTTCTTTTGAGAGCCAAATTTTTTAAACTTAAACTTCTTCTAACGCCACTTCTTCAAAACAGACTCGCCCAGGCCGTGGTATTTTGTGGAAGAGCCACACTCAGGGGGCCAAAGAGCCGCATGTGGCTCACGAGCCGCGGTTTGCCGACCACTGTGATAGAGTATTTTAGTATTTCCAGACAGCACTATCTGTATCTGATGTAGTATAAGCATTACCTCTGAAATCTTTCAAATATAAAACAAAGTGACTTAGAACCAAAATTTTTCGTGGTTTCTGGTTTGCCTAAATGACACATACCAATCAAGAGCATAAGAGTTCAAAGCCAGAGCCATGTTGTTTGGAGGTGGTGGTGGTGGGAGGTTGGATTATGGAAGATATTTCATGTAATGATAATATGTCTTTACTCTTTATAAATGAACTTAAATATTTGTGTTCTACATTTTTTCCCTTTTGTATACAGATCTTATTTAAGCTCTTGAGAAAGTTTGAATAACTATCTTTATGCCCAAATAAAACTGTTCAGAAACTAGAATACATTTTTGGAAGATATGACTTGTTTCATAAAGACAGTATCTAAAATTTTTTTAACATTTAAATTTAGTAAGTATTTTAGTACCTAGTATATATCAGGAATGAGCAATGAATAACACGTGGTCTTTGGCCTTTATTTGCCTCAAGGTGCCTTCAAATAGACGTAAAGATCTAGCCCTAGTTCCCTATATGATGAGAACCTTTCAGATGTCATGTTCATCCAAGATTTTGATGAGCTGAACCTTCTGAACTTGGTTTTACAAGCTGAAAACAATATATACATTTTGTCCTTTACCAAATTGAAAATGGAATAGGCTTCTGGGTACACTGTTCCCAGGCAACCTATGATTTTGATACCCACCTCCCATTTCACTTCCACCCTCACTGTGTTAGGAGCTACCCAATCTTTGGGAAGGGCTTATGTAAATAAGTAATTAAAATATTATGTGATAAGTGCTATTTGAAAAAAATATGTATGTGCAAGGCTCTGTGGGGGTCACAGATTAGGCAGGACCCATCTCTGGCTTGGAGGATCAGGGAAAGTGTTGCTGATGGTTTCCAGTTAAACTGGGTCTTACAGAACCAGTGGGGGTTTGCCTGAAGGAGAAATGGTGTGCACAGGCCCAGAGAAATGGAAGGAAGAGCAAGATGAAAGAATGATGAGAATAAGATGAGAGGGCAGTAGCAAGGGATGATGCCATAAAAGTCCTGGGGCTGGATTGTGAAAGACTTGCTCAAGATTTTGGATTTCCCCCATAGCAAATGGAGTGCCATTGGATAGTTTGGGGTAGACATTAGAAGTATTGATGTTTGTAGACCAAGAATAAAGTGGCTTTTTGTATGTGAAATTGCTACCTACATGGGCTTGGGTTTTCTAGTTATTCTTAGAAGGGATGCTGCACATCACTCTGGGAACAGCACCTTGATTTAGGTTGGAATTTTCGAGCCTCAACTTCAGTTTTTTTGTTGTTTTTGTTTTGTTTTGAACTTAATGAAATATGTTCCTGGGCCCTTGTTGGGGAGTTATTGTCCTTCTTTCCGTACAAGCTGGCATATGGGCTTGTGTTTAAACATTAATTGTGTTAAGTAAGAACCATCTTCCTTCTGGAACACTTTCTAACTTAATGGCAGGAAGAACTATTGCATTTTTTTTTTTTTTTTTTTTTTTTTTAGCCGCATTGTACTCATTTATACTACAAACACAGAAAAGCTCAGGTCTCATAGAGAAAAAGAAATTAGAGGTAATACAAGAGTCTGGTTTTTAAAACTCTTGGCTTTTCTCTCTAACTGTTCAGTATTTTTAAAACACATACAGTTCAGGAGAAAAATCAAAGGACTCTTTCCTTAGGCAGGTGTGGTGGCAGAAGCCCTTTTGGATTTTGTTATCTGCTTTAGTTTAAAATAAGTGTAGGGGGGATGGGGAAGGCAGTTGGGAAGGAAGGCTGTGGGGACAGCTCCCAGATTTTTACCTTGAAAGCAGGTGCTGCTGAAATATTCCAGAAACAGATGGAATCTCCTATTCTTGTTTTAAGCTATTTATAGTTGTCTCGCCTGAGGGTACCCTGCTTTACAAAAATGCACAGCCTGATGTTTGAGGGCAGTTTGGGCATCAAAGCTGGGGCTCCTTTGGGAGAAATCAGCCTTTCTTCCCAATGCCGTAAATGCCATTTGGGAAACCTGGATCTTTCATACTATTTAACAGAAGACTTTCCTCTGCTTTTCGAGTGGTTCCATCTCTCTGGAGCTGTTTGATTTCTTTTTAATTCCTCCCCTTTAAAGTACAATGGGCACAATGTTGTTTTCCAGATAGTAGCTGGAAGAAGGCCCAATTGCTGTGGCAGATTATAATTCCACCCCTTGTGGGTGCTGGCACATGGCTTCTGTTGGAAGCCAAACCCATGGGGTAGGGCCTGTGGAAGCTCTGGTTTACCAAGCCCAGGGCCCTTTTCTGAGATCCTCAGTGTTTTAAAGGCTTTCATGGGGCGAGGGGGGGTGGGGGGGGGGGGGAGGAAGGGAGAGAAGGGAGGCGGCTCGGGGGGCGGGGATGTGTGTGCTCATCAGACACATCACTTTGTAGGAGGTTATAACTTTTTCCCCTTAATTAAAAAAAATGAAGTCATTGGGGGTATGTTGCATGTTTTATTGTCACGCATATGCCTTCATGCTTAGAAATGTATAATCCTCTGGGAGCCACAATTCAACAGTAGTAACTAGTTGTACTGTTTAAAGAAAATCACCTTTGAAAAGAAGAAAGGGAAATAAATGCCTTCCCTGTCCTAGCAGCCTGCTAGTTGAAGGCTGGGAAGATGGACAGTTGGAAAGACAGATGTGTCTTCTGTACCAGCAGCCAGCACAGGGCTGTCACCATAGGTGGAGGCTTCTTGTCTCCTTCTGGTCCTTTTCTGAGGAAACCAGCCTGGCTCAGCCTTCCTTCACGCAATCTGAGCCCAGGTTGTGGGTATTCAAAACTCCAAGACTTTGGCTAAAAGAAAATTTTTGTTTTGAGACTGAATGAGTTGGACATTACAAGAAGAAGACATGGTATTTTCTCACTTTGTTTCAAAAGCAAAGCACTTCTTTGTCTTAATGCTCATGAAGCTTACTTAGTACAGGGCAACAAAGTGAAAATACCCTAGGAACCCCAGGAGTATACTTTAGTTTTTGTTTTCTCTATATTCCACTCTTCTTGTTCTTCTAGTAACTGCTGCTGATGGCTGCTAATGTTGTCATACCATTCTGTAGATGGATAGACTAACTCAGAACTGCTCACCACAGAGGATATAAAAGGGAAAGAGGGGAGTTAGCATTTATTTAATACTAGAGTGGGGCTGGCTGGAGGGAGGGGCTGCAGGAGGTTGGGGAGGGGGCGATTGGGGCCCGGGTCGGGCCAGTTGGCTGTCACAGTGTGCATCATAGCGACCGGTCATTCCGGTCATTCGGCTTTTATATATATAGATACCAGGGTGGCTTGCATAATTCTCACTTATTCTTAGTACAATCTTATGAAATTATCTCCATTGTAGAGATAAAGGTGTTGTGACTGTGAGAGATACAGTGACTTGCCCAACATCTCACCGGGAGGATTAAAGGAACTTGTTTTGGAACAATAACAAAAATCCAGCCTGAATCTCCTATTCTCAACTGCTTTGGGCTTATTTCTAGTAACTTTCTTTTGGCAGTCTTTACTTTCAGTAGTTTGTTCATTTCTCCATATATATTTAGTTAAAAGAGCCATGAAGGGTAGTTTGCTATTGCACAATAATATCAGATGTGAGCTTAAAGGGCTCTTAGAAATAATATATTAAAGCCCACCCTAATTTTCTAAACAATGAAAACGAGACCTGAAGAAGGAAGGTTTTTATCCTAAGTTCTTTAGCTGGTTGTTAATAGTCTTCTGACCCCCAATCCAGAGATTTGACCAGTATATGGCAGTGATTCTCCCAACTCTAGAGAATAAGCCCTAAATCACCTGGGATTAAGGTTTTTCAAGACTCAGTAACCTCAACTTAGAATCAAGGAGCCACATTCCCTCTTGGCCAGTGTCACTGCAGTCTACATGAACAATCTTACCATATGATTATAGAGTAAAGAAAACGATCAGTTTTGTTTAAATCTGATGCAGGGTGTGTTTGAATGGAACACAAGTAAAACTGAGCCTGCCTTCTGAAAGAAAGAGTCTTAAGACTTCCACATGAGGGTCCCGTTTGGGGAGATGGAAAAACATTCTATAGGAGAGACTAGTGGTGCTTTTTGGTTGAGTTTGAGTGTCAACGATTTTTCTTGGACCTCCCTGCAAGCAAAACTACTCTCCTACAATACCAACAACCAGCAGAAGGATTTATTTGAGCCTTATCTTTGCTTTTCACTGGGCAGGAGGTAGAAAGGAAAGTAACTCAATATGCTTCACACCTAAAATTGCCCTTTGAGTCTGAGCTACACTCTTATTTTAAGAGCAAGACAGATTTGTGAATACAAAAAGGAGTCTGAATGTAGGTTGTCTGGCCCTTCCAGTGATCAGTTTTAGAAGCAGTAGGAAGCCTAACATTTCTCCCTCATCAAGAGAGGCTCCAGAAGACTGAGGTAGTAGTATACCCCTTTACTTTCAATATAGAAATCATTATGCCACCTGAAGTTTGAAGAGCCCACAAGTCTAACAGTCAATTATGAGCCACTTATTTTTCAGATGTTAATTTTTGAGATTATACTACACAATAAAAGGTAATATGCAAATTGACCGAACGGCAGAACGACCGGTCGCTATGACGCACACTGACCACCAGGGGGCAGATGCTCAATGCAGAAGTTGCCCCCTGGTGGTCAGTGCGCTCCCACAGGGGGAGGGCCGCTCAGCCAGAAGCCCTGAGCCGGGTTCACGGCTGGCGAGCGCAGGGCGGTGGCGTGAGCCTCTCCTGCCTCCATGGCAGTGCTAAGGATGTCCGACTGATGGCTTCGGCCCTCTTTCTGCAGGCCTAAGCCAGCAGTTGGACATCCCCCAAGGACTCCTGGACTGTGAAAGGGTGCAGGCCGGACTGAGGGACTCCTTCCCCCAGAGTGCATGGATTTTATGCACTGGGCCTCTAGTGAAGATATAATTCCTCATTAGAAGAATTCTTAAAACTTCAGAAGTTCAAGAAAAGCAATTTATCGTCCCACAACTCCAATAATGACTGGGGATCCTGGTGTAGGTAGAGTTTTGTATCTAGGTTTTTTACATACTATATTGTAAACATCTTTACATATCATTAAATATTCTTTCCTGAGGATGTTTTTGACTGTATAATTTATTTGTGTGAGACTGATTTATAAGGGAAGAAGCTCTTAGTAATCTGAAAAAGTATTTCTTGCTAAGACTTATGTTCTTTTAAAAATGCATTTGTTGTAGTGAATTTGTCATTTAGCTAATTACTTTGGTATTTTTGTTTATCAAAACCCTCCAACTGTTTTTAATCTTAACTTATGCACTATTGCCTGATTCTTGACAATGAAGAATAGTTATTAACTTCTGAAAACACTGAACATAAAAGTATGAAAATAGTATCAAGAGTTATATTTACATTAAGTGGTAAATAATGCACTTAGTTTACTTTTCCATTCCATATTTCACTTTGTACATTTACATCTTCAAATCCTCACCATAGCCAGTTTGGCTCAGTGGATAGAGCATCAGCCTGCGGACTGAAGGGTCGCAAGTTCGATTCTGATCAAGGGCATGTACCTGGGTTGCAGTCTCAATCCCTGGCCCTGGTTGGGGCTCATGTAGGAGGCAACTAATCGATGTGTCTCTCACACAATGATGTTTCTCTCTACCTCTCCCCCTCCCTTCCACTTTCAATAAAAACCAATGGAAAAATGTCCTCTGGTGAGGATTAACAAACCAAAAATAAAGTAATACTTTTTATTAGCATGAGTTATGTTGAAAATTTAAAAAAATGATATAGCATGAAGGGAATACTTTTAAAGTTAGATAGCAATATAAATTTTGATTCTTGAACTTAATTACATTCCGAGTAAAAAATTACTCATATCTTAAACATTTATGTAGAAATTTAGGAAATTTTAAAATTAAATTCAGTATTATAGTATGCATTGGTTTCATACTATAGCATTATAGTATGAATAGGTTTTAGTTCCCATTCATAGGACATGAAAGTATCAGAAATCTTCATCAAAACTAAGAGCAATTGTTGTCCTTTAACTCAATTCACAAGTGTTAGATTACCCCTGTGGTGATTTTTAATCCCTTATCTATAATACAAAGCAATATTTATTACAAAATTAATTCTGAGAGGCATCGTTTATGGTTTCTAGTCCATTCTAGTTCAGATGTCTTTGAAGTAAAGTGGGTGGAGCATTTTATGTGGGGTTAATTGTCCCATTGTTCATTTATTCAGTCTTGGTATTTTAACTAGCTCTTTATGTGTATTAATGAGCCCAAGATGCAGCAAAAAATGCTGGATCTAAAAACTTGACATCTTAAAAAAAACTTATTTAAAAGTGTGGTGGAAAAAGAAGTTGGGTGAAATTCAGTGTCCTGTAGTTGTTGTTGTTTTTTGTTTTTTTTGTTTTTTTCCTGAGCTCTTAATGACTGATTTCCTTTTATAAAAAAAATTCTAGTCCCATAGGAAAGCGAGATTTTTTGGGGGGGATAAAAAACAAAAAGCCACTGCAAACAAAAACAACCTCAACTTAAAAGGCTCTAAAGAAAGCATATTTGCCAGTGTCCAGTTTCTGCTGAGCTAGGATTTTTACTGTCAACTCTGCAAAAAATAATAATTTTGGAAGCCAATTTTAGAAAAATTTATGTCTATACTTTTTCTTTTTTATTAGTATATGAAAATAAGCTAAATATTGATAATCCTCATTAAGTAAAGATAATTGTATTTCCTGACCACTGAAAACAATCCTTGCTTTTATATATATATTTTTTAGTCTTTATTAAAATTCCCCAGGGAGTATAATTCTAGATATTTTTATTTGAAGAGGTAGTTTAACTTTCATATAGTGGGATTCACCGTACTTGTCCTTTCCTCAGATTCAGTACTTGTGTTGTAATGGAAAGAACATTGATGCTATATTTGTTTTTTTAAATCTTCTTAAAATTGGATTATAAGAAGGTTTTGTTTGACCATCATTCTTTGTCTCAGTACTTCAATGGTAAATTGAGGATAATACTAATTCAGAATATGTTGTAAAAGTTAAGTAAACAGTGAGTGATTGATATTGACCATCATTCTTTGTCTCAGTACTTCAATGGTAAATTGAGGATAATACTAATTCAGAATATGTTGTAAAAGTTAAGTAAACAGTGAGTGATTGATAAAGTTTTTGTATTGTATTTACTGTGTAAATGTTTAATGGAAACCCTGTGCCTTTATTTTGTACATTGTGAAATACAGAAAAGTACATTAAGTTTCATTATATACCCACATATATACATGTGTGTGTATATGTGTATAATGTGTGTGTGTGTGTGTATACATACACATTTTACATATATATAAATATGTACACCATACACACGGAAGTACAAACAAATGATTACATAGCAAATACCCATGTAATCACCATGTAAATTAAGAACTCTACACCCAGTATAATTTTTTCACCTATGTGTGTATCCCTAAATAATATGGAATAGTTTTATCTAGTTTTGAACACTGCACGAATTGAATTATACAATTTGGAACTGTTATTTTAAGTCTTCTTTTGCTTAACTGTTGAACTTCATCCATGCTGTAGCTTATAATTGTAGTTTGTTTTCTTTGCAGTGTAGAGCTTTGTATTGTATGGCCATGTTTCTGTTTGTTCATGCATTCAACTGTAGGTGGCCATTTGGGCTGTTACCAGTTCATGGCTTTTATGAACTTCCTTGAATGGGTATCCTGGTACACATAGGCACTAGTTTCTTCAGTGTATAAACCTGGGAACTTGGATACCTATCTATAGGGATGTATATCTTCAACTTTATTGGATAATACCAAATTGTTTTCTAAAGCAGCAATTGTGCCACTTTACTGTCTGCCAGGTTGGGTGAGCATTCCCGTGTCCCACACTGCTGCCCTTACTCCTTGCTTTTGTTTTTTCTTTTCTTTTCTTTTTAATATATTTTTATTGATTTCAGAGAGGAAAGGAGAGGGAGGGAGAGAGAGAGAGAGAAACATCAATGATGAGAGAGAATCATTGACTGGCTGCCTTCTGCACTCCTCCTACTGGGGATCAAGCCCACAACCCCGGCATTTCCTCCTGACCGGAATTGAACCCGGGACCCTTCAGTTCGCAGGCCAACACTCTATCCACTGAGCCAAACAAGCTAGGGCCTCCTTGCTTTTTGAAGAAGACATGCAGCATGCTCTTCTCTCTTCTCACAGCCTGTGAGATCTAGGTATTGGCCTTGTTTAGTTTCCCAAAGATTAATATGGCCTCATTGTCTGGAAGGGGCATTGCTGGAGAAACAGGCAGGCCCTGGGTTGTGAGAGGACAGGAGGCATGGCCTAAGAGCATGGTCTGGAATCAGAACAATGCTTGGGTCCTAGTCCTGCTGTTGTGGAGGTGTGCTTTTGGATGCTCCATTTACTACCCCTTTGAGCCTTAATTTTCTCATATCTACTTTTTTGGCGAGGATTAGAGAGAATACAGGCAAAAGATCATGGTATGGTAGTTATTAGCACCTTTTCAGTATTACACAGTGCAGGAGTTATTAATGAAAGAATAGACAGTTGTAGCATATACATGTCATTGTCATAAATATGATTTGTGTGGGCATGTACATAGCTAAGTCTATATGAGCCTGGTCATGTCAACTTGAAGATGACACTGGGTGGCCATGAGGTGGGCACTTACATTCTGTTGGTCATGGTCTAAAATGGTCCAGCATTCCTAGGGAATAGTTGGCAGTTTATCTTCAACACCCTTAAAATGATTCCCACTTTTGGGTATCTGTTTTAAGGGAAACTCAGAGATATATGTACAGATACATAGATGAAGATGTTCAGTCTAGTATATTGAATGGCAAATTAGAAATAATTTATGAAGGGGGATAGCTAAATTTAATTAGATATCATGTAGCCATTAAAATTATGTTTTGGTGATTATTTAATGACATGAAAAACATCTTGGATAATGTTATGCCAAAAAGCTAAAGATAAACTTTTATATACAATATCTTTATTTTGTAAGGAATTCATTAAAAAACCTGGGTGATTGGATACCAAAATATTAACAATGAGCAAAGTTAGGTAATGGGACCATGAGTGTATTTCATTTTCTTCTTTGTGTGTCTGTAATGAAATAGTTCTTCCTGTAATTTTATCCTGTCAAGCTCAATCTTGATATTCACTGCAGCATAGTTTACATATGTTTTAATTTGGAAAAATTGTTAACTCCTTTCATTTGGCACATGTTTCCAAACATAGAATGCCACAAATGGCAGTGCTTTAACCACCAAAATGATGACTGATGCTCTAGTGTATGTTATTTCCCCCTCAATTTGTCGAATGGACTTGAGCTCTGGAATCAGACTTAGGTCCAAATTTTGATTCTACCACTTTCTAGCTGTAGGACTGTAAGCAAGATGAGTCACTTGTCAGAGTCCCCGTGTCCTCTTTTGGAAAATAGAAAATACTTCACATATTAAGTAAGGTTTTTGGTGCTCAATCCAAAGTAATTATTCCTATGTTGCCTTGCAAGATTTGAAAATACCATCCGTTAATAAATGTACCATTGGTGTAAACACAGCTTTATAGGGGGAAAATGGCTTTATTAAAATTTCAGATTGATTTCAAGAAGCCCTTAATTTCAGAAACTTTCAAAGTAAGAGTTCATCTTCATTGAGAAATGATTGTATTAATTTCACAGTGGGTTATTTAGCATCTGTCTTATAGATTATCACTGTTCTCCACTCACCTAGTCGACCTTATAATTTTCTCAGAAATTTCTGTCTTATTTGTGAAAGGACTAGGAACCTATTCCCAATGCTGCCTCAAACCTGCTTTTTATGGCCTCAGGATCTCTGTCATAACCCGTTTTATGCTTTCACAAACTGAGCCCCTGGGGAGCTGTCTGCAGTTTTCAGTGTGATCCAGCTGAATTCCTCCCTTCCCCACTCAAGCCCTTTGAATTGCCAGGTTTTTGTTCATCTACCCTAAAGATGGACTGAGATTGCTGAGCACGGCCTCTCTGGTGGTGCAAAGTGAGAATTGTTTTTAATTGAGCAGAAACATGTGGAAAGATCAGGAATATCTCAAGGGATTACAGAAAAATTCCAAATTTGTACTACTTACAGCTTGTGTTTAGAACAGGGTCTGCTGGGAATAAATGTTAGTTAGTGTGGCCTGTGACCTTAAAAACTGTTGACATGGACTTCAGCCAGAAACTAGCCACAGACCTCCTTTGTTAAACTCATTCATAGCTCCTTGAAAACTCTAGTCAGTGAAAAGTTGCCAGCTCCAATCCAAGCAGAGCCCTCCCCCCCTCTTTTCCCCCCCCCCTCCTGCTTTGGAAACAGAGGACGCCCATTAACCACCAAGGCTTCTTTAATAGGACTACATGGCTTTAAATGCAATTGGAATTGACAACTTCCTGGCTTGGGTTTGCCAACTGGCAGGGCTGTGAGGCTGAGGGGACAAACAGCGTTGGGGCGCTGTGCACTTGTGTTTGTGTATGTGCAGAGGAGACTGAACTCCAGAGCACTGTGATACCCTTCGACTCTAAGAGCAAGTTGGACATGTCTTCCTAGGGTTTCTGGCTGGGAGAGACAATTCAGAATTATTGCTCAATATAAGGAAAAGATAAAGCAACTGCCATTTCTTTTTGCAGATGATCCTGGCCTTTCCCTTCTTCCCTCAAAAACCTTGATTTAATCTTTTCATTAGTGTTGTGTTGCTCAGATTTAGAATAATAACTGACAACTCAGATGAGGAATTATTGGTTATTTTTTGATGGCACTCAGCACCCACCCACTCTGGAGTTTTATTTAACAAATTTTAGTTTCTATCAAGCTGAAGGGGCAGCCAAGATCTCTCTTCATTTTACTCATTGAAGAAACTGAGGCATGAGGAGGTTAAGTAGTTTCTTCTCACCTCCATCAAAAGGAATAATAAGAAAAGGCCTTAAATGATTTGCTGCCTCTGCAAACCAGCATAGTAATTGATACAATCATTTCTCAATGAAGGTGAACTCTAATATTTCCCCTTGTTTTTAATCCAAAGATGACATTATCTGAATTTAAAGACAGGGAGGCAAATAGAATATTTTGGGAAACGAAGAAATTAATCTAACTACAACAGGAAGCAGGTATTCTACTTACACAGTTTTGCTTATTTTTATGTAACATGATGATGGGTAAGGAAGCTGTCTTAGTTATATAGATTATCATCCTGAGAGGTACTATCGTATCAGCCCATATCTCTTTCTACTTAACCATTTATTAAATTTTGGTTGTTTGAATATAATACTTATGTTCAGTTTTGCTGTTGAAGTTGTTATTTTTATCATAAACACTCTAGCAAACTAATCAGTTCTAAAACTGCTGAGGTTTGGCGGCATTTCAACCAGGCATGTATGGAGAGTTAAAAGAAATGCCACATTGGCCTAGGAATCAATGGCACATAGGCTTAGGGATATGGAAACTCTGGAAAGAGAAATTATATAATTTCCTAGAGGCCTTACAAGAACTTAGTTGTAATTAAGGGAGAGCAATGTAAGAGTACCTCATCTGTGGTAGGTGTTCCAGAGATATTTGTTGAATGAATATAATTGGTGAAATAACTTATTTCCCAACCCTAATATTTGCCTGTTTATACACACTCAGTCAATTTCCCTCCCTCAACACCCTTAGAGCATTTACTCCCCCCACAGACGGCACATGATGCCCTCATGTTTACTTACCTAAAGTTCTAAAGCAGATCCCTTAGATTTAGTCAGAACTGGATTTAAATTCTGACTTGTTACCCATGTAGTAAGTCACATCACTTGGCTTTTCTGATCTTCATTTCCCACATCTACAAAATAAACATGAGACCCACTTTGTAAGTCGTTAACATGAAGATAAAAATGTTATATAAGACATCTAATTTAGGAGCCAGCAACATGGAATCATTTTTCTGAAAGGAACTTATTATTTTTATCATGTGCTTTTCTCTTATTCTCTATCATGAGAGAGGATCTTATAAATTTGCTGCCTCCTCAACTATCCCTGCTCATTCATGGAATGTATTGACTTTGTCGACTAGCTAAGAGTGATTGTAAGTCCCAAGCTCTAAACAGAAAGTCTTGAATAGCCTATGGAAATTGTTTAGTGAATTTTTTTTTTCTGCACCTATGCACAGTACTAAGAGTAGATTAGATTGTTAGAAGATAATGCTTAGATATATAAATAGGTGATTAAGAAAACTGAATTCTATTTTTGCTTGCTTTTAACAACTAAAAAGATGATAGTAATCTCAGAACGTTAAATAGTACAGAAAATTATGGAGAATTCCTTGAACTTGTATTAAGAGTTCCCTTGCACACAGGGATGCTCCCATCCTTAAATACACTTGAAGTTTGTTTTACAAGAATTAATTCTAAAATTCAACCCCATTTGAGGTGATGAATCTGTTGGGTTTCATAACCTCTGTATTTATCATGTGAGTCTCACCCTTCGTGTTTTATGTGAATAGCAAATTACAGAAGCCCCCTTTCTCTCTCCTGCATAACCAGGAGATCATAAGAATGCGCTCTGGACCAGGTGGAGGAGAGTGAAGAACTCTGGTGTGTAGAGGAAGGAAAATTATTTGTCAGATTTTATTTTACTGGAATATTTTCCCCTAAGAGTTCACAAGATGAGAACATGTCAACTCTTCTCTAAAGACATCCCCCACCTCACCATGCTACCTCATTTTCTAAACTTTCATTTATAGCTCTTTGCAGCTGAAGCAAATATTTTAGATCTTTCTTGTACTCTCCTCCAGCTGGGAGTGTCTTTCACACATCAAAGGCAGATATGAGCCTCTCATTAAAAGATAGCATGAGTTCATCATCTCGGAGGAGTGGGACCTGAAAACCTGAGATAACTTTCAGCTACAAGTCATATCTAAGTTGGACTGAGAATTTTCTGTGGGTTACCACATTTCTTTTCTCAATTTGTCAATCCAGGATGCTTTAAAGTCTAGCTTTCTCCCTTCGTTTTATTATATCTGAAGATTATCCTTATTCAGAATAGGAAATAAGTTGTAGAGCTTAGGAAATATAAATGCTTTAAAATATATTTTTAATAAGAAAATAAGGATTCCTGAAGCTTAGGAACAAAGCCCAGGTTTGCTTGTTATTTTTTCTCCCTCCTCTATTTACTCCCTCACGGCACTTCCTGCTCCAGTGTCTATAAGGTAATTATTTGAAACTTCTAAGTCAGCTCTGAAAACTCCACAAATCCTTCTTTTCCTACTTCTTGCTAATGAAAAGCAATACAGAAATCAAAGCAGCTGAACAGATTTCTTGAGATTATGGAGGACATCTGGTTATATTCATCAGATTTTATTTTTAAAAACATTTCTAGATTGGTTGAAGGCTCAAATGTTATAGTCCATCTAAAAGCCACTCTAAATGTTTTTAGTTTCTCTTAAATGTATCTGTGCACAAGCATACACGTGAATGTGTTAAAGCGAAGTAGTGCAGGTCCCATCATTTGAGCAGTAGCCTCAGCAAATCCAGATTCTTTTCCCTGGTATTTACTTTCCTTATTTTGGTCAATTTCAAGCTCTTGTGGTATTTACTAGCCAAAGGTGAAGGTTGTCCCTCCATAAGTATTAGGATGGCCTGCCAGCCAAATCCCAGGCAACCCAGTGAATTACTCTCTTTGATAGTAGAAAAGTCTAGTTCAAGTTGCTCTGAATGGCATTTAACTATAAAACAATAGCCTTAACAAAAGTTGCTGGTGTCCTTCAAATGGTTTCTGTACCAGTAGCCAATTCCTTTGGCACTTTAGGATATGAAGCTTGTTCCATTGATAATTTGGATTGCAAGTTTTTGGAGCATTACATAGCCAGTGAATGGTGAGTGGGGAGAGAAAAGTACATAGAACTATTGAAAATGCATGAAGCAAAAATTGAAAAGCAGTCAAGCAAACAAAAACATCACCCCCTCCACACACACATGAATGCATGTACACACACACACACACACACACACACACACACACACACACACACCCCCCCCCCCCCCCCCAGAAGCTGTTGACTCGGCAGTTTTTCATTTTTTACAGCTCTAGGGACAGGTTTAAATTGGGAAAAATTTTTATTCTCTTGTGCTGTGTTGAACAGGAAGGCAGTGTTTGATGTAATCTGGCCCAGATGTCAGCAATGTGCAGTGTTGTGATGATTATTTATCTTCAAGTTTTTGCTTTGTAAAAGGAGAATCAGCAAACAGTCACTTAGGGCTGTAAGTTATGACTGGTTTTGAGATCCTGTGAATGTAACAAACAAACGTATAAATTGGTTTAAATATGTTTTAGATTTAATTTCATTTTAGCTATTAATCTTAAAATCCTCTTTAACAAACACTGGTTATGAGTCCCCTGATGGATGTTAATATGTTCAGTGCTTTACATTCTGGATATTATTCCTCTTATTTCAATTTCTTATTCTTCTAGAAGGTTTTCTCAGCTCAGACTATTCAACTAGTGGGCTCTTTTAATGGTTTTTGAAAGAATTTTCTCACATCAGTTTCCCAGAAGGATGTTTTTGTTTTTTAGTTTTTGGTTACATAAGCACTTAGAATGTATATGGCAAAACTTCAGTGACAGTTAGCGAGTGGCAGTCTATTTTCTCACTTGGAATTCAGGTGTATTTGTTTTAAGAGTATTGTTTTTAAAATATTTCACAGGATAGGAGCTGCTCATGATTTATACAAACCCTTTGCCCCATTTGAAGTGCTTCTGATGGCTGCTAAGTCCCCGAAGAGGATGCAGTTTGAAATTTTTTATTGGAGGTGGCACAGGGAGAGTCCTGTTGTCATGTAATACTATTTTTAAAGATCAAGGGATTTATACAGAAATCTTTGCTCCTGTTGTTTTTCCAAACACAACTGTTTGTTTGTTGTTGTTGTTGTTTTAGTAAATTTAATTCGAACTACTTAATTATATAGTGAGCTGCCTTTTCAAGACTGAGTTCAATTTAAGGTTAAATTAAAAGATTTTAAAATGTTTTTTATATTAGATGCCAACAGTAATTCTAGCCTAGTATAGCAATAATTCTAACTGAGGCAGGATTAACTACTGTATTCCCTTAGTCACCTCATTGGCTTTAATGAAATATTTATCTTAAAAACGCTGAATAAATTACATTGACATTTTATAATTTTAAGATCAATAACCTCACAGCATCAGTAGTTAATTGGTTAAGGAAATCTTCATTGACAGCAGTGTAATATCTAGGAAAGATTAGTTTTAGGATCTGGTTCAAGTTCTGCCTTACCACGAATAGTCCAGGTGACATTGGGCGAGGTGCCTGATCTGTAAAAACCTCATCTCTAAATGCGGGAGTTGGACTAGATAGTTATCAGTGTCCCTTAAGATTCAAATAATCTGTGGATTTTTAAATTTTTATTCAAATCATCTTATTAAATTCCATGAGCTCATTAGGGCTTTATTGCTATAATTCATGTTTTTGGACAATTTTTTCTTATTCCCATGCATGTGTTTGAGATGCATGATCAGAGGGATTATAGAAGTTTTGGCATAGTCTTTCTAATGTATGGCAGTATTTAAAATTTTTTAAAATTGCAGTTGATTTTTATCATTTTTGTCACATTTAGATGGAACATTAACTATGAAACCTTGTTCATTTTTAAAATTAGGTAGGGACAGTGGCTCTGGGCTGTTACCTTCTTTTCCCTAACAGCTCTCCCTGGGGAAACTTAAGACAGAGGGCAAAGGACTTTTCTTTGCAACATCACAGCATGACCTAGCCTGGACTTCTGATGTCATAAGAGAAGAACCACTGGATTAGGAGAGGAAGGACCTTCCATCTAGACCAGCAGTTTTCAACTGATGAGCTGCAGCAAGCACACTGGTGTTCCGCAAGAATTTTTAGAAACGTGCAATACCTGACTTTTTAGTCTGGGAGACTAACTTCTTTTCCCTTAGATTGTCAAATAAAACAATGACAACAGCCAACACAACAATAGCTGTCTGGTGTGAATGAATCAAAATTATACTTTTTTTTTTTTGTCAGATCGGCAAAAACTATAACATATTTTTTGGTGGCCACAGAATTTTAGTAATTAGTTTATGTGTGCCATGAGATTAAAAAGGTTGAAAACCACTCCTCTAAACCCCTTTCAAAGACTCATGGACTGTGTGACCTTGGATAAGATGCAGAGTTTTTCTCATGTAAGATGGAAATGATAATGTTAGCCCTTCTAAGCTCACAAGGTAGCTTCTTATAGGCTACCTGTTCTCAAATTCTTCCTGAAGACCTCCTTTTCATTTATTAGTGCCTTTAGCCTTGATAAAGATAAAATTGCTATTGGTGTGCATAACTAATAACAGGAATTTCACTTCTCATAAGAACTCCAGTCTTTCTTCAGTGATATTTCTGGAAGGTAGATGTTGTTTTGAGAATTTAGAATTCTTGGTCGACAAAAATCACTTCTTAAAAGGAAATATATCTCAACACATAGTATTTTGAAAGGGTAATTCCTACAAGTTCAGGCAAATACTGAGTGATGTGTATGCCATGAGGGTGATATGAGGAAGTCATGCAGCTGGATTTTTTGGGAATTTAAAAATCACTGAAAACGAGCCCTGTTGTATAGTGAGAAGAACAGGAGCTTTGGGGTCAAGACAAGTTTGGGTTTGCTTCCTAGCTCTCCACTTGCTAGCTTATGATCTGTTAAGTTACCTTACCTCTTGAAACTTAAGTTTTTTTCATCTCTGAAATTCACATATGAGGACTTACTTCAAAGTGTGAGATAGTGTTTGCAAATCAGCAAATAGAGGGGTGGTTGAACAGGCTTAGAGCATCTAGAAATGGTTATAGTAGAATTTGGAGTATTTTCACTTTCATCAACTGGTTAATATTGGGAAGGTCGCTGAGCCCTTTAGATGGATATGTCCTTTGATTTGTACCTTGATTCTCTTAGGGGAAAAGAACCCAGAATATAAACTCGGAAGGTTCAAGTCTTAGCTCTTGTTTTTCCACCTACATTTCCATGAGCATATTCTAACTTTGCTGGGACCTTTCCCCCCATTTATATACTGAGGACAGTATAATTCTTTCAAAGGCTTGTTATGAGTATCAATTAATAACAGATGACATTATTTTGTAGTAATCTAATATAGCTTTATTTTTTCACTGAAATTTTCCCAAGCTTTGTTCCCAACCCTTCTCTTGGGATGTGCTAATGTTGGGTAATAAGACAGAAATTTGCCATAGTAGAAGCCCATCATGTTTAGGGAGCTGAGTGCTTGGTACATTCACATATATTATTTCATTTAGTCTTCATAACAGTTCTGCAAGGGAACAATTATCTTCATTTTATAGAAGAGGAAAGAGCACCTTGAAGAATAGTTTGTAACAAGATAATATTAATTATTAACAGATATTGTTGGTATTTGAACTGAACTCTGACTCTTAAAATCCATATTCCTCCCACTCTTTTTTTTAATATAATAAATCTTTATTGTTCAGATTTTTACAAATGTACCTCTTCCCCCCCGCCCCCCCATAGTTCCCCTCCACCCGGTTCCCACCCCTCCCTCTGCCCTTACCTGCCCCCACTGTCCTCATCCATAGGTGTATGTTTTTGGTCCAGTCTCTTCCCGCACCTCCCACACCCCTTTCCCCCTGAGAATTGTCAGTCCACTCCCTTTCTATGCCCCTGATTCTATTATATTCACCAGTTTATTCTGTTCATCAGATTTTTTATTCACTTGATTTTTAGATTCATTGTTGATAGACATGTATTTGTTGTTCATAATTTTTATCTTTACCTTTTCTTCTTCTTCCTCTTAAAGAATACCTTTCAGCATTTCATATAATACTGGTTTGGTGGTGATGAACTCCTTAGCTTTTTCTTATCTGTGAAGCTCTTTATCTGTCCTTCAATTCTGAATGATAGCTTTGCTGGGTAGAGTAATCTTGGTTGTAGGTTCTTGCTATTCATCACTTTCAATATTTCTTGCCACTCCCGTCTGGCCTGCATAGTTTCTGTTGAGAAATCCGCTGATAATCGTATGGGTACTCCCTTGTAGGTAATTAACTGTTTTTCTCTTGCTGCTTTTAATATTCTCTCTTTGTCTTTTGCTCTTGGCATTTTAATTGTGATGTGTCTTGGTGTGGTCCTCTTTGGATTCCTTTTGTTTGGGGTTCTCTGTGCTTCCTGGAGTTGTAAGTCTATTTCTTTCACCAGGTGGGGGAAGTTTTTGGTCATTATTTCTTCAAATAGGTTTTCAGTATCTTGTTCTCTCTCTTTTTCTGGCACCCCCATAATTTGGATGTTGGTACGCTTGAGGTTGCCCCAGAGGCTTCTTACACTATCTTCAACTTTTTGGATTCTTTTTTCTTTTTTCTTTTCTGGCTGAGTGTTTTTTGTTTCTTTGTATTTCAACTCTTTGACTTGATTCTTGCGATCCTCTAGTCTGCTGTTAGGTCTCTGTATAATATTTTTTATTTCAGTCAGTGTATGTTTAATTTCTAGTTGGTCCTTTTTCATATCCTCGAGGGTCTTGCTAAATTTATCGGCAGTTTCTAGGAAATTCTTGAAAAACCTTATAACCATGGTTTTGAACTCTATATCCAGTTGTTGGTTTTCCTCCATTTCTTTTGTTTGTGATCTGTTTCTTTGTCCCCGCATTGTTGCTGCTTCCCTGAGTTGGTAGAGTAGCTTTGTGTGGTAGGTAGGTATCCTCTAGGGCACAGTGGCTCTGCCTCCTGAGTTACCTGAGGTGGACACTCTTGGTGCACCCCTTTGTGGACTGTGTGCTCAGCCTTGTTGTAGTTAAGTCTTGATTGTTGTTGGTATCACTGGGAGGAATTGACCTCCAGGCCAATTGGTCGTGAGGATCAGCTGTGTCTACGCTGGGAGAACTCCTGTGCTGGAGACGGAGTTTCAGGGCGGAGCAGACAGCCTTGGCTTCCCGTCAGCCCTGCCCTATGAGGCCCCTGGGTCTCAGTGTCCCTCAGTAATCACTGCAAGCACCTCTGAGAGAAAGCCGCCCTCAAGTTTCTCCCGCTGCCAGATAGTCCAGTTTCTCCCCGAATGAGTCGGGGTTGCCAGAAACTTGCCCGGAACTGGAGTTCAGCGCAGTTGGGAGTTTCAGTCTCCCTCCCGCTTTAGAAAGCCAGTCGCGCACTCAGCCTCCCGTGCATTCAGCAGTCAGTCCTCTCTGTGCGCGCGCCTCCGGACCTCTGCCTTCCGCAGCTCCCGAGTCTCAGTGTGCTTTCTCTTTTTCTGACAGTCCAGTTTCCCGCCGAATGAGTCTGGTTTCCCAGCATCTTTCCTGGGGCTGGAGTTCAGTGCAGTCGGGAGCTTCCTTCTCCCTCCCGCTTTAGAAAGCCAGCCGCGCTCTCAGCCGCCCGTGCACACAGCCGCCCGTCCTCTCCATGTGCAAGTCTCCGTACCTCAGCCTTTTGCAGCTCCTCTGAGTCTCAATGTGCTTTCCTCTTTTCTTCTAGTTGTAGAATTTACACTCAGCCAGCTTTCCTGTGGTTCTGGATGGTGTCCGTTTTGTCTTTTAGTTGTAGTTTTGATATTGTTGTGCGAGGCAGCAGTTTAGGTGTTTACCTATGCCGCCATCTTGGTTTCTCCCCCCTCCCACTCTTTTGTGCTGCCGCATCCCATACTTTCTGCCTTATCTGACTTAAGTTAAGGAGACATTTATTGGGTGGGTATAAGTGCTGCATACTCACTATAGACACCGGGGATGCAATGATATACAACACACACATTCCCCGTTTTCACACAGCACTACATCTGAAGGTAGACATAATTAAACAATCATTGGAATATTGAACCCTGCAAAGGAAAGTACAGGATATTAGAGGACTGCAAATTACTAGTCATTTGTGTATTTTAAACTTCTGAATACTTGACTTCTATTGGTTTCAGGGTTATATTATAATTGTATAGTCATTCTGGGTGAATGTAGCATAATCTAAAAAAAAACTTGTTAAAATACACATAAAAATTTAATAACAATCCAGGTTTATTAAATGCTTGCACTTTGCTCAGTGCTTGCCATATCTTCCCTCATTTCATCCTCATAATAACTTATGAGAGGGCACTGTGGTCCCCATTGCACAGATGAAGAAACAGGCTTGGAGATATCAGGTAGCTTGCCTAAAGTGATACAGCTAAAAAGGGACATGATTCTTCTGATTCCAGACCGTGCATTCCTAAGCAGTTTCAATCAAGTAAGTGTATTAGGAAAGTTTGTCTATTTCTTTTTAAAAATTAAGTAATACTATGACTGTGATTTTTAAGCTTACATATAATAAAATTCACTCTTTGCAATGTACAGTTTTGAGTTTTGACAAATGCAGTGAGTCATGTATTCACTACTACAGTCAAGATACAAACAGTTTTATAACTCCCCCAAATTCCCTTGACTGCGTCTTTGAAGTCAAAGCCTTCTATTCCTAACCCCTGACAATGATTGGTCTTTTCTTCATCTCTAGAGTTTTGCCTTTTCTGAAATGTAATTATATGATATTCTTTTGAGGACTGGCTTCTTAGAGTAAAATGCATTTAAAATTCATCCATGTTGTGTGTATCAGTGACTAATTTCTTTTTATTGTTGAATAGGTGTTCCATTGTGTGGGTGTAACCACAATTTATTTATCCATTTACCATGGAAGGGCAATTGGGTGGTTTCTCCTTTTTGCGAATATGAATAAAGCTGTTGTAAACATTTATATACAGGTTTTTGTTTGAACACAAGTTTTTGTTTCTCTTGGGTGAATAGTAGGAGTGGGATTGCTGGGTCACGTGCTGAGTATATGTTCAATTTTACACAAAACTGCCAAACTGTTTCCCAAAGGGACTACCAATTTTGCATTTCTACCAGCAATGTATGAGAGTTCCAGTTGCTCCAAATTTCACTAGCATTTAGTATTTTCACTATTTTCATATTTTAGCTATTTTGTTAGGTGTTATTGGAGTCTATTATGGTTTTAATTTGCAATTCCCTAGTGATTTTATGCATTCATGTGCTTATTTGTGATCTGTATTTTATCTTTGCTAAACTGTCTGTTTAAATCTTTTGCCCATTTAAAAAATTGGCTTGTTAGGTTTTTTATTGTTGTGTTTTAAGAGTTCTTTAAATATTCTTGATACAGATCTTTTGTCAGATATGTGATTTGCAGATATTTTCTCCCAGTCTGTGACTTGTTCTATTTATTCTCTTATTTTTCACAGAGCAAAAGATTTCAATGTTGATTAATCTGACACAGTTTCGTGTTTTCTTTTATGGATCATGCATTTGATGTCTTATCTAGGAACTCTTTGCCTAACTCAAGGCCACAGATATTTTCTCCTATGTTTTCTTTTGGAAGTTTTTATTTTTATGTTTTATATTTAGATCTATAATTCATTTTGAATTAAATTTTTTAAGATGTGAGGTTTAGATTGAGATTTTTTTTCTTTGCACATGGACATCTAGTTGTTCCAGCAAAATTTGTTGAAAAGTCCATCTTTTCTACATTGATTTACTTTTGTACCTTTGTCAAAAACTTACTATTTTTGTGGGTCTGTTTCTGAATTCTGTTCTGCTGTTTTCTGTGTCTATCAATACCGTACTGTCCTGATCACAAGCTTTATAGTAAGTTCATATGCGATAGTATGAATCTTCCAGCTATGCTCTTTATAAAAATTGTGTTTGTTATAGTTCTTTTGCCTTACTACATAAATTTTGATTTTCTATTTCCTTTACTTTTGATATCTACAGAAAATTGCTAGATTTTGATTAATATTTGGTTAAATATATAAATCAGTTTGGGGACAGTTGACATTTTAATATTTGAGTCAATATGTGAACACAGTACATCTCTCCATTTATTCTGGACTTCTTTAATTTCTTTAAATAAATCAATAGCATTTTCCCCCACAATGGGGGAAAAGGAGACTCATCTAATACTTTAAACAATAAAGAATTTAAATTTAAAAGAAAAGCAATCAATAGCATAATTTTATTAGATTTATACCTAAATGCTTTTTTCCCTGTTTTTTTTTGGGGGGGGGTGGGGAGGTAGAAGAGGGGCATTGCTGATGTAAAGTAGTACAGTAAAAAAATTAAATACTAATTTTTATTAATTTCACTGTAACTTGCAATGTTTGTTTTCTGAAGGCATTTTCCTATCATTTTTAATGTCTTTAGCAAGAAAAGATTGTTTTTGATGTTTGCTCTTCTTTGAGTGTTCATCTGTTTGTGATCTCATGGCCCTTGCACCATTTTGTAATTATGATGTCAAAGCAAACACCTTCAAAGGGTACATCTGGGAATATCTGAAAAGTGCTCTTCTCTGTACAGGTGGATTAGTTTTGAGACAGAATCCATGTTTCCTTATTTCAACAGGTGTCGTCGGCTCTTTAGAATTTCTTTTGTTTTGCTCTGCATATGAGAATATAATTCAACTCCTTTTACTTCAGAAACTTTAAAGTATAGATATCAACTTTTTATTGATAAAAATGAGGCTCTGTAGTAGACACTGGAAAAAAAAAAGGATGGTTTCTGGTTTTTACTCTTAGATAACTAAAGAAGAAAACAGTATAAGGGAAAATAACAGCAGCAGTTACCCTCATTATATTTCCTTCAGGGTTCTTCTGTTCCATCTCCTGTTCATGTTTCATTGTTGTGTACCATACACATGGTGTGCAGCCACGTGGAGAGAAGATACCATGCCCAATACATTTATCATCCCATTCAGTTCTTGTGACAACTGTGTAAATTACAGATGACACAGGGTTCTGGCCAAGGTACATTCCTACGTGTCAGATGAGAGTGACCTAGCCAAGGTGCAGTGCTGCTCAGAGGGTATGACTGGAACACAAGCCCTCGACCACCAGGGCCTGGTCTTTCCCTCTCTACTCGCCAAGAGAATCTTCTTTAACTTTATTACCTCATGTGGCTGACTTTTTGGGGTAATGGGAATCTTTTGAAAATGTGCTGTAAGCTCTCTAGGAACCATCTTCAAAAAAATTTTTTTTTTATGTTTTATAGACATTAAGGGTTTTTACAGAACCCCTTCTGTGGTCTCCGGATTGTAGTTTTAAAAATTCATATTCAAGATCTCTTTTTTACACACTAATTTTTTTTTCTGATTGTGAACCACCCAAGTACTCTATTCTTTCCTTGGACACTAATTCGAGTGTGCCTCTCATAGGTTTGCATAAGGACAACTGGTAAACACCTGAGGCTCCCCTTCTGCTCCCTTCATTCATTCTTTTCATTCTTTCATGCTCTGTGCTGGGTGCTGGGGATTTAGCTGTGAATAAAGTCCTATTCCTGTCCTCAAGGGCTTCATGGTCTAGTGCATTTCGGAAATAGTCATGCTTGGGATGGCTAAAGTTCGCTCGAGTGATGTAGAGAAACAGCACGGAGTGTGGAAGAATCTGAATTTGTAGTCAGGCTTAGATTAAATCTTAGGCAAGTTATGATTGAATTATCCTATACCTTTGTAGAAAGGGAATAATGATAAAATCTACCTTACATCATTTCTAAGTGAGACCTCTCTTGGTAAAAGTGACTTTCTCCAGAAATTTATAATACACATAAATTTCAGAAGAATACCTGTGGTAGACTAAGCCTTCAATAAAATTTAGTCATTATTAGCAATTAAAACTTTTTATTCAGCAAATATTTGAGGGTGGGTCAATCTGAGAGTCATTCCCGTTAATGGAGGAGATGAACATATAAAGAAATGTCATAGCGCAACACAAACGTTGATGTTCAAGGTCTGTATTTGCTAATATCCAGCAAAAATTTGTTTAAACAAATTGAAATATGTTTAAACAGTGAGTGAAAATTATGTTTGTGCAGTTTTTCTTGGTAAAAGTTGTACTTGGTTTTCTTTTGTCGTTTGCTGTTTACCTGTTCAAATCTAGCTTATAAGTGATCACATAGGTATTTGCACAGGAGAATACTGTCTCACGATTTCCAGGACATAATTTGTGAGAGGATTAAGTTATGCCGCCTTTGAAGTCAGACACAGCCTTAAAGCACAAGAAGTTGTTTACAAAGGAGTCCATCGATTCTCCCTCTTTCTCTGGAAGCATCGGAGCAGTGAGACTCACACAGTCTGCTTGGCACAGTGGCTGCTCTCAGCTGGCCTGGGGCCCTCCTGCTGCTGGGCAGAGAGAGGATGCACCAGAGCTCTGCTTGTAGCTGCGCAGAGCCGCCTGCAGATCTGCTTATGGTTAACTGGGGCCTTGCAACTGTGTACCACAGCCTGCTGGGTTGGTTGCAATATCTTTCCCTTAATATTTTCCATCTGGCCAACAATGATCTATAAAGACAGACACAAACCAGGGTTTGAATTATGAGGAGTGTGATGCTAAAATGCTTCCAAATCACACTCTAGAACCTGTAGTCCTGGGCAGCTGCCTTTGCCTTCTTTCCTGGAGAGGAGGAAACTTGCCTCAGGTTGGTTTGCAAGTGTTCAGTTTCATCAAAGACCTGAACTATTCCATTTTAAGTGTCTTAGAGGCTTTACATATTCTGTCTCTACATGTCGCTGAATTTTAGCATTTAACTCACAATTATGCTACTAATATCAAAACTTTTTGAACAAAAACATAATGAGCATCATGAGAGAGTTTCATATTCAACTTCTCAATTTTTAACTATTATCTAAATCTTGAACAATGAGTGAGGCTTGGGCATAATTGGTGCCATTGCCTCTGAATGGCATTACAATTCCAGAGCCGTTTTACTATAAACTTAGAACTCGTTGAAACTGAGATTTTAAAAGTAAGAGTTGCCTTTGAATTTCTCTTTGCTAAAAATTTTCCCCGAAGATGATTTTGAGCCAGATTGAAATGGTATACAATAAAGCTAATTTAAAATGTTAGTCAAAATTAGAATGCAAGTTCAAATTTTGACAACTTTGTATCAGCTATCAAGGCATTTGGTGCTAATTTGTATTTTTTACAGCTTGATTATTATTATTTTTTTAGGAATTGCTAATCATCTTATGTCTTTTTATTCTTAAATTTTCATTTAAACTAGGAAAGGTGAATTGCTCCTCCCTTTTTTAGAGGACAGACCTGTGTGCTCAGAGAGGTTGTGATCCACCTTCTGTGGCACAGCCTTGAGGAAAAGGCTGGGGAGGCCTGGCCAGACATTTGATGCTCAGACCTCAAGTCCATGCTGCCACCTCCTGTCTGCATCCCAGCTTTCAGTTTAAATCAACTAGGCTTTTCATCTGAAGTTTGCTCAGTGAATATTTTTGCAATTTTATGCTCCTCTGTCTTCTCTTCCCTTTCTCTCTTCTCCTCCCCTCTCCTCCCCCTTCCTCCCCCTCACTCCAGGTGGTTAACTCTCAGTGCCAAAGTTGAAGACAGAATTGGCCTGGAGCCAGCCTTGAGAATTCAGCGTGTACTTTACAGTACCACTAAAGGATGAAATTCATACTAAAGTCTCATTAGCAAAGTTTAGGTGTATGCGGTTTCAGAGGTTGATTAGGTGCTCCACATGTGTGATCTCTTCTCCTGGATCCTCCCTCTCTTCAGTCTCTGAAGAGTGGTGCTTGTTTTACACTGTGGCTCTCAATTTCCAACTCTAGGGGTTACGATGAGAAATGCTAGTTAATTGGAGCTACTCAATTGGCTTTAAAAATGGGAGTGAGCACCAACTGCTAAGACTACAAAGGTTAGAGTAGTTCAGGGCCTTTGAGAATAAGGAAGGAAGGAAAATTTTGACTTTTCTTCTTTAACTAGAGGCCTGGTGCATGAAATTTGTGCACGGGGCGGGGCAGGGGTGTCCCTCAGCCCGGCCTGCACCCTCTCCAATCTGGGACATCCCTCTCACAATCCAGGAGTGCTGGCTCCTAACCGCTTGCCTGCCTGCCTGCCTGCCTGATCACCCCTAACCGCTTCTGCCTGCCAGCCTGATCGCCCCCTAACCATTCCCCTGCTGGCCTGATTGATGCCTAACTACTCCCCTGCCAGCCTTATCGCCCCCAACTGCCCTCCCCTGCCAGCTTGATGGTCCCCAACTGCCCTCCTTTGCCAGCCCAATGGCCCCCAACTGCCCTCCCCTGCCAGCCCAATCGCCCGCAATGTCCCTCCCCTGCCAGCCCAATCACCCCCAACTGCCCTCCCCTGCTGGCCTGTTCGCCTCCAACTGCCCTCCCCTGCCAGCCTGATCACCCACAACTACCCTCCCCTGCTGGCCTGTTCACCCCTAACTGCTCTCCCCTGCCAGCCATCTTGTGGCGACATGAGGGTGGCCATCTTGTGGTGATGTCATCCGAGGGTGTGACGCCACCTGGGCTTTTATTATATAGTATAATCTGGGAAGAAAGCAAAGATCATACTAGAATAATGTTATAGATAGTTAATAGTATGTTATAGTTATATATACTGTAGTTAGTTATAGTTCCATTTGTTTGTTCAATAAACATGGGTTCAGTAAACATTTACTGCATTCTGCTCTAGCTTAAATATTCTGCTCTTGGCAATGCAGATAAGAGGTGTTCTTATAGGAGAAGATGATCAAGCTAACGATTTCAGTGTCACAGTGTACAAAAGAGCAAAGCCCTGGGGGAGGTAGCTCACCTAACTTGGTGAAATCAGAAGTGAGATGAGACTTAAAGGGCAAGTGAGAATGTTACCGAGGAAGTGGGGAATTGGGGTAGGAGTAGGGATTAGAAAGAGCACAATAGGCAGATTGAATGGCACAGGCAGAGGCCCCAAACCAAGAGAGCATAGTGCTGCTGCATTGTGGCAAGTCTTTCAGGGTGCCTGGAGCAGAGTTGCTCTGTGGGAATACTGGAGAGCAAGGTTCTCACATTCCACATGTGGTTTTTGGACTTGAACCTGAAGTCAATGAAGAGTGACCTGGTGAATCTTAAGGGTGTGGTGTCAGATTTGTGTGTTGGAAAATCATTTTGGCTCCAAGGTGGAGGAACTCATTATAGGTTAGGAGAGAAGCTTGGGGACCTGAATTAGGGCACTGAGGGAGGGAAAGAGTTGAGGCGGAGAATCAGTGAGCAAGTGAGTGAGCTGGCAGTCTGAGGCAGAACACAGTTCTCACAAGTGAGCTATGCTCTTGGAAGGAGTGTCATTTGTAATTTAAGTCTTGAAGGCTTATAATTTAAAAGCCCTGTTTTTGTATTTAAATTGCTAACATTTTGCCTTTTTTAAATGCTCATGGGATGTTTGATAAATAAACGAATGAATGAATGCATGCATGCATGCCATTCCTATTGGGCAAAGGGGGCTGATTGTCTTCTATTTCCATTTTGCTTAAACTAGTATTGTTTGTCTTCCCCAAGTGTACATTCACAAACAGCAGGACTGAGGAAGCCCACACATATACTGGGTGACAGCAGGCAGCCAATCTTGGATTTTAAAACTTGTCATAGATAAGCAAGAGTCATTTGTAAATAATCACGGACTAAACCATTATATAAAAAAGATAAAGTTAACTCTACCAAGGTAAGTCTGAAGAAAATTTGAATGTATTTTAAATAACCCTGATAGTAAGAAAAGCTAATGTTTGTACTAGTTGCGGGCCTAGTAAAAAGACTGTATTTTGATGATTGAGAGGCATAGAGAGGCAATTCTTCTGATCTTTTGCTAGACTGAGCTAGGTCCTCTACTTTGATTACTTTTGAAGTTGGGGGCCCACTAGTGAGAACACTTTAACTGGTCTCAGACCAATCTTTCTTCTTTCTCTTTTTATCTTTGTTCATTTGGGGGCCCCGTTTGGCCCCTTGGCATGCACAGACCTTCCTCCCTTAAAGAAGAGCCTTTCTCCTTGGAGCTCAGGCCATCTGAGACAGCTGCCTCTTCTGTGCCCCACCTCCCCAACCCAACCCCTCTTGTTTTCTCCAAAACTTAGTTGAGGATTGGGGTGAAGAAAGCCTTTTTTCCTCTCTTGCCAATTCACTATACCTGCTCTCAGGGAATTCTCTTGTAAAGGGTACACTCTTTAAAGAAAAGTTCACATGTTTAATTGATACTCATGGCATGGAGGGAACAGAGTAATTGAGTAAATTGTCAATTTTCAGGATAGAAATTAAATTATAGCCTGCCTTTAAGAGCTACAGTAGTGAAAGAGCAGGCCTTGAACCCACAGACATGAGTTCAAGTGTTGGTTTCCTCATTTACTAAATTCGTGACTTTGGACAAATACTGAAATGAGTTTCATTTTCCTTCTCTTTAAAAAGGGAATTAATAACACCAGCAGAATCTCAGTTGTTATAAGGTTGAAGATCAAATAAAATAATAGATATTAAGTACCAGCTCTGTGTTTGCCACCTCACAAAGTACTTCTTGCAGAATAGTTTTCATCATGATTGTCACCCACAACAGTGAGCATCATGCAGTGTGGAGACAGTGGGCCTGGGAGTCAAGACAGGTTTGAATCCCTGCTCAGCCATATTCTCTCAGTGTGTGTGATGCTGAACAAGGTACTCAGTCTCTTTGAACCTTGGCTTATAAAATGAGATGGTGATTCCTACCTTAGAAAACTAAAGTTAATGAATGTCCTGCACTAGGACAGAGCTTGGCAAGAAGTGGACACTCCAGTTGTAGTCCTTTGTTACTATCATCTGGGCTTTCCTTTGGAAAGAGCATTTTTCCAACAATGGCAATTCAGTTTGGGCCCCAAATTTGACTATTCCTAAGCAGAAGAGTACCCAGCAAATAATCATTGCAGTCCTTCTGGATCAGGATTGTATGAAGGACCAAATGCAAACACACAAGTCATTGATATGAATCTGTGCAGAAGACTGTTGTTTCAACTACCTTTTCACTATGGAAAGGATGTCAGAACTTTAGCCAGAGCTGCAACTGTAATCACATTATTTTGCTGCTGCTCAGTGGAGCTAAGAAAGCTTAAGAGTATTACCATCTGGGCAAAGCCAACCAATGGTGAACTGTGAACTGCTTACCAACTTAACAGAAACTCTTGCTACCTCATTCATTAATTAGGCCTTTATGGCACACCTTTTTTTGGTTGCCTGGCAACCATAATAGCAGTCATTAAATTCTGTCATTTTGTATTAACCCTTTGGCCCTGGGTGAATTGGGAGCCCCCACCTTAACACTAATGCATTTTACATTAGTACATCTACCTGGGAAATCCCATTCCCTTGACATATAAGCTGTAAAGAGCAAATAGCCAGAGTCCAAAACCAGAAAAATTTCCTTTTTGTCTTCACTTTAGTGTATGTGCTTTTAAGGCTTTACAAAACGTATCTGTCAGGATGGAGGCCATTTCCCAATTTGCTGACAGACAGACATAACATACACCCAGCAAGATGAAAAGACAGCTAGTTTCCCAGAAAACAGGAGCCGACTGTGACTTCTGTGGGCTTATGGAGGAAGGAGCTGGTGTGAAAACCAGATGGGAAAGTTAAGAGTTGTATGTTTCCCAAATTGCCTTTGTAGCTGCTTTGCAAAAATTTGGACTGTGCCTGCTGAAGGCATAGGGGCTATTCTAACAACACACTGTTTGTATCTCAGCAGTGGATTAGAATGGTAGGGAATAAACTACATACTGTGGCAAAAGCTGGAGGAAGGGGAGTGGACAAAGGGCAACCTCTGGGAGACTGTCAGGGGCTCTTGCAATGCTCTGTCCCCGAGGTTATTTGGAATTTTATAAATATAAAAGGTGTCAAAGTCCTAAATTAAAATAGACTTTAGGAATTAAAAATTAGTCCCTTCTTGAATGGACTAAAGTAATTTGATGTGGTGTAGGTAAAATAATTCAATTACACAGAAGTATTTATTTTTCTCCTATTGGAAGAAAATACAAATGAGGTTAGGTTTTAGTGTTAGACAAACTTAGTTCAAATCCCCACTCCACCCAGTAGCTGTGTGATCTTGAACGCTTTTTTAACTCCATTTTCTTATCTATGAAATGGGGATAATCATTTCCCTTCAAAGTATTGTTATAGGGATTAAATGAGTATATATTTATCCCATAGTGAGGACTTGGCTCATGGTATGGAACCTATTTATTTTTCAGTAAACAAGTATTGGGGCCACAGCAATGCTCAAGAAACTTTCTACTCTCATAAAATTTACAGTTACACTTAATATCAGATCATCTTTGTCCCTCAGTTTTCCAGTGAGGCCCAGAGAACGTGTTACTTGCCCAAGGTCACAATGCCACTGAGCACTATGGGCTGCAATGTAACTATGTATTTACTCTTTCTCAGTATATTTTGCACAGTAACTTTAGCAGGCAAAAAGAAAAGTAAAATGAAAGGTAGCCACATTTCTCTCACCCAGTCAGAGTTATTTTTATCAAAATTAAAAACTAGATTTTGTATTTGTATTTATGGAACATGTAATTATAGTAAGGTAGCCCTGGCTTTAAAATGTTGGCATAGTTTGTTGAGAAGTTTACATAAAAATTTACTCCTCATGCCTCTGTCTCAGCAAGAATGTATGTGATACTAAGAGCATCTGGGATTTTAAGTGGCCACTGATTTGTTAACAAAGCAGTAACTTCCCCGAAGGGGTTTTGCAAGTTGGGAGAACTCACAAAGGCAATTAATTTTGTTCTTCGGAGCAGTGCCTCTAATACATTAGTTTGCACTTCATGGAAGCTTAAGTTATAACCCGGGAGCTAGCCGTACCATGATCCAATTTGATATTTAGTTTTGATTTTATTAGTAGTTGTCTTTAATAGATGTCTTGTCATGTAGGTTTCCTGATTATTAGTAATTTAAATTGACTCTGAGAATGAAAGGAAACCACAGGCATGAAACTGATGGACTGTGACTGCAGCGGCCTTCCAGCTTTCAAGGCAGCTGTGATGCCTCTGCAGGCTCTTCCATTGCCTGTCCCGACCCCCTCCCCCCTTTTAAGGCTTTGAACACTCTCAGCTAATGCTGAAAATGAGAACATAATACTGTTACTGTATGAGAACCTTTAAAAGTAAATGGGCATTGTAAGTGTCCTTTCCTCTTTGAAGATAAGTGTTGTCCATGAGTCCACTCTGAGCATATCTAATTTGACCCAGCAGTAGATATCTGTGAAGATGCTAACTGAAAAACAATGATTACAAGAGAAGTAATTTCCCTTGTTCTTATGCTTGTGCCTTTCCACAGCTCAATAATTGCTTATAGTGTCTTTGTAAAGGGAGTAGGTGAAAATTTACTTTTCTCTGCTATGCTTTTGGTAGTGGCCAAGATCACATATACCCTAAAAGAGGCTGCTCCCTAGAGTGGTCCAGAGCAGCACAAGCCATGCTCTTAAGGGACATTTGTTGTGACTTTAAGATCCAGTGCTGGAGCATTAATTACCCTGAGCTCCAGTCTTACAGTTGATCGCCCTGGAATCGGGCTACCTTAGGTTAGACTGAGCTGGGCTTAAATCTAGAAATTTGCTGCTTAACCTCTGAAAATCAACTCTCAATTGTTTGCTAAATAATTCTACTCATTAACTAAGCATGTATTAAGCACCCCCTTTGTTCAGACATTTATGTAGATGAATGAATGATGGAAGGAAGCTATTATGTGGGTGAACAAAGAATGAAGGAGCTATACTTTCTATATGTAGTCTCTAGTAGGATGGTCTGATCAGGCAATTTTTATGATGAGTTTTAGAATCTCATGCCAGTGCCATAGGCTGCCAACTCAGGTCTCTTAAGCCATAGAGTTATTTTTGCAACAATTTTATATTTTCAGTTCTCTTGCTAATCTAGAAAAGTTGTAGACAGGACAAATTTTAGATGTGAGTGAAAAATTTTTAAGAAGTCCATGAAATCCATTGTTGAGAAATGTATGTTCCTGGCAAACCAACCCGTGGACTCTTATTATGGAGAGAGGGCATAGAGTGGAATCCAATTTCAATTGATCTGTTCCCCTTATTTTCTCCATTGTTTTATAGTTTTGGTAATGTACAGGCAAGTGAAAGTGAATGAAATTGTGCTGTTTTTCTCACACCAGAGCACTTACGGCTCTCTCTTATAGCAGAGCTGGCTCTGAGAGTGTTTGTCCCCACAACCGGGCGGTGGACAAGGTGGCCTGCAGGGAGCCACTCGTACACTTTCTCAGTCCCCTCTATCTCCCAGACACACTGGGCTGGTGTCTGTGACTTTTGGGTGCATTCTACAGAAACTGTTGAGGGTGAGTGCTGGTCACCACCAGGCTGATCCAGTTGGCTGTACATTCCTCAGCATAAGTTGCTACTGCTTTGTCTTTCCTTTACATAATCGATTCTAGCATGCCTGTTAGGTGAGAATGCTTCTAATTATGCATACTAATTTTAAGAGTTAATTCCAGTTTTTAGATGGCTTTTATTTGTAAGCCTGAGCTAGCTTTATAGACATCATTTTGTGATTTTTTTTTTAACCACCTTTTCCTGTATGAACAGATATAGTGGCAAAATCAGACAGATCTAGAGTCAAATCTCAGCTCATCTTTTATGAACTCTGAGTAAGATATCTTTGAGCAAGTTATTTCACTTCCAATTTCATCTTGGAGATAATAGCATAATTAATTAATTAATTAATTAACGAATTAATATCCTCTGTGAGAATTAAATGCAGTGTATATGAAAATTATTGGCATACTGTGATGCATAGGATGTCTAGTTTTTTTCATATTTTCACTCGCTTCATTTTAAAATGTATTCATTGTATTTACTTTAATTTGTGGGAAAATGGAATAGTTTAAAATGCCATAACAAGTAGTTAGTGTAAAGCTGCAATGAAAAGCCTAAAGTCCTATGAGCATTTGCTGTGGAGAAATGGAAATGCTATTCTGAATTGACCTAAACCAGTGGTCCTGCGCTCTAATCTCTGATTCCCAGATGATAACAGATGTCTCTTAAGTGATTCCAGGTGTTCTGAACATAGTGGAATCTCTTATCTGCACCTCCACAGTTACTCCTTAAAGTTCTTTTATATTGCCTCTTTAATAGTATTTGAAGGCTCGGGATTCCTTGACAGCTGCTGGAACTCTAACTCCCTACTTGAAGGGACACTGCTTTTAGTCCTCAGGTGATCTCCAGACTTTCATGCTGTACGTTTGATTCGGGCCCACATGCCAAATAGTTATAATATATTCCTTTTTTTTATTAAACAGATTTTGTCATGTCCAAGAGATTTCCTGCCGATAGCAGCTCTAACTTTTTCTCACCATCAAGGCATTCCCTGGCCCTTGTTAACTCTCGGCCAGGGATTTTCTGCACACTTCTGTTCACAGTGTTCCCATTGGCATCCCATAGGTTATGAAGCCTCCCAGACCACCTTCAGAATTTAGTACTCCCTCTTCCATAATTTACTGTTTCATGCATACTTGAAGTTTCAGGCCTTTAAAGGCCCCTGTTTACTTTGGGGGAAGTTCTCATTTATCAAATATATAAGTATCACTTCTATAGCAGGAACTGAGGTATATAGGTAGAACTTCCTGTCAAATTAAATTCAGTGGCTATGCGGAAGGCAGAAGCATGTAGCTATAGAGTTGGAGTTGATTTCTAAGTCCAACTCTGCATTTTAATAGCCTTTGACCTTGGACTAGTTACTTAGCCTTTCCAGTCTTCTCATATAAAGCTGTATTTATTTTATTCTTATGCTCTCAGTTAAAAGAAGGGGAGTAGAAGTATTGGCCTTAGATGATAGAGACACAGACATTTCTTATTATAACTGAAGAGGAAGGATGGGAATAGACTTGTATATTTTGTATACTTTGACAGCTGATGTAGTTGTCATCATGGTGGTAACAATGGCTAAGATTTATTTACTTTGTGCCAAGTACCATTCTAAATACTCTGAATATACTTACCTTATTGAACTTTCATAACAACCCTGTGAGGTTGGTAATATTCTTACCTGCAATTTAGAAATGAATAAACCAGAAGTGCAAAGAGGTTAAGTAACGTGCCCAAAGGACAAAACTAGAATAAGAACATAGGTGCCTGGTTCCAGAGCCCAGGCTTCCAGTGGTGTTTAATACATATTGAATGAATGAATGTGTTGTTGGAAAATTGAGGCAATTCCTGTTGGATAGCTTCTATTTTTTTGATGAAGTAGGTGGTGAGATCAGATACTAAGAGGGAAAGAGTGTATAGAGATTAGATGTTTGAGTGGAGAAGATTTAAAAGAGTCATGTAGACTGACCAGTGAAAAAAGAATTGCTGGATGGTGTTAAGGCTTAGTTGATGCTGTAGACTTTAGTAATGTAGAATTTTATAGACATACATTAAGATTGTGTGGAATTTTCCCCCCAGCCATGCATATCACCTAAATATAGACACAGAGAAGATAAAATAGTTGGATTCATTCAGGGATAAGGCATTTGCATGCATATGTGATGAGAGGAAAAAGACATGGATCTTTTAGTTTCCTGATATGATGGATCATATAACTAAATTGGATTAGTCAGAAGAAAGGAAAGGGGAGTCTGATAAATGGGGAGAAGGAAGAGACTGCCAGTGTCAGAGGTTAAGGATAGGTATGGTAGGAATTGAAAGGTGAACAGATACCAAGGACAGGAGATTAGGTTCAGAATTGGGGAATCTTAATTATTGATTTCAGAGGCAAAACAGGTTTGGCAATGGGAAGGTTGAGCGGAAATTAAAGGAATAGATGGCTGTAATAAAAAAGATTGTCAGAATGCTGACTGGTCATTGAAACACCTAAAAGGCCAGGGTGTTGGATGACTGTTCCTGTCAAATGTATAAATTGTATTTCTGCTTGTAGGTAGTATTTCACAGTAGCAGTGGAGTTAGAAGGTATAACTTTATTAATTTATGTATATATTAATTTATTATAAATATATAAATATGTACATTTGTTTATTTTTATATATACACTAGAGGCCCAGTGCACAAAATTCATGCACTGGGGGGGGGGGGGGCGCCCTCAGCCCGGCCTGCACCCTTTCGCAGTTTGGGAGCCCTGGGGGATGTCTGACTGATTGACAGCTTAGCATGGGGATCGGGCCTAAGCCATCAGTTAGACATCCTTAGCACTGTCATGGAGGCAGGAGAGGCTTCTGGTGAGCCCGGCTTCTGGTTGAGTGGCGCTCCACCTGTGGGAGTGCACTGACCACCAGGGGGCAGCTCCTGCGTTGTGTGTCTGCCCCCTGGTGGTCAGTGCACATCATAGCGACCGGTCATTCCACCTTTCGGTCAATTTGCATATTAGCCTTTTATTATATAGGATTCTCAAGTTCAGTTACTCATCCAACTTAGATGGGGGAAATAAGTGGAAATGATATCTTTCAAGATATTTTAGTTATATAATTTTACAGGTGTGAGGTATCCCTAACAACATTTAAAAATTATCAGAATTTCTTAAAAGTTCAAACCAAATTTGTATGATGCTGAATTTTCTTTAGATAAGCTACCTTTAGGTGAATCAAGCGTGCAGCACTTGGGCTATTTTTCCTTAGATGGTGAATGACCAGAAGGAATTCCCTAGCTTGATAATTTTGTTGAACTCATCCTCAGAATTTGGCATTCAAATTCCAATTGCTTGTTGCTTGTAACTGAATAAAAGGCCCACAAAATTCTCAGTACATGGTGCCTTGTTACAAAGTTTGGTCAGTGTTATAAAAAACAAAAGAGAACAAAAACTCTTGTATAATAATACCCTGCAATTACATTTTCTTAGTTTTTATAATTTCATTGCAAGCTTTTAAATTAAAGAAAATAAATGTTTGTATGCATCTCAGTGTTATTTATATAGTTACGTAAGGATTTGGAAAATATTTGGTAGCTCTGAAATAAATGTGTTGGATACTTAGGCAACAGCATGGTATGATGAAAAGAACATTAGCTTTGAAATCAGAAAGACCTGAGTTCAATATGTGTCCTACCAATTGCCGGCTGGTTGAGAAAGTTATTAATCCGTGCTGAGTGTTAGATGGTTTATCTGTAGTGATAATTCTTAATTCATTGAGTTGTGGCAAGGATTAAATAGCATGTGTAGATAAATGTCTGGCACATAGTAATTGCTGAGCAAATGTTAATTTTCCCTTTCTAATACCCCTCTCCCCATTATTACAGTGAACTTTAGGTAATTTTTGGCTGAGGAAACTTCAGATTTTTAAATTCTTTAGAAATTCTAAGTGAAAAGTTTGCCATACATTTTCCAGTTTTCATGAGTAAGGCCAACTTTTATGAGAAACTGCAGTAGATACTATGATAAATACAGTTCATATGTAGGTACATTATATCTGCCAGAATTGGCCACTGCAGAGGTTAGCGTATATGCCTGCGTAGTAGCCATGGTTGACCAGCAGGCCATGCACCAAGGAGAAGGTAAGATTTGATGCTGGAGGAAAATAGGCATGTGCAGAAAACTTAACAGGGATATGGGGAAGTGCCTGGGAAAGGGGGTTGGGGGGTAAGAGACCCCTAACATTGATTCTCAGAGGTCAAATTCAGAAGTTAGCAAAGCAGAGAAATCCAGCCTGTGGAGAATGAGTCAGAGAAGGCTTCAGAGCAGCGTTGATCCCAATGTGAGAGTCAGTGCTTGATCGTTGCAGGAATTCCATCCAAAAGGCATGAGAACAAAGAACATACCTTCTCACCTGAAATCTGGAGCACTGGTGCTCAGAGAGGAGGCTGGTATGTGTGTGGGGGGTAAGATTAGGAAAGAGAAGTCCCTGGAACCAAGGTGACCTCATATAGAGGAGCCACTGAACTGACAGGACACTGTCTACTCCATTTAGGCCTTTCCCATGATAGGGTTGCATAAATGTTTGGCATCCCCACTTTTAGACATAGAACAGACCTGGCCATTTTCAATCCTGCTGGCTTGTGGAGTGACAGCTCTTGATATGTTGACCAGCTGGTTGAAGCTTACTGATTCCAGCGGAGCAGTAGGCAACCTACCGATAGCTAAAAGGGGCTGAGGCAGGAGTAGTTATCCCAATACTGTAAATGAAATTCAAGTCATGTATTTAACCAAGGGTAACCTATTTAGTATGTAATACCTGGAAGTGAATTGTCAAAGCCAATGACACCATGAAGAAATCAAGTGATTATTTATTAAGAGATTAGAATCCAATTAAAAGCAAAATTCAATTTTGGGTACTGAGAAAAAGAGGTGGAAAAACAAAAGATGCCAGAAGTTTTTCTTTAAAAATTTTTTTTTTATTTCCAATATATAATCAATACATGCTCATTGTTCATCCTATTCCCCAGGCCAAATTGAGGGTGCTATAAGAAAAATAGAAGGGGGGGGGGGAAAGCCCATATAACCCTTTCCACCTACAATCAACAATTAGTTCTTTTTCATAAACTTATAATATTTTATACTTGATTATTTAAAATTTATTTTTTCAGTCAAGAATTAGACTCTATGTACATTATACTAAAATAATGAAGCAAATGACCTGTAATCCCATCTACCTAGAGAACTTAGGTGTCCAGAAATATTATGCAAGCAAGATAGCAACATTTTCTTTGTAAATAATTAAAGTAATACATGAATATTTTATTAATATAGGTGTGATAAAAGTATCCTTTGACCACCCCTCAATTCCAGTCCCCTATCTAAAATAGAAATTTTATGCATAATTATTACATGTATTTTTGACTCATGAAAAATGGAACATACATACAAAGTCTGATCAAATGAACACCTGAGATTCTACCGCTTTTTAGGAACATAACCAGTGACATTAAAACTAATCCTATTGATACACACATGGGTTGTTTCTAGTTGGTTTGCCCGCCTATGACAAGCACTGCTGTTATGAACAATTAGAACAGAAATTCTCAAGCTGCTACCACATCTTCTGACCCACCCGCATGTTTGTCCATATACTTTGCTTGATCTTCTGTTACCACGGATTTACTTTCCAGATTCCTATCAAGAGCAAAACCCTGCATCTGTATACTAGATCCCCTCACCTCTCACCTCTCACCTACTCAAGAAGTGATTCTATCAACAACAACTCCTATTTATTCTGGGTTATCACCCCCAGCCCTGCCCCACAGTATTTCATTGTACAAGCATGTGGCTATTTCTCCCACCTTAAGAGGGAAGGGGAGAACTTTTCTGTTGAATAAATATTTGATACATTTGGTCATGTGACTCCTGAGAAACCCTACTTTCCTGTTTTCCCACTACCTCCCTGGCTTTTCTTTCTGTCTTTGCCGATTCTTCTAAAGCCCCCCAAATGTTTAACACTGATGTGCTCCAGGGTTCATTCCTTGGACTTTTTTTCTTCTTTAAGTATATTTACTTCTTGATTGCACCCATGCCATGCCATGGCTATAAATACCATCTGACAACTCCCCGTGGTAAATATTGATCTCAAACTTGGGACTTTTCTTTGAACTCCAATAGTCTACAGTTCCTCTTGACTGTCTGACAGGCAGTTTTATGTAAAACTAGAGGCCCAGTACATGAAATTTGTGCACGGATAGGGTCCCTAGGCCTGGCCGGCAATCGGGGCTGATCTGTGGAGTGACCGGCGGGGCAATGGGGGGTGGGGGAGCCCACTGGCACCCACTTTGGCTTGGCTGGGGCCTGTAGGCTGGGGGCAGCTCCTGCATTGAGTGTCTGCCCCCTGGTGGTCAGTGCGCATCATAGCGACCGGTTGTCCCACCTGTTATTCCACTGTTCAGTTGAATCTTCCCCATCTCAATAAATGGCAATGCTATTTTCCATGTGATCATTAAAAACATTGGAACTGCCCTTGACTTCTCTCTTTTTCTCACACACTCTGTATCCAATCCATTGGCAAGCTCAGCTTTAGCTTATATTCAAGTATGTGTAGATCTGGCCACTTCTCCCTGCCTTCACTGCTACCACCTGGTTCAGACCATCACCATTTCTTACTGTGTTACCATAACTGATTTCCTTATTTGCAGTCTTAACCTCCTAGATGGAACGTCATTCCTCATCTGATACTAGAATACAGAAATAATTTAAATGACTTTTTTCTCAATTCTACCAAAGGATAGTGGATTGCTAATATTATTTTTGATGTATAGAAGTGTAGTTAATTTATTTCATTAAAAGGAATACTTAAGGCAATAAGACCCCCACACACACTTTTATTGAGATATGTGACATATAACATTGTATTAGTTTAAGGTGTGCAATGTAATGTTTTGATACATATCTCAAAATGTTTATCACAGTGTATTAAGGCTTAGTTCTTTCCTTAAAACCCTGGTTGAGAAAGGATGATAGTGTCTTTATTTAGCACAGGAGGGATCTTTTCAAAAGGTGGTCAGATCAGACCATTCTTTGGCCTAGAATCTTCCAGTGGTTTCTTTTTGGAAAAGGTCACAGTACAAGCCCTAGGTGATCTGCCTGCTGTTTACCTCTTCTTATTTCATTTCTGTTACTCTACATCTCATTCTGCTCTAGCTACACTGGCCTCTGTGTTCCATCTGTTCTTCCAGATAACTACATGATTTCTTCTCTCCTCCTCTTCATGTCTTACCCAAATGTCACCTTCTTAGTAAGGCCATCTCTGACCCCTCTGTTTAAAATCACATGCCTCGAGCTCCTTCTCTGATTTATTTGTTTCACTATTTCTGTATTCTTGTTTCTTTAATCTTTAATTTATCCTAGGTTTCATTATGCTAGGAAATTAATCTCCTTGTTACCACTTCCCCCTTCACAGTATTTAACACTTATACCCATTGGTAAGATTTTATAATGAACAGTTTAGTGTACTTGCTGTTTCACATATCTGTCCATCCATCAATACATCTTTTATTTATGCATTTCAAAATAAGTTGCAGACATCAATACCCTTTACCTCTAAGCACTAGAATTCAATATTTGTGAATTATTCTTTTTCCCTCTTCCTAGAGAAAAGTTATATACAATGAAATGTGTCTACTATTTGGTGAGTTTTGACAAATACATACACCTGTGTGATCCAAACCCTTATCAAGATATAAAACATTGCTATGACCCCAGTCAATTCCTGTGCCTATTACCCAGAGGAAGAAATACTATGATTTTTTTTTTTATATGTGAGTTTTTCCTGTTCTAGAACTTCATATATGTAAAATCATAAGGACTTCTTTGTGTAAGGCTTTTTTTCACTCAGTGTATTGTTTTTGAGATTCATGTGTGTTGTTGCTCTATCAAGAGTCCATTGTATGATTATGCTTTCTCCTGTTGATGGACAGGTGGGCCATTCCAGTGTTTGGTGATTATGAACAAAGCTGCTGGGAACATTTTGTACACGTCTTTATATTTCCATTTCTCATAGGTAAATATAGGAATAAAAGTGCTGGGTCATAGGATAATTATAATTTGTGCACCAGTGGGGCCTCTTGGCCTGGCTTGCGGCATCGGGTCGAAACTGGCTCTCTGACATCCCTCGAGGGGTCCCAGATTGCCAGAGGGTGCAGGCCAGGCCGAAGAACCCCAGAGGTGCACGATCAGGCTGGGGAGGGATGCGAGAGGCTCCAGGGCATGTCCGGCCCGTCTTGTGCAGTCCCCATCAGCCAGACCCCAGCAGCAAGCTAACCTACCAGTCATAGTGTCTCCCCACTGATGGTCAGTGCACATTATAGCAATTGGTCGACTGGTCGACTGTCTGCCCCCTAGTTGTCTGTGCACATTATAGCAAGCAGTTAAGCAGCCTTAGCATATCATTAGCATATTACACTTTGATTGGTTGAATGGATGACCAGACGCTTAGCATATTAGGCTTTTATTACATAGGATTGTCAGACATTTACTCAAAGTGGTTGTACTATTTTACACACCCACCAACAATTATGAGAGTTCCACTTGTTCTATATCCTCACCAATATTTTCTGTTGTCAGTCATTTTATTTTCAGCCATTCTGGTGGGTGTGTCTCATTGTGGTTTCAATGAGCATTTCCCTGATGACTAATGAACATTTTAAATGTGTTTATTGGCACATGAAGAAGATCGTTAAATCTTTTATTTTTTTATTGAATTGTAGTAGTTCTTTATATATTTTAATACTGATTCTTTATCATATATATATATTTTGCAGATATTTTCTCCCAGTCTAGAACTTGCCTATTCATTTTCTTTTTTTTATTGTTTAAAGTATTACATATATTAGAACATATATCTCCTTTTTTTTCCCCATTGACCTTCCCCCAGCCTCCCCTACCCCCTGTCGCATGCCCTCATCCCACCCCCCCAGTGTTTTATGTCTATTGGTGTGCTTATATCAGCTGTGGGCAAACTACGGCCCGCAGGCCGGATCCGGCCCGTTCGACTGTTCTATCCGGCCCGCGGAGCCGAAAGAGCGGAGGGTTCTCTTGCTCTCCACTCCGCTCCTTTACTTTGAATTTATATTAGTTCACACAAACACTCCATCCATGCTTTTGTTCCGGCCCTCCGGTCCAGTTTAAGAACCCATTGTGGCCCTCGAGTCAATAAGTTTGCCCACCCCTGGCTTACATGCATGCATACAAGTCCTTTAGTTGACCTATTTCCCTCCCTCCCCAACACTCCCCAGCCTTCCCGCTGTAATTTGACAGTCTGTTCGGTGCTTTACTGCCTCTGTATCTATCTTTTTATTCATCAGGTTATAATGTTCTTTATTTTCCATAAGTGAGTGAGATCATGTGGTATTTTTCTTTCATTGCCTGGCTTATTTCACTTAACATAATGCTCTCCAGGTCCATCCATGCTACTGAAAATGGTAAGAATTCCTTCTTTTTTATAGCAGCGTAGTATTCCATTGTGTAGATGTACCATAGTTTTCTAATCCACTCATCTGCTGATGGGCAGTTAGGCTGCTTCCAAATCTTAGCTATGGTGAATTGTGCTGCTATGAACATAGGGGTGCATATATCATTTCTGATTGGTGTTTCTAGTTTCTTGGGATATATTCCTAGAAGTGGGATTACTAGGTCAAATGGGAGCTCCATTTTTAGTTTTTTGAGGAAACTCCATACTGTTTTCCATAGTGGCTGCACCAGTCTGCATTCCCACCAGCAGTGCACAAGGGTTCCTTTTTCTCCACATCCACACCAGCACTTGTCGTTCGTTGATTTGTTGATGATTGCCATTCTGACAGGTGTGAGATGGTACCGCATTGTCGTTTTGATTTGCATCTCTCAGATGATTAGTGACTTTGAGCATGTTTTCATGTGTCTCTTGGCCTTCCTTCTGTCTTCTTTCGAAAAGATTCTATTTAGGTCCGTTGCCCATTTTTTTATTGGATCATTTATCTTCCTTTTATTAAGTTGTATAAGTTGCCTGTAGATGTTGGAGATTAAACCTTTATCAGTGATAACATTTGCAAATGTGTTCTCCCATGCAGTGGGCTTGCTTGTTGTTTTGTTGATGGTTTCTTTTGCTGTGCAGAAGCTTTTTATTTTGATGTAGTCCCATTTTTTATTTTCTCCTTAGTCTCCATTGCCCAAGAAGCTGTGTCTGTAAAGATATTGCTACGACATATGCCTGCTATTTTGCTGCCTATGGAGTCTTACATTCAAGTCCTTTAGCCATATTGAGTTTGTTTTTGTGTATGGTGTAAGTTGGTGGTCTAGTTTCATTTTTTTGCATGTATCTGTTTAATTTTCCCAACACCATTTATTGAAGAGACTGTCTTGACTCCATTGTATGTTCATGCCTCCTTTGTCAAATATTAATTGAGCATAGTGGTTTGGGTCGATATCTGGGTTCTCTATTCTATTCCATTGGTCTATATGTCTGTTCTTGTGCCAGTACCAGGCTGTTTTGAGAACAGTGGCTTTGTAATACAGCTTGAAATCTGGTATTGAGATCCCACCAGTTTGTTCTTCTTTCTCAGGATTGCTGCAGCTGTTCGGGGTCTTTTTTTATTCCAGCTGAATTTTTGGAGAGTTCTTTCTAGGTCTGTGAAATATGCAGTTGGTATTTTAATGGGGAGTGCATTGAATCTATAGATTGCTTTGGGTAGTATGGACATTTTAATGATGTTGATTCTCCCAGTCCGTGAACATGGTATGTTCTTCCATCTGTTTATGTCTTCCTCTATCTCTTTTTTCTGTGTCCTGTAGTTTTCTGAGTACAGGTCTTTGACCTCCTTAGTTAAGTTTATTCCTAGGTATCTCAATTTTTTTGTTGCGATGGTAAATGGGATTGCTTTTTTAGTCTTTCTTTCTGTAAGTTCACTATTGGTGTATAGAAATGTCATAGATTTCTTGGCATTAATTTTGTATCCTGCTATATTGCCGAATTCATTTATTAAGTCTATTAGTTTTTAATGGAGTCTTTCGGGTTTTTTATGTACAATATCATGTCATCTGCAAATAAGGACAGCTTTACTTCTTCTTTTCCAATTTGGATGCCTTTTATTTCTTCTTCTTGTCTAATTGCAATGGCTAATACTTCCAGTACTATGTCAAACAGGAGTGGTGAGAGTGGGCATCCCTGTCTTGTTCCTGTTCTTAGGGGAAATGGTTTTAGTTTTTGCCCATTGAGTATGATGTTAGCTGTGGGTTTATCATATATACCTTTTATTATGTTGAGGTATGGTCCTTCTATTCCCATCTTGTTGAGAGTTTTTATCAAGAAAGGGTGTTGGATTTTGTCAAATGCTTTTTCTGCATCAATTGATATGACTATGTGATTTTTATCTCTCAATTTGTTTATGTGATGCATCACATTTATTGATTTGCGGATATTGTACCATCCTTGCATTCCTGGGATAAATCCTACTTGGTCATGGTGTATGATCTTTCTGATGTAGTGCTGGATCCGATTTGCTAGAATTTTTTTTGAGGATTTTGGCATCTATGTTCATGAGGGATATTGGTCTGTAAATCTCTTTCATTGTGTTGTCTTTATCTGGTTTTGGTATTAGAGTGATGCTGGCTTCATAGAAGGAGCTTGGAAGTATTCCTTCCTCTTGAATTTTTTGGAATAGTCTGAGGAGGATAGGTTTTTGTTCTTTCTTGAATGTTTGGTAAAACTCTCCTGTGAAGCCGTCTGTCCCTGGGCTTTTGTTTGCTGGAAGCTTTTTGATGATTGCTTCAATTTCTTCCATAGTTACTGGCCTATTGAGATGTTTCGATTCTTCCTGATTGAGTTTTGGAAGGTTGTATTTTTCTAGGATTATGTCCATTTCCTCCAGGTTGTCCAGTTTGTTGGAATAGAGTTGTTCATAGTATTTTTTCATAATCCTTTTTTTTTTTAGTGGGGTCTGTTGTTATTTCACCTCTTTCATTTCTGATTTTGTTTATTTGGGTCCTCTCTCTTTGCTTCTTGGTGAGCCTGGCTAGAGGTTCATCAATCTTGTTTATCCTTTCAAAGAACCAGCTCTTGGTTTTGTTGATCTTTTGTATTGTTTTTTTGGTCTCAATGTTGTTTATCTCCGCTCTGATCTTTATTATTTCCTTCCTTCTGCTTACACTGGGCTTTTCTTGTTGCTCTCTTTCTAATTCTTTGAGTTGTAGGGTTAGGTAATTTATTACCATTGTTTCTTGTTTTTTTTGCAGTAGGCTTGTAGAGCTATGAACTTCCCTCTCAAGACTGCTTTTGCTGTGTCCCATAGATTTTGGATTGTTGTGTTTTCATTGTCATTGGTTGCCATGATGTTTTTTATTTCTTCCTTGATCTCTCTGGTAACCCAGTCATTGTTTAATAGCATGCTGTTTAGTCTCCATGTGTTTGATTTTTTGGATTGTTTTTATTGTAGTTGATTTCCAGTTTTATGCCACTGTGATCTGAGAAGATGCTTGATATGATTTCTATCTTCTTGAATTTGAAGAGACTTTGCCTGTGACCCAACATATGGTCTTTCTTTGAAAATGACCCCTGTGCACTTGAGAAGAATGTATACTCTGTGGCTTTGGGGTGAAATGTTCTGAAGATGTCAATTAATTCCATCTGGTCTAGTGAGTCATTTATGATTGATGTTTCTTTGCTGATTTTTTGTTTAGAGGATTTGTCCAATGGTACTAGTGGGGTATTAAAGTCTCCTACTATGATTGCATTGCTGTCAATCTCTCCGTTGATATCTTCCAGAAGTTTTTTTATGTATTTGGGTGCCCCTATATTGGGTGCGTATATGTTTACCAGAGTTATTTCTTCTTTTTGGATTGCTCCCTTTAGTATTATGAAGTGGCCTTCCTTATCTCTTGTTATGTCCTTTACTTTGAGATCTAATTTGTCAGATATAAGTATTGCTACCCCAGCTTTTTTTTCATTTCCATTCGCCTGAAAAACCTTTTTCCATCCCTTCACCCTCAGTCTGTGTGTGTCTTTTTTTTCTGAGGTGGGTTTCTTGTAGACAGCAGATATATGGGTCGTGTTTTCTTATCCAATCCGTTACCCTATGTCTTTTGATTGGGGCTTTTAATCCATTTTCATTTAAAGTTATTATTGATAGGTACTTATTTGTCGCCATTTTTATTCTTTACCCCTGTGTTCCTTCTTCATGTCCTGTTTCTTTCTTTATTTTATTTTATTTTTTTACAGCAGACCCTTTAGCATTTCTTGCATTGCTGGTTTGGTGGTAATAAATTCCCTTAGTCCTTTTTTTGTGTGTGACACTCCTGATTTCACCTTCAATTTTGATTGATAGCCTTGCTGGGTACAGAATTCTTGGATTCAGACCCTTCCTTTGCATGACCTTGTATATTTTACACCATTCCCTTCTGGCCAGATGAGTTTCCATTGAGAAATCAAGTCGCTAGTCTGATGGGAGTTCCTTTGTAGGTAATGTTCTGTATCTCTCTTGCTGCCTTTAAGATTCTTACTTTGTCGTTGGTGTTTGCCAATTTAATTATAATGTGCCTTGGCGTCGGTCTTTTGGGGTTCATTTTGCTTGGGACTCTGTGAACTTCTTGGATTTGTGTGGGTTTTTTCTTCCCTATATCAAGGAAGTTTTCTGTCATTATTTCTTCAAACAGGTTTTCTATTCCTTGCTCAGTTTCCTCTCCTTCTGGCATCCCTATTATGCGGATGTTGTTTTGTTTCCTGTTGTCCCAAAGTTCCCTTAGGCTCTCCTCCTGCTTTTTAATTTTTTTTTCCAAAAGATGCTCTACTTGGGTATTTTTTCCCACCTTGTCTTCTAGCTCACTGATGCGGTCCTCTGCTTCTTCTAGTCTACTCTTGATGCTTTCTATTGAGTTCTTTACAGCAGCGATGTTATTTTTCATTTCTTCTTGGTTCTTCTTCATTTCCTCTTGGTTCTTACTCATATTGTCGAATTTGTCTTCCATTCATTTCAGCCACCTTATGACCATTTCTCTGAATTCTTTCTCTGGCAGGTTGCTTGCCTCCATTTCGTTTACTTCCTTTTCTGGTGATGCCTGCTTTTCTTTCATATGCGGGCTGTTTCTTTGTCTCCCCATGGTCTGTCTTCTCCGGGTGTTTGGTTATGTAATTCTCTTTCTGCTGCGTTGATTTAAAGGCACAAAATACAACACAACCAGGTACAACGCACAAGGCACTGAACAGAAATGTATTCAAGATATTAATAACCCCAAATAAAGGTGACCACCAGAGAAAGGCAAATTAGGGGATAGGAGAGAAAGAAGAAGAGAGAGAAAAAAAAGAAAGGAGTGCAAAAATGAAATTGGGAAAAGGGAAAACAAAGTAAGGGAGAAAAGAAAGAGAATAAGAAAGAAAAGGGGAACAAACTATATATATGGGGAGAAAACTCCAATAGAACAGCCACTGATCCCAATAAATTCCAGCAACAAGTACCTGGAGATGAATACAAACTACGAACATCAACTAATATCAAGTGAGGCAAGGGAAACCAGAAGCAAAAAGCAAACAAAAACAAAACAAACAAAAAAAAACAAAACAAAAAAGAGAATAGCAAAACAATCTCACAAACAAGCATAAAAAATCGATATAATCAACATTCAAGCAAACATCAACAAAAGGACAGAGAGAAAAACAATTTTTTGGATAGTGAAGACAGAGAAGAGAGAGGTGTGTATGGACTTGGAGCAGGGGATTGGAAATTAGATATACAAGTAGGGTGAAATTTTAACAGGGGCTAAAAGGAAAGAATAGGGAAAAACGAAAGCAGGAAAAGGGTAAGAGAAACAGGACAACAAAAGGGAAAAGTTAGGAAGAGAGTGATGGCATAAAGGTAGAGTTGAGATAGAGTAAAATGATGCTAAAGGAAAGATGAAAATAGAATGTAGAACATTAATCCCAAAGTAAAATAAAGAGAAATTAAAATGACACTTTAAAAAAAAAAAGGTAAAATAGTATTAGTAATAATACTGATTGTAAATAAAAATGTAATAATTAAAAAGGTAAAATCAAGTGAGGAAAAAAAATTAGTTTCTTAAGTAAAAGGTTAAAAAAAATGTGCAATAGTGAAGGTCATTCACTTTCTCTATTGTTCTGTTTGGCACGCCTGTTTCCCAGTCAGGACAGTATTGCAGTTCCCTGTGTTCCACTGCTCCTCAGTGTTGTAAGCTAGTCCTGCTTTTTAAGCAGGCAGTGTGTCTTATTTTCTTGTATTACTTTATTTGTAATTACACAAGAGTCAATTTGTGATTCAATCCCTGGGTGGCAGTGTTTCTGGATTGACCTCCGGGTCTATAGGTCCTCTCTAGCCTGTGCTTAGATCCTGTTTTCCCTGAGGCACTCAATACCGGTTTGTGGGAGTGGGCTGCCCCAGAGCTGGTTCTCCGACAGTCACTCCCCACTCCGATCCCCAGGCTCCAGAAAAACAACTTTCCCCTGCAGTCTCCCAGGGTGTCCCCAACTGGGTGATCCTTTGTATTGGGCTTAGCAATCAGAAGCAAGGATTTAAAGAGGAAATTGTAAATGCGTGAACTCCGGGGCTGCGCACAAGTCTGCGGAGTCCTTCCTTCTCCCTTGTGTCCAAGCAGCCGGCACACTTTTAAAATTTCTAGGCTGTCCTGCGCCAGATCATAATGGGTTGCCTTTTAGAGATCCCCCCTGTCAACAGCTCTGAGGACCCCCTTCCACATTCATGGATCACACCAGCCCCAACAGCCACGGATTCTTCTAGGTGCAGACTTCCCCCGGTCCTCCAGCTCCTGCAGTGTGCGCACTTCTCTGTCCTGCCGGGTCCAGAGACCTCACCTTATCCCAGGCAAAATCTGACCTTTCCGTGGTGGAGTGTAGAGCTCTTCTGAATTTACGTGTTTGCGCCAATTGGGGACCGGTGTTCTGGGGTTCTCAGCTGTTCGGTGCGTGCCGCAGTTGCAGATTTTCAGGATTCCGATAATATCCACTTTCCCCTTCAAGATGGCGCAGTCTCTGCGTCCGAGCCGGTGGCTCCAGGAGGGGACCCAGCAGCAGTGGGGGCTGCCCGGTCAGGGGACCCCCGTCCAGCAGTCCCTCACCTTCTCCTGGAGTATATCTGTCCCTTAACTCACCAACAAACACTCCCCGTGCGACCCTCAGCTGCTCTTTCCATCTGCTCCGGGACAAGGCTTGGGACACATCCCTCTATTCTGCCGCCTTTTTTTTTTCTCTATTCATTTTCTTAGTAGTGTCTTTTGATGAGTAGAAAGACGTTTTCATGTTGACAAAGATTATCAATTTTTTTCCTTTTATGATTAAAGCTTTTCTGTTCTAAGATACCTTTGCTTGCCCCCTACTCATGCTCTTACGTTTTCTCTCTCTCATGTTGAATATATGTTCTCTTATGTTTTTATTTAGGAACATTATAATTTTAACTTTTGCAATTACTAGGTGTACCAGTTAATAATGCAAATTTTGTAATCAAAGAAAACATGATAATTTAAAGAGAAACATCAAAAGTACTTTATTCAAAGTAATGTCCATCGCTAGCTACACATTTCCCCCATCTTTCAGGTAATTTGTGGATACCGTCCCAATAGAACTTTTCTTGTTTTGAGGCAAACCATTCAGAGACCCAATTTTCTACTTATTCCTATGTATTGAAGTGCTGCTCAGAAAGTGCGTGTGCCATCGATAGGAACAAGTGGTAATCTGAAGGAGCAAGGTGTGGTGAATACACCTGGTGGGTTAATACTTCCTAGGCAAGATCTTTTAACGTCTCTTTAACTGGTTTTGAAGTGTGTGATGGTGTGTCATCATGAAGCAAAATTACTTTGCTGTGTCTTCTGGAACATTTTGGTCTTTTCATGATCAAAGCATGGTTCAAATTGATTATTTGTTGTAGGTAGTGATCAGTATTAACGGTTTCACCTGGGTTTAGAAGCTCATAATACACCTTACCTTCCTGATCCCACCAAACACAGAGCATTGTCTTCATTCTAAAGCTATTTGGCCTTGCAGTCGATGTTGATGGTTGACCTGGATCAACCCATGATTTTGTGCATTTGGGATTCTCAAAATAAATCCACTTTTCATCGCCAGTCACAATTTGATGCAAAAAGAATTTCTTTCGTGCCGTTGAAGCAACATTTTACTATGACTTTTCGGTTTTTCATTTGTCTTTCATTCAGTTGATATGGCACCCATTTTCCTTCCTTTAAAATCTTTCCCATTACTTGTAAACGATTGGAAATTGTTTGCTGAGCAACGTTTAATCTTTCTGGAGGTTGTTTTTGAATTTGATACACATCTTCATCCAATAATGCTTGTAATTGTTGGTCTTCAAACTTTTTTGGTTGACCTGGACGTTCTTTGTCTTTCACATCGAAATCACCACTTTTAAAGCGTTTAAACCAGCATTCACAAGTATCTTGAGATGGAGCATGTTCACCACAAGCTTCCCGAAGTATATGATAACTTTCAGCAGCACTTTTCTTCAAAATAAAGTAATGAATTAAAACTTCCCGCAAATGCTCTTTTTTTGGCACGAAATTCGACATTTTTAAGCGTAAAAATATCTATGATGTTAACACCTTCAGCAAATTTAACTTATGAAGTTTTGAAGCTTGCTGTCAATACAACAAAATAGCATACATATCAAATCACATATATATCAACATATGTGTAACTCCACCTATTGAAAAAAATCCACATTATTAACTGATGCACATAGTAAATCTGTAGTCTGTTACAAATTATTTTTGAACATGGTAGGAGGTAAGTGGTCAATGTTTATTTTTTCCCCACATGGTTACATAGTTATTTCAACATCATTTGTTGTAAAGATTTAACCACTGTTTGATTGTTTCAGTGCCTTTGTTGTGATTGCATAAGTGTGAGTTGATGCTATTGATATATTTATGTATCCAACCCTGTCTTGATAACTGTGGTTTTAGAGTGTATAATGAAGATCAGTAGTGTATGTGCTCCAATTGTGGTCTTTTTCTAGATTGCATTAGATAGTATAGTTTCTTTGCATTTCAATGTGTATTTCTTGGAGAATCATCTTGTCACTCTCTACAAGAACATCTGGTAGGATTTTGAATGAAATTGTGTTGAATTTGTAGTTCAATTTAGAGAGAAAAAAATCATAACAATATTGAATCTTTTAATCTTTGAACATAGCATATGTCTCCATTTATTTATGTCTTCTTTAATTTCTCTTTGCAATATTCTTTACTTTTCAGTTCAAAGGTCTTGCATGACTTTGTTGTTTATTTCTAGGTATTTTATATTTTTTATAATTCTATAAATAGAACTGTTTGATTATTTCATTGTATATTCCACTTGTTTGCTGTATATATACAATTGATAATTTTGTGTATTTACCCTATATTCTGTGACCTTGCTAATAGTGGTTATTAGTTCTTATACTTCTTTATAGATTCTCTAGGGAATGTAAACAATCATGTAATCTGCGTATAGAAACAGTTTTACTTCTTCCTTTTGGATTTTTATGCCTTCCATTTCTATTTCCTTATTGCACTATCTAGGACTTCCATTTCCATGTGGAATGTTGAACAGAAGTGATAGAGTGAATATCTTTGTCTTTTTCTTAGTCTTAGGGGAAACAGTGTTTTACCAATAAGTATAATAAGTGCTGTATATTTTTTAAGAGATGCCCTTAAAATGAGGATATTTCCTTATATTCCTAGTTTATTGAGAAGTTTTTTTAAAATTTAAATTCTTTATTTATTGAGAATTTTTAATCATGGAGAGTTTTTAAACAACCTTTTAAGTAAATACTGTTTTTTTCTGCATATCTTGCTATGAACATCTGGTTTTCTCCTTTATTCTTTTAAAATGGTAAGTTGTAATTGATTGATTTTTAATGTTTCACCAATACACTTGATAATGGTATTTTCTTTTTGGCTAACATTTGGTTTAGAATTTTTGTGTCTGTGTTCATGAGAGATATTGGTTACATGTATTTTTATGTATTTGTTCAGTATTGTTGTCAGGGTTAGTTTTCTTCTAGAAGTTTGAATTTTCTGCCATTCACATTTAAATCTTTAATCCACCTGGAATTGCTTTTCATAGATACTATACAGTTGGGATCCAATTTCATTTATTTTTTCCCACTTGGATATCAAATTGCCCCCTGTAATATGTTTTGAATATTCATTCTTTCTCCTAGGGATTTGCAGTGCTAATCTGTCATATATCAAGTTTTCCTATATGTACGGGTCTTATTTCTGGCTTTTTATTTTGTTCTGTTAGTTAATTTGTCTATCCCTGTGTCAATATCTTGTTGTGTTGATTACTATAGTCTTAAAATCTGTTGGAAAGGTTTCCTCACCATCTTCTTTTCTTCAAAAATGTCTTGCTTTTCTTGTGCCAGTCCTTCATATATTTTATCCATTCTCATCTAATGAAAGATTTTCAAAGCAGGTGTTTTTGTCCAACATAGCAAAGCAGTGCATAAACTGCAGAGCTGTCCTTTTGGTTGGTGGAAGGCCTGGATCAAATAAGCCCTGGGCTAGGGCAGGCATTGCTATAGGAATGCAAATCTGCAGGGGAATGAGTCCCAGGGAACTCTGTTGAGTTAACTATGCAGTGGTTACTCATTTTGGAAAACAAAGGAGAATAATTTTAGAATCTGTCCTGTAGGACATTGAGTCCCACTTTTAAAATAGGATTATATAATGTTCGTCAAGTCCCTTAACCCTTCTCTGCCTTGTTTTCTCCATTGGAGAGAAGAATACTAAGTTATAGCTTTATGGCCAGGGAGATGTCCTAAAGAGATAGTATTCCCAGTTAGCAGAATATTAGCTATTAACCAGAGGCCCGGGGCACAAAATTAATGCTGGGGGGGTTCCCCTCAGCCCAGCCTGCACCCTCTCCAATCCGGGACCCCAACTGTTGGACATCCCTCTTACAATCTGGGATTGCTGGCTCCTAACTGCTCACCTGCCTGCCTGATCGCCCCTAACTGCCCCCTCCTGCCAGCCTGATCACCCATAACTGCCTCCGCCTGCTGTCCTGATCACCCCTAACTGCCCCTCCCGCCGGCCTGGTCGCCCCCAACTGCCCCCCCCTGCTGGCCTGTTCACCCCCAGCTAAACCCCCCCACCGACCTGGTCACCCCCAACTTTCCCCCCTGATGGCCTGGTTGCTCCACACAGCCTCCTGTTCAGTTGTTTGGTCATCCCTCACTAACCCCCCTGCCGACCTGGTCGTCCCATGCATCCTGCTGTTCAGTTATTTGGTTGCCCCTCACTAACACCCCTGCCGGCTTTGTCACCCCATGTAGCCTGCTGTTCAGTTATTTGGTTGCCCCTCACTAACACCCCTGCTGACTTTGTCACCCCATGCAGCCTGTTGTTCGGTCGTCCATATGGTTCTTTTGGTCGTGACGGACCCTGGCTTTTTATATATTAGGATGATTTGGAAGTCACTAGGGAGGCAACATGGTATAGTGATTTTTGATCCAGAAAGATTTGGGTTCCAATAGAGCTCTAACATTTATCAAGTGATCTCAGACACATTTTCTGATCCTCTTGAGCCCCACTTTCCTCATTACTTAGAATGTAGAACATAAGCACATTGCTCTTTAAAGCAAAGGGATAACTTTTCATGTTCTCTGTTCAGTCTCTTTTCTACCTCCCATCCCCCAATTAGGGCTTTGATTTTGTACAAGAAGCAGGGCAATATTCCCACTTATTCATGATCCAAGACTCATTTCCTTTAAGGAGTTACTCAGTTCCCCCTCTTCTGTATGATATAGTAATGATACTGTTTAATCTTCTTGGTCCTTGACTTCAGTCATCTGCAGGTCTACCTATCCTTTGTGTTCTCTCAACCTATTGTTGAGAGCACAAGTAACCTAAATGAGATAGAAGGTCATATCTAAACTAGAGGCCCGGTGCACGGATTTGTGCACTGGTGGGGTCCCTCGGCCTGGCCTGCAGACATCCCTGGAGGGGTCCCAGATTGCGAGAGGGCACAAGCCAAGCAGAGGGACTCCACCGGTGCACTTTTGGGTCCGGGGAGGGACCGCAGGAGGGCTCCAGGGCATGTCCAGCCTGTCTCACCCAGTCCTGATCAGCCAGACCCCAGCAGCAACCTAACCTACCGGTTGGAGCGTCTGCCCCCTGGTGGTTAGTGCGTGTCATAGCGACTGGACCAACAGTTGAATGGTTAAATGGTCAAACGGCTGCTTAGGCTTTTATATATATAGATTAGTTAAAAGGTTGTTTTTAAACACCCTAAAGGTTGTGTTTACATTTAGAATATCTTTCCTTTTCGTTTCTAAGTTTAAGGCTCAAGTGCCATTGGTGGTAGGGAAAAGATGAGGCAACTCTAACAGTCTTTCTGTTACACCTCTTGTCATTCTATAACCCTTTCTGGGGTTCCTGATTTTTGTACTGAGGCTCAAGAATCCTGGAAACGCACCCACCACAGAAGAGGAGGGGTTGGGGGAGAACTGATTGAAAGTTGGTAAAAGCTAATGGGCAGAATAATGCCCATTCAATTGTGCTCACCTCTACTAAAGGAAAGATGTGCCTTTAAATTTTCTGTCTGTATTGATCCCAACATAGTGATTTTTGCTTAGAGAAACCTCTGTCAAACGTGATTGTTTTTAAATGCAAGAAAGAAAAAAAAAAAGAATATGGAGCTTTTGTGGAGATGAAATAAATATGCATGCGTGCATATTTTCCCCCTTTTCTTAAAATGCAAGAAGGATATCTGAGGAATAGTATATTCTCTATAAGCAGTTCTTCACCATGTTGGAATTTAAGGATTCCTCTTAATGCAAAAGGCATGTTTCTTTCATTGTCTGTGTAGCTCTGCTTTCCATTTTAAATTTAACCAGCACTAGTTAAGTTAGTGTAGTGGCAGGTATCTGGTGAGATGTGACTGTTACATAGCATCTTACAAAGTTTGTTTGGAGTGAACCATATAGGGTCCTGGTGAGAAGAAACCTTTCTTAGCTTTGCACTTTTTTATTTCTTGTTTTCCTATGCCTTGCCTAACTAAGCTTGATTGGATGTGATGTGGATAAGATAGCCATCGTAATTTAGAAAGGAACATGCTCAATCCCTGCCTCTTCTCTATCTAATGAGTTCATGTAAAAAATATATCAAAAGAAGTCCTCATAGAGAATCCTCAAAGGGGAGTATATTTATTATAAGAACTGCTGATTCATTAGGAATGCCTCCTAATTCGAACAGCAACAGCTGCTTCTGGTTAGAATAAACTTCATCTCCTCTTTTGTGCCCTGTCTCTCCAAGAGGATGTTAAATTTTGGTTTAGGATAATTTTCTTGCTTTAGTTTTTTCTCTCCCTTTCCTCAATTATAATGCTCTATCCTTCTCAGTGTTCACATGATTTGAACAAGCTACTGTACCCATCCCCCACCTTTAAAAATGACTTGTGTTGAGATTACAAATGCTAATAAAACTCTTTTGATAATGTGTTTTGTTTGTATTCACAGTGGTAGTGGAGTGAATTGTACAGCAGTAATGAAAAAAGTTGAGACACGTTGTAGTCATGAATTCTAAGTGCAATAATTTAAAGTACAGGGAGTATTTCAGAAACTGCCATTGTCCCTTAAATGAAACCACTGTATTAACGTATCATAGCATGCTGTTCTAATCACTTTTCTCCAAATACCAGCTTTTGAAAGAAACATGGTTGGATTTTTTTATATGAAATCTGAAATCGTGTAATTGAATGGCTTGGCAGAATAGGTAAATGAATGTAGCAACATGCATTCAAATATGTCTCTTTGGTTTGTAATGAGCTGATTGAAGTTCACAGCTGTAAGACTTGCCATTTTATTTTCTGATTTTACATTCTGGACCCAGACAAAGGTGCCAGTTTTTTGTATTCACAGAAAAAGGAAGAATAAAATTGTTCATAAAATCAAGCAGCCCTTTTGGGGGATCATATTGGTTTTAGTGCTTCTGGTAGCCTTTATTCAGCTATCCTTCTATAAAATAAAGGATCTTCTAATGTGACCATTTCTATTTAATTTTAGAATTATTAACAACTCTTGTTAGGGACTAAAGAAATTCTGTCACAACTGATGGTGTTGGTTGCCTGCCACGTGTGTGCACACACTTATGTGAGAGAGATAATTGGTGCCTGCATCTCACAGCACTTATCTCAGTAATTACACTTGTTGATTTATGTGTCTTTCCCCCTCTGAACACTGAGCAACTTAAAACTAGAGTCTGTGTCTGATTCACTTGTTAGTCCCAGGACCCAGCAAAGGGCCTCCCAGTTAATAAATGTTTGATGACCCAATGAGCCATAGACTACTAAGCCAAATGGATGTCTGAATAGATATCAAAATCTACAGTAGGCAAAAAGATTGTTGTGTTTGGAGCTAAACACATCATTTCAAGTCCTGATTAGTAAGGATTTATGGGGATTTCCTGTGGAAACCAATTGAAAATTTGATGTTTCAGGACAATTCTAGATATTAAAGATAGCAACTACTGTACTATACATGCTCTTAGACCAGAGAAACCATATTCTTTTGCACACGACTTGGTAGAAGGTACAACAGAAAGAAAGGAGAGAGTAATACTGGGGGATTGCTAAGCCATTCAGTACAGACAGAGATATCTACTACTAGGTTTGTTGGGATGTGCTTTTGGCTCTGCAAATGTGTGGCTCTGGATAAGTCCCTCCTATTCTCTGGACTTCTGTTTCTTTCTGCTACAAAATGAAAGCACTGAACAGTTTAAAGCAACTGGCTGTTCTTACACCTCCTTTGCCTCACCTAGTAGGGACAGGGGCAGAGAACTTGGGTTCTGCTTTTTCAGGTCATGGAACAAACCCTTGCCACCACCCATAGTATCATGGTCAGAACTATGGGCTGGGTATGGGTTTTTTTTTTATCTGGGAGAAAACTTGATATAATACAGAGGTATGATACATGACAGCCCCAGTGTAGACAAACTGGTTTACCTGATTCACATGTGAGACATGTCTCAAATAATTCATTAGTAGATAAATAACTAATGAAGCTTGTGAATGACGTGCCATTTTAATGCATAAAGTGCTGAAAGTATTTCTGTAGTATCCCCTGACTTGGGATAGAGCGAAAGCCAGCACCATGGAGTTGTGGCACATGGGAATGCCCATGGGAATATGTTGTTATTAAAACTGGTCCTTCATTGGACAGCAGTGGGGAAAATGCTAAACTATATAGTATGGCTTAAAAGATCATAATAGAAGCCAGACTCAAGGCTACATACTGTATTATTTTATTTATATGACATTCTATAAAAAGCAAAATTACAGGAATAGGAAACAGATCAGGTCCTGGGAATGGGGGAAGGGTGACTACAAAGGGGCAGTACTCCAAAGGTGGTATGTGACAGAAGTGTTCTGTGGCCGTTACACTACTGTATGCGTTTGTCAAAACCCATAGAACTGTACGCCCAAAAGAATGAATTTTAATTGATGTTAAAAAGAAATGAATTTTTAAAACGTAGATGGTGGGAAGACAGGTGGTAAACAGATGATCTCAGTGTTAGTGTTGTAAGAGCTATGATATACATTAATAGACACCCCATGAAAGGTGTGGGAGATTGGATGGGGCACAGGGGAGTATTTTGGGGATCCTGAAAATGTTGTGTATAATGATTGTGGTAGTTATACAGCTGTATATAATTATCAAAACTCCTCTAACTGTACACATAGAATGGGTGGCTTTTATTGTATGTAAATTACAATTCAAAATTGATTTTTGAAAACAGAAAAAGCATCATGAGCTTTGAAACCAGAAAACCTTTCTTCAAATCCTTACTGCCACTTTACTAGCTTGGTGATGTTGAGCAAGTCTCTTCACATCTTTGAACCTCCATTTCTTCATTTGTTATTTATAGCTGAAGATACCCACCTCAGTCGGTGAGTTGAGGAGCAGAGGTAATGTCCTTGAACTGTGTGGTCCAATGCCTGCCATAGCTGAGGTACTAGGTATTTTTATTCCCACCCCATGAAGGGCTCAATGTGCAGAACTCGTCTTTAAATTAACTAAAGCTGCTTTCTTTTTAGACCCATAAAAGTTAAGTTCAAATTTTTGTGAAAGGTAAAAATGTTAACATCCATATGTTTGTTTAATGCTAGCTCTTAGAGTCTCATTATTGTTGCTATCTTTTATATCACTATAGCACATTAAATCTTCTAGGGTTAAATCTTATTTAATTAGTTAAGAACAGTATATGATATTCCTTCAGTCAGGAAAGCACAAGGAGTTATTTGCAGTGTTAGTTTGAAAAGAATCATACATTGTGGAGTAATTGAAAAATATTGGTGACATGTTTATGATCCCCATCATTTCCCCCTTTGCTTTTATTCTTTGAAATGAAATCTTTATCTTGTGTCAAGTGGATAGATATTAAAATCTCTATTGACCCTAGCCCACTCTTTTGTGACAGATACAATCTTAAGAGTAATTGTAAAGAATATACATATGCTTCTGGCATTCAGCATTTTAAAGACATTTAAAATAATCCAAAATACAGTTTTGAACCACTCTTCCAACTGAGACTGCAAATCCATGTCTCCTGACTAGCAATCATAACAGAAGCTACCTATTTTTTGAGTGCCTACTATGCTCTGTGAACTGTGATGTGCCCTTTGAATTATTTGCATTAAATTACTTGTATTAAATTGCTTAATTTGTTCTTTACCATGCCTTGTTATATAAATAGGAAGTATTGCCCTTTTGCAGAGGAAAGTGGACTTGGAAAGATGAACTAACAGCTCAGGGGGCACCCTCTAGTGAGTAGGGGAGCCACACCTGTCATTCCAGGTGTCCAACTCCACCCCCTCTCCCACCACGTCACATGGCTGCTGCTTCTGAGGGAGGCACACTCTTCAGGCCAACCTTTGCCTTCTCTTAGATCCAAATCCTCTTTTTGTTGTATTCAATAATTAAAAGAGCCCTGGCAGCAGCCATCGCTTTTGGAACCTCCTTCTTCCTTGAGGACTTATGCCAGCTAAGTGGGTCTTAAAACCTTTGAATTTATCTGCTTCCAGACTTCCCCTTTCAATTCTTTCACTCTGTTGTTAAAATGATCTTCTAAAAAGACAAATCTGATCAAATGCCTCCTTGCTTAAAACCCTCTTTTGCTTTCAGGAAAAGAGCTAAACTCTAATCTTGCACATAGAACTCCTCACAAGCTGACCTTTTTGGATTTGTCTAGTCACATCTTCTGCTAAGATTCCCCTCTCCATCTCCCACCAATGCCACCACCAAAAAGGAAGCACACAGAGAGATATACTGCCTCACCCTTAGATGTGATCCAGCCACTCCAAGCCATTTGTAGTTTACTGTGCCTCTAATATTTTGTTCCCTCCTGATGGAAATACACTTTTCTTTCATCTAATTTCTCTTCGTCATTTAGCTGATAGCCCAGACTGTTGATATGCTCTTCCCCAGAGTCCCCCCAGCTTCTGGTGCCTAGCTGTATCACAGCATCATCATAGTGTGTTGTGATTACCCATCTACATGTGTGTCTTCCCCACGAGACTTAGGTTCCTTGAAGACAGACAGCACTGTGTCTTGTTCATTTATTTATCCTGGCTGTCTAGCACAGGCTGGCATATACAGATGCTTACTAAATATTTATATGAAGGATCTAGCCTTGTAGATTTGGCCTCAAAATCTAATGGGGGAAAATAGATTCTGACCCTTTTTCTTTTCCCTCTCAACTTAAGTGACTAAGAGGGTTAAGTAACTATGTCCCGTTTTCTGAGGCCCACCAGGGTTTATTGAGGCTGACTGCTCCCACATTAAGGAAGGTCACTGAAAACCTTGTTAGCCAACCACCCCTGCCCTGAAACAGAGATCCATGAACACACGGTGCAGTGGAAAGAGCATGAGGCTCCATATGACCAGTTTGTTAAACAGTGCAAACTTCTATTTCATTCAGAGGGCCTGTTGGGGAACTGGGTCATCACAGTTATTAAACATACTAAAAGAAACAAAAAGGTAGGCCTTTGCTACTTTGCCTGATCAATCTGCCTCCCTCCCACAAGCAAAATGACTTAGAAGTTGATAGACAGAGGGAAATCACACATGAGCTGTTTGTGTTGTTAATTTTTTTTAAGAGAAAGTGGGAAGGTATTTTAATTTAAAATGTAATAAAAGTAATGCATATTTACTATAGAAAGTTTGGAGAATATGGGGAAACATAAACATGAAAATGAAAAATTATTTATACATATTATAGAGCCCGCTTTTATATCTAAATGTATGGTAAATATTTTCCATGTTAAAATATTTTTCTATTGTTTGATTTTAATGAATATGTAATATTCTATCATTTTAATAGTTCATAACTTATTGTGAACTATTGTACATTTAGCTTGCTTTCAAATATTTGCAATTATGAATACTTAAAAGACAAAAATTTTTAATTTTTATAATTTAAAATTTAAAAACATTTTTAAGTCATTTGCATGCTCAGTACATAAACCATAGAAAATGTAGAAAAGAATGTACAAGGAAACATTATTTACAATCCCATAACCTAGAAATAACCACAATTAATTTTTTATTGTCTTGTCTTTCTATGAGTGTGTATGATTATATATGATACATAGTTATATATGCTGCTTCTTTTCTATCTATATTATGTCAGGAGCATTTTCCCATATCATGAAAAAATATTCTAAAGTGTAACTTTCTATTGCTTGGATTTGTATATTTTAATTACATAATTTATGTAACCATTCTCTTAGCACATGGTTTAGGTGTGTATATCTCATACATGATAAAGCACTACCACTTAAAATATATTACCAAAAAAATTGAGTCACAGCATTTACGGTAATGCTGGTGACAATATAGTAAAAGCGATTCATGCATACATTTTTCTGATCTTCATTTTAATAATCTGCTTTTAGTAGTTACTCATTGAAAGGCTTATTTCCTGTTCTCTTTCATATTATATGAGTTAAGAATGTATATCAGAGAAACCTATTTCTGTAGGAACTTTGCTGGTTGAGCCTCTTCTAAAGTTTAACTTTTAAGGTTTCTTTTGAGGGAGACACACAACTGATAGCAGAACTCGGGATATATGACTTATGACTTGTTCATATTTGATTTGTAACCAAATACTTTGTCTTCTTCTGTGCTACCATATTTTGAGTGGTTATTAATAACGCCAGTTTTAGCTTTTGTGATATTACAAACTGGGTCTCTTGGCTTATAATAATGCAATCAAGCATAAGCACAAAGATTATTTAAAACTAAGGAGTTGCCCTGGCCAGTGTGGCTCACCTGTTCAATTCCCGTTCAGGGCACATGCCCAGGTTGCGGGCTCGATCCTCAGTGGAGGTGTGCACGAGGCAGCCAATCATTAATTCTTTCTCATCACTGATGTTTCTCTCTCTCGCTCTCTCTCTCTCTTTCTCTCTCTCTCTTTCTCTCTCTCTCTTCCTCTCTCTGGAATCTATTAAAACATATTTAAAAAAACATTAAGGAGTGGCTGGGGGGTAGGATTTTATTTTATCTTATTTTATCACGGTAACAACGGAGAGTGACTAATGGCATCCTATGTTCCAACTTTGTACTGGATTCCCAGCTCTTCAGCTTGCTTGGGATTGGGTTCCTACATCCTCCCGCAGGGCTCACTTGAGGCAATTGCCTGTCTCATGCTGTGTCTGTGTTATGTAGTCCAGAGGCAATGTATACCTTACCTCCTTTCAGAGAGACCCAGCCATTACATCCTACATTTCCAAGTTTTGTTCCTGTTGCCTCTATCAGATCATTCCTAATGCCATAACAGTTTCACACCAGAGAACCTGCCTTAGTGGAAGTTACACCTTATTCAACTCTCTACCCAATGCCTGGCTTATATTAGGCAGTGAATAAGTGAATGAATGAGTTAATGAATGAATGCTTGCTTTCTATAAAATGAGTTTAATGATTGTCCTATTTTGAAATTTGAAAACAATCGCATGCAAAGTGCTGTCTGATGTGCACTTCACTGATATTTCCTGAGACAGACTGATTTAAGAAAAGTGCCTCCTGGCATAGTAAATCACACAAACCTGGATCTGACCCTGACCTACTTTGTGGCTGTGTGACTCTGAACAAATTACCTACCCTTTCTGTGCATCAGTTTCTTCATCTGTTACCTGGTGATGTGATGGTACACACTAACAGAAGGGTGGGGCAGTAAATAAGCAAATGCATATAAGGCTCCTGGTACTTGGTAGTTCCAGTATAAATGGTGGTCTCTGTTATTACTGTTTTTTATCAGTTGGATATAACAGTAGCAGCCCAGCAGTAAAGGTACTTGGAACTAGATGAATCTTGCAGTTGGACTGATTACATATAACCTGTTCAGCAGATTAACTGTGCCTCTGTGTGATTAATTTTGAACAAAGAAATTTGCTTCCCTCAATCTGGCCCAGGTCTGCCACAAAATGAGATAACAGTGTAGGTTTTCTGTGAGTAGGAGAATTTGGTGGCAGACAGATGTCTGTGGTAGAATGAAGCAAGGAGAAGGGTTGCTTGGCTTGCAATAATGCCTGCTTTACCTTACCTCAAAATCCTGTTTCATTTCCAAAAACATTTTGGGGAAAACCTCTTGGTGAGAGTTGCTCTGTCATGAAAAGTAACTTGAGAACGGTTTCCTGTCTGTCTTTGTTGGCAGCTCCCTCACCTAAAGGTCCTGCTTCGTACCCAAAGGGGTCTTTGAACATCAGCTGTCTCAAACAATCTCTAGCCTTATCACTTATTTTAATGTTCCTTCCACAGGTCACTCTTGGATGTGGTGCTCTGGGCAGTCTCACCCCAGAATGCTTCCCTTCCTTTATTTAACCTCTGACCTGTGAAAACAAGAGTTAATCAAGAGTTCTAAGGTAGTTAAGAGGAAGGGGAAGTGTTTGGTTACAAATTAAATATGAACAAGTCATAAGTCATAAATCCCCAGTAGTGCTACCAGTTGTGTGTCTCAAGTTGCATATGGTACAGAGTGTTTGGGTTATAAATTCAAGTTCAGGGCTCTCTGATTGCTTGGGGGTAGGTGTTAGGTTCATTTTCTTTAGGCCTAAAACTCTTTACCTTCTAAAACGTTACTTTTATTGGACCAGCTACATTCATATCTTACTTTCTCTGTGTGCCTGTCTCTCCTTCTTCCTTTCTGTACCTGCCTGCCTGTGTTGATTGGTGTGCTGTTCTGTGAATTGAGACAGAACTGCTTCCCTGAAAGAAGTTAAGCATATGGAAAAAGTTGCCAAGGAAAGGCATTGAAGCATAAAGCGTAAATGGGTTTAAGAGACAGCCAGACACTTTTATAGAGAGATTTGCGATTGAATGATACAACATTCAGGCAGAGATCTGGGGTGGAAATGAACATAAATGAGTGCTATTTGTGGAAAACTGATGCCCTGTCTAATCTAGCATTTCCTTAATTGTCACCATAAGCATATATTTAAAGCTTTATACTTTAAATTGAAAACGGCAACACAGTCTGTTTAAGAATCTATGACACAGGCCATGGTTTTTCTAGATAAGATCTTAAAAATACACATCTAAGGTAGCAGTGGGTCCTTAACATGAAGACTAGAAACTTAAAATCTCTCTTCTGCCATGTTTGATTAAAGCATTTTAAATCAAGCTATTTATATTTGTGTTCCTGAATCTAAAACATACACTAATTCCTAAACTAATAAAGAGCTGACACATGACCAGTGTCCCTGGAGTTGGCAGAATAAAAAAATACACGGAATTGTTGGGAGGCAGCCAAAGTTGGACCACTCAGAACACTTAGAGCCAGTGGGCTTTGGCATGCAAGCTTTCACTCTATCAGGCAGTGTACTGTGAGAACCACAAGGTAAGGATTTCAAATCCTTCTCAGGGCTGAACATTCTATTTGATCATGTTGCACAGCTAATATTGTGTCATGTGAAGCAATTAGGATACAAATCATACTGGGCCAATTTTGTGTCTAGCTCTGCTTTTAGCAGCTGTGTTCTCCTAGGCCTAGGCCGTCACTTCACTTCTCTGAGACTCAGTGTTCTCATCTGTAAAATGGGATGATAATTCATCTCATGGAGTTGTTGTAAAGACAACTGGGGGGTAGGTGCTAGATTAGTTTTTTTGGGTTTTTTTTGGCCCCAAACACTTTGCCATCTAAAAAATTACTTTTATTTAACCAGCTCCTTTCTCTTTGTGTGCCTGTCTCTCTTTCTTCCTTTTTTTTTTTTTTTTTACCTGCACCTAATACTTGATAAATGTTTTCCACCTGCCGCATTAGCTTCAATTCCTAGCTCTAAATGAGAATAATATCAATTGGTGTCTCGGTGGGATAATTAATTTGCTTGTTTACTACTGAAAGCAGGGCAGGACTTCTTGTGTAGCCATTTCTTCCCTTGTGTGTGTGTGTGTGTGTGTGTGTGTGTGTGTTTGTGTGTGTGTTTGTGTGTGTGTTTCCAGTAGTGACAATCTATTTCTCTTTTAGTCTCTGAGAGCTTCCATAAGGTGGGCCTTGGTTAGAACCTCACTGACCCATTACATTATGTTACAGTAGTACTTTAAGCCATAAAATAAGATGTTCTGAATGGGGGTGGAGGTGGGGTCAAAAACAAAAACCTTGCAGGTGTATGAATTCAGGAGTAGGCAGCATCATAAATCCTCTTCAGAAATGATGAAAGGCCTGTGTGCTTACCCTCTCTGGGCTCAATGGAAAATATCTGAGAATTTCGCTGAATTGTCAGCGCAAGTATCATTACTACAAAGATCTTCTGTTACCAACACTTCACCAATGATAGCAAAAGTGCCTCTGTGCTCTCCTGAGCAGCAATCTCCCTCAGTCACGGTAATACTGTCGCAGAAAAGAAGATGACAAACCCACTCCCTAAAAGCAACAATTATTGAATACCCATCAAGAAAGAGCCTGTTTCCAAAATAAAATGCAGCTGTATGTTGGATAGATTTATATAAGCACAGATGTTTTATGACAGCTTTTTGTGTGTTTTTTTCCTAATGCAAATTAATATTTCTATTCATTCAGTACATACAGTACATTTTCCTGCATAGATATAATAGTTATCACTATGGGATGTTAATTATGGACATAAATCAGAAATTCTTGAGCCTAACTGGATACGATAATAAATTTACAATTTGAGATAAGCAGCTTTGAGCAAAGCAGAATGCTAAGATTGGGTGAGACAGGCTCTGGTCTCCCAAAGAGGGTTGTCTTTTATTTAGGTTCTCCTGACTTCTGATCATATTAGCAATAAGAATACAATTGTATCATGAAAGACAGTACTTACTCCATTCCATGCACAGTGGTGGATGTATTCACATATAGTTCACCCTCATAACAGCCATGTGAGGGTGGATATTGTACCCCCATTTCACACATGGGAAAGGAGAAACATGACTTGGGCTACAGCTAGTAAGTGATAGAGCTGATACCCAAACCCAGGTGGGTCTCCTGCCTTTGCATTCTGTGTAAAGTTTAGCAGCAAAGTGTCACTTCCTGTGAGGAGACTTTCCAAAAACCTCTTCTCTGTTCTCTTTATGAACCTCTATCAGAGTGCTCACCCAGCGCTGCTGACATTATCTTCCAATATGTCTGCCTCCCTCATTAAATTGTGAGCTCCCCAAATGCTGGGACCTGGTGCTCATTCCCCATGCACCTTGCAGAGTGCCAGGCATATATTGGGTGTGTCTTAGTAAATGTGGAAGACATATAGTTAGAGGACTGATTGCAACATTGGAAAAATGAATGATGTGGAAATGGGCTGTAATCATCACCTCAATTTTTAACTCCACAGCAATGTTCATTGAAGTTTGATGTGGGTAGCTCAGGAAGATGTGGTGTGCTTTTCCCATGGGGAGGGATGTGTACACCTAGGTGCTAAGACTGTAGTTTGAGAACTGTAGACCAACGCACATATATTGGTGGGAGTGCTTATTGCTGAGTATAATGGGGGTGAAGATACGTCTTACAGAAGGCAGTGTGGTTGAGATCTAGGGTCTTTCCTACTTTCCATGAAAAGATATGAGAAGTGGAAGAGAGGAAAGCTCATGGTATTGCCTTTCTCTTCAGTAAGTTTGGAGAGAAGAGTATCTTCTGAAGGCCAGGAGGAATGTGTTAGAGATGAGAGAAGGAGAAGTTTGGAGCTGACCCTGTGGGGAACATTGGGCCTGATACACTGACAGATTCGAGGATTCTTGGCAATTTTAAAGGCTCACCTGCACTTAAAAAAATACATTGCCAAACTAAAATAATCAGCCTGGGTTTAATTCACTTTAAATATTCACTTTAAATATTTTCTCACTCTCTTCTAAGTATTTGTCACAGACTCCAGCAATCCATTAAGCAGGGATCATTTTATTTTTTTAAATATATTTTATTGATTTTTCATAGAGAGTAAGGGAGAGGGAGAGAGTTAGAAACATCAATGAGAGAGAAACATCAATCAGCTGCCTCCTGCACACCCTCTACTGGGCATGTGCCAGCAACCAAGGTACATGCCCGTGACCTGAATCGAACCTGGGACCCTTGAGTCTGCAGGCTGACATTCTATCCACTGAGCCAAACCAGTTAGGACTAAGGATCATTTTTAGTTCTGGATTATTTTCCTAACCAAAATGATGCAGCCTAAATTTGGAGCTCTGCCTTCCAACAAGTGTTGGTTGACTGTTAGCTCTATAGCTCTAGTGGTAATAGCCTTAGTAGAAACTAGCATCTGTCCAGGGAAGTTCTGATTTATAGACTGTTTGACATGGGCCAGGCACACATTAGAGTTTAAACAGTCAATACACAGTCATGATTTTTGCTCTCAGAAGGTGACACTAATAAAAGAGCAAGATGCAAATTGACTGTACCTTCATGACACCCACCAGCCAATCAGGAGTGAGTATGCAGATTAATACAACAAAGATGGTGGGTTAATTTGCATACGCAGGCGCCGAGCGGCCAGGCACGGGACGCAGGCGTTCCGCACTGCCCTAGCCGCTTCAAGCCTCTGGGAAGCGTGGGAAGGTGGAAAGGTGGCTCAGAGCGAAGGCAGTGCCGGCAGCCAGGGGAAGGAAGGCCCATTCTTGCACGAATCTTTGTGCATCGGGCCTCTAGTATATTATAAACTAAGATGAGTCTTAATATCGGGGAAGCCCAGGAGGACCTCATAGTCAAATGCACCTATTTAAGTGGAGACCAAAATTTTATAGTAAAAATGGGGGAAAAGTTTATTTAGGATTTATCTTGGGGGAAAAAGAAACTAAATTTTTGAAAATAAATTTTACTCCTATAATGCATTATTTCTAGAATAAATGATGAGTCAAGTAGTTTTTAGGGGAGGAGTCATCATTTTTCTGACATCTTAACACTTCATGTTTGATTTTCACAGTATCCATAAAAGCAGTAATTTTTCCAAAACTATGTGAGGTTTTCCCCAAGGCCTCTTTTAATATTTTGATGTTGAATTCATTCTCCTTTGATGTGACTATTGTGCCACCATTCTTAGTTTTCTCGATTTTTCTCTTTGTTCCTTGTTGCCAGGTCTTCATTTGTTGGTCACTTTGCCACAACTCTGAGTAGGTGTTCAACATCTCCTAACAAGGGCCCTCTTCATGAAATCCTGCATTTTTTGCAAGAGTTTGTAGTATTACTTTGTGATCAATTTACATTTTATTGTAGATGTTTAACAATTGAGACCCTGACAGAGGAGCAGGGCTTGATGTTAGGTCAAACCAGGGCTGAGTGGGGACTTACTGGTTTAAGCATCCCATCAGTTGTTGAGTATTTTCTTCTTATCACAGCTTGTGCTTTCCCATCTGCTCTGACGACTGCAGGGCACGAGGAATTCCTGCAGAGTGCTGACCCAGACAACAAGAGTCAAAGAGAGCTTCCCAAAGCTGAGATTGGCAAGAGGGTTAGTAGGCAGAGAGGGGCAGGAAGAGCATTGCTGGTGCCAGATTGGGTGTGTACACACATCGGTTACATTCATTAGGTGGTGTATATCTTTTCATAGAAGAGGAAACTGAGTCTTGGAGAGATTGCTTTCCCAAGGTGTCACAGCTAATGAGTACCAAAACAGAGATTCATCCAGGGTTATTTGACTCAAGTCTGTGTTCTCCCCAGTATATGCCATGCTGCTCTGCATTTTTAAATTCCGGGTTTTGTGGTTTTTTTTTTTTTTTCTTTTTAATATGAAAGCTTTAAAAACTCAATGCCCAAAAGCCTTAACCGAGGAATGCTTTGCCATTCAACGAATCTTGTCAAAATCTGTTGATAGGAAGGACAAAAAGAAGGGATACCTCCCCTTGAGTACCCAAGATAGAGTTTGAAGAAAGAGCTCCTCAGACAGTGGAAAGTCACCAAGAAAATGAAAGGCCCTATGCCGTGTCACTCTTCTTAGCCTGAAACGCTTTATCTAGACATGAGTAGAGCAGCTCTGCCATGAGTCCTTTCCAGGGAGGATCTGCATTGTTATCTTCTAATATAATGGTGCTCGAGTGTTTAGATGTGAAACTTTTATTATCAATGAACTTTTCTTTTTATTTCTTGCCTACATTAGAGCCAGAGCATTATGTTGATCTTTTTCAAATAATGGGCCTGACTAGGTTATATGATTTGAGATTTCCTCTAAGATAGCAGAGTAGACCCTGGTGCTGATAAGGCTAAGATTCACTGGGCTGTGCTGAGGTGTAAAATGAGTGGGAAATAATCACTTTCTACCTGGTTCTGAAAACTCATGCTCAGAATGTTACTCCTTTTTTAACTGTCCCTTTGGTTCCCCGCTGATTACAGACTAAGGAGGCCCATCGGTTTGACATATGAGCAGCCCTCTAGAGTCTGGTCCTTCTGCCCTTCCCCTACCCTGCCCCCATCTCCTGCCTTGCAGCCTGCACACCCTGCTCGCTGGCTGTTCATGACACTACGTGGAATCCCATCACATAAGGTCAATCATACATACTAGTATATGAGCACACAACAATGGAAATGATTAACCTGACAATGCATTCAGTGGAGCAAGAAAAGTGACTTGTCTTTTCTCAGTTGGACTCAGTTCCTGTGTCACCTCAAAAGTAAGCAGCTCACCTAGCTCACAGATTTCAACATAGACGATTTTCACTCAGCAGTTCCTCAAACTCAGGCCCACTAATTTGTGTCTGCACAAACCATGTCTGATGTATGGAAGAGGCAATTTAAGACCTTTTTACAGGTGATTTTGACCATGAGCCATTTTACTGCATGCCCTATCTCCAGAACCTGCCCCTGCATAGTATACAGGGGCCAGGTGGCCGTTACAGCGAGGCTGTTTGTAGGAATCCTACGGGCGCTGCCCGAGCTCCTCTCAGGTTTAAGACTTCGTATTGCCTCACACAGACAGAGGCCTCTTCGTTTGATGTCAGGCCTGGGAGTGAGAGCAGAGCCTGGGACCAAGTAACCTGGGACACAGTTTAGTGAGAGAAGCTTGGATCCAGGCCAGTGCCTGGGAAGCAGGCTTTTCCGATCAGGGCTCTGCTGATTGGGTCTTGAAAATGCTCCATTATAATTTTATAATCAATCAAAAGCCTAAGCTACATAAAATAGTTGGGAAAGAGTGCCAGCTCCTCCTCTAGACCCAAACTATATTGCGCTTTTTTGTATATGTGCCTCTTTTTCCCACGAGGACTATGGCCTGCCTGAGTACAGGGACCCTTTGTATTTGTATTTCGGGCCCCAGCCTTGGTCTGGACCCACCACACATGATGCTCTGTGGTGAGGACTCGCGTAGTAGCATAAAGGGAGCACAAAGGTATCACGTGGAGCAGGCTCCAGAACGGCCGGAGCTCCTTTAGCTGTCCAGGGAGTAGCAGCATAATGGGTGTTTGTTTCCTGTCTCTGGACTGGGAAGTCGTGTTTACTCTATGATGACAGACAAGCACAAAATGGAGCAGAGGGTCTCCGTAGCCTCACCTGCAAGCTCACAGGCGGCATGGAGCTGTTGTGCCAGCACTAATGAAGCGTACAGGAAACGGCACTGGATAAAGTTCAGCTGTGAACCCTGGCCTCCCAACAGGGGAAAGAGGGATCCTTTGAAGAAGAAGACAGCTGGGTTTTGGTTTCAAGACCTTAACGCTGCCATCACTAGATATTCATCTGTCAGTGCACAGGGGACAACATGTGGAGAACAGTTGTGTCCAGTCAGGCCAAAGGGAGAAAGAAATGGCTGATTTCCAGAGTAACTATGAAACCTCCTATGGCTGAGGATTCTGCTTAGCATAGCCAAAAAGAATCGATTTGCTGAGGCTGAGGCTGAGAACCTGGGCATTCTGCTGAGGGCCAGGCGGTCCTACCACGTCAACTTCCTTCATCCTCATAGCAGGACGGGGGCAGGGAGGCTGGAGGTTCGGCCCAAGTTATGCTGGTCAGTTGAACATAGTGGCCAAAACTGCTTCCATACATACCGAGTCCTAAATTATCAGGGAATCCAGCCTGCCCCACATCACTTCAAGTATTTCTAGAAGGAGTTCAACTTTTCTCTTATTTATATGAGGCAACAGTTTGCTTGCAAGGAAATACTTTCTCTTCTTGCTTTTTATAATCCTCCTTCCTGATTTTCAGCTCCTAGATTTAAATAGTGGTGTTTTTTTTCTTTCAGGAAAAAGAAATTTATAATCCTTGGTTGAGTTTGTTTACTAAGAGTTCCCTAATCTGGACAAGAGTTTTCTTCTGAGGGGATTTATTGTTTCTACTAGAATGGCTTTTAACTCAGCTGAGGTTTATTTAACAGACTAGGAAGGGAGAAATTTATCTCCTCCCTAATCCCTCTTGAATGTTTCCATCTCTCTGCCAAAGTGAATGCTGTGTAAAGTGGCAGCAGTGGTTTACTCTGTAATAGTCAATATGCAGCTGTCAGGGCTGATTGAAACATATTAACATAAGTGATAATGCTGTCCTAGAAGTGAAAAGTTAAGTTGCTTATCAGTATATTCTGATAAACTACTTAAATTTTACAGTAGCATGTGCTGGCTTCAGACAGACGTCAGTGATAGGGAGCTGTGCACTTTATCTGTCTCCTCGATTGCCCCTCACTTCATATATTACCCTCGGCGATGTGGCTGGTAATCTGTGCAGGGCGCTGATTTCCCTCCACCTGGCAGGACTGAGTCGAGCAGAGTCGGCGCTCCCCTCTGCGTCCAGCTCTATCAGCAACGGATGCTGTCAGCTCAGCAGGGCGGACCGGTGGGGTGGGCCAGCACTTAGTACAACACTTCTCACACAACACTTTGTTGCTTCGGAAAGTTTCTCATAGAGAATAAAGCCATTTAAATTAAGTGACAGAACTTCTTGGGAGTGGGGAATATATTTCAGCAGCAATTCTGAAGCACTAATGTGCCTTTGCTGTTAGTCTGTGTGCGTGGCCCTGGGAAGACAAGGTAAAGCAAGACGTGATCCTTCCTCCTTGCAGTCTGTTGAGAAGACAGACACACCATTGAATGTTGCATTGATGTGTGGAATGTTATAACAAGAGTAGGCACATGCCCAGAGCAGCATGAAAGAGGAAATCACTAAAAATCAGTCTGAGGGTGAGTGTGAGAACCGGGCCCTCTGCTGAGGGCCAGGCCTCCCTTTGACCTTCCATGGAGGTCAGAGGGAGAAAAGGGCCAAGTCTAGACAAGCAGAGGCAGGCTTGAGGCTGCCTGCACATGCTCAGAGTGAGGCTGCAGTGAGAGGACGTTTGTGAGGAAGTCGAGAGAAGACAACAAGAGAGGCAATCAAGGGCCTGACAGTGGAGAGACTCAAACACCATCCTAAGAAATCCTGCAGCCGTGGGATGACTGCAGGAATTTAATCCAGTGTGCCACTTAGACTTGCATTTTAGAAAGACCATTCTAAGCAATATTCTAAGAGGATGGACTATGGTTAGGTGCATGCTGTTCTCAGAGTAAAGGGACATGGTAGCCAAGACCTGGTGGAGGGCCGTGGGGATGGAGAGTTAGTGCTCATCCCACAATAAATACAGTGAGTAATAGAATGTTTGGTGTAACAAGATGAGTGGTTTCGGGCTCATGGGGCCTCTGGGACACCTTGCAGCTGCCAGCAGTGGAAGTGCTGCATGTGTGTGTGGCTGTGTGTGTCTAATCATGAGAAACTTGAATAGAAGATTTCCTGGAAAGGGTGGGTGTGGTGGGAGAGGCCTGGGGGCTACTCAGAGTTAGTTCCTGATTGCAGAGTCTGCTTTGAATGTCTTCTCTATGAACCTGTTCTAGCTCTGAGGCATAGGAATAATTTATAATGAACATTCAATCCTCCGTCTTATCCAGGCAGTTTTTTAAAATCCCAGAAATAATTAGCATTTCACCAGTCTGGGTTTCCAGCACAGACTATGACAGCAAGACTCTTTAGGATGTAGAGAAAAACTGAAGTGTACCAGTCTTGAATTCACTCCTGGTTAAAGTTTTGACCTGCATACTAATATTTCATGTGTTTTCTCTTCTTCCCCAGCTATCTCCCATGGTTCGAAGTATTTTATAAACTACTTAACATCTTGGCAGATTACACGACAAAAGGACAGGTATTTGTCTTCTATTCTTTTTAACGAGTAAACTTTAACTTTTATGATTATAAAAGTAATATATGCTCTATATTTCACCAAATCGTTTACCAAAAATGTAATGCATGCTCATTATAGAAAGTTTGGGAAATTCAGAAAGTAATAGGAGGGAAGAGAAAACCACTCCTACATGTTCATACTCTGCGTCTACCCCCAAGTGTCACTAGCATCTTGGGATGTTTTCTTCCTTTACTTTTTGAGTTCAATATTTAATAAATAGATCCTTAGCATTCAGAGTTAATATTCATATTATCTAATGGTCCCAAGCAACCCTGAAAGTTTATGACAGGTATTGTTATAATTTTGCTGAGGCACAAATCTGAATTGCTCATATCATGCTGCAAAGCTGGGATTTGTGAGTGAAACACAGAACGGGCCAGTTGACCTAGCCAGTTGTCCGCGTTCCCATTTTAATAACACTTTGTTGTGCTTTTACCATATTTTTCTTAAGGGTCTGAATATTGGTTAAAAAGCTCAGCTATACCTTACCATGCTTTTGGAAGAAACAATATGCTAAGTATCTTCCATGGATGGCAAGGGTCAGCTGGAGCTGTATTTAGACTTCTTCAGTTCACATTTTACCACATTTTCACCAGGTACCCTAATAACCGAAGCATTTCCCCCATGCTAGTAAAATTGTTGTAAACATTTTTCATGGCTGTGCATAGCATTATATCATGAACTTTGATTTACTGAAACATTTCTCTATTGTTGGGAATTATTATTTGGGATTTTTTTTATTATTATAATTACAGCCATTAGTATCTTTGAGCATAAAGTGTTTTCTTCATTTTAGATTGTTTCCTTAAGAGTAGAATCTCAGATGGGCCTTTGTAAGGTCAGTGGACATAAGCATTTTTAGAACATTTGCTAAACTGCTTTCCAAAAGAACTGTGCTGTTTTCTTTAAAAATACCCTTTACTAGCAGAGTGCCTGAGTCACCCTACTCTCGCCAGTATTTGTGAAATCCATTGCTTATTTAACAAGTGAACGAGTCTCATTGTTTTAATTGTATTTCTTTGATTTTTAGTGAGTTGAATATTTGTCCATATGTCTAACTTCCTATATTTTCCTTTTTGTAAATGGCCTAAGTTTTTAAATTAAAGTGATACATTATTATTAAATGATAGAGACATTTTCCCTCTCATACTTTCTATAGGACATTAGTTCTGAGAAATATCCCTTAAAAAAATACCATAGTAATATTGGGGTTAGGGGAATCTGAATCAATAGAAAACAGACAATTGAGGGTTAGTCTATAAAATGACTGGTCTCACTGTCAGGTTCATACAAATTAGGAACGATAGGAACTGTTCCAGACTGATAAAGACTAGAGAGTCATAACTAAAGGCAGTTTGTGATTCTGAACTGGATTATTTTGCTATGATTGGCACATTTGACAAAACTTGATGGGCTCCAAGGATTAGATGGTAATGTATCAATGTTAATTTCCTGATTTTGATGATTAATTGTGGTTATGTACAGGAGTGTTCTTTTGTATTTCTGGGTAATGGAGTAGAATCACTCTCAAATAGTTCAGAAACTAAAAAAAAAATTTTGTACTGTCCTACAACTATTCTTTAAATTCAAAATTGTTTCAGAACAAAATTAAACATGTTGATGCATGCATTTATACATTTCTCTCCTTTGTGAGAAACTTGAGTATTTTATCAGTTCAGATTGAAACAGGCTTTTAATCTGAACTCAACCTCTTTTACTTTCCTTGAAATTCACTACCAAAATCAGCTACCACGCAATAGAGAGGGCTCTGCTCCTGGCTGAGCAAGTTACTAACTAACTGACGGATTTGAGCCAAGTGGCTTCACCCTTCAGAGCCTCAGTTTTTCAGTCTGTAAAGTGGGGTGGTTGTGAGGATCATATAGGTTTTAAAAAAGGATACAAATGTGAGCTTATTACTGTTATATTAACTGAGAGTGCCACAGTATGGGAGAAATGGCTTTGGGATAATTCTGTAAGCAGTGTTCTTTTGAGCATTTTAAAGGTGACTCTGTTTTCAGTCGAATAATTTGCACTGCTTTGTATTTAATTTCACTAATTAAAATGCACAGCCATCATCCTATCTTGCATGCTGTTGTACGTAGTTCATTTTTAACTTTCCATAATTGGAGACTGCCATGTGTACCCAGTGAACACTCAATAAAATTAATTGAGGGTAATGATGATGAAGACAAGATCTATAGTGTCATCGTTATTTCTCCCCACCACCCCCGACCTGTAAGCAAGGATTGTTTGCATTTAAAAGTTGTTGCTATGGAGTTGAGAGGATAGATTTGCTGAGAGCTTATGGTACACAATCCATAAAAGGCGGTCATGGTAGGTGTCTCACTGAGTAGAAAATGTCAAACTTGGTGTGGGAGGATCTAGTTGGCACTTATATTGAACCATAAGCAGTGTCTTTTGTCCAACCCTCCTTAAATATCAAACCTGTTTCCGTCCTGGGGCCAGTACCTCCCAGCCCCTCAGTCATGAGGAGCCCCAGCTTAGTGTGTGCCCAGGCCTCCCTGCAGGTCTCTGACTAAGGGCTCAGCCTTGATTTGGTTACTGAGGCCTTTTATTTCTTTCAGGAGAGTCAGTGGAACGAGCTTCTGGAAACTCTGCACAAACTTCCCATCCCTGACCCAGGAGTTTCTGTTCATCTCAGCGTGGTAAGTGGGCAGAACATCAGCCATCACTGAATAACCATTTCACTATTAACAGCAAGAAGGAATTAGCCGAAAAGCGTCGTCTTTTGTTATCTGCACCTTCCACACCCTAACCCCGAGTTCTCTGAGACCTCTGGGCTCAAGGCAGGCCAGGGAGTTGTATTTCTTCCTTTCTCTGGGATTCCATGAGCAATGGGTCCCAAATGTCCTCAGATCCTCACTTCCTGGCTGTCATCCCATCACTAGCATCTCCTGGCCTGCCTCACGTTTTGCCCCCCAGCATTGCTGTGAATGTCCCTTTGCTGAAGCCTATCTTGCTGCCCTCTGAGCCTTCAACACCACTTCTCCCCTATTTACTAGGGTACGCCATAGTCATCCTTCAGAACTCAACTCGGATTTAATTCCAAGAAATCCTCCTCAATACGCACCAGGCTTGAAGATTTTCTTTTTTTGTCCCAAGAATCTTGTACACTTAGCAGTACTTAGTCATGCCGCGTTGGACTATCTGTTTTCCTATCCCCCCATGGACTGTAGGTCCCTGAGGACAGGGATAGAGAGTGCCTGGCATAGTTCCTGGCCTACACTAATAACTTCTTTGAGCTCTTTTATGTACATGCTGCATGTTCTGTGGTGTGCTAGGGTGGAAAATCCTCTGAACTACAAATTGGGAGATTTTACTCCTCATTGTAGATTTGCCCATGATCTGAGTCTTATGTGTGCTTCCATATTTCAGTTACTAGAATCTTCCAGTTCCCTGGGTCAAACCCTTGTCACCACCTCATTAGTATTCTCAGATGGACATGCTTTGGCCAGCTGTTGATTATACAGGGGCTATTTTCCTTATGTTGTGGGGTCTGAACGTTTAAAATGTTTTGTCTTTCAGCTTCACTAGAACCAGGTACAATATTGGTCTTCAGTGGTTATTATCTTGGTATTTGCCCTCTTAAAATGGACATATCTCATAGGGGTTTGGTTTTTTCGTGATGATCAAATTGAAAGCATTATTATTACCAATATCTAATAATATATTATTTACTAAGTTCCTAATATATGCCAAGTATTCCTCTCTAATGTTCACAACAATTACAAGTAGATATTAGCATTCTCATTTCATTGATGAGGCTTAGAGAGGAAAATGTACTTGCCTATCCAAAGTTATGTGGTTAATTGTGAGAAGGTTGGGGTTTTCAAATCCAGGGTTAACCTTCCAAGCCTATGTTGTTTCCACTAGGTCAGTGGTTGGCAATCTGCGGCTCGCGAGCTACGTGCGGCTCGCGAGCCGCGGTTTGCTGCTCTGTTGACTAATGAGTTTGCTGACCACTGCACTAGGCCATAGGTTTTGAAAGAAAGGGAGAAAGAAGGAAGGAAAAAGGGAATTAGTAGAGGTTTTTACTCACTTTAATAGAGCATGGGAAGGAAAGGAACCTTGTTGCAGAAATTCATGTAAGGAAGACTGATGGGAAGATGAAGGAATGAGCTTTAAACCTGCCTCACTAATCGCCGCACAGCTAAGCCACCTTTGCCTTTGCCGCTGTCCCTTTTTCTAAACAGCTTGATCTCACCACTTCAGTCTGTAATGACATCCGACAGGTAGCTGTGGAATAGTCTGGCTGGGTCACCAGATGCTGGGGAAGAAGGGCCACTCCTTCCCCTGAGTGGCTGCCAGGCCTCAAGGACAAACCATTGCAGAGGCAGGAGAAACTGCAGGGAGGGTGCAGCTGTTTCATGCCAGTGGTTTCTAGGAATGTTTTTGACCTCTGGTCGCAGCATTTCATGGGCGATGGAGCAAGACAGAATCTCAAAGGACAGCTTGGTGACTACTTGTTTTGGGAACTGCATTGGCTCACTAGTTACAATCCATTGCGTCTGTAAAGGCAGATTTTTTTTTCTTTCTTGTTCACAAGGAATTCCTTTCTCCATGTGGTATTTCTGATTTTGAAGCACTCATTTCATCTAGATCAGAAAGCCTGAATTGTTGATAAAATGGCAATCCTGGATATTTTTTTGCTTTAGTCACAAGAAAATATTTCTGTGTGTCTGATACAGGTGATTGAGAAAAATGGAAATGTAAACTAGCAGTCAAGAGCAATAATCATGATTTTCTATTAAAAGGCCATTTATGGAATTCTAGACATTTCACATATATAACATTATTCCTCACAACAGTTGTGAAGTAGATATTATGACTCAAAAACTGAGGCTGTTAAGTGAAGTTGCTAAAAATCATATAGCTGTTAAGAGCCAGCTCTGCGGTCCCTGTTCTTTCCCCTTCACTGTGCCAACTATTACTTTATGACTCTAGCCCCTTGTGGACATCCATTACTGAACATTTCCTGGGACTCCCTTCTAGCCATTTGGAATTAGAAGTTGGTGAATTTGGTGTCAAATTTAACCTTGTATTTTACTTTCACTATTTTAATCCTTATTGTTAGTTGTTGACTAGTTTCCATGCTGCACAATCTCAGTTGTAATACTTTATAGGTGATATTTTGGCACAAACACACAGACTTTGGAATAATGCATTGTGGAGTTGTTTGTTTGTTTGTTTGTTTTTTAAGTTATCTTTCTATAATTTGTTTTTACTTTTTAGTTTATTATTTTAATTCAGGTGACTTTAGCTACAATTTGCATTTAAAAAGCACAGGTTAAAACAGCCTGTTGTAGTGGAAAGAGCACAGCTCTAATTATCCAGACCTGGTTTCAGTACTGGTTCTGTCACCTACAAGCCACATAACCTTCACAAGTTACTTTCAGCTCCCTAAGCCTTAATTTACCCATTTGCAATGTGAAGATAATTTCTATCTTAAAATTTGTTATGGAAATTAGAGGTAATATTTCTAAAGTACTTGGCATAAAGCTTGCAATGTAGCAGGCATTAAATAAATGTCTGTTAAATATTAGACCAACAGCTCATAGTATTATTGTTGTCATTGTCATTTCAGTTGTCCCCTGTGCCTTTCATTTCAGGAAGGCTATCCAACTCATTTTTTTAGAGACACACTTATTTTGCAATTACCCAAAAATGGTGGGTCAGGAGGACTTCCTTAAATGTCACTTGGGGGTCCAGGTTTGAACTTAGGCCATGGTTAAGCCGACCTTCTCTGCATGTGACCTTTCCTGGCCTTTGCATAGTCCCCTCCTTAATTGATCAGCACTGGGCTCTCTTCATTCCTGCTTGCCATTGTCCTCTGAGTCTTTCGTAGCACAGAGGAGGTATCATTAGTTCAGTCTGTTGTCATTTAACTCAGGGACACACTCTTGTTACACACATAGCGATGCCTCCTTGAAAGTTCTTTGAACTGGTCAAGTTTTCAACTCCACTGAGCTGGAGATTGCACTAGAAGTCATGAGGCTTATTGGCAGAGCATACATAGCGAAGAGAAATCCTCCATTCTTAACCCCTGGAATAGTCTCAGTGCAGCTATCCTTCAGCTGGAGCTGTCCTTAACATCACTTGGGCCTTCGGGCAGATTTTGCCCATAGCCTATAGATGGATATAATCTCAGATGCTGAAATGAAATGGCAGGTTTGGTTGGTAAAGACCATTGTTGAGTGAACCTTGTGATATCTGGTCCCTAGAGTCCACTTGCCTCATTGAACAATAAATTATGAAGCCTGCAGCATTCTTATGTTCAGAAACCTGCAAACATTGTATGGGAATTTAGCCTTTAACCCCTTTGAGCTGTTCACTTGTATCTCCCAAAGTAGTTCATCCTATCTAATAAAGAGGGAATGTGCAAATTGACAGTCACGCCATAACAAAATGGCTGCACCCACAGCAGAGGTGGGGATCCCGTAACACAAGATGGCTGCGCCCACAGCGGAGGCCGAGTTCCCGTAACAAGCCTAAACGAGCAATCAGCAGGGACCTGAGGCTGCGTGGTGCTGGTCTGGGGCAGGGGACCTGAGGCTGTGCCCCCTGCCTGGTGGGGCTTGACAGGGGACCTCAGGCCGTGCCCCACGCCCTGGTGCCGGGCTGTGGGACCTGAGGCTGTGCCCCCCGCCTGGCAGGGCTTGACAGGGAACCTCAGGCCATGCCCCCCGCCCAGCGGGGCTAGATGCGGGACCTCAGGGCGCACCCCCTGGCCCGGGCCAGGGGACCTCAAAGCACGCCCCCCCTGGCCCGGGCCGGGGGACCTCAGGCTGCGACCCCCACCCTGGTGCTGGGCCAGGCGACCTGAGGCTGCGCCCCCCACCTGGTGGGGCTTGACAGGGGTGGGGCCGGCTGGGTCTGGATCTAGCCCAATGGGGTTGGGGCCGGCTGGGTCTGGGTCTCGTGCGATTTCGAGGTGCATGTGGGTGGGCGGGGACTTGACTCTGGTTCCCGTGGCGTGCCCCAGACTCTGACAGGAGGAAGATTTTCATATACATTTTACTAATTTTCTTTCACATCTGACACTTCTATTATAGAGAAAGGGCAAATAGCAATATTAAAATATTTCCTCTAATTAATTCCCTTTTGTTCACAAATTTCATGCACCAGGTCACTAGTCTCTTTTAGAAAAGAACTCCATCTACCAAACCGATGATTTAATGCATCTGCCTTTAATCCAGTGTTATCCAAAGAAAAGATTCCATAGACATTTCCAGTGAGTGAAGTGGCTTCCACATCTGAGTAAAAAATTATCTTCAAATCATGTACCTAACCTCTGAATAATGTGCTTGTTGCTTATTTTTGCAAAAATAAATAGGTTTACTTTTCTTTTCCAGCATTCTTATTTTAATGTGCCTGATACCAGAGAACTTCCCAGCATACCTGAGAATGTGAGTACATGGGAGATAAATTTTTGTTTTTTGTAACTTACTTTTAAAAGAAAATAAAAGGATATATTTTCCCACTATAAAATAATGCATTATAAAGGCAAAAACAATAGAGAATATTTGAAAAGTTTAAAAACAAGGAGGGATTATTATTCATATTTCTCAAAGGCAATCACCTATTAACATGTTGATGTCTCATTCTAGTCTTTTTAGAATGTATTTTTTATATAGTTAAGATCACCTATTACATAAGCATTTTTCCATTTCATTTATAAGAATCATTTTTTATGGCTGCATATTATTCCATTTGCAATTTCCTCACTGTTGTGCATTTAGGTGACTTTGAGATTTTGCTGTTGTAAGTAAAATGTTTCCATATAAAGATTTCTTGAGTAGGGTAAATTTACTCAAGTAGAATTATACTTCTACTATATTTCTATATTCACTTTTAAGAGAGTAAAACAAAGCATTTGTGAGGATAAGTATAAGGACTCCCAGCCCCACTTCTTAAGGCCTTAAAAGCAGTGAACTTGAACCTGAGGGAGCAGAGGTTAATTTTTGCATTCTGACAGGCTATGACATACCAAGACTAGCCTTAAGACACATTTTCAAAATGCTTTACTCAGATTATAAATAGTGCTATGTAGAATTAAATATAAAATCACCACCACTTAGGCACTTGATTAATGTTTAATTGTGGCAAAATGTACATAAAATAAAATTTATCATTTTAACCATCCTTAAGTGTATATTTTGTTGGTGTAAATACATTCATATTGTTGTGCAACCATTACCAATATCTACCTCTTGCACCTTATCATTTTTCCAACCGAAACTCTGTACCCATTAAACAATCCATTAAACAACAACTCTCCACTCCCTGCTTCGTCCCAAGCCCCTGGCAAATACTATTCTGTCTCATGAATTTGACTACCCTAGGTACCTCATCTAAGTAGAATCATACAATATTTATCTTTTTGTCTTTAGCTTATTTCACTTTGCATAATGCCTTTGTGGTTCGTTCACATTGCAGCATGTGTCAGAATTTCCTTCTTTTATAAGCTTGAGTAATAATCCATTGTATTTATATCACATCCTACATTTTGCTTATCCATCAATGGACACTTGGGTTGTTTCTACCTTTTGGCTATTGTGAATAATGCCACTATGCATATTGGTGTACAAACATCTGCTTAAGTCCCTATTTTCAATTCTGTGGGGTATATACTTGATTACTTCTTTAAATTACTGGAATAAGTGGTATATATTTCTCCATAATTACTACAGATTCACAGGAAGGAAATTGTTTTAAATGTTGTCCATAGAGCAGACAAATTATAAATGTTAAGTAATCAAGTTTAATTAGTGAAGTTTTGTTATTGTTGAGAATGAATCAGAGGCCTGGCTACTTGGGGTTCTTGGGGTGTAAGGCTCTTAAATATCAATATCAGAATCTTCTATTTTTGGACTAGTCAGTTTTCTCATGCTGGAGAGTGTAAATTCAATTACCAATGTTCTGGAAGCTGAGTGGGGAAAGTGTGGGTCATGGCATTTCTACATTTAGTGTATATAACTTTATTTAACACCCCATTTTTTATTTAATGCCTTATCCCCTGTTTTCAGCTATGCCTGGTGTCGCCCAAGCCTTTATGGTTTAGTTCCTTTAAAAAGTACATATTTATTCTTCCAGAGGGATGCTGGAAGGCCACTTGACTATCTGAGTGAGCTGGGAAAGGAGAATCTTGGAATCAAATTATTCTTAATTTTATTGGCACCCTTCCCCTAGCTTTCAGAGGTCTGGTGTCTCGATTCCAGAACCTTTTTGGAGTTCTTTGGTGTGAGTTGGCCTTGATGCTTGCTGCCCTATTCCCTGGCCCCAGCCTTAGTGTTGATACTTTTCTAGGCCACCAAGTCAGTCTCCTTAAGTTTTCAACCTCAGTTGGCACTCTTGACAGCTTGGGCCAAATAATTTTATTATTTTTATTTATTTTTCTATTGTTCTTAGAGAGAGAGAAAGAGAGGGAGAGAGAGAAACATCGATGTGAGAGCAAAATATCCATCAACTGCCTCTTGCATGCCCCTCTCCCCCTACCAGGGATTGAACCCACGACATGAGCATGTGCCCTGACTGGAAATCGAACCCTGGATGACACCCAACCAACCAAGCCACACCCAGCCAAGACAGGCATATAATTTTTTATTGTGTGGCATTGCCCTTGTACATTTGGGGATGTTTAGCAGCATTTTTGGGCTCTGCCTACTATATGATGAGAGCACACCCCTCAGCTATAACAACCAAAAATGTCCCCAGATATTGCCAAATGTCCCCTGGGGGCAAATGACCCAAGTTGAGAACCATTTCTTCAGTAACATCTGTTTTCTGGCTTCCCAAAACTTGACATCTTTCTTCCATTACTGTCTTTTCTCTAATGGGGTGTGTGTGTGTGTGTGTGTGTGTGTGTGTGTGTGTGTGTAGGGGGAGGGGTATGTCTTTTAAAATTATTTTACTGTGACTTTTCAGGGATAGGAGGGCACATGGTATCATGTGAGAGAAAAGACAAATATCTACCATATTTTACTGAAAATCCCCACAGTATTTTAACTATGCTTCTCCTACTAATAGACATTTAGATTGTTTCTAATGTTTTGTTGTTATAAATAACTAGAAGCTGGGTGCACAAAATTCGTGCACAGGGCAGGTGTCCCTAAGCCCGGGCTGCACCCTCTCCAATCTGGGACCCCATAGGGATCAGGCCTAAACTGGCAGTCGGACATCCCTCTCACAGTCTGGGACTGCTGGCTCCTGACTGCTCGCCTGCCAGCCTGGTCGCCCGCTAACTGCTCCCCTGCCGGCCTGATTGCCCCCAACTGCCCTCCCCTGCCCGCCCGATTGCCCCCAACTGCCCTCCCTTGCCAGCACAGTCGCCCCCAACTGCCCACAACGGCCATCTTGTGGCAGCCATCTTGTGTCGACATTGCACAAGGGCGTGACACCACCTAGGCTTTTATTATATAGGATGTTAGAGTAACAACTATTGCCCAGATTAGGTTTTTCTTTAATTTTTTTAATTTTAAGGACTGAGAAAATTTAAAGCACCTGAAAATTCTGATAACTTATTACTTTTCAAAACCACAATTACTGAGATTAGAAATAGCTTAGAGAAAAAACAGCAACAACCCTGTCTTTTTCATAGCCCCACCTCCAATTCCTGTCTGTACTGTATGCCACCTCCCCTGTCCCCACCACTTTAAAAAATTTGCATTCTCTTTGCTGTTTTTGCCACTAATGAACCAATTCCCAGTGCATGACCCATTGTCCATTAAATCCTCCTTTGCAAACCGTAAAAGGCTGGCCTTGTTTATTTCTAAGCAGGAATAAAGACAGTCTGCCAGAGTTCTAACATACATGGTCCCATTTAAATCCTTCCAGCTTCTCTGTGAGAGGTAGAAGTGAGCCCCATTGTACATATAGGGTCCCCGGGCTCACAGACCTGAGTTTACTAGCCCAAGGCCTGCTCCTAAGTAGGGTTCAGTGACCTAGGTTTGTTAGAACCAAAGCATTTTATTTCCATTATACCCACCCATCTGGCCTCCCTACAGTTGACTTTTGATATTCATGAGGAAAAAGGAAACAAAATGATTTTTCGTAGCTCAAATATGAAATGAAGCAGGCGAGCTTTTTGTCTAAGGAGAATTTAAACTTTTGTAGGACCAATTTGTGTGATTTTTTATATAGAGTCACTATTGAGCTCTAGCCATGTTGAAATTTGCATTTTAATCTCTTGGTGATTTTTCAAGGATTAATTTAAAATGACTAAATTGCTGCATTGCAAATTGAAACAAGCAATAACAGTGGGGTTGTTAATACGATGCAGTATGCTGTAGTGGAAAGAACATGAGTTTTGGAGACAGCCAGACACTGGGCTCCGCCACTCTGGGACCTTGGGCTCCTTACCTCTATTCTCTGAGCCTTGGTATTCTTATCCAATAAAGAAAAATGGGAGGAACAAATGAAGTATTAAATGTAAAATTCCAAGTTCAGTGCCTGGTACAACATGATGCTGCTTTTGAGACTTCTTTTCTTTCCCTTCTTTCCTTGGCTTTCCTGGAATTCTTGAGATCTGAGTTGTGGCTAAGGGCTAGAGAGCATTACTTCTTATAGCTTGTGTTTTCTAGGTTTTTGCTGACATTCTTATTTGTGAAGACCAGTGCTTTTCCTCTCATGAAGTGTGTATTTGGCCACAAAAGTCTCTTAGCAGGCACCATTGACACCAGAATTTGTGAAGCTTGGGAATGGTGTAGGGAATGGAGTCTAGGACTTCAGTGCCTGTAATATGGGGAGGTGGCTGTAAACACTGATTGATTATCTTCTCCAAGGGACATAATGAACTTCAGCGACTAAGCAAAGAAAACGGTAAAAGGACTTTGGAATATGGAACTTGATTCTGTCTTCAGACGATCATATTCTTCTGGACGCTTCAGAAAAAAGGTTCATAAGAAATTGAGCTCATACCCACTATGGGTCAGATCAGACACAGTGTGTTATACCATGAAACCTTCACAGCAGCCAAGTGGTGTGGTTGTTCTTCCAGAAAAGCTTTGAAGAGAAAATGAAGCTCAGAGAAGAAAGTTGCCGCTAGTCATCCAGCCTTAAATGCTAAAACCAGGATTCACACTCAGTCAGTCTGATCCCAGCACTGAGATGCTATTGGGTCCTGGGCTTCCCGCTCCCGGTCCTAGTTCCCTATACCCTTCTAAGAAATCACTCATCATAAGTGTAAGTAATTATGCAAATCTCTGTTCAATATCCTCTCTCCTTCCTGAGGACAGACATCAGGATTTTTCCATCACTGTGTCTCCATAATTAGCACTGAACATAGAACACAGTAAATGCTCATATATATTTATGGAATGAATGAATGAATGAATGAATGAATGAACAATGCAGCCACCCTCAGGAGAAGGAAAAATAATAGTTTCTCCTGGCTTTGGGGCCATTGTGTCTACAAGACATTAATGAAAAGCAAAGGTAGAGAATTAATTTTTTCTACTCTCAGATGCCTGTTGAAGTTAATTCTCATTATTTCTCCAATTTTTTTGTAAAAATATTTTCTTCCTTTTTACTGAAAAACTATCACCATATAATTGTTCACCAGGGTTTTCTCTATCAAGATAACAGATGTAGGAGTGAATTTTATACAGGTAATAGTTAAATGAGCATAAATCTTTATAAATTTTGAACAGTTGACCTGCATTAAAAAAGTCACAGATCATGAACAGATATGTAGTAATAATTAAATTGTAAACTGGCTGGAGAAGAGATTTTTTTTTAGCGGCCAGTTTTTTGAAGTGTATTTTTGATTAATGGGTAAGCATATAGACCGTCATTTGGAATATTAAACAAACCTGTCTTAATTATCTGACCAGTGTCATACCAACTGGTTAATGATGCAAGAAAAGCATTTAGAATGGACAGTTACATATAACATTGCCCAGACTCCACTTTGTCAAAAGATGCAGCATGATATAGAAAAGATGTATGAACTCGTCGTGACTTTCACAAATAAAGTTGGGGTGGCAGTAGAAGACCTATAATCAAGTACCGAGATTATAGAGAATTCCATTGTTGCTCTTAAGAGTTATCAGGTAATTGTTTATTCTAATGGTTTTTCCATTCACTCAAAGGGATAAAAGTTGACCTTGGGGTAAACTCTGCTTCTTTCCTATTACGTACTTACTTTGCTTATGTAAATTTGTGGGATTCTTTCTCAGACAGATTATTTTAGAATCCAAATTTATAATTCCCTCTTAAGGATCCCACACAACTAAGGGAACCTAAATTCTTCTTTTAAAAAAAGTCAATTGAGGTTTTTAAAGGTTTACATTATGGTAAAATAATCTGAGCCGGAGTTATTTCAGGAAATAAGACCCACTGTCAAAACCAAGCCTCCTGCCTTAGAAGCCTCTTCCAGACACAGTACAGTAAGTCTTTATCATCTATACTGTGTATGAAGCTGCAAGTCACAAAGACTAATAAAATGACAGACCGTGGGGCGGACTAGCATCTGTTCCAAAGGCTCCAAGGAGTACCCAGCTTAGAGTCGGTTCTTTGGTTTGAGGATTATCTCATTTCCCTAAGGTATTGAACGTAAGACGCTTTTTCTTTAAGCCTCTCTGTATCTGCCCATTCCACCTCCCCATCCACCCCCCTCCTGCTTCCTAACCCCGGGTGTGGATCACAGTGAGCCTGAAGTCCCCAGCCACCTGGATCAGCACAGGAGCCAGCAGGGACAGTTAGATGCAAGCAGCCACTATGGGTCTTCTCCTGGGGGAAGTGGGGTTTTGTCAGGTGACTTTCCTTCCTCTTTGTCTGGATTTAGAGGCACAGAGGGTTAGAGCGAGAAGGGACTGTCACCACTGTTTCTTTGTGGAGATGAGAAATGAAAGCTTGGAGAACCTAAGGAGCTGTGCTGCACATGCCTGTTCTGAAACCCACCTGCCAGGCTGCTGTGCCCCTGTTAACCAGAGACCTTCCAACTTTGTATCCCTGATACCCAACCTCACAGAATGGGCCCGTAATATATTTCAGCTGGATGGAAAAATGCTCAGAAGGACATAACAGTAGATGTAACTGAAATAATGCTTAACTCCATGAATAGTAAAGGACTGTCCTTAACCCTAAAAACAATGGCACTGAGAACACGGAGCTTTTTGAACAAGGGCACTGGGAAATAGTCCCTCTAAGCAAGAAGGAGAAGTAATTGTCAGGGAATAAAGGGGGTGGTTACTTAGGCTTAGCCATGATGGCATTGTAATCCAGGACACTACATTGTAATCCATCATCATTCTTGACAGGATTGATGGATCTTTAGAAGGAGGATTGATCCTTCATTAACTAAGTAGACTTGCCTTTAAAAAACTGTTTGGGGAAAACAAAAATGTTTGGGGGAAAAAAACCTGTTTGGGCAAGTGGAAAGGTGTGGTGCACAGTCATCCAGATTCTTTCTCCCACCCTGCTTTCCAAGTCTAATTCATTGTCAAGTCCTGTAATTCCTCTTTACAGAAATCCATCCCATCCACATCCAAAGCTTTCCTCTGAATAGTTTGTTTGTTTTAATCATTCTTTCCTGGGATATGGCGTAGCTGTTAACCGATTGCCCTGCCTCCCGCCTGCCCTCTCCTGTGTATCCTCCACAGGACCTGTAGGAAGATCTTTCCAAAACACAGATGTGGTTGTGCCATGATCCTTCAGAGCTCCCGCAGGATCTGGTCCCAGCTTCCCTACCCCAGCACTCCCCCTGACCTGCACTATCCTCCTTGCCTTTGCCTCTGCCTGGAATATGCTTCTCCCCCATCCCCTGAGTGAACGCCTGGTGGGAGGCCCAGACCAGATACCTTCTCTGACAAGCCTTCCCCAGCCTTCTTCCCATATCCTCCAGCAGAGTTGAATCTGCCCTCTTAGCCAGCACTGGAACACGTGCAGCCTGGACCACAGTACTTTGTCCACTGGGTTTCTGGGTTTCATGTCACTCCCATCCCCAGACTATGCTCCTGGAAAATGGGGATTCTGTTGAGTGCATCTCTGCTAATCCAGCTCCCAGGGTGGTACTGAACACAGAGTGGGAGTTAAATAAGTGTTGGTTGATTGGCAGGTTATAGAGACAGGAATGGGAGGTTGAAGACTCAGTTCTACTGACACAAAGTGCTAGGAGAGTAGCACACCTTGTGTTTTTTATAAATATAAGCTCACAGTATGTTTTGGCTGCAATTTTGACCTGGCACAGTTTGTCATGGAAGCCTCTCTTCTTACTCCCCGTTCCCCACACTCCTATCTTCTCCATCTGAGAAATACAATTGACCTGTCGGTGAAATGAGCACCTGCTTCTGTGTACAGTCTCTCCCACTGCCCATTACCGGATGAACAAACTACCTATTTCCTTACACTTTTAATAAACGTAACCACAGAGACTGTTAGAAGGCCCGCCCCATCCGCCCGGTTATTTTACCTGGCTGTGAATCGGCAGTGTCAATTCTTTTTCTGTGGGCCCTTCACCATTCCTAAGTAATTGATCACTTCATCTAACTCAGACCCAGGTTTTCTGAAATCAGATGCTTTGTTCTTCCTGGTAGACCACCTGCCCCCCTCCAGGCTGGTGTGCTTCCTCCTGTACCACTCGGCTCGCACTTGAACTGCGGAGCAGCACTCTTCAGGCAGGTGCTTTCTCCACTCATTGATTCATTCCTGCATCGCACTGCAGATTGTGGGTACGTCATCTTACCCAGAGGGACCTCAGGCTACTGACAATCACACTGGTACTCCAATCAAACAATAACAAATTGTAAGATAAGTGCCTGTTTTTATTGTAAGATAGAGACAAATTGCCATAGAAGCACAAAGGGAAATTTGACAAATGAGGAGTCGAGGAAGCCTTCCAGGAGGAGGTGACATTTCAGCTGGGTCTTGAAAAGTAAGTGGGAAGAGAAGAATATTCTAGGCAAAGGAAAGAAGTAAAAGCCTGGGGTGTGAAAAGGTAGGGCAAGTCTCAGAAGTTGAGGGAGTGTGCCTTACACTGCTGGATGCTTTAAGACGTGGGGAAGGAGTCCCTCTCTCCAAGGGGTTTTCTTCTGAGACGATGCTGGGTAGGAACTGCGAGTGCCCCACTATAGCTGCCTCCAAAGCCCACTCCCCCCCCCCCCTGCGCCCCCCTCAGATGCTCCCATGGCCGAGTGAGGCTCCTGGGGCTGTCGCCACTCCCACCCACTCCCAACGCCTAGGCAGTGGCATCCCAGAAGGAAAGAGGCAGGGGAGGAAGCAGATAAGAAAGACAGCTTCTGTTTAGACACAAATATCTTGGTAATCAGCACAGATGGGATGAGAATACCAAAAAAAGTACATGACAGTTTAGAGAGAATTTGGCTAAATGTTACATATTTTTAACGTTACCTGTGTCGAGTTTTTGGAACAAGCACCTGAATCTTTCAGAGCATGATTATTGGGCCTGGGGTTATACCTCAACCAAGTGACATTTCACTTCAGTGATGTTCCCTTCCCCATCCACACCAGTATCCTTGTGATTTTTTTTCTCCCACCAAAATAAGGCGCAGGATTTGTCTCTGACGCTGTGTCTCCTTATTTGGACGGCAAGCTGTGTAACATATTTCTACCCAGCGTGAAGCTTCTTGGCAGACTCTTGAGGCCACGTTTTGGTGGCTTCAGAGTTATCTTTGGATCTGTCAAAAGTGCTAATGGGCTTTCTGGCCTTCTTTAAGCTCCTCATTTCTATTTTCTTTTTACTTCCATCCTCTTCTAAAAGAAAAATGCATGTAATTCATCACCAGTTAAGCATTTTGCTGAAATACTCAGCTGAGGCCTTGTATTTTTGTTTGCGAGAATAGCTCTGCCATGTCACTGTCTCCAGAACAAACCCCACCCTGACATCATTAGCTCAGCACTCCTCAGTCCACTGAGCAAGAGATAAGCTCCTTGACTAATTCAGCCTGCCTTTTTTGTTTTATTTTGCTTTTCAGGTTTGTTAAGAGGCAGGTTGTGTGATGGTTAGAGCAAGAGTTTTGGCTTCAGGAGATCTGATTTTGAAACTTGGCCCTTTCTAGCTGGGTGACCTTTGGAAAACTACTTAACCTTCCTGAGACTCAGTTTTCCCATCTATAAAATAGAGATGATAATGCCCTTCTCAGTGTTTTGGAGAAGATTAGAGAGAACCAAGGTAAAGTGCCTATTATCTGGCACATAAGGATTTTTTTTCCTCTTTCTTTAGGCATACTTTTGTCCTTCTTTGTTACTATGCTATGTTTTTTTTTTTTTTTTTCCCTGAATACAACTTTACCTATTATTTTAAGGGTATAAAAGAAGACCATAACCCTGGTTGTCATTCCATACACCAGAGCATCATCCCATACACCGAAGAGTGGCAGGCTTGGTCCCCAGTCAGGTCACGTACTGGTGGCAAAGATCGACGGTTCTCTCTCACATCGATGCCTCTCTCTCTCTCTCGCTCTCGCTCTCGCTCTCGCTCTCGCTCTTGCTCTCACTCTCCCCCTAAAATCAATAAACATATCCTTAGGTAAGGATAAAAAAATTATAGAAAATAAAAAAGAAGAGCACAAGTTTAGAGACAAGCCCACCTTAGATTGAATAATACCTCATCTGCCTACTGTCTAACCTTGGTCAAATTACTTCACTTTCTCTGTGCCTATTTTCCTATCTGTATAAAGAGATCATAATACCTATTCAAGGAGTTGTTTCAAGATTAAGTGAAATAATATATGTAAAGCCTTGTATGTTGTAGAAGTTTAAAGTACTTACGTGGGACAGTATAATGTAAGGGAAAGCAAATGTGCTATGGAGTTGGATCTGAGTTCAAATTCTGACTCCCAGTTACTGGGTCTCTTCCAGACTTACCATACTTTATCTATATATTGGAAAGAATAATACCTCAGTGGGGTTTTATGAAGATTGCATAAGATTATAGATACACGGTACCTAATATGGTGCCTGGTACTTGGTAGGTAGTCAGTGTATGGAGCTATTAATTCACTCTTTATTTATAAAGGTCAGTGGTTAACCTGGTACTCCAATCAAACAATAACAAATTGTAAGATAAGTGCCTGTTTTATTCCCAATCCCTACATAATATTGTCAAAAAGCACTTTATGCTATTTTGCATATAAAATCCACCTGGTTTACTTGAATTTATGGGTTATAGATCTTTCATTATTATAAATTGCAACCCCTGGCAATAGCGTTCCTTCCTTCCCCTCCCCCTTCATTTTCAGAGGATTTTATTGTGTGGCATTGAAAAGCTGTAACATTGAAGAAATTAGCATATTTATGTGTATTATTAAAGTCAGGTGGGTATAGAAAGGGTTGCAGAAATGAAACACATTACATTTCTTCTGAAATCTGAAGAGTACCGATCCATAGAACTAATTAAAGGAATGAAGCCTAGGCTGCAGACAAAAGCTAGTTAAAACACTGCTTTGTCACAACTTGCTGCTGCTTGCCTTTGATTTTTTTTTTTCTTTTTTAGTAAAATACCTGGAAATTGTAAATCTTCTAAATTATTTTCATTCCAGCCAAGTCATTTTAGAGAATGTAAACTGTGGAGGAGGGGGACACCAGCCGTGATGACAAGAGAGGAGCATGCTGGCCTTTGTGGGTGGGATCTGTTGGACCGAAACGGTCTCTGCCAGAAGCATTTTGGTCCCTGGGTACTTTGTTTTGCTGAGACGTGTGGCACAGTGCATTGGGAAAGTTCTAGGATCTGGGGTCCGAAGCTCTGAGCTGCAGTCCTGTCTTCATTGCATACTAGACTTTTTGATCTTGGCATATCTCTCTGAGCCTTGGTTTCCTCATTTGGAAGGTTGCAGACTTCCTGTCTTGCTTACCTTCAGGAACCTCTATGAAAAGCAGCGCACACTGTGAATGACCTCATGTTGTAAACTGTAATCACCATACAGGTATAATTGCTCAGACTGCCGCGTCTCTAACATCTCTCCGACTCTGCACTTCATGATTTTATACATGAATGGGATTCATACTTGGTCCTCAGGTAGAAAGAATAGGGCAGGGGAAGAGGAGAGTATCCTTCCTGATTATTTTCTGTTTCTCATGCTTTTATTAGATGCTGCTTGTAATAAGAACCAACAAAATAAGGCACAAACCTCCCTTCTTCTCTCTCCTAGAGAAATCTGACAGAATATTTTGTGGCTGTGGATGTAAACAACATGTTACATCTGTACGCCAGTATGCTCTACGAACGCCGGATACTCATCATTTGCAGCAAACTCAGCACTGTGAGTAGATAGTCTTGAGATGGGCTTTTTAATTATTGTATTTCAATTGAAGGACGTATTGGAAAGATTAAAGAAATTTTTAGAAAAAGAAATCAGCCACAATCCCCTCAGATAGTAACATGTCATCTTCATTAATTATTCATGTCCCTTTATGGAACCAATGAACATTTCGTTTATTCTTAGGGTTTCACAATCACTTATAAATAGTTTTCCATTTGCTCTTGTGTTATGAACACTTTGCGTTCTTCCACATAAGTGTCCATCACTGTCAGTTTTTACGTGTCTATATCTTATTCCATTATACTGATGTGTCATTATTTATTAAATCTTTCTTCTCTTGGTGGCCATTTCGGTTGTTCATAGGTTAACCCTTTAGTAGGTAACCCTGTAATGAATATCTTTTGGCTGCTTTTGACCACTCCTGAGTGGAATTGTATATATGTATATGTGTGTAAACATACATATACATACCTACACACACTCCTGTCATGTATAGTGGGATACATGTTCATAGCAGCATTTGTTTTTCTGTTTTAAATCTGGGGAGGGCCCACATGGCCATTAACAGAGAACTGATAAATTGTGGTGTAGTCATACGATGGAATACTATATCGGTGAAACTAACATTGCCAGCATGATTGGGTCTCTAATATAGAATTTCGAGTAAAAGAAATGTGCTATAGAAGAACATACAGTATGATTTCATTCATAAAAAGTTCAAGTAAGAAAAACTGAATGGTACATTATTTAGGGACACATACAAACTACAGTGGGAGGAGAAGTGATGAACACACATTTTAAGTAGTAGTTTCCTCAAAGGGAGTGAAAAGAGTATAATTGGGAAGATGTTGTACAGGGGACATCAAAACTATTGTTTTTTGTCTTGAGCTAGGATAGTGATCAGGAAACCTTTCTATAATGGGTCCAATAGTGAATATGACTCAAAGCCAGATGATCTTTGCCGCAACTAATGGACTCTGACTTCATAGATTACAATCAGTAAACTAGTGTCTGTGGCTGTGTTCCAATAAAGCTTTATTTGCAAAGATACTGACTGCAGTTTGTCAACCATTGAGTTAGGTGCTAGCTTTTGGAGTCATGTTTTTTTCTTTTAAAACATGCTTATTTGATATACATACTTTAGTATATGCACATATTTCAGAATTTTTGAAAAGTTAAAAAATAAGATACTAAGCCGTTTTGTCATGAAACTTTACAATACTGGGCTAGAGACAAAGTAATTCTTATACAAAAGCTAAGAATCAAAATTGCACAAGATTTTGCTGTGACAGTTTTATTTTTTTTGATTTGAGAGAGGAGAGAGAGAGAGATATATTGATTGATTTGTTGTTCCACCCATTTATGCATTCATTGGTTGGTTCTTGTAAGTGCCCCGACCATGGGTTGAACCCACAACCCTTGTGTATTGGGACAATACTCTAACCAACTGAGCTACCCGGCCAGGGCTGCTGTGACAATTTTAGAAACCAGAAGAGTCAAGTAGTGTCTTGAATATCTAAGGGAAAATGATTTCTAACCTGAGATTTCTATACTTATCTAATGAAAGTCTCAGCGGAGCATGGCAGGAGTCCATACCACACCTGTCAACCTCATGGTTCTCTCCACTTCCACTCTGCCTTCTCCACGGTGGATGAACTATCTGGCCTCTCTTGGGCCAACCACTCTGCTATCCACCTGACTTCATATAACAAGTATTTTTCATGGCACTGTTGTGGGCACTGGGGATACAACAGTGAACAAAATAGGCAAAAATCTCTGTTCTCATTAAGCTTACATTTTAGTAGGGAAGACCCTGAATAAACAAGGTAAGTTAAGTATATAGTAATCATAGTAGGATTTACAGTAGAGTAATGATAAGTGGTAAGGAGTAAAATAAGCAGAGAAGGAGAGTGGATGGGGAGTGGTGAGGTGACAGGGACTGCGATTTTAGATAGATGGCCCAGGAGTGCCTGATTGAGGAAGCCACACTACAGTGTCCTTCTTCCTGACTGAAGGGCATTCCTCTCACAGTCTGCATCAGTATGTTTTCTTTCCTTCTGGTGCACCTTATGAGCTTACTAATATGGTATAACTAGAGGACCGGTGCATGAATTCATGCATGGGTGGGGTCCCTTGGCCTGGCCACCCCCGATCACGGCCGATCAGGGCCAGCGGGCTGGGGGGAGGGATTGCGAGAGGTTGGCCTGCCACGGAGGTTAGTTGTGGGAGCGCACTGACCACCTGGGGGGCAGCTCCTGTGTTGAGCATCTGCCCCCGGTGGTCAGTGCACATCATAGGTACTGACCAGTCGTCCAGTCCTAACGGTCAATTAGGCTTTTATATATATAGACTAGAGGCCCGTTGCACAAAGAGATTCGTGCAATAGGCCTTCCTTCCCTTGGCTTCCAGCACCAGTTTTCCTCCGGCACCTGGGACCCAGGCCTTCACTCTGGCCGGAGTCTGCCTTCTTCGTCTTTGCTGCAGGCTCCAGCCAGAGTCTGCTGTCTTCGCAGCAGACTCCAGCTGGAGTCTGCCATCTTCGTGTTCGCTGCTTTGCTGCAGACTCCGGCCGGAATCTGCCGTCTTCGTCATTGCTGTAGACTCTGGCCAGAGTCTGCCGTCTTCGCTGCAGACTCCAGCCAGAGTCTGCCATCTTTGTCTTCACTGAAGACTCCGGCCAGAGTCTGCTGTCTTTGGTGAAGACTCAGGCTGGAGTCTTCCGTCTTTGTCTTTGCTGCAGACCCCAGCTGGAGTCTGCCGTCTTCGTCTTTGCTGCAGATCTGGAGTCTGCAGTCTTCATCTTCGCTGTGCTGGAGTGCCACTCCTGTAGATCCCTTCGCCCCCTGCCCTCCCTCTCATAGCAGGCGTCCTGCCCCACCCGGCCACTCCACATCTGGAGCAGCTGGGCAGCCGCCATCTTTGTCCTTCTAATTTGCATATTCCCTCCTGATTGGCTGGTGGGCGTAGCAGAGTGATGGTAAATTTGCATATTTCTCTTTTATTAGTGTAGATATCTCCCAAAGTTAATGGAACTTCCTTGATCCACATCTGCTTTACTCCATTTCTGTTTTCCCTTTTAGAATAGAATTGCTCAAGAGAGTTATTTCACTTTACTATCTAATTTCTCTCCCATTCTCTCCTCAGTATTCTATGGATTTAGCCCCCACCTCTCCACTGAGACAGCTTTTGTTTGGGTCACCAAAGACCTCATATGAAGTAAAATTAAAATGAGTTAATACTGGCAAAGCTCTTAGAACAGAGTCTGGCATGTAGTGTATGTATATGTTTATAATAATAACATCTATAATGGGAAGTCAGATATTGTTTAAAATTTTAAATCAAGAAATAAGGACATAAGTATTGTATGTGATTACTGTGAATAAAGGGTAAGGAATATCATGAGATGGTCTGCTGCTCTTCAGTATAAGCCTTTTGTGCTTTCTCTTTCATTTCTAAGGCTATAAACGTGTTGCTTTGATTTAAAAACTTTTTGTAACAAATAGTTGATTCTTACCTGAGTCTGCACTTTACTGATAGATGGTAGACACCTCTCTAGGGAGAGTGGCCTCCTTATATCTCACGTACAGTCAGTGGCATCCTGATCAGCCAGGTGCATTTTTCCAGGGACAAAACAGCTAAGTAGACATCAGTTTGCACCAAGCCTTTGGACCTCTCCAATTTCAGAATCTTAACAGTTTTCTAATTGTTGCCTTTTATTTTCTCAGTAGTGGCTTTTTATTATCTTTTTGATGAGAGGCAGAATACAAAGGCTACTTTAGCTGAGGTTTCTGAGAACCCTCTCGACAAATTGAGGGTCCTGTCATACCTTGACAAACCATATTTTTCTCCATTTTTTAAAAAGATGGATGCTTAATGCTCCTCAAACCCATTAAACTGCTGAAAGATAAAAGCTGTCCAACACTCTGGAATGCCATTTTCTATAAAAATGACTCCTTTAGTAGAGACAAACCCAGCAATATTTAGTTCAGAGTCAGGTAATATTCATTTCTGGCTTTCTCGGTCAATAATGTGATAATTCTGTATAAGAAAAATGTAAGTTTTTGTTTTCTTTGCTCAGTTCATGTATATTGATTGTTTTCCTTTATAAATGATAAATAGGGAAGGCTTAACTAAATCTTGTTCTCTAATGTAAATACTTCAGTTGATTTCCTCTAGCACAAAGGCCTCATTTTTCTTCCAGATTCTCATATCTCAAGTTTAATTCATATTACTTTTTGGTAATACTTATGGATAGCAGGTGGGTGTAAAATAAGACCTTTATACAGATGATATGTAATTTCAACACCGTCCTGGAAGGTTGATTATATCCCCTTTCACAGCAAGGGACATGCAAATAAGTCATCATGATTCAGTGTTGGGGTAGAGACCTTGGCTTCAGACAAGGGACAAACAACCAGGAATTGCACATACAAAGGAATCTTAACCCCTTCAAAGTGCTTGCCTTAGGGACCAGGTCATGTTTATTGGTTGCCACCTCTCAAACTATTGTCAGAATCTTTGTGTGCGGACTGTCACAAGGGCCAGAGACACATTGTTAAAAAAATCTGTCCCACTTAGGGAATTTTAGAGTCCTCATAAAGAGCCAGCAAATTAGTCTGAGCCAAATTTGATGGATAAGGTTGCTTGTTTAGGTAAAAATAAGTCCTGATTGTATAATAATTAGAGGAGCTTCTTTTGTCGTTTGTAAATAGGTCTAAGACTACCAAAGAGGTATGCTGGCAGCACCCACAGACTCAGCATGCAGAACACCCTTGTTAGAGTCATCCTCTATATTTTACAGGGTAGGGCCTCAGTTCTCCCCCATACCCTTTTAAAATTCTTTAAAGTGAACCTTATTGAGCCAGCTACTATGTGCCAGGCCCTGTGTAATCATATTTTTTTCCATTAGCTCTTGCAACAACCCTAGGAGCTACTTTTATTCTCTTTTGCAGATGAGAATATTGGCACTTGGGAAGGTGAAGTGCCTTGTCTAAGATGACCAGCAGTGGTGGAATAAAACCCACTTCACTTGGCTCCAGCCCCCTTCTTACTACCTCATACTGCCACCTTGGTAACTCTCCATTTGTCATATGTTCCCCTGGACACTTGTCCCCAGAGAAATATTATCAGTATGATTCTGTTGACCCTGGATCTGAAATCACAGAAGGAATGTCAGCCTGGCCATTGCCTTCTAATGTACATCTAAGCTTTCTTCAGAGTTAGTGAGCACTTTCCATGTGCCTGGCACCACTCAGCACCAGGGAAACAGAAGGCTGATATGTCAATTTCTAATGGACACACTTACTCTGTTAGCCAGAACCCCATTTCCTTGAGCACTGTTCACATCCAACTCTGTCTGCGTGGGGCTGGCCTCCGCGGTCTCCCAGCCCCATCCGTGCTGGTCCCTGCGGTGAGCACAGCCTGGGTGGGTCCCTGGATCTTGCTTTCCCTGACTCACTGTGGCTGCAGGGTTCCTGTGCTGTAGCTCCTGCCAGCCCTGGGTATATCTGCCCAAATCGCCCCTCCCATAATTTAGGGCTACTGCAAGAAGTTTTAAAAACTAAGAATATGCAGTACATGATGACAAAGGCACATTTACTTCTCAGAGGAACATATATTTGTTTTATTCAGCAAATGCTTTTTAAAACAGGTTCTTAGGAAAGAAGCATAATTTAGTGGTAAGACCATGACCTACTAGTAATTAATTGAGCCTCCACACCCAAGTATTTGTGTGATACCCATAACTCTGAAAAGAATTATTACTTTTCTGATAGCACCCCATTTGGGGAGAGGGGAGGAACTAAACTGGTATCTTTTCCCTATCAGTTTCTTCCTGAGTATTAGCCCTAGAGAATGTGGGTTTGGGGTCGGCCCTGGACACTGATGGCCTAGAGAGTGGTGGGCGATAGTTCTGTCTTCCCCTCAGGTCTAGCCCTTAGTAGTTGCTTCTGTGTTGGTGTGAAGGGATGGGTAACCACCTGCCTTTCTGTCCGCCCACTCCCACCAACAGCTTCTGTTGTCTTAGCACCACCTGGTCTTGTGACCTAAGAAAGCCAGTTTGTGAACTTGCAAGTTTTTCCAATTTGGCTTCATTTTCACTTCTCTGCTGGTGAACTCCACCTGGTTGTGAGCATGGCAGCCTGTGTACGGTTTAGGCACCTGAATGATGTGTGTAGAGCTTTCCTAGCTGTTCTGGCCTAGAAAGAACTAGTCCTGTTTGCCTGTCTGCAGCCCTTGAAGCAGAGATGAGAGTGGCAGCTTAAGAAGGCTTGAAACACTGGACCAGAGCCAAGGCCTCTTTGCCTGCACACTCCACTCTGCATGTTCCAGCCGTAGGAACAAACTGCATTATTTTGTTTCAAACTGTGCTCATGGGAAGCCAAGACCTTGTAACTGGAAACTTACCAAACAGAGGATTCTAAGACTAAATTTAGTGTTCTATTTAAAAAATAAAATAAGTCGAACATTTTGTTTGTTCATCTTTTATATGTTAAAAAAACAGAGAGATTAACCTAGTTCATACTAGCAATCTAAGAAGAGTATTCAAAGTGAGAAGAAAACTAATCCTTTTGGTGAAGAGGGAAAGCCTTAACAAAATGTAATGAAGTGGCATGAAATATAGACTCTGCAGCCAAACTTCCCAATAGCATAGCCTCTCTAATCTCCATCATATAAAATTTTATTGTGGCTCAGAGAATATTAAAAACTGTTAGAAATAAATTAATGGAACTTCCATTGGCAGGAAGTAGGGGGAAAGATTGGTATGTTTTATTTACGTGGTTTTTCTCTGGTTTTTAAATGTGAATACAATTAAATGCTCTTGAACTATGTTCCTCATTTAATTATGTGTGAGCTGGAATTAAGAATCTTGAGATGTTCTACAGACTAATATATAGAGTATAAACAGTTTAATTGGTGATATTTTTAATTTGCTGTGACTTCAACCAGCCATGGTTGTCTCCCTAACTAGTTCTTACCTTGCTCTACTGCCTCTTCTCCCATTGCTTCAACAAGCATTGAGCATTTTGGACTAGACACAGGATTCAGATTGCTAGTAATTGCAAATGCTAATTCATGGGTTAGTTGTGTTAGAATCACCCTAAGACTTGTTAAAAATTCAGGTGCTTGGACATCACCTCCAGACATTCTGCTTCCAAAGGTTTACCATTGAACCACAGAATGTCTATTTCTTAAGGTTCCCCAAATTTTGGAACACAGCCAGATTCAGAAACAGTGAATAAGACAGTCTCTAAGACAAAAAAAAATAAAGATATTTATTTATTCTTTTCTTATTGTTATTTTTCATCATTAGACTCATTTTCATTTTGAGACTACATAAGGGAGCCTGTTTGAGTTTGTTTAGAAGACATGAGTACAGACCCACATTAAAAAAAATTCTTTGTTTTGATAGTTTTCTTTGGGAGAGCTTTGATTTTGGGATTGCCTACTCTAGAGCAGGACAGAGCTAAAAAAAAATAACCTATTTAAGCTCTCAGGAATGTTGGATGCTGATGCAATCCACCACTGTAACTTTGGGTACATGGGTATAGTCTAGAGATGGGATGTTTCTACTTAGCCATTGCATTGAGAACATGGCAGAGAATCTTGTTTATTATTTATTAGTATAGTTGATTTGTGAAATTATATTGTTTAGATTATAGAACTCAGCTTATTTTTTTATATGACTCTTATGAATCACATCTCTACCAAAAAACACTAATGGTTAATATTCAAGTCACTGACACCTTAATATACTTGAAAAGCTCTAAATGGCACCCACAAATACCGGCACCTCTGGATTTCATTAAAGAAATTTGAACACCTACTATGTGTTAAGTCAACAAGAACAAGGACTCCTTTTTCCTCTGGTTTCTGAAGGCTGAAAGGTTGGTCATTTTGGTGAGCGAAGGTAGTGGGATGTGAGGTTAGGCCAAGCAGTCAGGGTTTAGTGCAGATCTTATGAAAATTCACATTTTTTCCTCTTCTGTGCTCTTGATAGCTATGTTGTCTCCCAGCTCGATGATTCAGACAGCCCAGCAGGTGTTATCTTTTCCCAAGATAAAGGACAGCAGGGCTGTAGGAGAGAGCACCAAGCTTCAAGTCATGATGGTTTTGTTCAGTTCCTACCTTTGTACTTAATCCTCCCCATGTTATTCCCAGCCACTCGGCCTTGGGAAACTTTCCTGACCTCTCTGAGTCTCTACCCTCTTCTGTAAAAATAGGAATAGTATTAATACCCTTCTCACAGTTGTTGAAAGGATTCTATGGTCATAGATATGATAGCATATAGCCCACTCCTGGGTACGTGCTAATCATTCAGTAAATGCGGACTCTGAATTTCACCTTTGAGGGACAATGAACCCTGATTTGACTTTCAGAAGCAAGGAGGACATAGAGATCCTGGAAGAGGTCTGAAGATGTAATCAGACTAATTGGTGATAGTAGATGGTGAATGAATCCAAGCAACAGAGGATAGTCATGGCAACTCGAACAAGGCTTTCTGTATCCACCCACTTCTCATTAGTCACATAGTCATTGACTAACATCATTTCTTGTTCAGGTCTCCACAGTCATCATTACTTAGCACAGAATGGCCTTAAGAAGCTGCTCTGTTTTCTTGGCCCACTGTTACCACCTGACCAGCCTCCCAGGGATGAGGACTGACAACTTCTGGTTTTCATCCTTCCGGGCTCTGCTCTGATGCCTCCCCCCTCTCCTCTCCCCCTCCCCCTCCCCCTTCCCCTCCCCCTCTCCCTCTCCTTCACCCTCTCCTTCCTTTTCCCCCTCCCTCCCCCTCCTCCTCCTCCTTCTGTCTCTGTCTCTGGCTCTGGCTCTGGCTCTGTCTCTGTCTCTGTCTCTATCTCTATCTATCTCACCCCCCAATTCTTGCCCCAGGCAGAAGTAATGATTCCTTCTTTATATGCCAACAGACTTGCACCTCTATTATCATAATGCTTTTGTGTTGAAGTTGATTGTTTGCATTTTGATCTGTCTCTGCTAAATTGCTTGAGGTTATGGCATGTACACATAGTGAATACTCACTTGTCAGATTATAGCGCAGAGGCAGTCTCCTGTGAACTAAGAGCAGTTTCTGGAGCTAGACTCTAGGGTTCATATCCTAGTTCTACCACTAGTTCTGTGACCCAAGGTTCCTAAATGCCATGCACAAGGTACTTGGCATTTAGGAACCTTCGTTTCCTCATCTGTAAAATGGGGATACTAATGCTACCTGCCTTATAGGACTGTGAAGATTGAGTTAACTATATGTGATGTACTTAGAACAGTGCTTGGCAGATGGTATATGCTGAGTTAAGTGGTCATGACGGAGGCTGTATTGTAACTTCAATCTTTCTAAGTTTACTATTACTTTCTAAGGTTGGAATTGGCTGACAAAACTACCTGGAGATTCTTTTTCTTTGCTTGTGCCTTTAAATCTAATAACTCCTACCACTTGAAGGTTCCTTAGTTTCTTCTCTGTGTATGGATACCTGACAGATGGGTACTCACGATCCTATATTCAGTTCTTTCAAAATATATGATTCATTAAAGCAATAGTGTAAATTAGCTAAACATAAATTATGATTTTAGAATATTTTCAAAAAAATATAAATATCCACTTTACTAGACTTGAGGTGGCAAATATATTTCTTCTTGAGTGCTTACTTGGATCCACTGCCAATGGTGGCATGTTTGGAGAGACCCTTAGGCCATGTCCTGACACTACATCGGTTTGTAATGTCTGTCACAGGCACAGGACGGAGGAGGGCAGAACCTTGCTGCCCCTGCATTTAAATGACATGTTGGCAATCCCAGTGTGATCTTGCCTTTTCCTTTTTCATCTTAAAGAAAAGTGTGCACTTTTCTCACTCATGTACTGCAGGTCATTGACTCTGTAGTTTCCCATATTGTTGTTTCTGCCTCAACTTTGGTAGTGAAGGCTTTTCTCTGGCAGTTTTACTTGCTTTGAGGTTTTGAAGTGTCAAATCTTGGCATGAAAGCTTCTTTTCCTGGTTAATAACTTAACTCTAATTACTCTACTCATTGGTTCTTTTTTTTTTTTGTCTAAAGTTTTACATATGTCTCCTTTTCCCCCAATCCCCCCCCCCCCAGCCATTCCCACCCTGGGCAAGCCCCCACCGCCCCGGTGTCTGAGTCCATTGGTTTTGTTAATATGCATGCATACAAGTCCTTTGGTTGCTCTCTAACCTCCCCCTCCCCTACCATTTGTCTGTGGGTCTATTCTTGTTCATCAAATTATGTTGATCATTATATCCCACATATGAGTGAGATCTTGTGATATTTATCTTTCTCCAACTGGCTTATTTCACTTAGCATAATGCTCTCCAGTTCCATCCATGCTGTTGCAAATGGTAAAAGTTCCTTCTTTTTTATAGCAGCCATTGTGTAGATGTACCACAGTTTTTTAATCCACTCATCTGCTGATGGGCACTTAGACTGTTTCCAAATCTTAGCTATTGTAAATTGTGCTGCTATGAACATAGGGGTGCATATATCCTTTCTGATTGGTGTTTCTGGTTTCTTGAGACATAGTCCTAGAAGTGGGATTACTGGGTCAAATGGGAGCTCCATTTTTAACTTTTTGAGGAAACTCCATACTGTTTTCCACAGTGGCTGCATCAGTCTGCATTCCCACCAGCAGTGCAGGAGGATTCCCTTTTCTTCACATCCTCGCCAGCACGTGTCGTTTGTTGATTTGTTGATGGTAGCCATTCTGACAGGTGTGAAATGGTATCTCATTATTGTTTTGATTTGCATCTCTCGGATGATTAGTGACTTTGAGCATGTTTTCATATGTCTCTGGGCCTTCTGTATGTCCTCTTTTGAAAAGTGCCTATTTAGATCCTTTGCCCATGTTTTGATTGGATCGTTTATCTTCCTTTTGTTAAGTTGTATGAGTTCTCTAAATTTTGGAGATTAAACCTTTATCGGAAATATCATTGGCAAATATGTTCTCCTATGCGGTGGGCTTTCTTGTTGTTTTGTTGATGGTTTCTTTTACTGTGCAGAAGCTTTTTATTTTGATGTAGTCCCATTTTTTATTTTCTCCTTAGTCTCCATTGCCCAAGAAGCTGTGTCTGTAAAGATATTGCTACGACATATGTCTGCTATTTTGCTACCTATGGAGTCTTACATTCAAGTCCTTTAGCCTTATTGAGTTTGTTTTTGTGTATGGTGTAAGTTGGTGATCTAGTTTCATTTTTTTTGCATGTATCTGACCAAATTTCCCAGCACCATTTATTGAAGAGACTGTTTTGACTCCATTGTATACTCTTGCCTCCTTTGTCAAATATTAATTGAGCATAATGACTTGGGTCGATTTCTGGGTTCTCTGTTCTGTTCCATTGGTCTATATGTCTGTTCTCCAGGCAGTTTTGAGAACCGTGGCTTGGTAATATAGCTTGATATCTGGTATTGTGATCCCTCCACTTTGTTCTTCTTTCTTGGGATTGCTGTGGCTATTTAGGGTCTTTTTTTTTTTTATTCCAGATGAATTTTTGGAGAGTTTGTTCTAGATCTTTGAAATATGCCCTTGGTATTTTAATGGGGATTGCATTGAATCTGTAGATTGCTTTGGGTAGTATGGGCATTTTAATGATGTTGATTCTACCAATCCATGAGCATGATATGTTCTTCCCTTTGTTTATGTCTTCCTCTGTCTCTTTTTTCAATGTCCTGTAGTTTTCCGAGTATAGGTCTTTACCTCCTTAGTTAAGTTTATTCCTAGGTATCTTAATTTTTTTGGTGCAATGGTAAATGGGATTGTTTTTTTCGTTTCTCTTTCTGTGAGTTCATTATTGGTGTATAAAAAGGCCATAGATTTCTGGGTGTTAATTTTGCATCCTGTTATATTGCCAAATTCATTTATTAGGTCTAGTAGTCTTTTGATGGAGTCTTTGGGGTTTTCTATGTATAGTATCATGTCATCTGCGAATAAGGACAGTTTTACTTCTTCTTTTCCAATTTGGTTGCCTTTTATTTCTTCTTCTTGTCTGATCGCTATGGCTAGCACTTCCAGTACTATATCGAACAGAAGTGGTGAAAGTGGGCATCCCTGTCTTGTTCCTGTTCTTAGGGGAAATGAGTTTAATTTTTGCTTGTTGAGTATGATGTTGGCTGTTGATTTGTCATATAAGGCTTTTATTGTGTTGCGGTATGATCCCTCTATTCCCACTTTGCTGAGAGTTTTTATCAAGAAAGGGTGTTGGATTTTGTCAAATGCTTTTTCTGCATCGATTGATATGATTATGTGGTTTTTGTCTCTCAGTTTGTTTATGTGATGTATCACATTTATTGATTTGCAGATATTGTACCATCCTTGCATCTCTGGAATAAATCCCACTTGGTCATGGTGTATGATCTTTCCAACGTAATGCTGAATCCGATTTGCTAGAATTTTGTTGAGGATTTTAGCATCTATGTTCATCAAGGATATTGGCCTGTAGTTCTCTTTTTTTTGTGGTGTCTTTATCTGGTTTTGGTATTAGGGTAATGCTGGCTTCATAGAAAGAGCTTGGAAGTGTGCCTTCCTCTTGAATTTTTTGGAATAGTCTGAGGAGGATAGGTTTTAGTTCTTCTTTGAATGGTTGGTAGAACTCCCCTGTAAAACCATCCAGATCAGGGCTTTTGTTTGCTGGAAGATTTTTGATCGCTGCTTCAATTTCTTTGGTAGTTATTGGCCTATTCAGGTTTTTTTATTCTTCTTGATTGAGTTTTGGGAGCTTGTATTTTTCTAAGAATATGTCTATTTCATCTAGGTTGTCCAATTTGTTGGAATAGAGTTGTTCATAGTATTTTTTTCATAATAGTTTGTATTTCTGTGGAATTGGTTGTTACTTCACCTCTTTCATTTCTGATTTTGTTTATTTGGGTCCTCTCTCTTTGGTTCTTGGTGAGCCTGGCTAGAGGTTCATCAATCTTGTTTATCCTTTCAAAGAACCAGCTCTTGGTTTTGTTGATCTTTTGTATTGTTTTTTTGGTCTCTATGTCATTTATCCCCACTCTGATCTTTATTATTTCCTTCCTTCTGCTTACGCTGGGCTTTTCTTGTTGCTCTCTTTCTAACACTTTGAGTTGTAGGGTTAGATAATTTATTACCATTTTTTGTTGTTTTTTGAGATAGGCCTTTAGAGCTGTGAACTTCTCTCTCCAGACTGCTTTCACTGTATCCCATAGATTTTGGATTATTGTGATTTCATTGTCATTTGTTGCCATGATGCTTTTTATTTCTTCTTTGATCTCTTTGGTCACCCAGTCATTTTTTAATAGCATGCTATTTAGCCTCCAGGTGTTTTATTTTTTTTATTATAGTTAATTTCTAGTTTTATGCCATTGTGATCTGAGAAGATGCTTGATATTATTTCTATCTTCTTGAATATGAAGAGACTTTGCCTGTGTCCCAATATGTGGTCTATCTTTGAAAATGACCCATGTGCACTTGAGAAGAATGTATATTCTGTGGCTTTGGGGTGAAATGTTCTGAAGATGTCAATTAATTCCATCTGATCTAGTGAGTCATTTAGGATTGATGTTTCTTTGCTGATTTTTTGTTTAGAGTATTTGTCCAGTGGTGTTAGTGGGGTATTAAAGTCCCCTACTATGACTGTATTGCTGTCAATCTCTCCCTTGATATCCTCCAGAAAATTTTTTATGTATTTGGGTGCTCCTATGTTGAGTTCATATATGTTTACTAGAGTTATATCTTCTTGTTGAATTGCTCCCTTTAGTATTATCAAGTGGCCTTCCTTATCTCTTGTTATGGCCTTCACTTTGAGGTCTAATTTGTCATATGTAAGTATTGCTACCCCAGCTTTTATTCATTTCTGTTTGCCTGGAAAACCTTTTTCCATCCCTTCACCATCAGTCTGTGTAAGTTCTTTGTTCTGAGGTGGGTTTCCTGTAGACAGAAGATATATGGGTCATGTTTTCTTATCCACTCAGCTACCCTATGTCTTTTGATTGGGGCATTTAATCCATTTACATTTAAAGTTATTATTGATAGGTACTTGTTTGTCGCCATTTTTATTCTTTATGCCTGTGTTCCTTCTTCCCTCTATTTCTTCTTTTTACAGCAGACCCTTTAGCATTTCTTGCATTGCTGGTTTGGTGGTAATAAACTCCCTTAGGCATTTTTTGTCTGTGAAGCTCCTGATTTCACCCTCAATTTTGATTGATAGCCTTGCTGGGTATAGTATTCTTGGATTCAGAACCTTCCTTTGCATGACTTTGTATAAATTCCATTCCCTTCTGGCCTGATATGTTTCTGTTGAGAAATCAGTTGCTAGTCTGATGGGGGATCCTTTGTAGGTAACTTTCTGTCTCTCTCTGGCAGCCTTTAAGATTCTTACTTTGTTGTTGGTGTTTGCCATTTTAATTATAATGTGTCTTGGTGTCTGTCTTTTGGGGTTCATCTTGTTTGGGACTCTGTGAGCTTCTTGGATTTGTGTGAGTTTTTTCTTCCCTATATCAGGGAAGTTTTATGTTATTATTTCTTCAAACAGGTTTTCTATTCCTTGCTCAGTTTCCTCTCCTTCTGGCATCCCTATTATGCGGATGTTGTTTCGTTTCGTGTTGTCCCAAAATTTCCTTAGGCTCTCCTCCTGCTTTTTAATTTTTTTTCCCTAAAAGCTGCTCTACTTGGGTATTTTTTCCTACATTGTCTTCTAGCTCACTGATGCGGTCCTCTGCTTCTTCTAGTCTACTGTTGATGCTTTCTATTGAGTTTTTTATTGCAGCGATGCCATTTTTCATTTCTTCTTGGTTCTTCTTCATTTCCTCTTGGTTCTTACACATATTGTCGAATTTGTCTTCCATCCTTTTCAGCAACCTTATGCCTATTGCTCTGAATTCTTTCTCTGACATATTGCTTGCCTCCATTTCGTTTACTTCCTTTTCTGGTGATGCCTGCTTTTCTTTCATATGCGGGTTGTTTCTTTGTTTCCCCATGATCACTCCTCTCTGGGTGTCTGGTTATGTAGCTCTCTCTCTCTCCTGCATTGACTTAAAGGCACAAAATACAACACAAAAAGACACAACGCACAGGGCACCAAACACAAATGTATTCATGATACTAATAACCCCAAATAAAGGTGACCCCCAGAGAAAAGATAATTAGGGGATAGAAAAGAGTTCAAAAATTATATTAAGAAAAGGAAAAAATACAAGAGAGAAAAGAAAGAGAAGAAAAAAGAAGGGGGAAAATTATGTATATGAGGAGAAAAGTCCAATAAAACAACAACTAATCCCAGATATCTAAACTACAAACACCCAGATGAATCTGAGGAAGCAGAACTTATTTCTAGAAGGTAAGGTCAAGGAATTGAATGAATGGGGAAATAGCCACAATTCAGTACAGAGGAGGTAGAAAGAGAATGAATTCTCTTTCTACCTCCTCTGTACTGAATTGTGGCTATTTCCCCATTCTCTTTCTACCTCCTCTGTACGTATACTTCTTATACATGAGTGTATAAGAAGAAAAGTAAAAAACAAAATACAAAAAATAAAAATAAATATATATTAAAATATATGTTAAAAGTAAATTTGTGTGTGTGTGTGTGTAATTTTTCCCCTTCTTGATCTATCTATGTATACATTTACTATTGGAAAAGGAGAATAGAGAGTAGATAGGCCTGAGTTGGTGATTGGAATTAGTTATTAGTAGAAGAAGAGACCAAGCGAGGAAAGGAAAAACAGAAGCAAAAATAGAAAAAAAAACACACACACAACAGAACAAAAACAAACAGACAAAAAGGCCAAACTAATCAACAATCAAACAACAATAAGACAGAAAGAAAGAAAAAGGAAGAAAAAGAAAATTTGGATAGTGAAGAAAGAGAAGAGAAGAAAGAGAAGAGAAGAGTGTATATGGACTTGGAGCAGGGGAGCAGAAATTAGCTATAGGAGTAAGATCAATTTTTAACAGGGAGTAAAAAAGGATAGAGAAAAACTAAAGCAGGATCAGGGTAAGAGAAACAGAATAAAAAAGGGGGGAAAGTGAAGCAGAGAGTGTTGGCATAAAGGAAAAATTGAGATAGAGTAAAATAATGCTAAAGGAAAAATAAAAATAAAATGTAAAACACTAATCCCAAAATAAAATAAAATAAAGAAAAAATAAAACTTTAAAAAAAGATAAAATAATAGTAGTAATAATAATAATTAAAAATAAAAATATGATAAAAAAGGTAAAATAAAGTGAGGAAAAAAATTTTAGTTTCTTAAGTGAAAGATAAAAAATAAAAATGTGAAGTAGAGAAGGTCATTTACTTCCTCTACTGTTCTGCTTGGCAGGTCTATTTCCTGTCAGGTAGTCAGCACAGTATTGAAGTTCCCTGCGATCCACCGCTCCTCTGTGTCATAAGCCACAACTCTGTTTTCAAGCAGGTGGGATCTCTTTGTTTCTCAGCCTGCCTTTAGTTGTATTTACACAAGAGTCAATTTTTTATACAACTCTTGGGTGGCAGTATTTCTGTATTAATATCCTGGGCTAAAAGGCCCCTCTACCCTGTGTTTAGATTGCTTTCCCTGCAGCACTTAATACTGGGTTGGAGGGATGGATTGCCCCAGGGCTGGTTTTCTGTTCGTCTCTCCCCACTCTTATCCCCAGGTTTCACAAAAACAACTTTTCCCTGCAATCTCGGTGAATGTTTTTAATTGGAAGATCCTGTGTACTGCACTTAGCAATCAAAAGCAAGGATTGTGTCACAGGCTCGTGTCTTTTCCCCTGGCACTGCGCAGCCTGTATACTGGTAGAACTTCAGGCTGCCTTTCTGGGCCAAGCCCTTCTGTGGGTCAATTTCTAGAGTCCCCTTCTGCCAGCAGCCCTGTGGACCCCCTTCTACATTCGATGGCTACACTGACCCCAGCAGCCACGGATTTTCTAGGGCTCAGTCTTCCTCTGAAACTCTAGTTCCCGCTGCACGCATTTCATGCACATTTCTCCCTCCAGCCCAGATCCCAGATCTCACCTTTCTGTAGGCGATATCTGACCTTTCTGTCCATGGATTGCCTCACCAGTTGTGTTTAATTCACCAATTCCGGGTGGATGTTATTCGATTCAGTGGTTCCTTCTATCTGCTCTGTGAGAAGGTACCAGGCTCATCCACGTATACTCACCACTTTGTCTTCCCCTAGACAGACTTTTTAGGTGCCCGCAGTCGGGGAGGCTGGAGTCCCAGTGTTCCCAGCCTCACAGCTGAGGCAGCTGGTCCCTGGGTGTTGTGGTAGTAGGGCCCTGGGAGGTATCCGAGGTCTCCACAGTTGAAGGTAAGGCTTGGCTTCAGATCACAGCCACTCTCCCCTTCAAGATGGCGTGGTCTCTGAGGCAGGGCCGGCCACTTCAGGAGAGATTTCAGCAGCAGTAGATGCTGCCCGGCCAGGGGAGCCCAGTCCGCCAGTCCCCAACAGTCCCTTGGAATATAGCTGTTCCTCACTCACAAATACAGACACTCCCCACACATCCACACACTCTGCTTTCGTTCTCTCACTCACACACTATCTTGCAGCCTGCCATCCTGTCGGCAGCCATCTTGGATCGCCCCGGCATGGGACCATTTTTTTCTCATTGGTTCTTTAGAAAAGGGGGAGGGAGAAGTGATTGAGTATGCAGTTGATTGCGTAGGAAAGCTTCCTTTTGACTGGATGATCTTGCTGTTAGTGGAAGACATTTGACTTGTCCCCATGTTGGTGTGTTGGTTTTTGGGACTTTTTTTCCCCCCTTACCTTTCTCCAGAGAAGCAAGATGTAGGATGCATTCTATCCAACTGTAGGAAAAAAAATACGACTTGAAGAAAGACTGCGCTTCCTCCACAACCAAAAGTAAAAATAAAAATAAACAAGCATTACATTCTAAGAAAAGTAGGACAGAGCCCAACAATTCCGCCCTTTTTTGCTATTTTCCTTCTTTCCACTCCCATGTCCAGCTTCTGTCTAGACTAACTGAAGGGCTTTGATTCTGAGGCTAAGTTGTCTTTTTGCTAAAGCATCTTAGTTTCTTAAAAGCCAGCTCTACTCTCTCAAAATGTAGTAAACACAATCTGAATTTAGCTGAACCATTTGTAATTAAAGGTTTTTCTCATACCCTTGGAAAGGGTGAGTAGGTTAACTTTCAGAATCCCTGTAGATTTTACTTAAAATTCATCACTGAGGGTTTAACATTTGAGAATAAGTAAACACACACACAACAAAACCACAACACTGTTTAATCGTGGCATCATTTATTTCCTGATGACTACAAAGATAGTTTATAATGACATAAAAGAATGTAGTTCTCAAATTGAGAAAGCTGACTTCCACAAGACATTTTATACAGCTGTTCTACATAGGATGATTCTTGGTTGAAATTGGTAGACTTAAAAATGACCCATCTTTAAATATAGTAATCTGGTATTCTTTCTATACTGTTTGTTTTATCAGTTTCCTGATGTTTGGGTTCAGAGGAGACATTCCAATACATCTAACTCAATGATGAAGCAGATGTCAGTTTGATATTTTAACATCCTGAGTTCTAGGATATGATTGACTGTGACCATCTGATTTTTTTTTTCTTCTGTCAGATTTTGGAACTTGGAATCTCAATACCTTAGAAATTTGCAGCTCCTAGTTGTGATCTATTAAGCAATTGCAATTTGTTAAAGTGTCTGGTAATCTTGCCTATCATTCCTCATGATGTTCAGCTAGAGGCATTCTAACATTCCCCAAACATTTACTCAGCACCTGCTCTGTGTCAAGCTTAGTAAGAGATAAGGAGAGGAATCAAATGTGTGCTCTGGCCCTGAGGAGCTCATATCTTTAGTCTCATGCCCCTAGTCTCCTAAAATCACCTACCTCTGAGGTCTCAGAGTGTCAGGGGCCAAGCACAGAGGATTGCTGTCCTCCACACAGGTGATGGAGATAGAGAGCTAAGAGGTGATGGTTCCTAGATAGCACATGAATTCCAAGTGGGCCCTATAGCTGCAGAGATGAGAAAGCAAGACCAGCTTTGAGACATTCCCTGTTTTACTAACACTTAGTCAGTAGAGCTGACAGTGAGCTGAGGCAGAGGAGGCACATATTTCACATCAAAGGACAGTGATTCCTCTAGGCCCTAAGTTGTCAAAGCTGGAAGGGGGCAGAGGGATCATGTAGTGCAGCCTCTTGTTTTCCACAGAGGGAAAATTGAGACCCAAGAGAGGAAGTGGCTTACTCAGATCAAAAAAGAGAATTAGTGGAAACTCTATGCAAGTATGCGAAAGGGAATATGACGGAAACCCAGACTTTCAAATGGGTGTGCCAAATTAGTGTGTAAACCATCACTTTGACAATCATTACGTCGTTGTCTAGAATTTCCTATGGATTAAAGACACTACACCACCTTAGTTAAATGTAACTAATCCCCAGAAAAATTGTCAGATCTGTGTTTGTTTTTAAAATGTTTATTTTCTGTTAATTGGTATTTTACCCTAGACTTTTGTTCATCTCACAGCAAGGCAAATGCATTTCTACCTAATTTGGCTATGCTAACAGGAACAGTATCTCATCTAGTTCAGAATCCTCAGCACAGGGTAGGTACTCGAAACATTTGTTAATTTATGCATTGTGGTAACACAGTGGCCATTCTAGTCTGACAGGCCTGGTTGTGAGTCCCAGTTCTGTCACTAGTTCTGTGGCCTTGGGCAGGTTATTTCACCTCTGAGACTGTTTCCTTATCTGTGAAATGTGGTGATGAGGGTGTATGTATGTAAATACACACACACACACACACACACACGCTCCTTTAAAATAATACTTTGCAAGATTCTAAATTCCCAACGTGGTACCTGGCACATACACTGTTGGGATTCGGTTTTTGTTGTTGTTTTGTGGATGGAAAGGAGTGATTCTTACTTTTATTCTGTGTTAAATTTCAGAGCTACCATTGGGATCTAAGAATGTGACAATCTGGGCATTATCTCTGAGAAATACCTTAAACTCTTAAACAAACAAACAAAAATGTGTCTGTGATTTTTTTTTTCTGTCATTGATCACTCCTCATTCATGTCGTATCCCCACTGCCTTCTCCCTTTTTCTCCCTTTGCCTCAAAGAAAATTAATGAAGCCGTATAGAAAGCTCCAAGATAGAAGTGACCTTGTGCATCTTTAATTGAGGACAGAATTTGCTAAAAGTGCCTCCAAAAACCCACTAGTGGTTTACTTTACAATCTGTGTCCTGGCTAGACTGGCTATTGGCTGTATAATTTGTCTAGTTTTGTCTGGAGTCTTAGACTATTCAGCTGCTTCAGGGCAAAATCTTTTGGGGTGTCATTAAATGGGATTGATAATTGGCTTCTGATGAATATTCATTGTGACTAATGACTTTGGGCAAATTTTACACATACTATCTTTCTATTCTCCCACTGAGTGAGAGTTTGATAGGATCATTTCCTTCAACTTACACTTCAATTAAAACAGTGGTCGGCAAACTGCGGCTCGCGAGCCGCGGTTTGCCGCTCTGTTGACTAATGAGTTTGCTGACCACTGGGATTGGGGCTTAATCACAAGGAACAACAGCCTGTAATTATTGGAATCGAGAGTCTAGAATATTCACAATACCCCTTTGTTGATTACTATCTAAATTGTATACTTTCATTACTTTTAAATTTTGTATTCTGTAAGAAATGAACATAGGCCTTTAGGATCCTTATCTTTTAAAATAGGGTTGGTTTTAGAGTTATTTTTAAAACAAGTGGCTAATGATAATATACAAGACATAATATGGTATTTCTGATTAAGCATAGATATATCATAACACTTTTCTTGTGGTCAACTCAGCCACTTTTCCTAAGTAACGGTATACATTGTTTGTGCTATTGAATATTTGCTAAAAGAGTTCAACAATCCCCCCCCCCCGCCTTTTTTTTCTTAATCAGATGGGTAAATGCATTTTGTTCCAATTGCAGAGACTTGGCCCTTAGAAAAACCCCAATGAAAATGATGATCAAATACCTTAAAAGTTTGTTTTTCGTGAGAGATCAGAAATTTTAAAATCTTGGCATCCAGCTTGGCAGGGGATTTTTTTTTCCTTTTTGAGGTTAAGGAGACATGAAAAGAACATTGTATGAAGATAAGATCTCTGCCATTTTACCACTTGAAATAGGCTTTAGACTCAAACCAATTTAAGCTAAAAAGAGGCAGGTAATCAAGTTCTGTTTCAACCAGGAACGTTCTATTGAATGACTTTTTCAAAGAGAACTCCAAATGAATTATGTGATGATAACTTACATTTGTGTGGCACCTTGTAGGTTTTAAAGTGCTTTTATTTCTCTGATGTGTTGTAGAGTTATATTATGGAATGAATGGATGAATGAATTCATTGACTTGATTTTCCAAGAAATGGCATAATATCTTGTGTCTAAGCTTACTGGCATTGTTTTGGAATTTGAGTCATATACCCCACTCTGTGACATTCATGAAAATATTGGTCCAATACTATTAAAAGCCAAGCCACTAACTATCTTTAGTTAGGGGCATGTCAAAAGAATAGGGAGAACTATTCTAAGTAGAACTATTTTTTATTTATTCAAGAAAGATTGCATTAGCTGGCACTTACATATATGTTGCACACTGAGACCATGGAGAGGAAAAGAGAGACCGGTCTTTCTGTACTTTACAATGAGAGGACACACATGCATTTATAGCCCCATTGATAGTGGGGTGTATGCCCAGGAGAGCCGTGTGAGGAAGGTAGCACTTAGAGGAGTTTGCTCTGGGAACAAATTCAGGCCAGTTTAGAGGACCAGTGGAAAGAGAGAAAGAAGGAAAAGGAGTACATAACGCCTCCTACATCTGCAAATGCTTTATTCCAAGGATAAACTTGGAGAAGGCAAGAGAGATTGTGGCTGGAGATGCTGCTCTACATGTAGACTGGGAACTGGTGGAGACATGCCTGTTTCCGGTGTGTCCCCAAAGACTTCCGAGCAGGGTGTTACACGACGGGACCTGCACTTTATGTAAGAGTACTTTGGCAGCTAAAGGGTGGGCAGAAAGAGCTGGGGTCCAAGGCCAGTGTCACCCCCCAGCTTGACTTCAGGGTGGAATCAAAATAAAATTGGTTCATTTTCTACACTTTCAACACCCGCAAAGATTCTCATCTCTTCTAAAGCTGAAGAGATTAGTCATGTATAATATGACAGCTTCCTTTATATGGAAGCATATTAAAATGGTTTGAGAAGGCTGGGTTAAACCTACAAGCCATGGTGTGTCACTGGGAACAGCTCTAGAGAAGCTAGCTTGCTGGACCAGCTCCTGTTCATGACATGTACCTGGTTTAAAGAACAGTGTTGGGGGGAGAGATGGGGGATGGGGAGTAGCAGCCCTGGATTTAATACACAGCTCTCACAACTGTGAAACATCAGCAGAATATCCCATTTAAAGCTGTTCATGTTACACTAACCTCTGGGATTCTTTTAACTGGGCCTGGCACGTCACTCTTTCGCCACGTAAATGTCTTTCTGTCAACAAAGGCCAGTTAACAGCTTCCAAAAGAAGCAAAGTCCTCATGGGAACAGGTTTCCCAGAAACCAAAGAAACAAGACAGAGAGAAGCATGTGTTGTTGGCTTTTGTCACTTCATAGCCATATCTCCCAAGGTGTTGGTTTTTTCCTTCTTTCACTGTATTGAATCTTTTAGCAATTTTATTCCATTCTATCTTTGTTTCCAAAAATTTAATTATATAAAGTACTGATTGTATGATGTATCTAGCTCTTAAGGAAAAAAGGAATATGAAACAGGGGCATGTCAAAACAATAGGGAGAGGAAGGATTAGTCAGTTAACAGTGCTGGGGCCATTGATTAACTATGTGGAAAAAATAAATTCTCACCTCAGTCCTTAAACCTAAATTCATTCCAGATGGATTAAAGTTAAATGCTGGGGAAAGATTTGGGGGACTTTCTTAGTATAAAAGCAGTGGAAACCATCATGAAGGAATAGATTTTTCTATGTGTTAACTTAAACCTTCTCTTCACCCCAAAAAAATTCAAAGAAAATTAAATAAGGATGAAGTATTTTTTTCTAAAACATTGCAAAGGATTTTAGTGTCCTTTGCATATCTGCTGTTTCTTGCACATCAATTTTTAAGCATACTAGTACTCATTAGAAAAAGTGGCCTAGGAATAGGAAACAGACCATTTACCTAAAAAATATAGTCAAGAGATATAGGACAAGATTTTCAGCTTTAGTCATTCTTCAAAACAGAGGAATAAAAAAAAAATCAAGATAGATAAAGTTTAAAGCTAACTTGAGTCCAGTTCTTAGTGCTGGTGAGGTATAAGGGGACACTGTAGCACAGGGCTGGGCGAGTGTAAAGAGCTTCCATCCTTCATCTATTTATTATGTGAATGCATTTACTATGTTTATGTTTTTATATTTATTAAGTGCCTTAAAATATTTATAACTTTTGTCTCTGAATTCTACATCTAGGAACCAGATATAAAAATTATTGACCTGATCTGATTATATAACTTAATGGTAGAAGAGTGATTAAATATAGTATGGGGAATTTATTGAGTGGTGTTAAAAGATATGTTTTCTAAGAGTATTTAAAGATATGGGAAAATGCCAGCAAATAATGTTGACTTGAAGAAAAAAGAACATACTGGCAAAAAAAAAAAAAAGAACAAATGAACACTGTAGTTACAATAATCCTAATTTTATTAGAAAAGGAAATACAAGTGCATATGTATGTAATACCCCAAAATGTTAAATTATTTTCAGATGGTGAAGACTTTTGTTTCCTTTTATCCCTTTTTCCATTTTCTAAATTTTCTACTGTCATTGTGCATTAGCTTCATAATCAGGGGGAAAATAGATTGTTTTTTGAAAAGCAGGCTCTTATTAAATTTGAATTAGGGTGATTGAGTTAATTTATTTTAAATACTTTGAGAAGTATGTATTTAATTTTATTGCTCCACTCCAATAAGACAGTGTCTCACTTTGACTGCTAGTTCTAAGCCTCTGATTTGCTTCTCTTGCAGTTGACGGCCTGCATCCACGGGTCTGCCGCCATGCTCTACCCCATGTTCTGGCAGCATGTGTACATCCCCGTCCTGCCACCACACCTGCTGGACTACTGCTGGTAAGCCGCTGCTTTCCCCACCTCTGCTTTCCTTCTCCAGGAACTGTCATGGAAGTTAGGTCTGTAACTTGTAATGCAGTTGATGACTCTAAATGAAAAATATTAGCTTCTGCCGAAACCGGTTTGGCTCAGTGGATAGAGCGTCGGCCTGTGGACTGAAAGGTCCCGGGTTCGATTCCGGTCAAGGGCATGTACCTTGGTTGCGGGCACATCCCCAGTGGGAGGTGTGCAGGAGGCAGCTGATCGATGTTTCTCTCTCATCGATGTTTCTAGCTCTCTATCCCTCTCCCTTCCTCTCTGTGAAATATCAATAAAATATATTTAAAAAAAAAAGAAAAATATTAGCTTCAAAAATGAAATGCATTTTAGACCACACGATTGCATGGCCCTTCTGTTTCCAAACAGCTTTCATATATGTCATGGCATTCTTAAGAGTTCAAGTGAGCAGATAATACTTTTCCATTTTCCCATTTCTCAATTTGGAGAAACCAAAGCACCAAGTAGTTGTATGATGTTTTTTTTCCTAAGACAAATTAGAAATTGGTGACAAGAACAGTTGAGATCCCCAAAGTCTTCAAGTTTCAGCCATGTCCTGGCACGTTCTGTATGACTTGCTCTCAACTGTGGTTTGGAAGCACAAGCCAGACTTCAAACCCTCTGAAGTTTATTTGATGGGAATTTCAATGTTCAGTGAACTGTGTTTCAGTGGGAGGCAGGCAGGCTTTAAAGTCAGCTCTACCACCTTGGGCAAGTCACTTTGCTTATGACTTTGTTTCCTCATCTGCAAAATGAAGTTATATACTTAATCATATAAAGATGAAATGATATAATAGATGAAGGGACACCGTGAAGAAAAGCTGGCTCATGATGGGTGCTCAAGCATGTTTCTGCAGGAGCCTTGTCATCACCACTGTCTTGTCTCCAATAGATCACCAAGAAGACTGATTCAGATCCATTTTCCTTCTGAACAATTTATTTCTCCAGGGTAATGTGGTTAAAGAAATTGTCTCTTGACAGTTCAAGTCAGCAGAAGTTGATAAGGGAGCACTGTGCATATGTAGGAAAAGGCACTGCCTGCCAGAAATTGGCAACGTCAGGAGAAAGGGACCCATTGGTCAAAGTGATTGAGTACGGTCAGTCATAATTTTTGCTGGTTCTCTAACCATTTTGCCAGCCTGCCACTGAAAAGGTTCACCAAGGTAGCCAGCTCGTCCTGGGACCTTAAAGGCATTCCACAGCACTTCTAATTTTAATGTTGAGCTCACCCTCATCCCAAGAAGCCATGGATACAACCAAGATGCTGCTCAGGTCCATCAAGTGAAACTCAGCGTCCCTCTCTGGTGCCTAGCACTAAGTGAATCGGCTCATCTCTCCGCTCTACATCTTCCTTATCAGGGTGGCTCCTTTTATCCATGCCTTTCCCCTACCTCCTGTGAGATTAAGGGTCTTCCTCTGTTTAGACTTGCTGCTCCTTTTGAGCTTCTGAACCACTGCCATGTCTCTCAAAGGAAAGGCCCGTCTTTGCTATCCAGCACTGTTGTTGTTTGAATGCAAGATTGAGGGGCTGGCAGAGGCAGACGCAGAGGAAGAAGCAGGCCAGGGGAGTGGAGGAGAAGAAAGAACAAAATACACATCCAAGGAAGGCAAAGGGGAGATACTTGAGAAAAACAGATAGGAAAGGTCGAAAGGGGGCATATGTCTTCTAAGACAGAGTCACACAGTGTCACTCAGGCCTCTTGCCACCCCGCCCCTCACATACAACACCCTCACAGGCACACGGCCCTCATACTGACACACAGACACAGGTCCTTTCTCCACAGGCACATGTTCCAGGGGCCCTCACACAGAGGGAGATTCATAATCCCCACACACCTCACCCAGACATGTGCTCTAAGGGGAAACCTTAGGGTTCTCCCTGGAAGAAACTCACCTGTGTGTCTTGATGCTGTGCTTTAGATATGAACGCCCAGAGCTTCCTGTGTTCAGGGGTTGGTAATAATACAACTTTAGCTTTCTGTTATTTGGGAAGTTTTGTTTGCTAATTTGTTAGCTAGTTTAAACCCAGCAGCTTATAATCCCAGAACTGTGGAGAGGAAAATGCTCTGTCAGTAACATCAATGATCACAGTAGCTGCCAGTGGTGAATGTATCCTATGCCCCAGTCACTGGGCCATCTCCTTTGCATCGGTGATAGAAACCCGTAAGTTATTGGCTCACAGGCTGGTAAACCAAGACCACAAGAGGTTAGTAACTTGCCCGAATGTAGGTATTATATACTGTATGATTCCATTTTTATAAAAACAAACAAAATCATGGTGTATATATAACATAAAAATTAAATGTGTGTACACATACACACACACACACGGGCAGAAATCTAGAAGGAAATACACCAAAATGTTAACAGTGATTCATAATGGGGAGGAGGGGGAAGAATTCTGCATGATTTTTATTTTATTTTTCATATTTTCATATATTTCTATGAAGAAAGTGTGGTTTTATAATTGGAAAGTTTTACTTAAAAAAAAATCAGTGTGTATTCTAGCCAGTTTTTTCCAGCTGCCATCTCAGGTCCTAGCCCTCCTTTCTTATTTGCTTAGAGGATTTATTAGCTGTTTGACTCCTTCCTGTGGAAGCTGATCTGAGATCCTCTTTTCAATTCCCATCTAACTCTAGCTCCATGGAGAACTGGGTCACCAGCCTGGCTGAGAGCAATGACCCTGGCAAGTCTAACTTAGAAGAGAAGGCTTGTCAAGGAAGTGGCTAAGCCCTGTCAACCCAAACTTCCACTTCTAAAACTCACAGTTAAGGCCTGTATTTTTCTGAGCTTGAGTGAGTTTTGTGATTAGGTTCCATCTTGGAAGTTTCTGTTTGTGTGAACTTGGTCTCCTGGTCTCTTGTTTTCATGAAAGGACTATTTGACATTTGACCAAAGGATGATTACAGGCCGGTGGGGATTGGTATCTGTTGATTAACTGCAGGATGTAAAAATGATGAAGTAAATGACCCCAAGAGAAAAACAGGTCCTCCATTCAAGGCTTGATTTGATCACCTTCAGCCTGCTACCACTGATTTGGTCAGAAACTACAAATATCATGAAATTTGAGTCAATGCTAATAACTTGACTCTATTGTGCTCAGTGACTTTCACCACATTGAGTTTAATCCTTGGTGGTAAGAGTCAGCAGGGATAACTATCATTTTAAGTAAAGTGCTAGGAGCATGGAACATGTAAATTTGAAGGAGGTTTGTTCCTCTGCAGATGATTTAAATGTTAAGTACGTCCCCATGCAGGGGATACACGAAATGGAATCTGAAAACTATTATCTCCTGTAGAAATGAACTCTCAATTTACTCACTGCACAGGAAGGGCAGATTCTAGTCATTTTCACTGCCAGCAGGTGCCCTTTCTATGCATAATAGACTTCGCAAGTGTAATTAACACATGAGGACCACTGCTGCCAGTTTTTCTTCAGGTACATGCTGCTAGGAGTTTTCAGGACAACAGTGTAGTGTAGGCTGTAAGAGCTTTTTACAGTGTACTTGAAGATGAGGTGTTCATTGACTTCAGGACAAAGACTTGTTAAAAGAGGCTGAGCCCAGACCCTGCTGTTGGTAGCATAGGTCATGGTCCTTGAGCTCAGAGACCCCAAGAGCTGTCATGCAGCCTTTGGTAGAACAGAGGCCAGTAGAGCAAAGCTCTGGGATGCAGTGAGTAAATGGAAAGTATGATGCTGAAAACCTGCAATTATGTGGAAGACTTTAATTGCATATTCACAAATACAACAACCAGTTATCTGAGTTAACTTTAATTAGAGCTATAATCACGGATTTTAATTATCTGAATAAATCGATTTAGCACAAATGGTCTTCCCTAAATATTTCCCAACTTAATTTTTTTAAGTCTCTTCCCATTTCTGAAGAGGGTGGTAGAGAAAGCACCTGGGCTTTGGATTTAGACAGACCTGATTCGCATCTCAGTTTCATCTCTTATTAGCTGTGTAACCATTAAAAATGTATTTTGCACCTCTGATCTGCAATTTTTTCTGTAAAATGGGTTTAATTTACCTACTTTGAAGGAAGGCTTTAGGAATTAGAGATATTGGTCATCAAGTGGCACATAGGAGCCATTTAGTGAATGGTGGTTGCTCTTATCATGGTTATTACAAACATGGGACATGGATTTTGGTTTCCAGAGGGTTTAACTTGCATTAAACATTATTCTTGCTTCTGTAGTCTGTGAGCTCAGGGAAAAAGTTTATAATTCATCTTCTCTTTTTACCCCTCAGATTGTTTTTATTTTGATTTTTTTTTATTTAACTTGAGTTATTGTATGGTTGTTTTCATTTGCAGCTGTGGCATAAGAATGAAAAGAAAAGAAACAAAAGCAGATGGCAGAGAAAACGAAAGGAGTAAGACATTTCCAGCCCTTATGAATATTTAAAAACATGTGCTGCTAGTTCCTTTCTACTTTAGATCTGTGCCATTCTTCTAACTTTGAAAATAAAAATGAGAATGATCCCTACCTTGGCTGATGGCAGCCCTGACCTTGGCCAGTGTTGTCAGAGCCTTCCCACTTCTGGGACAGAAGGATTAACTTGCTGATGAGAATCAGCATTCCCTTTCATTAAAATAATCACTATCTATTGAGTCCAGTGTGTGTGTCAAGCTCTTTATAAACATTATTGCAAATCTTCAGAATCAAGGTATAAGGCAAGTATTATTAGCTCCATTGTATAGATTTGGAAATTGATGCTCAGAGGGGTTAATGACATACCCACTGTCAACATCTAAGAAATGGTAGAGCCTGAACTTGCAATCCAAGGCCACCTGATATTAAAGCTTTGTTGACAAACACTCCAAAGTGTTAGAAAAGAAGTTGTACCCATCACCAAGATTTTGTGAAAAAATTCTTGTAGGCTTCTTGATGACTTGCATTATGTAAACTTATGTTATCATTGATTAATTATTCATTCATTCAGCAAATATTTATAGAGCACTTACTATGTACCAGGCAATATGCTAATTAAATGTTGCTAATAAAAGGTCCATATGGTATTTCCCATGTAAATTCCCTTTTCTCCCTTATTTATTCAGAAGCAGTACTAATTAAGGACCACAAATCATTTCCCAAATTTAATTGTTTATTTGGGTTATTTTGGACACTTGTTAACACACCTTTGTGATAAAACATTTCCACATCAGATCAGGACAAGTTCTCGTGTTTCCCCAAAGAAATAGCCAGGTCAAGAGCCAAGTTAGTAACTAAGTTCTGATGCTTGCTGAGAGCATAGTTGAACCGAAAAGTTAAATCAGTTACACACAATTAAGGTTTGGATTTTGCATTTGTCTTTGTAAAATGCATTGTAGTTCCTGGCATTTATTTCCAGGTGACTCTGGAAGCCATTCTTCTACTCATAGTGGGCATACTTCGATTCTCTGTGAGAGAGACTCTGGTTCTAGGTTCTTTATATGTAGTGCATGTAGAATTCTGAACCAAACCCCCATGTCCCATCCTGTATTCCATCTAGGGTTCTTAGCAAACAATCTGAAATATGCCTGATCTCAGGGTGCACAGTCTACATGGGTGATGGGGCATCAGTCGACACAGCTGTGAAGTGACATCTGGATAATCAGATGGCTCCACTCCAATTTTTACCTTCATTGATGCCGTGAAATGTTGCATAGGGAATAAATTGCTAAAGTAAGTGGGATTGTTGATATTCTTGGTGGCAGAAATAGAATTCAATGAAGTGTGGTGTGGTGGGGTGTGGTGTGGTGTGGTGGAAACAAAACTTGGCTGTGGTTCTGGCTTCCCTGTTTATTAGCTTTGAGGTCACTGAACCTCTCTGAGCCTGCTTTCTCTTCTGTCAAGGAGGAATAGTAATTACTACTGACACAAAACAGGTACTCTATTGTAGGTACTATTTTGTTGTTAATGACTATATATGTGTTTATAGTCAATATATATTACTATGTATGTATATGTTTGTGTATACATATGTGACCCAGCAAAGTCCAGTTGAAATTCCCAACCCTGGGGTAGGATGGAAGTAGATAAGGTAGACAGGAGTGGCTGGCATTCTCTTATCTATACCAAATGCTGTGTTATGTAGGTTTTGTTAAAGATTTCCATTTTGTGGCAAGTACTCTTCCCCAGCTTCAGCAGCGATATTCCCATAGTGGTGCTGAGACTGGCAAGGTGTCCCTTTACCATGGGAATGACCCTTCCCCAGGTAAGGAAGGCAGTTGTCTGCAGCCTACCCACCCGATGGCCCTCCACCTCCTCTGCTGCTGCATCTAAGCATCAGGACCTGCCCTGCTGGTCCCACCCTCCAGACCCCCCGCTGTTGCCTGATGTGGGACAGGGCAGCAGGCTGCCTCCCCGGCCCAGTTTCTGACTAGCCTCCATGGGACAGAGCTGGCTCTGATCTCTGCTTTTATGACCAAGCCTGAGCCTGGTTTTCCATCTCTTGGGACACATTCCGTATGTAATTCCTCACTCCTCTCTGACTGGGAGCCTATCTTGAACCCAACACTTAGAAAACTCTGAAACTTCTAAGGCACGATGTGTGGTCTCAGCAGCAAAGACAGTCTAGATATGTTCCTGGTCACTAATAGAACAGGATCCACAGACCTTGTGATGCCCTCCTCACAAAAGCTGCAGCAGTGGAGGGCTTTTGTGATGTGTCCTGCCTCTGAGTTTGGGCACAAGGGAGGGTACACCAAGCACAAGCACAGGGCTAGGCTCAGAGTCATCTCTCAACTGGATTTGTTTTCCCCTTAAACAGTAACAGACTGAGAGGCAAAGAAGGAAATTGGATGCTGTGCATCTTGGCATGTGGCATGCCTTAGTCCTGGAACACAAAGAGAACATTTTTTTTTCTTATCACCAGTTGCATTTTCAACTTTTACATTTTTTTCGTTTTTTTGTTACTTTCTCTTTATTTTTCCATATATCTCTTTCTCTTTTTCTCTTCTTGTTTCTTTTGTACTTCATTCATTCCTGCATTTCTACAAGGGTCTCGTGGGCTGCTGGTGGCTGACATTCTGAGGCTTCCCTTTTGCAGCTGACTCTAGCTGTTATGGTTCTCATTGAACTCTCTGGGGCAACCGAGGGCCCCTTCTCCTGACCTTTCCTCTGTGATTAACTTCTCCTGCTCCAGTGGTCTTAGCCATGGAGCCCTTCCTGATGTTTTGCAAGTCTGTCTCCTTCTGGGTAGACCAAGGAGGCACAGAAGCAGGGGCTGCTCTAGGCTTTGATGTTGACCTTATGGTTTTCTTCCAGGCGTTATCTTTGTAACTCAAGTGATCATTCAGTTGAGTTCAGTGGCTGGAGCTCTAAAGACCTCTCTTCCAACCCCCAGAGTTATTACTCCACAAAGCCATAGGACCACACTCAGAGGGCATTGTCCTTGCTCTCCCCCTTCACCCATCAGCTCCAGTTGATATACACATGGCTCACATTAGCAAACCATCTCCAGTACCCAACTCCACACACTCCCAGCTCCTCCACTGTGGTGAGACCTGTGGTTCGGCTGCCAAAATTGCAGGTGAAAACTAGGCAGTCTCTGCCTCCTCTCCTAATCTAGACTTGCTCCTTTCCTCTCAGGGATCCTCATCCTCTGCTGTGGATCATAAATCGGGGAGGGCCAGTTGGAAAACAGGCAAAAAGTTGAACACCTTTTCCCCGAAGAAACCTTGATGAACTCATGGCATTTGCACCCCTTCTACTTTCCAAGCCGTGTTTTCTGCCTCTCACCAGCTGTGACCTTTGTCAGGTCACGTAACCTCTTTGAGCCATAGGTTCCTCTGTGAATTACGGAGATCAGGTTTGCAAGATGGCTGCGAGGATGAAATGAGGTGATCACAACACCTATAAATGTCCCCGCAGCAGGGACACACATACAGTAACGTGCTTGTTTAATGTCTGCTGTTACCCGTAAAATAGGCAGGAACCAGAACTCTCTTTTTCTCTTCTCTATCCTCAGACCACGTGGTGCCCGACACATAGTAATATTCGTTGGCTGTCTGACCAGCATATAGAAAACAACACATAATAAATGCATCATAAGATGTTAATTTTCTCTTTCCCCTCCCATTGTTTTTAAAAATTCAAGCGCCTGAGTGACTGTTTTCTTCTATGAACACCGTGAATCACGTTATGATACTAGTTCCCTCTTTGGCTTGGCAGCTGGAGTGCTCAGAGACAGATCTGTGGGCACCCAGCAGGTGTGCAGAACCTCACAGCACACAGTTGAAGTGCTAACCTCACCCCAGCTTGCATTTTTTTCCTTTGCCCCTATTTCTTTTCCTACTTTAATTGCTGTATTGAACATATTTATATAAACTACCTTAAATCCTGTCTGGGACAAAAAAGAGTATTGATTAATTCATTAAAGCTAGTAAGGCAAGTGTAGTTTTCTCCTGGCTATGAAGTGTCCACTTGCTATTTGATTTTTCAGCTATAAACATCAAATAACCATTTTTTTCTTTTTCTAAATATATTTCTATGATTTCAGAGAGGAAGGAAGAGGAAGAGAGAGAGAGAAACATCAGTGGTGAAAGAAAATCATTGACCAGAATCAAACTGTGAGCTCCTGGTTCATAGGTTGACACTCAACCACTGAGCCCCGCTGGCCAGGCCCATTTTTTTTCTTAAGTGTGACATAGTGGTTAAAAGAAGTTTAGCAAGAATAGCATAAGAGGCTTTGAAATAGAAGGATTTGGGCTGGAATCACCATCAACTGTGTCCATGCACAAGTTTCCAAGAATCCCTTTTTTAATCTGTGAAATGGAGGGTGTAGGCTGGATAATTTGAGGATGAAATGAGATGAGTTAGCTCAAGCCCCCCAGCACAGCCCTTGGTGTTTGGTGAGCGCTCAGCACGTATATTGCAGCCCCACTGTCCTTATTCTTCCTGCTCTGCACATGGAAACAGGAACCCGTCCACTTCTCCTGTGACTGACAATCTAAAATAATCACACAAATCAGATGTAACTTATGCCAAATGGACAGCCCAGATGAAAGCCTGTAAAAAGTGGGGCGTTAGCAACCATTGGGCACTCCGAGCCTGGGGTTTGAGGGGTCAGTTGGACTTAAGGGATGAAGGAGACTGAGGCCCACGAAGAACCCAAGGCAGGTTTAGAACAAGAAGTTCCTTGGTGAGGGAGGTGTTCGGACAGAGTGTAGAGGGGCTGGGACTGGCACAGCTGCTGGCCGGCCTTCAGGGAACAGGTTTGAAAGCCTTCTAACCTCCTTTCACTCCTCCTTCCCAGCCTGGCAATTGCTGGTCTGGGAAATAATAAGCTTTATCTTAGGAAAACAGACTTGGGTTCTAGTCTCAGTTTTGTCGTTTATTAGCTGTGTGACCTGAATGAGTGTTTAGCTTCCCAGCCTTCATTGCTTTTTCTATACATTGGTGGTAGTAATAGTATCCCCTCATGCTGTTGCCTGGAGGATCCACTGAGAAAATGCTGTTAGCCTAGTGCTGGCAAAGGCACAGTAAACAGTGGCTACTCTCCCTGGCTCCCTGTGCAACAATGGCCGTTATAGTAGCCTGTAGACCATCTCTCTGGTCACTTTCAGTGAGACCAAAGCTGTGGTTATTTGTGTTCTCCAACACGATGTGTTGAATGCTCTTTATTCTTGTTCTTTCTCCCTTTCTTTTGTCCTTGAACCTCTCTAACAATGCCAGGCCTCGTTATTTCAGAACAGAATTTAAAATGCTTGGACAAGCTGTGTTTACACTTCTGTTTCTTTCCAAAAAAAAAAGAAAGAAAAGAAAAGAAACTCTCAAACAAGTAAGACCTGTTTCAGAGTTTTCCTTTCCTTGAAAATGGTGAACTGAGGAAAGCCTTGTGGGATCCACTTTGCCCATCAGGATATTTGGTTAAGAAGGTGGTGTGCCTCAGAAGTAAGATGGGTACTATGATGTGTAAATTATAATGCTAACTATGCATTTATATGAGAAGAAAAACAGTGGATCTTCCAAATCCCTGGGCAGCTCTAAACTAGTTGCTTTCTGAAGTAGAAGAGGTGTTGCTCACCTGGGGGCCTGGGCCCTCCTACCTCTACCCAGACTTATTAATGGCCCTGCAGTCCCCTCCCCTCCTTGTCTCAGGAAGCTGTATTTTATGTATTTGAGCAGCCAGTGTTCTTTTTTAAAATTTTTTAAAATTTCACCCGACTCTTTTCCAATTAGTTGCTGCTCACCTCAAGGGAATATAATTAAGAGCACTCAAGTTATCTGGAGGAAAGGAATTAAACAAATTGTGAAAGTGCCGTAATAATGTACGGGGACTGCAGCGCCATTAATAAGTCTGCAGCATCCATATTCATGCCTGGTCATTGCTAGGAATGAGCTCATGCTGTAGGACTTACCTGGAAGAGAAATGGTGTATATTCCACGCCTAGAGTTCGTAAGATTGGGTGAATATCTCCCTTGGTAAGAAGCCCTGCCTTCTTTCCTTTGGCTGAAGTACTGAGTGTGCTGCAGGGCACCTTGAACACAGCATGTGCTTTCAGTCTGACAGCCCTGAGTTTGAATATGGCTCTACTATTTGCTAGCTGTGTGATGTTGGGCAAGTTACTTTACCTTTCTGAGCCTGTTTCCCATTCTGAAAATGTGGAAAGTAGTGCTACCTTGAAGACTTGCCTTGAGAATTATGGATAAGTAATGCATTGAAGCAGCTGGGTTATAGTAGCTCAATAAATATTAGGTTCTTTTCCCATTAAGAGGATTCAAACTGAACATACATTTCAGGTAAAGGTCATCATATTGTCACTGCTTGACACCAGCAATGGAACCCCTTTCCTTTGTAGGAGAGAAGGGAAAAAGAATGGCTTTTACTTTTCCAGGATGTAATTGATGAAGTCAGTGGAATAATTCCCAGAGAGCAAAGGCCTAGTACAGATACACCGTAATCTGCTATTCAGAGGTGTATAGAGGTATCCCACAATCGCTGTTAGCCACAGAGTTGTTGTGACACAATTGTCATGGCTTGCCTATGCATGGACCTGGTCATATTGTTAATATTATCACCACTTTAATGATGTGTGTTATTGGTTCTGTATATGTTGTGTCTAACTGTTGTTTAAAATGTCTGCAAAATTGCACTCAGATTCTTCATTGAAATATGAAGTTGCTGTGAATGCTGAAAGATCCCAGAGCAGAGAATACAGTGGGGTTTTTTTGCTATTAGTGAAAAAAATATTTGCATTCATATTTTCTTGAAAAGCAACAAACAAGTTCTTTCTGGGACCTAATAAAGGAAGATAGTTTTTAGTAGATTAAGTTTTATTATGATTTGTTACGGAGATACCCTTGGGAAAACGTGGACATTGATGGCTCTGAATCAGAAAATGATTCAATTGAGTCGGACTCTGAATGTGAAGAGCTTTTTTAGGAATAGCTTAATTCATTTTGCTCTATTTTCCTTTTAATGTATACCAAAGAGTGATAAGTACTTTTGGAAATTTGTCATCCTACAGGATAAGAAAGTAATAAATCCGTTTACTTGGTAGTTTTTGCCTTCTTGGTAGTACATAAAATCAAGAGTAAATGCCTGGCCAGAGTGGCTCAGTTCGTTGAGCATTGTCCCATGCACTGAGAGGTTGCCTGTTCGATTCCCGGTCAGGGTACAAACCTGGGTTGTGGGTTTGAGTCCCCAATCAGGGAGCATATAGAAGGCAACCAATTAATGTTTCTCTCCTCTCCCCTCCCCTTCCTTCCTCCCTCTAAGCATGTCCTCAGGTGAGGATTTTTTTCTTTAAAGAGTAAATGTTGCCCTCTGAAGAAAGTGATTAGCAACCCTACTGAACTCAGTAAGTAGAGAGGTGACAGGGGAGTGTGCTGGGAGTAAGAAACCCATGTGTAGAGAGGATGCAGGTCTAGCACCCTACATTCATCATGGAGTCTCAACCATCCTCACCAAGGTTTGCCACTTACACATCAGAACTGGGCAGAAACAGAAAACCATTCTTTTGGTAATAAGAGAATGGGTCCAGAGGTGCCAGCCATGCCAGAGGCTCAGAAAGAACCCATTTGGACATAATGATAGTCACTTACTGAGCCTACCATGTGCTGTTCCTATGGTAGGCACTTTATTGATTATCTCTAATCCCTGCAACAGTCCTGAAGATTTCCACTGGGGCAGGTACTGCTGTTTGAGAAAACACACTGCCAAAATATAACAAAAGATGTAACAAACAGTCCTGCCCTTTGACTTAGTGATTCCATGTTTGGGGATTTGTGCACATGAAGTTGTTTGTTTTCATTGAATGTAACTTACAATGAAAAGATGGAAGAGACTTAATTGTATAATTGTAGGAATAGAGTTCAATAAATTATGTACATCTATACTTCGTGGAATATTACACAGTTTTAAAAATAATAATCACAAATATTGTATAAAATAAAGAGTAATATGCAAATTGACCGTACCTCTGCTTACCCACCAGCCATGCCCACCAGTCACACCCACCAGCCAATCAGGAGGGAATATGCAAATAAACCCAACCAAGATGGCTGCAGCCACAGAGAGCAGGAGGGAGGCTTGGGTTTCCCTGGCAATGGAGGAAGCCAAGCTTTCCGCCTGCCCTTGCCGGCCCAGGCCTCCACTCAAGGCTACAAAGTTTCAATGATAGAAGATAAAGCCCAACAGAAATGGCAGCAGCCACGGAGCTGGAGAAAGCAGGAGGCTAGGATTGCCCGCGGCGATGGAGGAAGCCAAGCTTCTGCAGCCCTGGCCTGCTTTGGCCTCCGCTTAAGGCTACAAAGTTTCAATTATAGAGGATACATAAATCCCAACAGAAATGGCTGCCACCATGGAGTGAGCAGAAGGCTTGGCTCCACTCCAGGCTACAAAGTTTCAATTGTAGAAGATAAATAAATCCCAGATCTCAGGGCCTCTGCTTGGGTTGCTGGGGGGTGTGGCCGGCCTGCAAACCACCATAGGCCCCTCGCCCAGGCCACCCCACACACCAAGGGAACCCCCACCCTGATCCGGGACACCCTTCAGGGCAAACCACCTGGACCCCACCCATGCACCAGGCCTCTATCCTATCTAATACAAGAGTAATATGCAGATTGACCATCACTCCAACACACAAGATGGCTGCCCCCATGTGGTCAAAGATCCTGCCCCCATGTGGACACAAGATCCACCACAAGATGGCCAGCAGGGGAGGGCAGTTGGGAGAAACCAGGCCTGCAAGGGAGGGCAGTTGTGGGCGATCAGGCCAGCAGGGGAGGGCAGTTGGGAGGGACCAGGCCTGCAAAGGAGGTCTGTTGGGGGCGATCAAGCCTGCAGGGGAGGGCAGTTAGGGGTAACCAGGCCTGCAGGGGAGGGCAGTTAGGGGAAAACAGGCTGGTAGGGGAGTAGTTAGGTATCAATCAGGCTGGCAGGGGAGTGGTAGGGTGATCAGGCTGGCAGGCAGAAGTGGTCAGGGGCAATCAGGAAGGCGAGCAGTTGGGAGCCAGCAGTCCTGGATTGTGAGAGGTATGTCCCAGATTGGAGAGGGTGCAGGCTGGGCTGAGGGACACGCCCCTCCCCCGCACAAATTTCATGCACCGGGCCTCTAGTACAAAAATAAAAGTAGTTGTGTTAAGATGACATGATAATGGGTGAGTGATTTTTTCCCCAAGAAAAACTTCTCTCTGCAATAAGAAGCCATAGAAAACAGGTTTCAAAGAAAACGAGTCAGTAGCAGCAATGACTATTGAGGTATATTGAGAATAGAAATTGTTTCAGAACACACCTAGAATTACCTAATTACATATTTACTACTTTGAGATATTAAGGAGATTCTGGGTTTCTTTCTTTCTTTCTTCCTTTCTTTCTTTCTTTCTTTCTTTCTTTCTTTCTTTCTTTCTTTCTTTCTTTCTTTCTTTCATCTTTCTTTCTTTTGTTCTTTCCCTTCTTCCCACTTGGAATTTGTAATTAGTATATCTGCAGAGCAAAAATGCAGTAGATTCAGGGAAGTGTTTGAGGCTTTATAAGCAAATGACGACAATGTAAAAGGTATTTGTCTAAATTTGCATTCGTATAAAACATGGAGCTGCTATGATTACAGAATAAATGTGTTTTAAATATTTTCTAAATACAGAACTGTTGCAGCCCTAACAATACTTGGCTAAGAAACTACATTTCTATGATAGGCCATTGTTACTCCTTGGAAAATAATTGGGCTTTAAAAAAGGCCCACTTACCAATACTGAGGAATGCGTCCACTTTGTCCCTTCTTGCATCTGTAGACCTTTCTGTAAGACTCCTTCCTCTCTTTTGGGATATCCTTGTTTTTTATTGCAGGACAAAAGGGCATGGCATGAAAACCGCCATCTTTAAAATTCTAGAAAAGATTTCTTTTTTAGATAAGAGCCTGTGTTTGTGTTGAATTGAGTCTTTTGCTGTACGTATTTATTTTCACCACTTTCTCACAATTGTTGGAATGTTTTTTTCTGTGTATTAATTCATTGATTGGAATTCCAGTTTAGAAATGCTAATTAAAACTCAGGGTCATTGGTCAATTGCATTATCAAATGTAGGAGCTAGAAAAGTTGATAAGGTTTGATTAAACATTATGGATTTTTTTTCTCCCTTCTGTGTGTTAGGCTCTGCTCTGGACACATTAACAAGTGGCCATTTTTCTGGAATTCTGCACTCTCCCTGCTTCCTTTCATTATATTAGGCAAGGTTCCACTAGATGAGACATTTGTAGTCCTAAGACTTCCTGCCAGGGTTCAGACTTTGTATTTTTGACATTGAAGCTGTCCTTTTCCTGAAGCTACTTAATTAGAAACACATTCATTTCAGTGTACACTGGAAAAAAACTTGGACAGCAGAGCCAGGCACACTGGGAAGTTTGAGCATTTGTGTAGCTGGCAGCTAAACTAATGGTTTACAGTTTAAGGGGGGAAAATATCGCAGGGCATTTCCTTGCCCTTGGAAGCGAAGAGAAGCTGAATGTGCACAGCAGATACCTATTTTTAAAAGAGAGAAGAGGAAGAAAGAAAAAAGACAACCCCACTTTCACTGCAGTTGTGTGTGTAATTCTTTCTTCAGCTATTGTCAAATACAAAAGTCTTCTAGGAGAATAGTTCCCAAACTATGCTGCTAATATTCAAGTCTGTTTTACAGGCTCCCAAGATATATTACTGCTGAGATCATAGTAAGGAGGACATTTTATATTCTGGGGAACGATTTTTGCTTGAAGAATTTTATTTGTCAAATGGTAATGAGGGAATTGTGCCCTTTCTTATTTTTAAATGTTTGAGCAATTTTAAAATGCACAACTGATGTTTTAGAACCTTCATTGCCTATCCATTGCTTCACGATAAAAGCCTGAACTCCTTAGTATTAAATTGGAAGCAAACCTCTCCTTTCTCATTTCTTACCACTCCTTGTTTCCCCAACCCTGTCTCCAAAAAAGCCAGCCTGCAGGTCTCCCCACTCTCCCAGCTGCCCCAGAGGAAAGGTACCTGGTCACCTCAGTGAGCCAGATATCTTATCTCCAGGCTCATAAAATACCCTTTGCACCTTTCACAGGATGTATCACATATATATGAATCACACTGGAGAGACATATAGAAAAATTGCCAGTCGCTCCTTCCCTCCCTACTCCTTGACCTCTATCCCCTACCCCCAAGAAAAAGGTCGTGTAGGAGGTGGGCCTGGGGATTTTAGGTTTGGTATTACAAAATCTGTATGGCACAGAGGAAGACACTTTGAAGTCAAATTCTAGGTTTTCCATTTACTTTGCTCTGTGGCATTAGATAAGTGGTTTAAACTCTCTGGACCTGTCTCCTCATTTGTAAAATGGAGATAATACCTACCTTGTATGGTTATTGTGTGGATTAGGAAGATAAATTTGAGCTTCCTTATATAATGCTCAGAACATTTGTCATTGGTAAGTAACGTCATAAATGATAATGGCGGGGCGGGGAGTAAGGGGAGAGGGGTACACAGAATCCTGAAACCAAAGAAAGTCAATCCATGATGCCCAGGCTTTCAAACTTTTGGAATTGGGTTCTGGTCTCCTGCTCAGTCTCCAACTTAGGAGCCCATCGCCCTGTGAATGAAGTCATTGGAAGGGGCTTTGTGAATTGTAGTGTCATCCAGTGGTCTGTGTGCAGCTGGGGAGGAGGTGCTTACTGGTTGGTATCTATGTGCTTTTTCAAATCAGAGTGGACAGTTAGATCACATCTCTTGATGGCAGAAGGAAATAGCAAATAAAAAATCATTCTATATTCAACCTTGTTAACTGCTTTTCCTATTATAATTGTGGCAATAATAGTTCCCATTTGTACCAGGAACTGTACTAATCACTCGATGTATATTTTCTCTCATTCTGATAGCAGCCTCTACCAGTTTGCTTCTAAGATCCCATTTTAAAGATGAGGCAACTGAGACCAGGCAGTTGCCTAGCTGCTATTTCAGGGATTAACGCCAGAGTCGGTTCTTCCTGCCACCTGTGCGGCTTCCAGTGCTGCCTGCATTTTGAAATTCTTCTGAAGTTTCTAGGCTTGGGAACAAAATGTCACATTAGGATTTTTGTTGTGAAAGGAAATGTAACTGTGCATACGTTTATTAAAACAGTTTTTCTCCAAATAGTGAACCATCTGTAATTTTCTGTCGGAAGCAACAGACATTAAAGCAGCTGTGTGTCTCTGTTTCTCTTCACAGTGCTCCCATGCCCTACCTCATAGGAATCCATTTAAGTTTAATGGAGGTAAGTTGGCGCCTTTCCTCCCTACATCTCCCTACTTGGCCGTTTTGTTTTGAAAAGACACAGTGTGTGGATTCACAGCTCTCCACGTGGGAGCGTGTGGAAGCAGCGCTTGGTACACAGTGCCCTCTCAGGGGCACGGAGCTGAGTGGTCCATTTAGACCAGTGGTCGGCAAACTGCGGCTCACGAGCCGCTGTTTGCCGCTCTGTTGACTAATGAGTTTGCCGACCACTGGATAGGGGCTTAATCACAAGGAACAATAACAGCCTGTAATTATTGGATTCGAGAGTCTAGGTCAGTGGTTGGCAAACTCATTAGTCAACAGAGCGGCAAACCGTGGCTCGTGAGCCGCAGTTTGCCGATCACTGATTAGACCCTTTCCCTGGGCCCTTGTTCCCAGTGTTTGTCCTCTCTGCATGGAGATTGTCAGTTTTTATGGGTGAGGGAGCGAAATTCCAAGAGGCAGGAGGAAAAAGGTCCTCAAGAGTTTGAACAAGGGAAGGGAAATGATTTGCCTTTCAAAATGATGTTTATTCTAAACTACTACAACAGTATTAGATTTTTTTATTGTAGAAAATATGGTATAAAAATATATAGAAGTGTAAAGAGGAAAATAAAAATTATCCACAATTCCATTATTCTAAATTCAACCAGTTAGCATTTTACTGCTCTTCCTCCTGGTCTTTATTTTATGAATATTTATTTTGTATAAATGTACTTAGTTGACATGTGTTTTATATATAATTTTGTTATTATATGTCACTTAATATTATGGCATGGGGATTTCAACATGTTTTTATTCTCAATAAGAATAATTTTCAGTTTGCTACCTGTCATTCCACTGTTTGGATATATCACAACTTAACCATTTTTCTGTTACTCTAGGACAGTGGTCGGCAAACTCATTAGTCAACAGAGCGGCAAACCGTGGCTCTAGGACATTTAGGTTGTTTATACTTTTTCACTAATATAAGTAGCATTTCAGTGAACATCTTTATGCATAAGGTTTTATCTGCATTTTGACTTAGTTTCTTAGCATAGAACCCGTAATGTAGAAATGCTTGGTCAAAGCTATGACTGATGACAGATTGCTTTCTGCATGGCTGTACCAATTAGATAGCAGTTCTTTTAAAGGACTTATCTGGGCTTTTGTGAGTGCCATTGATTTGTAGATATGAACCCCAAGCTTTTCCCTCCTCGGGAGAGAGCTTAAATTGGTACTAGAGCAAAATGGGGTGGGAGTTGGGGGGCTTGCCTATTTTGCACAGGAGATAAGCTCTCAGCGGGAAAATCTAAAGCCATATCCGTCTGTGATGATGCTTTGCATGTCTTAAAGGAAGTGCTACTTCTCTTCTTCTGTTCCCTTCATTTCACGTCGACGAGGACCACCTGCTTCTTCGCTAACTGTTGCACACTGTGCTATTGTGCTTACGAAAATGAAACAAGTTGGTTATCGAAAAACCTGTTTGTTTGACATTGAGAATCTTGATCAAAATAGACCACAGAAATCTGCTCAAATTTCTAATTTGACAGGACGGCCATGTGGCTCCTACATTCTGTTAACAGTTCCTCCTTGTCATCACCCAGCCCTGAGCACATACAGTACACAGTTTATGGACTATCTTGGGTGGTGTATTTAGATCAGATTGAAGAGGTTTTTTGGGTGTTTTACCTTTGTCAAATTTGGGGGTGTATTTAAAGCTCCTGTGTGAAAATTTTAAATTGAACACCTTCTAATAGGCCGTTAGTGCCAATTGTTATAGAGTTTGAAACACTAATCTAAATACCATTTGGTCTATTGGAGTGCACAGCTCCTTTCTGCCTCTCCTCCTGCCCACCAGACTGTGCTAGCAAGGCTGTATCAGATTCCTTTCATTCCCGTTAACATCAGCATTGTCCAAGTTTCTAGTTTCTGCCTGCTTTTCTTCTATACATGCCCTCTAGTCATCTTGTTTAGGGCTTTCTGTTTCAGCGATCAAGGTAATGTCAATCACTCTCAGCTGTGATTCTAACTAGCATGGCTCTCTCTGAACACAGGTCCAAGCGTTTCAGGTGCCAATTGAACTTCACCTAGGTTTGCTACGGATGTCTCAAACTCAGTGTTACACTCCATCACTCCCCTTCCGGTGTTCCCAGTCCCTGTGAATGGTACCCATGCCTGCAAAGTCACCAAAGTGGGACGCACTGAGCATGGCTGAGTGCTCCTCTTCCTTGTTCTTTCCAAATAGGTGCCAACTCTCTGACATGTCTCTCGCCGTGTTCCTTCCTTACTGCCTTCATTGACTTTTTATTTGCTTTTCCTGGATTCTTGCAAAGCCTTATTCATTCATCTGCTTAGCAAAATGAAAGCCTCTTGGGTTCCAGACATTTTTCTCAGTCCTGGAGGTATGAAGGAAAATGTAAAATCCAGTTCATAGTCCCGGCATTTAGTGGGTTGACTTCTACTGTCTCACTCTACCTTTAGTGGCCCTCCTTCCAGTCTTGCTCTGCACCGCCCCTGAGTCTGCTCAGTCTCTTTGCTGCTGCCAACCCTGCTGTCCTCTCAGTGTCCCTTGTTAGCCAGTGTGCTCACTGACCTAGCCATCCCCGCCTTCCCATACCTCTGCACGGCTAAGCCCTGCCCTGCTCCAGCTCTTTCAAGAAATCCTCCCATTTTGTCATCGTCTTTCCCTTACTGTCCCTCTTGCTCTGGGTGGTAGCTGTTTGCTTCCCCACCTCTTCGCCATCCCTTGGAGCATGAGTTGGGAACAAGGACTTTGTTTTGTTTATCGTGGTATCCTCGGCACCTGTCAGGGCACCAGGCAGGTGCTTTCAGAAAAGAAGGATGAGTGAGTACCTGGGAAGCTGAATTCGGAGCACATTTAGAGCTCCCCAACAGGCATCAAAGAACCCAGCAAAGATGGACAGAGTACCTTATTTTACTTGCATACAATTGTAAGTAACTTAAAACGAGGCCTTTTGTTAGTAAAACATGTGCAAAATATGCACAATTTTTTAAACTAGCACTTGGGATGGAGTTTTGCACTTAGGTGAGTGGGTGTGAGTCGACTCTGCTCAGCCTTTGAGAGGCTTTAAGTGAGAAGATTCGGGAAGCACTGGCCAAGATAAATGTTAGTCCTGTCAGTTAGCTAGAGTAGGGAAGAATTTGCCTTGCTGAACTCCTGCATGGTCAGCTCTAAAAAAAAAAGAAAAAGAAAAATAGTAGTAGCCCACACTTGAAGCCAGCTAAGACACTTTCTGAACAAAGTAGCATTTCCTGGGTGTGCTGGGCAACCATGAACTTCCGGTCTTGGAATTTAGTCTTCTCATCGCCTCCTGTGGATTTAACTCAGACTTGGGGCGCTCTAGTCGTGCTTTTTGGTTGGGTTTATGTGGTTCTACTATCCCAGTGGTCGGAAAACTCATTTGTCAACAGAGCGGCAAACCGCGGCTCGCGAGCCGCATGTGGCTCGTGAGCCACAGTTTGCCGACCACTGTACTATACCCTTCAAATGAGAGGGCTACTTCATGTGAGATTTCTCCCAGGAACTATGGGCTGTAATACTGGGGGAGGAGCTCGTACCTCGGGCCACAGGAGACCTGTCTAAGGAAGGAGCTGGGGAAGGCCCATCTCCTCCCACATTCTAGTTTTCTTACTGGCAATTCAGCAAGAGGCTTATTTTTGACTGTCTTGTTATTTTTTTCTTGAAAGCTATAGGCACCTTATTATGCCTTTGCATATGTGCCAGAATTTTTTAAACTTCAAATGAATGTGGCAGATGTTCATAAAAGTTTAGAAAAAGCTACCATAGGAAGACTTTTTAACCATTTTTATGACACTCAAATTTGTTTTACAAAAAGAAATATAAGTTATAACCTACTGTTCTCATTTGAAAAAAGGTTATTTTGGGGAAAGACCTAATTCTAGTCTTTATGCTCTTAAAGGATGCCCTTTGCTGTTAAATGGTAACCTCGTCATCTTAAAGAGTCTGCCTTCCTTCTAAAGTGGCACGTATATAGCTCATCATCATTCTTATCCCTCCTTCTGCCTTTTTATATCGTTCTCTCATTTAAGCAAACATTAATTGGAGTCTAGTGGTAAGTTAGCAAGATAGCCAAGGATATTGGCATAGACCTAGTTTCTTCTTGGAGAGAATGATCATGTTAGCTGGCAGCTAGGAAATATCAAAATGTGGCTTGATTACACAGTGACTGTTTCCTTTTATTCTCTCGACCTCAGTTTAGTTTAGGAATGTTTCTGTAGGCCCTCTTCTGTGCCATGTCTGGTAGCAAGAGCTTCTCCTCTTTGATAAATGAAGACCTTCCTTTCTAAGCCTCACAAACAATGCTTGGTGACAGGCCTCAGAGTGACATCAGGGTATTTTATATCATTCCTGGTGACACAAGGGTCAAGAAGGAGGAGGAAGAGGTGGTAACAATGACACAGTTCCAGACAGAGGCTCAGGTTTGTCTTAAATGAAACTCCACCTAGACACGAGGGGCAGTGAGGGGAGCCGGTCAGCAGGAGGGTTCGGGATTCTGGCTCCCCTACCTCCTGCTTGTGTGACCTTAAGCAAGGTAATTGACCTCTGAGCTTTTTTCTCACCTGTAAAACGAGGGCAATGGCTATACCTCCCCTGTAGGATTGTTGGAGGATCCGGTGAGATAATGGTTATTGGGTGCCTAGCACAGTACCTGGCACCTAAAGAATTCAACAAAGGCCAACAATCATTGCAGTTTTTATTTTGTCAATGGCCTGAAAGCCACTTCCATTATTAAGTTGATGGCTTTTAAATTGTGTTTCAGGGACTTTTAGGTTCCAGGGACCATTGTCATCATTCTCATTTCCTAGGGAAAGAGAGTTCGAACAAAATTGTTTTGTGCCTGCCCTGTCTCCTCCATGTTTGCAGGGCTGGAGGCATTGTACCAGGGATGGGTGTGGCACTTTTGTAGAACTTGGTAAATTTACTAACAGTCCCCTGCTTAACCACCCCTGCTGTAAACAAGGCATGGTACTTTATCTCTCTGTACCTTGGTTTCTGCGTCTGTTATAGCAGTCAGTACCCACCTTTTAGGATTGTGACGAGGATTACGTAAATGAGCCCTGAATATGTCCAGCATAGCCCAGTGTCTGGCCTGCAGTAGGTGTGCAGTGAGCATCCCTTCCACAGTCATGTTTTGAGAGCCTTCTGTGTGCCAGCCATGGCTTCGTACTAAGAGTCTATATACAATAGTGAATGTGACATAATCCCACCTTCAGAGAGGTATGTCTAGAGCAGGTGTAAACAAGTAGAAAGAATTGCAGTGAATTTGGGATGCCATAGGCTCTGGTAGGACAGACACTGAACCTGGCCTTGTGGGCTGTGCCTCTCCGAGGAAGGGAATGCCTAAACTGAAATCTAACATAAATAAGAATTCAGCCAAAGGAACAGGTAGCGGCATCTACAAAGACTTAAAGTGTTGCCCATGGAGTTTTCCAGGAAGTATGAGTAGTTCAGTGTCTGATAGGAACATAAGTATGAAGGGAGAGAGGAGAGCTGAGGCAGGCAGGCAAGGGCCAGCCATCCAGGGCCTTGTAAGCCGTGTTAAAGAGTCTGAACTTTATAGGGCAATGGAGAGCCATTGAAGAGTGTAAATAGGGGAGGGACATGGTCAGGCCTTCTCCTTCTGGGCCATTAGAAACCCAGTCCTTCCATATAAAATGCTTGGAAACTGCTTAACCATGTTAATAAAGTAAGTTGATATTTGTAAAGATCAAGGTAATTCTTAAGTAAATTACACACCATGACCACATATATAAAATTCAGATGTGTTAGCGTCCCAAACCCAAGCTTCCGAATGGTTCCCTTGCTACTAAGTCGTGGCAGAAGTGTTTGTAGTGATGGCTTTCTTCGAGGTTTTAAGCACCACTTTTACTAGATTCTGACTTTCCCTCTCTGTTTCCAAGTACTTTTTATGAATTAGATATTTTTTTCTACAGCCCAGTTTGAGGATATAAATTTAGGCTATATACTAAGTGATAGTTCCAGGCAGTAGGAACAGGGGGAGTGAGACCCAGGTACCATGTGTGCAGGCTCACTACCTCTCCCCGCCCCCCCCCCCCGCGCCCCAGGGCATTTTCAGGAGGCCTGTTACGGGTGCACACAGACACAGGATAAGCTCACAGCATTAGTATCTGGGAAGGCTTAGCTGGGGCTCTTGGAGCTAATTTTGCAGATGCACCAACTGCTTACAACAGCACCGAGCCACCATCCAGGCACAGCATCCAGGTGCCGAGTCAAAGTTCCTCTTGGTTTCTGGGATCCATATCTCCCCAACCACCCAAGGCAAAAATCTTTAATCCTTTGTTTGATCCTTTTTTAAAACAGCTTCATAGTGAGTGAAGAAGAGTGTTTCCTGCTTGCCATTGTACCATTTCCTTGCAGGACTCCACAGGTAGATAGTGGTAAGATGCTGTGATTGGTGCAAAACTCTGAGCCGTAATTATATTTCCTTATCAGTGGTGACTGGTTTATGTGTCCTCACAAGAATTAAAAAATTCTTTATTTGCTAGTGCTAATTAATCATATTCCTGCTTTACATGATTAATTTGCATGAAAAATTCCACCTGATAGTTTCAGTCATAGGTTCATGGAGAGAGCTTCAGCAAGAAAGGGAGAGGGCTGGCAGGAAACTGACATGTGAGTCCTTGCTCAATCCAGACACTGTATCAGGTACTTGACCTGTTTCAATTGTGAGCATTTCTCAGAATCTCTTAGGAGCTAGCCATATTTGCAAATGGGGGAGCCCAAGGCTCAGAGATGCAATATAAATAGCATCCAGGCTCTCAGCCCTCTGAGCCTCTGCTCTGTGCACCCTCCCGTCAGGCTGTGTGGATTATGCCAGTCCTCCCCAGTCCTGGGCAGAAAGGCCCCTCTTTTGCCTGAGCTTTTCCTTCTCAGCGTGGCCTTAGTGTCATGTACTGAGAGCTGAGGTGAGGAAAGGGAGCACTCGAGTCTGGCAGCCTCCTGTTTCTCTGGAGAAAAGCTCTGCACACACTTGTGACTAGGGCTGGGTTACTTAGCCTCTCCATGGCTCCATTCTTTCATCAGAAAAATTAAGATTATGTTATCCATCTCAAAGAGTTGTGAGAATTAACTGACATAGTGGACGTGAAGAGCTTTTTAAAGATGCTATACAAAACGTTATTCTTCCCAGTTGGTAATCCTATCTAATAAAAGAGTAATATGCAAATTGACTGTACCTCCGCTATACCCACAAGCCAAGCCCACCAGCCAATCAGTAGTGAGTATGCAAATTAACCCAACCAAGATGACTGCAGCCACTGAGAGAGCAGTAGGATTGGGTTTCCCTGGCAATGGAGGAAGCCAAGCTTTCCGCCTGCCCTGGCCTGCCTTGGCCTCCGATTAAGGCTATAAAGTTTCAATTATAGAAGATAAATAAATCCCAACAAAAATGGCAGCAGCCACGGAGCTGGAGAGAGCAAGAGGCTTGAGTTGCCCCCGGCGATGGAGGAAGCCAAGTTTCTGCAGCCCTGGCCTGCCTTGGCCTCCGCTTAAGGCTACAGTTTCAATTATAGAAGATAAATAAATCCCAACAAAAATGGCTGCGGCCATGGAGCGAGCAGGAGGCTTGGCTCCACTCCAGGTTACAAAGTTTCAATTATAGAAGATAAGTAAATCCCAGACCCCAGGGCCTCTGCTTGGGTTGCCAGGGGGCATGGCCGACCTGCAAACCATCACAGGCCCCTCACCCAGGCCGCCCCACACACCAAGGGAACCCCCACCCTGATCCGGGAAACCCTTCAGGGCAAACCAGCCGGCCCCCACCCATGCACCAGGCCTCTATCCTATCTAATCCTATCTAATAAAAGAACAATATGCAAATTGACCGTCACTCCAACATACAAGATGGCTGCCCCCATGTGGTCAAAGATGACTGCCTCCATGTGGACACAAGATGGCCACCACAAGATGGCCAGCAGGGGAGGGCATTTGGGAAGGACCAGGTCTGCAGGGGAGGGCATTTGGGAGGGACCAGGTCTGCAGGGGAGGGCAGTTGGGGGCAACCGGGCCTGCAGGGAAGGGCAGTTGGGGGGGACCCAGGCCTGCAGGGGAGAGCCGTTGGGGGGTACCAGGCCTGCAGGGGAGGGTAGTTAGGGGCAATCAGGCTGGCAGGGCAGCAGTTAGGCATCAATCAGGCTTGCAGGGGAGTGGTTAGGGAGTGATCAGGCTGGCAAGCAGAAGCGGTTAGGGGCAATCAGGAAGGCAGGCAGGCGAGCAACTGGGAGCCAGCAGTCCTGGATTGTGAGAGGGATGTCCGACTGCCCGTTTAGGCCGGGCCTAAACGGGTAGTCAGACATCCCTCGAGGGGTCCCAGATTGGAGAGGGTGCAGGCTGGGCTGAGGGACACACACCCCCATGCACGAATTTCGTGCACCGGGCCTCTAGTCTATATATATAAAAGCCTAAGTGACCGTTACAACCGGCCAACTGGTCGCTATGATGTGCACTGACCACCAGGGGGCAGACGCTCAACGCAGGAGCTGCCCCCTGTTGGTCAGTGTGCTCCCACAGCCGGCCAACCTCCTGTGGTCCTTCCCCCAGCCTGCTGGGTCGTCAGTGCACTCCCACAGCCAACCTCCCGCGACTGGCCAACCTCTTGCAGTCCCTCTCCCCGGCCAGCCAGCCCCGATCAGTCCTGATGGGACTGGGTGAGACAGCCTCAATCGGCCCCAATCGCTGGCCAGGCTGAGGGACCCCACCTGTGCACAAATTCATGTACCATGCCTCTAGTATAAAAATAAGAGTCAAAGTTTAGATCTGTGGAACCGTGACGTTTGCTTAATAATATAAAGAAAAAAGTAATTGGACAATAAGTGCTTTGGTTTTGCTTGAGTTTCTTAGCATGTTATTTGTTATCCTGGAAATCATCATATGTGAGTCTTTCTCATCCAGAGCATTTGCAACAAAAGCTGAGCAGCTCTGTTCACCTGAGGGCCGGGAGGTGTTCCTGCATCTCACCTGATGGGCTTCCCCTGGGAGCTGCCTCTTCTGTGTATCTGCATTTCAAATGAGCGTGATCTTAAATGTCACTTACCTATTGTTGGAATTAGTTAATATAAGACAATTTAAAGCACTAGTAACTTATGTAATCAAAGGAATAAGTACTTCTGGCTGATTTCAGTATCTCTTGCAGTCAGTACATTTTCAGGCTAATTTGTTGTGACCAAAATGTTCTCTTGTGAGATGAGATGAGCCTCTGTTATATTTCAGAAAAACTGAGTAACGTGCGAGGGAGAATCCCAGTAGAAAAAAATGTGAAGGAATCATTTACGCTTTTGTTTTCCAGTTATCCCATCATTACTTAGACAGTCATTATATGTAAGTTCCATTTAGCAGTGTTAAAACTGACTTCAAAGAAAACGTAAAGTTCATCATTTGTTACAGGGAGAAGCTTGAACTAATCCAATTCCAGTCAGATGAAGATACAGAGTAGTGTGTCTTCAGGACACTATGTAGCAGAATGGAAGAACTCTGGGTTCGACGTTATGTGGACCCGGATTCAAATTCTAGCCCCACCACTACCAGGTGACTTTAAACATAACTCTTTGTTTAAACAGGAGATCAGTTTAGCAGGGAGATAAAGGTATGGTGACTGTCACATAGGTTGACCACTTTGTATAAAATTACTATTATGTTATCCTCCTAAGAGATGCCTATTGGAAATACTGCACTTGAGCCATATGATTTCTAATTGTCACCCCTGTGAGGGAGATGCCGATTTTGCAGAAGGAATGTGAAGGTGCCTCTCTGAGCCTCAGACTCCTCGCTTATACTAGTACATGGGTAGGTTTCCCACTTTGTAAGAGTTTTTAGTAAGGAGTAAATGAGCAAATTTGTCAGGTACCAAAAAAATGGAAGTTATTATAGCAGTCCCCCTTATCCACAGGGACACATTCTAAGACCCCCAGTGGATGCCTGAAACCACAGATAGTCCTGAACCCTGTACAGGACTTGGCAAAAGTAGGTTTACAGTTGTATGTGAAACACAGTTTATGCTTGTATTATTATTAATTATTGTATTATTTTCCATATGAACAACTGTAAACTTTTACCCCACCCATAATACTGTTTTTTCATATAAAAATACCTATAATAAAGTTCAATTTATAAATTAAGCATAGTAAAAGATTAATAATAACCAATATAAAATAGAATAATTATAACAATATACTGTAATAAGAAGTATGTGAATGTAATATCTCTCTCTCAAAATATCTCAAATTTTCCACTTAATATTCTTGGGCCATGGTTGACTGCAAGTAACTAAAACCATGGAAAGCAAAACCACAGGTAAAGGGGGACTACTGTATATGTGTATCAGTAGTATATGCCTGTAGAACGGATCATTTTTCTTTAAAACAAACTAAAAGACATCTGCTTAAGATTGGCTCTGCAGGGGGTGAAGGTAGATGGAAGTGGGCAAAGCAGGAATAAGGGGGGTGGCGTGGAAGGAGACTTTGCTTTGGGCGGTGGGTGCACAATGCAGTGTGCAGATGACATTTTGTTGAGTTGTACACTTGAAACCTGTATGGTTTTGTGAACCAATGTCACCCCCCAATAAAATAAATAAATAAAATTTGTATGCCCCCCCCCCAAAAAAAAAAAAAAGATTGGCTCTGCCTTCTTTTTAAGCCTCTTTTTGTATTTTTTAATGAGTGGCTTTCCTAACTTGACATTAGCTTAAAGGCACTTTTAACTGAGCACAGCCACATAGGACTGGTGACTTCTTTTCATAAACTCCTTGCAAGTGATTAGGGGTGGGGCCATTGGGGGAGCTGAGGGACCAACAGCGTGATGATTGAAGAGCGGTACCCTTGGCCTAGTCAAATCCCACTTGGAATCCGGGCACATGTGGTTTTGTTTAACACCATGCTCAGTAGACTCATGGTCTGGGTTTGTGACCATCAGGCATTTGTTGTTGATATGTGAGGTCACCACAGTGGGGGTGTTTGTCAACCAAATTAAACTCCCTCTTAATGACCTAAAATAATTGATTCAGAAGGCCTTTAAATGAGCCACGGCAATGTGTAGGCAAGCTGAAACCCAGCATTTTCTGCACAAATTATTGATGTTATTGTTTAGGATTTTTTTTGTTTGTTTTCGGTTTGGGGGCAGGCAATGAGCCTGAGTTTGAATCCCAGCTCCACCATTTGTCTGTGTGCAACTTGGGCAAGTTACTGAGCTTCTGTGCATGTGTGCCTTTGTGTCCCCATCTGCAGAATGGGAACAACTGCCTTAAAGTGATGACAATTCAAAACAGTATGACTAAAGTTCCATGCATATTAGCAGGCCCTCACTCAATAGTAGGTATTATTATTAAGAAAGTATTTCCAATAGGTATCTCTGAAGAAACTAGTTTAATAATTTTATACAAAGTGGTCAAACTCTATGTAGTAACCATACCTTTTTTTCCTGCTGAACTAATCTCTTCATAAACTGCTCTCTATACTGAACTTGAACATCCATAGAGAAACATGTGACTGAAATTGAACTCTATAAGCCTCCCCTAACATATTGTTTGATTCTCACCTAATCTCAAAGTGAATTGAAAGTTGAATATTTAAGATATATGCCATTTTAGACTACCAAAACCCCCAGTGGGGGTTTTCCTTTGCCAATTGAATTCAGACATTAATGACCAGGCAAAGAGTGGGGCCACCATGTTATGTTTGTTTAGAATCAAAGGCATTGGCTCAGGGCTTTTCCTAGGTATGGTGAACAGTGACACTAAAGTTTTCTTTTGTGGTTGGAAGTTATCAACATTCCACAGGTTTATGTGTCCTGCCTAAAATTCTTCTCTCCATAAATCCAAATATCTGGAAAAAACTAAAAGCTTAGGACTGGGGTGCCTAGACTCCTGGACACATCTTTAACCAAACAGAATATGTTAAACCTTGGCATCAATTGCTTTGAAAGATCCAGCAATAATACATTGATATCCTGCCTCTTCAGCATTTTATTGCAGCTATTTTATACTGGCCGAATGGGTTAAATTGTGAAGCTTGATAAGTACATATGCACATTACCCATCCTTCGCTTTAGAAGAAAAAAAAAAGGGAAGAAAAAGATAGCTATGATTTTGGAAGTCATCCCAATTTTTAAAAATAAGAGAATTTGGACATTTTGGCATATGGGCTTTTTTAAATGAAATTTCATGGAACTGAAAACAGTCAATTTTAGGTTTCCAAAAATTGTTTTGATTTTCATTGGTATAAATTTGCTCCACATGGTTTTAGGGAAGTTCTGAGAGATGCATTTGAGACTTCGGGGTTGATTTTTTTTTGTTTGAGATTTATTTTTTAAAAGGCGATTTTTTTTTTCTAACTCAAAGTATAAATTGGAGGAGACAAGAGTTCCATTTCTAGGACAGTTTTTGGTAATGACATTGTTAAGCATTGCAAACAAGTGGACTTGGGCTGAATTATTGAACATCATTTCAGCACCATTTGGACACTGCAGTGCAGATTGCTCTCCCCCCATCTCTGGGGTAGAGTTTTGAGGCCAAGGGATTTGGGCCATTCCATTAGCAGCAGCTGCTGGTGATAAGCAGCATGAGAGTCACCTGTGTAGGGTCAGGCTTATTGAACATCAAGGTTCAGCAGTGTCGGAAGAGAGGGAAGATGCCCAGGAGGGGGCTCCAGGCCACCTGCTGTGTGAGGATCAAAGGGTTGAAAGGTCAGAGGGCGCAGCTCCCTTAATCATATCTGTCTGTGCAATAGCTACTTCAGATTGTAAATCTTAGTGATTTCATTAAGTCCTCCTGGCTGCTACTGGGGCATTGAAATAATAAAATTTTATATCTGTAGCCTTTCCTGCCTCTGGCATCCAGGCCAATACATTCCCTGCAAAATGGGGTGTCTTCATGAAAACCTTTCCTGGAATGGCAGAGCTGTCCTAATGATGCTGCAGACTGGAAAGTGGGGTTCACAGGACTTCATCTTCTGGAATAGTTTGTTTAAGAAGAAAAAAAAAATCACTCAGACCATTTAGCAGCCTTTGGGACTTAGGTGGCACCTCTCTTCTGAAAAGCAGGTCACCAAATATGACCTGTTACTAAATGCTTCAGCTTATGCGCAGGAGGAGAATTGTGCTTTCCCAGTGCTGCTGCTTACGAAATAGGCCTGTTCTAAAGGCTCCAGGGGCCTTTCTTCTGGGCAGCCCCAAGCAACCGGACAGACATTACTTCCCACTCCGCAGACCTTTCGGGGGTTTTTAGAGACACATCTCCTGAATATGATTTTCCAAATATTTTTTCTAGATCTTAAAGTTGTTATGAACCTTCAGGGCTCCTTGGCTCTTGGGCAAGACAAATCACAGTAATGGCTACCCCTTTACTGCCCATATGTTTAGGACCCCCTGTAGTTTGTTTGAAAAGTTAAGAGATTTTCACAGTGAAGGTGCCATTTCTGAAATTTAAAGTGTTCCTTTTCACCGGGAGATAAGTTCACTCTGATTAAGTCCGTAATTCTCACTAAGCCATGTTTATGGGGGCAATAAACAATGTTTCAGTGTGCTTGTTAAATTGGGTTTCCAACCTCTCCACTCTTTAAAAATTGACATTTCAAATAAAAGGCAGGTGGAGATGGGAGTCCAGGTTTTCTGTGCTTAGTGATGAATGAATGATGGCAAGTGGCAGTTATGTGGGAGGAATGAGGCCCTGTTTTATTAGAAGGTGACCCCAAACCATTTTGGGACTAGGAAATCAACATCTCTTTATACCCGCAGTGAAACTCTTAAATTCAAGTTTCATCGTTTCAGATTGGATGGATACTATTTTTGAAATACTGCCAGCTGTATTATATTCATTATTTAATTTTCACAACAAGTCTGTGCTCTAGTAGAGGTGACCTATTGTACAGGTGATGAAATCTGGACACAGAGAAGTTAAGTAACTTGTCCAAAGTCACACAGCTAACAATTAGCAGGACTAGAATTCAAACCCAATTATTTTGTTGTGTGAAATGTTTTAGTGTGTACAAAAGAAAAATTTGACACTGGCCCGCTTTTAGGATCTGTTTGCTATTACGTATCTAGGCTCTGATAAGGCTGCCCATGGAAGTTACAGGAGGAATATGTGACCTGGTTGGTGTCCTCAGTATTTGCTAAGCCAGAAAGTGGAGGGGGCTACACAGTGGGGACAAGGGGACCGGGCTTTGGACCTGGCAGTCCCAAGCTCAAATCCCAGCTCTGTTATTACTCCAGGGCCTGGGGAAGGAGCTTCAATTTTCTCTTCTGTAAAATGGTAATAATAATAATACCTATTCCATGATGTTGCTTTGAGGATCAGATGAAATAATATATTTAAAAACATAGTATTTAAAACTCTGCAGTATTTTATAGATGACAGTGGTAAGCATTCTTGCAGTATATGTGAATGTAATAAGGTTAAAACAGTTTTTTTAAGGGAAAAAAATGACAGGTACACATGAAACAATTAGAAACATCACTAAACAAGTTTTTTTTTTAATATATTTTTATTGATTTCAGAGAGGAAAGGAGAGGGAGAGATAGAAACATCAATGATGAGAGAATCATCCATCAGCTGCCTCCTGCATGCCCCCCACTGGGGATTGAGCCCATAACCCGGGCACATGCTCCTGACCGGAATCAAACCCGGGACCCTTCAGTCCGCAGGCCTATACTCTATCCACTGAGCCAAACTGGCTAGGGCAGTGGTTGGCAAACTCATTAGTCAACAGAGCGGCAAACTGCGGCTCGCGAGCCGCAGTTTTCCGACCACTGGGCTAGGGCAACAAGTTTTAATTGAGGGTCCAAGTATATGTTGCCTGGCTTAGGAGCAGAGAGAGGAAGTAGTCAGGAGGCTTTATGGAAGAGCAGGGTCTTGCGAGAGAGAGATAATCATGGTGCTCTATGCCTGGGCCTTCTTCACAGTTTACCAAGCTCTCTGCCATCTCATCTCTTGTCTTTGCTTTGCAGCCGTGGTGTGAGAGGTTGACACCATCCTCATCCTCTTTTTACACGTGAGGAAATGGAGTCTCCAGCAGTGGGGAAGCTGCTTCAGTTTAAGGCAGAACACCATCAGAGTCAGAGGTGTCCATTTTGAGGGCAGAGAGGAGGCCAGGCTAGACTTGTAGAATGAGCCCCAGCAGAGCTGGCGGAACCAACTCTTAGAAGGAGACGGGCTGGCACTCACCGAGCTTCTGCCTTATGGCTGGCGCTCTATGACATGCAGGGCCTACATCTCCCTTCCTCTTCTCAACAATCCGGAATGGTAAGATTGTGACCCCCATTCATGGAGAATGAAACTGATGCTGAAGGCGGTGAAATGCCTTGCCTAAAGCTACCTAGCTAGTGAGTGAGTGAGCCACGACCCCAGCCGTGGGGACTTCCTGACCCTGGGCCCAGGACCAGCCAGGGAGGGAATCAAGCAAGCTCCATGTGAATGGAGATGGTCCACCAGTGAGGTCTCTTCCACTACACATCACCGTGTCTTTTCTTAGTTGGTTATAATTTATCCCACCACTCCCCGTCTGCGTCCTCCCACACATAGGCTGGGAGACCCTTGAGTTTAGAGATCATGTCTTAGTCAGCTCTCTGCCCTTAAGACCCAGCATAAAGTTGACATGAATGACTGACTGAATGGGTAAATGAATGAATGTTCAGTGGATGGATAGTCAGCCCCTTTGCTGACCTGGGTTGGAAATCTCTGGATTTGTTAATGAGAGTCAGTGCTTATTACCTTGTGAGGAGTGGATTTGGCCTGACCCAGGAGGTGCTTACAGCACTTCCCTCCCCTGCCAAGCTTCTGTTTCTGTTTAAAGCACACTGGGAAATTCCAGCGGTGTTTTCGGGGGTCCTCTGAACTGTCGGGCTTGGATTTTTAATTTTGTGGAACAGGAAGGAGCAAATCAGTGACTCCTGGCTCCAAAGAAAAGCCACTGCGTTTATCAACTGCTTGGCAGCTCAGTGACCTCTGGGGCCTGAGGACGGGAAGGAAAATGTCACTCTTCCCTCTGGTATATCCGAGATTTCAGGAGGGAATAAAGAGTTTAGAATACAGAATATTTGCCTTTCCTTTTCCTGTCCTTTCCACTTTCCCTCTGATTTCTCTTTCCTTTCCTCCTAGGCGGCCACCAGCTCCCCATGCTGTTCTTTGTTATGTGCTCGTGCATTTGAGCACACTTTGTGCTGAATAGTGGAAAGAACATTGATTCGGATCCTTTTCTGACAAAAGCCAGTTGTACAAATATAAGCAAACTGTTTAATCTCTTTAGCCTCCATTTTCTTATCCATCAAATGGGTATGATATTCTGTAGGAAATCCTCTCCTCTGGGAACTTGAATGGAGCCTGGGCCAATCACCAAGCTACTTAAGGACTATTCTTCTGGTACTTGCCTAGCAAACATCTGTTAAATTACAGTTGCTCAATACCTCTGTCGATCTAAACAATTGTGTCAGAGCAATTAGTAAGAGGAGTTGGGTAGTACAAAGGTATTGGTGTTCAACTGGGTTCGGTGTTCAGCTCCACTACTTGTAAATTGGAGGACTTTGGACAAGTTATTTTACTTGTCTGACCCTCAGTCTCCTTGTCTCTCCACTGAGGTGTCATGAGCATTATATTAAATGGTACATGTGAAGGGTTGGGCCATGAGAGGAACACATCAGCCCTAGCTCTCACTTTGTTGCTGTGAAAGTTGGTAAGAGGATGGATGCAGAGCATGTAACACCGTCCCCAGTAAAGTCAGCTGTGACTCCGCATATCACATAACCAGGAGTACAGTTAACCTAAGAGGTGAATTCATGAAGCCCAGTAACTGTCAGTGAGGATAAAGTTTGGATTAACAAACTATTAAGATGTAATTTTTGATTTAGTTTTAACCATATCCATCCTTGAAATTTGAAAACAAAATAAAAAAACTGCAGAGAGACAAAGGGAGACAAAGTATAATGAAGGAGCCTTGTTGGTTGTACCCGTCTCATAGAGGAACACTGCACGTCTTGGAGCCAAAGTAATGTGTTGTGAGTGTGATAACCCTCAGACTCAGGAGGAGGCTGTGTCCTCTTGAAGCAAAGTGTCCTTGCAGGAAGTCGGCCTGAGTGCATCCCCTTTGCTTGGTGTTCTGGTTGCTAGTCTCAGAGGTGCTGGCTTGGCCATAGGAGAGGAGACTGTGCTTATGGCCCTCAGGGGTCATTCCAGCAGAGAGAAGTCCTGCCTGTGGTCAAGGCCAGCACCCTGGGCACATGGGAACATGGCCATGTAGGTGCAAAATAAACATTTCTATTTTCCTTTTTACTTAATCTTCTCACAAGTCTATGTACTGAGTGGTTATAGCCCCATTTTATAGATGAAGAAACTGAGGCTCTTGCAGTATGGTTCTAAGTCCTATCTTCTAGGTTATAACCTGTACTGGGTCCTGAGTAAGAATTGAACAAGATAGAATCAAAAACCTAGTCCATCTGATTCATGTTCCTGCTGCTCTCCCAAACCAAGCTGACTCCAGGCTACAAGTGTCTCAGAAGGTACCCAAGAATGTTGCAGCTTTTGCTCCTCACTGGAGAGGGGACAGGACAGATTAAAGAAGCTGTGTGTGTTCTGGAGGTGTCTGCCTTTGCAAACTAATTGTCTGACAGTGAAAATATTCTAGATTGAATCCTTTTTTATTAATAGAATTATTGCTATCTTGTTTTTCATAATAACTTAATACCCAGTGCTTGTTAGATACTAGACACTATCCTAAGTACTATACATGTTAACTCATCTAATCACCATAACAATCTTATAAGTAATGACTTCATATTACTTACTTTTTGTAAACATTTTACTGAAATGTGAGATTTATAGGGAAAAGTGCACTCATCCAAAGTGTACAGCAAGATGTGTGTTTACAAGGGAGGCACGCCATGTAACCACCACCACATCAAGAAATACCACCAGCCCTCCAGAAGTCCTTCTTGCCCTCTTGTAATCGTTCTTCCTCCCACCCAAGGTTAGCCTTTATCCTGGGTGTCAGTGCTAGTTTAATCCTATACAGATGAGGAAACTGTATAGGATGGGGGGTGGTGAATAAAAGGTTTGCCCAGGGTAGCACAGCTGTCACTGGCAGAGTTGGGATTCAGGCTCTGGCTCCAGGAATGTGCTCATATTTTTGAGATAGCCCAGAAAATAACGGGAGGTTAGTAATAGTTTAAAGTAACCTTTGGTCTGAGAATCAGGTGTTTAAATTCTTGGTCTTGGAACTCCAATCCATTTATTGATATAACTTTCAAACCGCAAGGATAGAGACTCACATTTCATAGCTCCCCTCCCCCATTTATTGCTTATTCACTGCAGTCAGGCACTGTGTTAAGTCTTTATACAAACTAGCTCAACCCTCACAACACAGCTGTGCAGTAGGTGGTATTATCCCCACTTTATAGATAAGAACTTGGTAACACAGTAGCAGAGGCAAGGCTTGAATCTGGCTGTCTGATTCCAGAACCCCCGGTCATCATAACCACCACAGTAACTCCTATCTCGCCTCCTGTGTCAACTGTGAATTAATTCTACACTAATTAATCATGGTAATTTCACATGATTGTTATCATTGCCATCATTATTGTTATTCCCATTGCACTTCCTTGAGCAAACTCCAATTTGCTTACACTGGGCTTACGTTGTCCGTTTGGGCTTACGTTGACATCTGCTGCAAGGCCTGCCTCCCAGTAGAGTGAATCCAGGCACAGTACTTCAGTCATTCTCCAATTAGTGAGCACTTTCCCTCTGCAGGCATGGTACTGGGTACAGGAGATGCAGGGACAGATAAGACATGCCCTGTCCTGACGATGGTCCTGGTGGAAGGACAACAGAAAAGAACCACTGCATGCTGCTCATTTATCCCACATGTGCCACCTCAGGACCCACCACCTCCATCCTAGATCAGTGCTTAGCCGAGGAGCACAGGTGGAGCTGGGCCCTGCTCCACCCCGGTGCTCAGCTTCCTCAGCCGGGGAGCGCACGTTCTCCTGACCACTCTTTGGATCTTCTGGGTTACATTGTCAGTGCAAACACTTGCTCTTCATTTTAAGACATGGTTCTAAGTCCTATCTTTTGTCACTAGCTGCCCAGGCTTCTCCCTGGACAGGCAGGATCACCCCCAATCTGGGTGGGGGGCTGGTGCGGTTTGAACAAGGGTAGGTGACATTTTATATTTCAGGGGGAAACTCCTTGTTTCCATATACCAACTTTAGAAAGTCAGGCCCAGTAAAGTCTTCTTAGCTATAGTAGAGTGATTCTCAAGTGGACCCAACTTTTGTGTAGGGAAGTATATCAGAATTTCTAGGAGCATTGGATTTCCATGTTTATTCTAAGGGCATGAGTGGGAAACAAAGTTTTAAAAAATCCTGGACTAGACAAAAAAGGAAAGAGGAAGGCAGGGAGCCAAACACAGCTGCAAATCAGAATGTACATTGGGTGATGGCCTAGGGAAAAATTACCTTGTCGTGTAGCATTCACTATCATTCGTGCATTGTTGTTTTTTATAGCCTATCATGATTTTATTCTATGTTCTGGACATAGTACTAATGTGTTTATCAACTTCATTGGGGTATAATTTATTTACAACAAACCATCATTTAAAATGTATGATTTGTTCATGAAACTACTGCCACCACAGTAAAGATGTAGAATATTCCCATTACCCTCAAAAGATTGTTCCGTTTTATTTAACAAATGTTTATGTTAAGCCTCTCATGTGCCAGGCACAACTCTAAGTACCTTAAAAAGATTAAATAGTCCATTTAATCTTTATAACAAGCTGATGAGGTAGGCACTATTGTCCCCAGTTTACAGAGGAAGAAACTGAGGCCCAGAGAGATTAAGTGAAGTGCCCAAGTTTACACAGCTGGTGAGTGGTGGAGCTGGATTACAACTCTGACCCGCTTCCGGATCCTGTGTTCTTCGCCTAAAGGTTGTTCTGCCTCTCATTCATTCAAGAATTGCCTAACTTGGGGTTGGTGCTGAGAGTACAGAGATCCATCTCGTGACCCCAAGAAGCCCGCAGACGAGGGGAGGAATTGAACACTTGTATAAAGAACTCTAGATTGGTTTCTTATTGTGGTTGTGGGAATAGCCACAGGGATACACAGGGAAAGGCAAACGTCCTGCTCCCTCTGTCCCTATGGAGTGAGGCTAGCCAGGCTCCAATGAGTTCTCGGGGACTCAGGAAAGGGGACACACAGGCAAGGCATGCCCATTATGGATGTCCTGGGAATCATGTGAACTCTTTTACATACATGCGCTTATCTTACCCTCACAACTCGATGAGGTGGGTACTGGCATGGTCCCTGTATTAGAGGTGAAAACTTGGGGGATTTAAGAGCTCAAGTGAATTGCCTCAGGCAACCCAAGAGGTAAGGGGCAATCCAGACATGACACTTACTCTTGGCTGCCATGACCAACTCCTTGTCCTGAAAGGCAGGGGTCAGACTAAGTCTGTCTGTGACAAAGCATAAAGGGAAAGCCATTTTTTTATTAACAATGTTTATGGGAAGATGCCACTTTTGTGTATTTCTCTGTGCAAGAAATGCCATTTGGAAAGCATTGTGCATGTCAGTATTTTTTTTCTTCTTTCTGAAAAAAAGCCTATAGAGTCTGGTGAGGGGAGGGTTTGCAGCTGGCAGGAGCTTTGGCATATGTTGTAACTAAAAAGAGAGGGAATGTGTTGGTGGGACAAGCTACCGGAGAGCCGTCTCGGTGTGCTGCGGTACTAGTAAGTGTTTTAATTGGGTAGAGTTTTTGGAGGACTATTTTGACATCTGCTCGTGTCTTTGCTGATTTTTCTCCACTTAGAGTAGGAAACACAAGCTGTGGATGAAATGACTTTAAAATAATTGTAAGTAAAGCTATCTTTTTCAAAGTTGAGTTTGAGAGGGACACTTTTTAAGAAGTAGAAAGTAAATTCCACTTCTAGGAATCCATCCTAAAGCACAAGGCTTTGTGCCTGCAGATTTCACGACAGTATTACATATAATAATGACTTAACAACTGGATATAATCACCAGGATGGTTTGTTTCCACGAAGTGAAACATTTTGTAACAATTAGTAATGATCTTTACAAAGGTTTTAATGAAGTGGAGCATTGCTTATATGGTAATAAATGAGAGAGTCAGAAAGAAACATTAAGAATTGTTTCAACTGTTTTTTAAAAATAGGGATGGGGCAGAGGAATGTGGAAAGAAATACACAGAAATGTTACCTCCAAGTGGAGGGTGAGGGTAACCATCATTTTCTTCTTTGAACTTTTGTGTTTTTCCCATTTTTGTATAGTAGGCCTCTGTAATTTTTATGATACAAAGGGCAGGGAACACAGGTCCTGAGCGGGTTGACTTAACTGCACCCCCAGCCTCGGTACTTGTTCTGGGACGTCTTTACAGAGTCAGGCTTTTGAGTCAGACCCGGCGCAAACGCCAGCTCTGCCGCTCACTAGCTGTATGACTTGGGCAGTTGGTTTGACCTCCTTGAGCCCTGTTTCCTTCTTGTTACCATGGTATCTCCCTTCATAACATGGACAGGATTAAACGACCTGGCACCCTGTAATGATCCAACTTCCTTCTCCACAGCACCTCCCTCTCCCACCCGCAGTTTGAGGTGTTTTGTGCCTTTTTCATTCCCCTTGTTCCATGAGCCTTTCACGGATAAGGCACCATCCAGCCAAGCTGGCCTCCGATTCTTTCCTTGGGACCCTGAGCTTCAGCAAGGCCCCGAGTCCAACGCCAACAGCCCCTTGGGAAGAGGCCTTGCCACCGGGAGGGCAGCACTGTCCTGCAAGAGGAAACCGTGCCCACCCAGCTCCTGCCTGGAGCCTGGTGCTTGGGCATTTTGGTTTCTAAGGGGACCCTGGCCGGCTCAGTCAGAAAAAAGGGCCAGGTTTTTCCTCTTCTTCAGCTTGCTGCCATTGTTGAAAAAGTAAACACTCCACATAGCTTAACCAGCAAGTCCTCCAGTCGTAAGTAATCAAAAGCCTGTTCCAGCCCAGCCGTGGAGAGCCCACAAGGGCTGGTCTGTGCTGCTGGGGCCCCCGGGAACACAGAAACGGTGCCAGAACTGGTCCACACCAACATCCTGCTCACTGCCTTTCAGCCCCGGCAGCCTCTCTCCCGTGGCCGGGCCCCACCCCCTTGTATTTGGAACTCTTTGGAAGATCAGAAGAGAAGAAAGATAGGTAGGTAGATAGGTACATAGATACATAGATGGATGATTTAGGGTGCAGCGGCCCTCAGCTCAGTTCTCAAAGCCTCCCCAGCTGAGCTATGGCTCAGCCCCCTGGGGCCCCTTTCCTGATTCTGTTTCTGGTGCCAGCATCTTTGAAGTGAGAGCCCCAGCAATTACTAAGAAAGGACAGAGGACTTTTGCGCTAAAGCCACTGGGTCTACAGCTTTCAGACTAATCAGAGCTGACGTATGTATTATAAAAGTAATAATAATAGCTACTATTTAGAAGTCCTACTGTGTGCCCAGCAGCCCCAGGGGGAGAAGTGGGATAAAGAGAGCAGTCACAGTTATCCTCTCAGTTTTACAAAAGAAGAAGCCACAGAGTAGCCACATAACCTTGGGGAAGGCCACATCACCTCTCTGAGCCTCATTTTCTCACCTCTGAAGTGGGGATGGTGATACCTCCCCTGCAGCTACATTGCTGAAAATGAAAGAATCTTTGTGAAAATGCTGTGTGAGCTCTGAAGTGTGTGTTAGTGAAAAAGGTTGTCATTGAGGCTGTTTTTGTAACTTCCCGCTAGCACACTGCTATGTGTTTAACCTGTCAGATTGCAAAGGGAGGCAGTGAAGGAGCCCTAGGCCAGTGGTCGGCAAACTCATTAGTCAACAGAGCCAAATATCAACAGTACAACGATTGAAATTTCTTTTGAGAGCCAAATTTTTTAAACTTCTTCTAATGCCTCTTCTTCAAAATAGACTCGCCCAGGCCATGGTATTTTGTGGAAGAGCCACACTCAAGGGGCCAAAGAACCACATGTGGCTCACGAGCCGTAGTTTGCCGACCAGTGCCCTAGGCAATCCATCAGGAGTCTCAATGTTCTCATCTGTAAAATGGGGACTGTGCTTTGTCAAACACTGGTGATGTGTGCTGTTATCAGTGCTGTTTGCTGATAGTGCTTACCGTGTAAATAAGGCGGTCAGTTAATATGAGTGCTGTGGTTTGGGGGGAGAATAAATTCTAAGTAGCCGATCTTGTCCCTCCTCTGTAGGTCTCAGCCCATAGTAAGCCTTTAGTAAAGTTTATGAATTGATTGGTAGGTTTGTGGCCGAGGCCCCCACAGCCTGGAGAAGTTGGTAGCAGAAGTTTGAGGCTCCTGGTCTTATTAAGTGGAAGGGTTCCAGGATTCTGCCCTCTGGGAGTGTTATTTCAACTCCAGGAAGTTTCAGACCAGCGAGGCTCCACCCTCCTGCTGGGAGGAATCTGGAAATGTTTACTTAGGTACCAAGTTCTGTCCTAGAGGCTGGGGTTTGAGACAAGGAACGTAGACCAATGTTAATGAGCACTTACCAAATCATGTTGTTGGTGCTGGTTATTATGCGGTGGGGAGCCAAACAGGTGAGCCCCTGCGGGAGCCCACACCCCAAAGTGTCAAGTGTCACTTTGTTTCCTATCCCCTTCCCCAGAGAAGGCCAGGGGAAGATGTGTGTCCTCATAGTGCTTCGGTGATGTCTGTTTTGGAATTTTTTATTTGCAGAAAGTTCAAAACATGGCCCTGGATGATGTCGTGATCCTAAATGTGGACACCAACACCCTGGAAACCCCCTTCGACGACCTGCAGAGCCTCCCGAATGACGTGGTGGGTAACGAGCCCTTGGGGTCTGACCCCGTGGGTAGCTGTGCATGTGACACATCTGTGGGGAAGGGGAAGCGGCGGGGGACACCTGTGGCTTTCCTGTGGCCTAAGGATTGCACTGCAGTTCTCTGTTCTCTCTGGAAGCTTTGTCTCAGTTCAGTGAAAGAAGTTGGGAGGGGTTCATTTCCTACACCTTTGCTTGCAGCTCACCGTGAGGTTTTGAGCGAGTCAATGTGTCCTGTGAAGATGTTCCATCTGTAGCATAAACAATGGCTTCCATTCACTGACTTCCTGCCCTCTAAGCCTCTTCTCCATCCCTCCTGAACACCACCTGATCCAAGCCCTTATTTCTCTCCTGCACTGTTACCAGCAGCCTCTGAACTGGTTCTCGGAACTCCAAACCTTCTTTCTCATGACCAGTTACCTTTTGAAGCATCAATTTAACTATATTTCCCTAATTTAGTTATATTTAGCTATAGTTATGTTTAACTAAATCTAGCTATACTTAAAACCATTTCAAAATTTTTCCATTTTTTCTAAAGACAAAAAATCCTTCCATAACTTCCCTGCACCTATAGATTAGAGTCATGTTTCTTTCTTTTTTTTTTTAATATATTTTTATTGATTTCAGAGAGGGAGAGAGAGATAGAAACATCCATGATGAGAGAGAATCATGGATCGGCTGCCTCCTGCAAGTCCCCCACTGGGGATTGAGCCCACAACCTGGGCATGTGCCCTTGACCGGAATTGAACCTGGGACCTTTCAGTTCGCAGGCCAACGCTCTATCCATTGAGCCAAATCGGCTAGGGCTAGAGCAGGGGTGGGCAAACTTTTTGACTCGAGGGCCACAATGGGTTCTTAAACTGGACCGGAGGGCTGGAACAAAAGCATGGATGGAGTGTTTGTGTGAACTAATATAAATTCAAAGTAAAGGAGCGGAGGAGAGAGCAAGAGAACCGGATAGAACAGCCGGATCTGGCCCGTGGGCCGTAGTTTGCCCAAGGCTGGGCTAGAGTCATGTTTCTTATATTGGCTTTGGAATCAGACCTGTATTTAGATGCTGGCTTCTTCACTTACTAGCACTTGGGCAAAACTGCTTAAGTTCTCTGAACCTTAGCTTCCTTATAAGGTTGTTGTGAGAATTAAATGAATATAGTATCTGTAGACCATATCCTAAGAGCTCTACAGACTGGTTAATATTAATGAACTAGAGGCCCGGTGCACGAAATTCGTGCACAGGGCAGGCAGTGTGGTGTCCCTCAGCCCAGCCTGCACCCTCTCCAATCTGGGACCCCTCGAGGGATTGTGAGAGGGATGTCCGACTGCCCGTTTAGGCCCGATCCTAGGATCGGGCCTAAACGGGCAGTCGGACATCCCTCTCACAATCCAGGACTGCTGGCTCCCAACTGCTCGCCTGCCTGCCTTCCTGATTGCCCCTAACTGCTTCTGCCTGCCAGCCTGATCACTCCCTAACCACTCCCCTGCCAGCCTGATTGATGCCTAACTGCTCCCCTGCAGGCCTGGTCACCCTAACTGCCCTCCCCTGAAGGCCTGGTCGCCCCCAACTTCCCTCCTCTGCCGGCCTGGTCACCCCTAACTGCCCTCCCCTGCTGGCCTGATCCCTCCAAACTGCCCTCCCCTGCTGGCCATTTTGTGGTGGCCATCTTTGACCAATGGGGGCAGCCATCTTGTGTGTTGGAGTGACAGTCAATTTGCATATTACTCTTTTATTAGATAGGTTTATGGATGCAAATGATGACTATCATGGTACTCAAGACCCTCCTTCATGATGTGACCCTCCTGTTTTCCCCGAGCTTTAGCTCTCTCCTCACTGCTTCAAACCCTGTGTTATGGCTGTTTGGAACCGTCATTATTTCTTCCAAGCTTACCTATTGTTTCATAACTTCATACTTTGCATACAGAGTTTCTTTTTCCCCCAAATGTTCTGTCAATCTTCAAGACTCATTCTTTAAGACTTAACTCTAAAAATTAGGCTGTAAAAACTTTCCCTGATCTCTCCAAGTAGATTTGACTGTATCTTTCCCTCTGTCCCCACAGCTCTTTATTCTGCTTGTATAATTATACTTATCTTCCTGCAGGATAATTTATTACACATTCTGGCTTTCCCTTTTAATTGTGAGTTCTTTGAGGGCAGGAATCAAGTTTTATTCATCTATGTTTCCCAGGGATCTAGCAGCCACTGAATAGATAGATGGAAGGATGGAGGGGACATATGGATTGGGTTATTTTGGTAGATGAAATCTTGCAAAACATGGCATTTGTGCTGGAAATTTTATTAAAAGAGGCCTTTGTTCTGCTTCTAGCCATGATGGAGTAATTGGAACTAGATTTTTGCCCTTGCCATTAATGACTAAAACTCAGGACAAATATGAAAACAATTGTTTTCACATACTGGACAAAAGTAGTACAGGAGTATGATCCCTGAGAGAAAGGAAACAAGTAAGATGAGTTCTGTGGTCCCCCTGGCTTCCTGCCTGGAGGCATTTTCTGTACCCTGGGCCAGGAGCAGGGGTCCCCAGCCAAGCACAACAGTCTTGCTGAGTTGAGGGGTTACAGATCTGAATTTGAGGAAGAGGTGGTTTCAATTTGTGGGCCAGATATTTAGACAGAAGGGAGCTAGCTGCTCAGCAAAAGAGCTTCAGAAGTCTGAATTGGGTCCTCTTGACTAATCTGCCTACCTTAGAGGGAGCTCACACAGACTGGGAATCATTCAAGCTCTGATCTGCCAGAAAAGGAAGATGTTGGTTATCACGCAGGACATTCATCAGAGACCCTAGAGGCCAAGCCTTGGTAGGATCTAAATTAGTATCTAGAGCAAAAATAGCCCTTCCCTAACAAAGCTTAAAAATCAGGCCTTGAAGACCATGGGAGAGGGTTGCAGGGATGCTGGTAATGTGCTGATTCTTTATCTTAGTGCCAGTTCCATCGGCAAGTGATCCTCAAGCAAAACACCAATGATACTTATACTTTTAAGTACGTGTTAAACTTAAATAAAAAGTTTTAAACAAAACTATTTCCTTTTTTAAAAAAAAGCCTTAAAAGGATCAACCTTATATACAAGAAATTCAACCGCTTGTCAAAATAAACTTCAACCCTCTTTAAAAGAAGACAACAAAATCTAACACTCAACAACATAGCATTCACAGTAACTAGCAGCCTGTCAAAAAAAAGTACCAGACGTTGACAATCAGGAAAATGTAACCCATAACCAACAGGAAAATTCATCAATAGAAACAAATTCAGAAATGACAGACACGATGGAATTAGCAGACAAGGACCTTAAGATAGATATTATAAAGATTAAAAATATACTCATAAAGTTAAAGGAAGACCTGGATTTAATGAGGAGAGAAACAGAAGATATCAAAAGAATGAAAGGGAACATCTAGAGGTGAAAAATATAATACCTGGACTGAAAATTTCACTGATAGGATTAAGAGGATATTAGACACCACCTCTTAAAGATCAATGAACTCAAAGACATACCAGTAAAAACTATCCACTATGAAGCAGAGAAAGGAAAAACACTGGAAAAAGTTAACAGGCCCTTCAGGACCCATAGCCCAAATATCAGGAGGACTAACATACATGTAATTTGAGCCCTAAAAGGAGAGGAAGGTAGGGAAAGACAGAAGAAATATTTAAAGAGATTGTAGCCAATTTTTTTCAGTTGTGATGAAAACGATTAATGCAGAGTTCCAAGAAGCACACTGTACCTCAAGCTTAATGGACCCAAACAAAACCACACCAAGGGTAGGTCCTGAAATTACTCAATTCTAGTGGTAAAAACAAAAGCTTAAAATTAGCTAGAAAAAAAAAAAAAGATACACTTACAAATGAAAGAAGTAATGGCAGAAGACTTCTTTTAAAAATCTACACAGCCACAAGTTAATGGATTGACATTTTTTTAAAGTAATAAAGGAAAATTTTGTCAAACTGGAATAGTATATCTAGTGAAAATATCCTTCACAAATGAAGACACAAGTCCTTTTCAGAAAAACAAAAAGTGAGAGAAATCGTTGTCAGCAGACGTGCACTACAAGAAATTTTAAAGGAAGTTCTTCAGATGGAATAAAAAGGATACCCTAGAGAATAGTAAGGGGTGAAGAATGCCAGAAATAGTAAATATATGGGTAAATGTAAGACTCCTTTTCTCATTTTTAAACTCTACAAAAGGTAATTGAGTAGTTAAAGTAGAAATCATCCCTATGTTCATAGCAGCACAATTTACAATAGCTAAGATCTGGAAACAGCCCAAGTGCCCATTAGTAGATGAGTGGGTAAAAAAGATACATGTATACCATGGAATACTGTGCAGCAGTAAAAAAGAAGGTTGTCGTACCCTTTGAGACAGCATGGAGGGACCTGGAGAGTATTATGCAAGTGAAGTCAGTCAGTCAGAGAAAGACAAGTATCACATGATCTCATTCATAAGACTCGAAGCAGAGAGGCATGGAACAGACTGACATACCTCATTGTGGGGTTGAGGGGACAAGAAGAGATAAACCAAAGAACTTACATACTTAATGCATAGCCCATGGACATGGGCAATAGGGTAGTCAAGACCTGGGGTAGCTAGGAGCTGGGAGAAGGGGGAGAAATGGAGGGGGGGAGAGAATGGGAGTTATCTGTAATACTATCAACAGTAAAATATATATTAAAAATAAAATAAATAAATATACAGTTGAAGATGGAAAAAAAAAAGATCCAGAGACATAGAAGCATGGAACAGACTGTCAAATCTCAGAGGGAAGGTGGGGGTGAGTGGGTGGATGGGAAGAGATCAACCAAAGAACTTGCATGCATATATGCATAACCCATGGAAACAGACAATAGGGTGGTGGAGGCCTGGGGTGGGGGGCGCGAGCAGGCTAAAAGGTGTCATTGGGAGAATAAAGGGGACATATGTAATACTTTTAACAATAGAGATTTTAAAAAATAAATAAAGTAGAAATCACCAATGTATTGTGTGTAAAAACACAGCTAGAAGTAAAACACTATAGTATGTGACTACGGCAGCACAAGGGACAGGGCAAGGGTGGAGAATGTATGTTTGCTACTTTAAGGTTCTTAAATTATATGGAAGCCAGTATACTATTATTTGCAAGCAGACTATTAAGTTAAGGATGTATATTGTAAACTTTAAAGGAGCCACTAAGGAAAATAAATAAGATAAAGATATCTGGCTAATAAGCCAATATTGAACACCCAAAAGATTTTTGAGGAAAAGGATAAAGGAATCAACATAGATAGAACAAATAGAACAGTTAGCAAGATGATAGATTTACCCAACTACATTGATTAATGTATTGAATGTGCATCGTCTAAATACTCCAATTAGAGGAGATTAATAAATTATATTTTAAAATAAGACCCAGTTATATGTTGTCTACATGAATTCCACCTTAAATACAAAGAGTCAGAAAAATGAAAAGTAAAAAGCTGGAAAAGATATCATGCAGACACAAATCAAAAGATAGCAGCTAGAGGATAAGAGGCAAATCTTCCTTATTGAAGAATTCCAAATAGTATCTGTAGATACTCTCCTCCTTAGGAAAGGAGCTTAATACTCCCACCCCAAACATCCACACACATGAGTGTGGTCTGGACTTAGCGACTTACTTCCAAAAAAAAAAAAAATAGAGTATGTAAAGGGAAAAGCAGTAATGTTAGTGGAGAAATAGCAAGTACTCCTTTAATCCAGTGATTGGGGTTTATATTACCAGTGATGTCATGTGAATATCATCTAACCCTGATATGATGTCATGAGAGGGATCCATCACCTCTCTGCTATGCTTTCCAAAACACCAGTCAAATTATGGCAGAAACTTCAGATGAACCCAGATTTAGGGGCATTCTATAAAATGCCTGATTAGTACATCTCGAAACTGTCAAGGTCATAAAAATATGGGAAAGATTGAGGAACTGTCACAGACCAAAGGATACTAAGAAGACATGACAACTGAATGCTCAGTGAGATCCTAAAATAAGAAAAGGACACTAATGGGAAAACTCGTGAAATCACAATAAATTTTGGTACGTTGATAATAATGTACCCGTGTTGGTTTCTCGGTTTTGACAAATGTTTTATATAAAATATATTAGGGGAAACTGAAACTGGTTGAGGGGTATATGGATACTCTGTTATCTTTGCAACTTTTCTATAAACCTAAAAAATATTTCAAAATAAAAAGTATATTTTTAAGAACGAAGTAGAAGAGGGGAAAGGGAGGACTAAATGGTGATGGAAGGAGACTTGACTTGGGGTGGTGAACAAATAATACAATATACAGATGGTGTATTATAGAATTGTACCCCTGAAACCTATATAATTTTATTAACCAATGTCACCCCAATAAATTCAATTAAAAATAAAATAAAATAAAAATTTCATTAAAAAGTGTATATATCATACACCTAAAATTAATACAAAATAATATTAACTATAAACTATAATTGAAAAATAAATTTTAAAGTATATTTTTAAAAAAATAAATATGAACAATTTTATGTCTGTACTTTTTATAAATTAGATGAACAAATTCCTTGAAATGCACAAATTACAAAAAGTGACTCAAGAAAAAATAGAAAAATAGTGCTGTTTTTATTAAAGAAAGTTGAATTTGTAATTAAAACTTTCCCACAATGAGCCTGGGAGGCATGGCTCAGTGGTTGAGTGTCAACCTATGAATCAGGAGGTCACAGTTGATTCCTGGTTGGGGCACATGCCTGGGTTGTGGGCTCGATCCCCAATGTGGGCCGTGCAGGAGGCAGCTGATCAATGATTCTCTCTCATTGTTGATGTTTCTGTCTCTTTCTCCCTTTCCCTTCCTCTCTGAAATCAATAAAGGTATATTTAAAAAAAAAAAACAAAAAACTTTTCCACAAAGAAAACTGCAGGCCCAGAGAGCTTCATCGATTAAGTCTGTCATACATTGAAGGAAGAACTAATGCAATCTTACACTAACTTTTTCAGACAATAGTGAAAGGAACACTGCCCACCTTATTTTATGAGATCAGCATTACCCTGACATGACAACCAAACAAAGAATTTACAAGAAAAGAAAACTGCTGACCAACATACCTTATAAATACTGATGTAAAAATCTTCAACAAAACATTAGCAAATTGAATCCAGCAATATGTAAAAAGGATAATACATCATGATCAAATGAATACAGGTTGGCTAAATATTTGAAGATCAATCAGTGTGATTTACCATAGCAACAGACTAAGAAAGGTAAACTATATCAAAACATATGCCAAAAAAGTATTTTGGGGAAAAATCAACACCTGTTCATAATAAAAGCTCTTAGCAAACCAGATGTCTTTATTGTGATAAAGAGCATCTAGGACAAGCCCTGGCTGAGTAGCTCATTTGGAGCATCATCCTAATACGGGAAAGTCGCAGGTTCAATCCCTGGTCAGGACACATACGGAAATCAACCAATGATTGCACGAATGGGTGGAACAACAAATCTCTGTCTCTCTGTAAAAAGCAATAAATAAAAATTTTAAAATAAAAAAGAGCATGTAGGAAGAATCTACATCACACTTAATGGTGAAGGACTGAATACTTTCCCCATGTGAATGAGAACCAAAAAGGATGTCTACTCTTATAATTTCTATTCCGCATTTTACTGGAAGTTCTAATCAGTTCACTAAGAAAAATAAAAGCCCTAAAGATTAGAAAGAAGAAAAATTGTCTTTCTTTAGACAACATAACCACATATTTGGAAAATCCTAAGGAATCTCATAAATGAATTTAGAAAATATGCAGGATAAAGTCAGTATACAAAAATTCAAATGTATTTCTATATACTAGCAATGAGCAATTGAAAATGAAATTTTTAGAGTACCATTTAAAATAGCAAACAAAACATGAAATAATTAGGAATAAATTTACCAAAATATGTGCAAGATTTGTATAGTGAAAACTATAAAACATTTCTGAGAAAAAAATTTAAAAACCTAAACAAATGGAGAGATTAGATTTTGGATTAGAAGACTCAATATTTTTAAGATGTTAAATGTTTGCTTAATTAATCTATAAATCCACTATAATCCCAATCCAAATTCCAGATGGCTTTAGAAAGGGGGAAAAAATACTTGATGAGCTGATTTTAAAATATCTATGACTATGCAACAGATCTAGAATAGCCAAAACAATGTTGAAACAGAACAAAGTTCCAGGACTTATATTATCTACTTTCAAGACTCACTATAAAGTTATAGTAACTGTAGCTAGACATACCGTTCAGTAGAACAGAATAAACAGTTCAGAATTAGACCTACACATAAATGGTCAGTTGATTTTCAACAAATATATAGTTAAAGTAATTCAATAGAGAAAGGATAGTTTTATGTGTGTCTGTGTTTTGCCAACAAATGCTACTGGAACAATTGGATATCCATATGGTAAAAAATGAATCTTGACTTTTACTTCATGCACATACTGGTTCAAAATGAATTATAGTCCTAAACATAGAAACAAAAAATATGAAGTGAATAGGAGAAAATATAGGAGAAACCTTCATGAGGCAAGAAAGAGTTATTAGATAAGACACAAAAAAGCACACACCATAAAAGAAAAGTGAGAAATCGAACATCATGAAAGGTAAAAACGGACGTTAGCACTTCCTTTTGAAAAGTAATTTTAATTATATAATGTTAATTTTTTTCATTGAAGTGTATGTGTAGATATTCTGATCTCTCCTGAGTTAGGCCAGCAAGTCTTGTGACCCTGTACTTCCTTCTCTGCTGGGAAACTGGAGAATTGGCAATGACTTCCTAATTGCATGCCTTGTCTTCAGTGTCATCCAACTCCGATCAGTTTTCTAGTCTTTGTCCTTGCCCCTCCCTCAGTAGTTAATCACTCTGTCCTTTGTATTCTCAAAGCACATGGGAAATCCTTCTGTTAGAGTTACAGTGGAATTATTGGGCTATATCATGTCTTTGGGAGTTCAAAGGCAAAACTGGTTTAGACGGGCCAGATGCACATAAGCCCAGGGTCTGCTTGCTGCCTATCCTCTGGAGTACCCCACACTCTCGAGATGCTGCCTCAGGGCCTCCTGGGAGCTGGTGTGCTGTTCTTGTAAGTCAACAATGCTTTTGATCCCAGAAGCAAAGGGCTAGATCGGCACACACTGTCTGGCCTAAGCAATCTGCCTTTTGCAAAATGTCTAATAGTAAACTTTACAAAACAAAAACAGCCATTCTTAAAATCCCAATAGGAAGAAAAATTGCTGACTGGGAAGATGATCAGAATTTGATTATACTGAATACCTTATATAATATACCGTATTTTTCCATGTATAAGATGCCCCCATGTATGAGATGCTCCCAACTTTTCCAACCCAAAATTAAGAAGTCAACATTTTAAACATAAAACAGAACACATTTTTATTTAGCAATCACCCCAGGTAATATTTACATACCACTGCTACAATATTATGCAGCATATCACTTTATTCACCTCTGTTGCATTATTGCTCTCTTCTTCATCACTATTAGTTCTAGACATATCAATTGCCGGGGCAGACCCTGAGCAACGGGTGAATGATTACTTTAACACACGTTTCTGTGAAAGAGAGGGCTAAGGCACTACTTGGCTATCGCCGCCAAGTAGCCCTGTTCGCCTGCCTCCTTTGGCTTTTGTTGTCATAACAGCTTGAACTAAAATTAAGCTCTAGATACAATCAGCAAGGTAAGCATCCTTGAGAAAGCACATGCTTCTACAAGGTCGGGTCTAAAAGACTAAACATAGAGATTCTAGCAAAACATCCTGGGGGATTGGACTTGTTTGGAAAAGTCAAGGTAGGGGCTGCCGCCTTCAGCAAGGTGCCCTCAGAGGCCCCCGACCTTTCAGAGAATCCTCCTTATAGACATTCTAACCAAGTCCTGTGCTTTCCCACGTCAATTTCTTCAACTTCTGTTGTATCACTGCTGTCTTCGGAGTCACTGTCTCTATATGTGAGATCATCCTCATAAACTGGTGGCATTTTCTGAGCTAACTTATTCGTGTTCTCATGGCCAGTTCTTCTCTCCTCATGAAATTGAAGCACCACTTTGCCTTTCCTGTAAAATCAACAGTGTTCATTTCGCTTGCAAACAGTCTTGCCTGACAATGAATAAGCTTGGTTGACACACATAAGCCACTCTGGTACTGCTCCATAATCTAAGTTTTAAGCCTCTGCTCCAAGTTTGCCCATTTCGCTGGTTTGCCTCTTAAGGCCTCTTCTTTTTTGGCTTCTTAAGGAGTTGTTCTTCCTGTTTTCTCCACTGTCTGATCATATACTCAGCGGGAGGAGGTCCAAATTGTCTCTCTGCGGCTCTTTCCATGCTCTTTTGCATAGCTGATTACATTCAGTTTGAATTTTGCAGAGTAAGGCAATTGCTTACCGGGATTTATCTTCTTATTTTTGACATCTTTATGGGCTCAGAATGCTCCGGTCCCTGTTGCATCTGCACACTCTCCACCTCCACCTCCAATTACAGCAGCAGCTGATGTCAGTAACAATAAGGCTCGTGATTGGAGAAAGCCTATTTGACAAGGTTTGGGCTGCTACGCACCAGTGCGGCTCCCTCTTTGGCTTACTTCCGTGTATAAGATGCCCCTCAATTTTCAGTCAAACGATTTTAGAAAAAAATAGTGTCTTATACATGGAAAAATACGGTAAATCTTTGTGTGTATGGGCCTTGTAGTCTTAAGTACTCCTTGTGCCATGTGAAAGCATATATTGTTAGTGTTCACTGGCAGAATGTTTATTTGTTCAACAGGGATTTTCTATGGAGAGATGTTAGTTAAAGGGGACAAGCTTTCAGTTATAACATGAATATGTTCTGAGGATCTACTATACAGCATAGTGACCATGTTAATAATACAAAAAAAGATAACTGAAGTAACGGACATGTTAATTAGATGACCTGTGATTATTTCATAACATTTATGTCAAATCATCACATTATACTTCAAATACGTACAGTTTTGTCTATTATACTTAATAAACCAGCCATTTCCTGAGCACCTACTATGTGCTGTGCTTTGCACTGGATATATGCACGCAGAGATGATTAAGACATGAACCTCATTCTCAGTGAGTCACAGAGCTAATGGAAGGCTAGACAGCCAGTCTTGCCCCACACTTCTCTAATCCCAGGCCATTCTCTCGCTATAAATGAAGGAATATTATGGAACATGCATATATCACTCCCCAATTTAAAACCCTTTAATGGCTCCCCGTTCTCCCTCTGGGTGAAATTCGAGCTCCAGAATATGGCCCTTTGTGATCCAGTCTGCCTCCCTCTCCTGGCACATCTCTTGCTGCTTTCCTACCCGCTTACGCTTCACACCAGCAGCTTCGCCTCCATCTGCAGGAGCCCCGGACACTTCTGGTTCAGTATCCCAAATGGGCAGATCTACAGCCAGTTCAGGAATGGAGATTATTTTTCCAGCCAAGTGTTTTTTGGCTGTGGCCTCAGTGTGTTGGGCCTTAGGAACATGGAGATGTGTAGGAAATAGTCGCTGTTCCTGGAAAAGGAGAGAGGAGCATACTGGGAGGCGGGAACAGAATGAATGGAGGCTGGAGGTGTGAACAAAAGTGGATGTGTTTGGGCAGGGATTAATCGTTTAGTCCAGCTGGAACATAGGGTGAGTGGTTGGGAGGGACAAAAGGTGAAACCAAAGAAGTAGACAGGAGGGACCAGATTGGGAGTGGCCTTCTGTCATAAACACACAATTGAGCTTCATATTTTGGGCAGCGGGGAATCAACTAAGATAATTAAGCCAAGGAATGATGGGATAAGATCTGCACTGCACTGAGTCCCAGACTGAAGGTTGAGTGTTGGATCCAACCTCTTGTTGCTTCTCTGGTTCCGAGAATCTGGCCAAAGCTGCCCCTCACTCCAAACTACTGATATTGGACTTGGGGTCGGGGGACAGTTTGCTAAAAAGAATTCTTACAAGTGTCCAGTCTTTCATCCTTCATCCTTTAAAAGGATTGCCTGAAGGTCTCTGTTCTTGTTGGACCACTCACCAGGAGTGTCTACTCCATGACTTACTAATTTCAGGCAGGAAGGGAAGGAGCATCGTGGCCCAGTGGGCCTTGCCCTGAGTGTGTGTGCATGATTTGTCAACAATCGAGTATTTTATGGGAGTTTATGGGACTTCATTAAAGACGCTGGAGCAGGAGCACTGTGGGACATCAGAAGAGACCTCAGCAATAAACCGCAGCTCCAAGCTTTGGAATGCAGTAAATGTTTAAGAGACTTCCTTCCTTTCATTACTGAATTTTACTTTACTTTCATACCAGTAAAGAGTTGTGTTTTAATGGTTGAAATTTCTTGATTCCGTTTTCCCCAGGTCTGTTTAAAAGCTACATTTTATCTTTGAGGATGTTTGGCTCGTGGTAGAGGAAGTGCTGCCAGCAAATTCAATTAACTGGCAGAGCTCACAGATATTGTACACGGATTTCTTTTTTTCTTCTTTTTCACAACTGCTACATAAACACAGCTGGGTTTAATATTTGTTGTAACAAAGATTCAACTTGAATCATTTTACTCTGGGTAATTAATGCATGGAATCTCGGCTACTTTTTCGTTTGTTTGTAATCCTCTGCATTTCTTTACTCTGGCTATCCAGATAATGAACTGTGCTCCTCTAGGTCTTTGCCCTGCCTTAAAACTGCTTAATATTTGGCCGTTCCCACTAGAGAGCAGATGCTTTTCTTTGAAGAATTGAATTTCTGTCAGCTCTTTTATGCATCATGTGTTTGGAACTGTAAGTGGATCAAGTTGTTCATCACAGCAGGGACACTGTGAAACACATCTATTATACACACTTCCCACCCCCCTTCCTGTATTTTCTCCCCTGAAGAGGTGGAGATGCCCAAATCCCCTTGGGAGATATCTCACTCCGTGTGGCTGCATCCATGTGATCCACCCTGGATCCGTCCTGGCCGCATCCCTAAGCGTGGAGATCTATATCCATTCAGCTCAGATTGCTGCTGAGACAAATCCTGCTTTTATCTGTGTAAACACCAGGCACTTCATTAACTCCCAAATACACACCCAAGTTCCGGTCACTAAACAAACCCACCAGGCTTAGCATAATGAGTGATGTTTCAGTAAATGATGCCCTAGAAAATGTTCATTGTGCGCCCATTATTCTTTTTTTTTATGCTAAAATAATGGCTTGGGTAGTTTTGACTTTGGAGTTGAGCTAGCGTGGAAGAATAGGCACCACCTATTAGGCTTCAGCTGTGTGCCAGCCACTGTGCTTGGTGCATTGGAAATCTTGACTTTTAAAAAAATGTATTTTTGTTGATTTCAGAGAGGAAGGGAGAGGGGGAGAGAGATAGAAACATCAGTGATTGAGAATCATCAGTTGGCTGCCTCCTGCATGCCCCATACTCAGTATCAAGCCTGCAACCTGGGCATATGCCCTGACTGGAATCGAACCATGACCTCCTGGTTCCTAGGTCTATACTCAACCACTGAGTCACACTGTTTGGGCTTGACTTGTTTTTTAAATCTTTACCCAAAGACATGCTTATTGATTTTACAGAGAGGAGAAGGGAGAGAGAGAGAGAAACATTGAGTGGTTGCCTTCCTGTACCATCAATCCCACAACCTAGGTATGTGCCCTGACCGAGAATTGAACCCTGCAACCTTTCCTTGTATGGGACAACACTCCAACCAAGCCACGCCGGCCATGGTGAAAATCTTAATGTTTAATCTACATAACAATCTTTTAAAAAGTAATGGTAGTTACTTTACCCCATCCAGTTAATAGCAGCTGACTCAGGATTTGAACTCAGGTCCATTGGAACCCAGTGTAAAACAACATATTATTTGTTGGGTATTGTACCCTCACACTCAGGGTTTGCTACACATTCATTCATTCATTGGTTAATTAGTGCATTGATTTATTACACCTGCTTATTACATGCTGCCATTTCTCCATTTGATTCCCCCATTCCATGGCAATTCTCAGGCCAACTGGCTTTCATGAACAACTTGTATCTGTAAATCTGAACTGGAGGTGATTTCAGTCATTTATTTAGTTTTGTTTTTCCCATCAGAACTCAATGCAAATACAATCCAACTTCCCCAAACAACCTACCATTTTCTTAGAGTTTTCATTTTACATATTTCAATCCCTAGATTCAGCTTTGAAACTGACAGCTAAAAAAATAAAATAAAATAATAAATCCAAATCCAAGTAGTTCATTTTGTCAACATAGCTTTGAAAAAAAAGTCTTGATGTTCCTGCTGTGATATGCTCAGCTTTTGGGCCTCAGATAGTGGTGCAGAGGGGAAAAGTGCATTTTGGTGCATTTTTAATAGATAACATTCAATTTGCAGGAGTCATTATGGGATATCACATGTCTGACTGAAATACCACTGATCTGTGGAATTAATTGTAGTTAAATGGGAAGGTGGCCTTTGCTCACAAAGAAAGTCATTAGTCTCTTGGTAAACAGTTTTAGTTATGATTAACTTGAGTCTTCTTCCAAACACTTTTCATTAGAACCAGGCATGGTGTCCTGGTTCATTAGAAATAGAGCAGCCCCTTTATTTTTGATTTGCTGTCCATTTTGTTGTTGAAAGATTTGGTGTGTGCTTTTTAATTGGTAGAGGATATGTTGTAAAAAAGAAAAAATCCATGTATAACTTCCCTTTTGCAAGTGCATCTCTGTTTTTTCAAAGGTAACTTACATTTTTATTTTGCGTATTGTGTTTGCAAGAGAATGGCTCTTGGTTTATTCATGTTGACAACTGAAAAGCCTTAGACCTAATTAAAAGAATTTCCACGAGCACCTTTACTGAACCATTTCATTACGCGGCACTGCACAGCTTGCATTGTGAAACATGGTGATGGTGTAGATCTGACCTTTAAACTTAAACTGCCAGAAGTATGGGGAGAAAACCCTCCTTTGAAAATACTCCCAGATACGTACATATATAGGCATACGTGCATGCATATATTTGGTTAGAAATAATCTTTATATTGAATGACCACCTAGTAATTTAAATACACATTTACTTTGAGTCCATCTTCCTATAGCTTGGGCAGATTTTCAGCTGCATTAAGAAAGTTGTGTGTGTGTGTGTGTGTGTCTTGAAGCTAAATTGTTTTATAGGGAAAACAAAGACAATTTCACTTCCTCTGGGGGGAAAAAAAGTGTATGAGGAAGATAAGCTTTACAAATAGAAAAATGCAAAAGTATTTGCTGCTGTGTGTCTCAGGATAAAATGCTGAGGTAGGGGTTACACGCGTGGGGAGAGCTGCAGTGTTTGTGCCAAAATCCTCCCGAGCTTTATTTGGCAGATAGTGGAAATGGGTCTTTTTGTTTTTGTTTTGAAATTGTACGTTTTTACTTCAAGAATATCGTCCTAAAGACTTGCTAGTTTGTTCATAGCATGCTCAACAAAGCCATTATAGCACAAAGTGAAGTAGCCTTCACATAATGAAAATTAATCCTTTTGTCTGACAAAAAAAGCTGCTTAGTATTGTAATGCTTGCTTCTAACTTTCTGACTTAATACTCAGCCCGTGAGATGTCAGGAGAGTCGGAGGGAGCAGAGACCTGGGCCCCTGGGGTCAGAGCCAGCTCCAGCTCCGAGCGCCGTCTAACTAGCACAGTCCCCACTCCCCCATGGAGAACAGTAACTTTGAGGGGAAAATGGGATGCAGAAGAAGCAATTAAAGCCAACTGAGGTCAAGGTACAACCATGTTCTCAAGAAATAGAAAAGCAAGGAGTGAGAGGAAGCAATAATGGAGATATATTAAGTTTGGGGAAAATAAACCAGTATCGGGGACAAACCCAATTTGCTAGCCTAAGAAATCCTGGCAGCAGTGAGAAGTAATGGAATAGCACCAACCTGAGAGGAAGACAGACTTGGGCTTGGCATTGGCCTCTGCCCCTTGCTGCACCAGCCACCAGCTACTGGCTGTGTGACGTGAGGCTGCGGCTCTCTTTCCTCATCTCTGTAATGGGGATAACTGGCTGCCTGGCACAGTGGGGCTGAAATTTCCACGGTGCTGGGCATGAAACACCTGCCACGGCAGTTGGTACCTAGTGGAGTGCTTCATAAATGCTGGTTCCTGTTCCTTTTTCCTGGTAATTTCCTGGTTTTCCCAGAAACTGTTACTGCAAAGAGAATGAAGTGGGATTGCCTTTACATAGCAAGACTTTTTGCTTCCAATTTGAGGCAAGAACTAACCGAGGCACAGGTGGATAACACCGTGTCTGTGTGAAGACGGCAAAGGGAGGCAGTGTAGATGTGCCCCGAGGACAGGTCAGCGCGCAGTAAGTAGTCCCTCTGCCCCTGTCCACACCCAGACATCTTCCAGGAGACCCTGTAACAGAGCCCTGACGCCTGCTTTATTCAGGAAAGGAAGCATCCATTTGCCTTAGTCCTTGAGGGCCATTTTTTAAAGGCACAACAAAAGTGTGATTCTATTGCCCCCTCCCAGCTGCTGCTGGGTGTCTGAATTGTCCAACAAAAATCTTTAAACTCCAAATCTGACACTGAGCAATTAACGCACCTCCTCAGGGAAAGAAATGGGGCCCCTGCACAGGCTGACTTGAGCCAGACATTTAGAAGAACTGTCCCTCTACTTGAGGTGCCGCGCTGAGGATGTTCATGGTCCCTGCCTTCCTAAGTGCCCGATCTAATAGAAGAGAGAGACAGACATTGGATTGTTGGAAAATGCGTTGTTGCACATCGCTGTGTGTCCCTAAAGGAAAGGTATAGTGAGAGTATAAAATGGGGCGCCGCTATCTAGTCTGAGGGGGTCAGTCTGAGGAAGTGATATTTGAGCTGAGATCTGAAGAATGTATAGTACTTGATCTAGGACCCTGTGTTGTCCAACATGCTAGCCACTATCCCCATGTGACTATTTAAATTGATTTAAATGAAGTAAAATTTAAAATTTCAATTCCTGAGTCACACACTAGCCACATTTCAAGTGCTCAGTTGCAGCTGCCACGTTGGATCACACATATGCTAGATTATTTACGGAAAGTCCTGTTGGACGGTGCTGAATTCTAGGGAGTGATGGCAGTGAGAGCTCTCTAAGCAGAGGAGCTAGCTTATGTGAAGGCCTTGGGGTGTGAGGGAGGCCAGTGCAACCAGGGCCCCGAGGGTGTGGCTAAAACCAGGGATGCAGGAACCTCGCATCTGAAAGAGGCTGGGGCCAAGTCACTCAGCCTTGCAGGCCAGGCTGGGACTTTAGTCTTTGTCTTCAGAGCAATAAGGAAACTGCTGAATGATCTTAGGGTGCCAGTGCTGATGGAAAGAGATGGATGGGAGAGTCTTAGAGGAGGACAGATGAACAGTACGCCATCCTTCTTCTCCCCTCGCTCCCCCGCAAGTTGCTACCAAGTGACAAATCTGTATTTGTTGAGTGCCAATATGAATTGCAAGGGTTATTTTCGTTCTAGTGGTGATGAAGATATGTAAACTTCCAGTTGTACAAAAGGCTAAATGATAGGACAGTGATGTAGACAATACAAGAGCACCTTTTGAAGCAGTGATAACTAACTTAGGCTGGTCTGCGGGAGCTTAACTGTATGTCAGGAGCTGGGCCCTGGTCCTATGCAACTCTGTCTAGCACAGCTTCAGCGTGGGGCCTGCAACAATGAGGCGTCCACCTAAGCCACAGGCCAGTGTGCCCTGGGAAGGAGCTCTTCGTTGTGACGGAGGACATCACAGAGAGTCAGAGGCTTTTTTTTATATTTAGGAGGTTTTGTTAGAGAGTAGGATGAAGAACATCCCAGGCCGAGGGATGATTTCTTGGCCTCTGAAATCGAAGAGAAGACAACATGGGAAACAGAGTTAGAGCCAGGCCCATAGAAGGCCTTGAATATTGTGCTCAGGAATGTGCACTTTGTCAGCAGCATGGAACCACTGCAGATTTTAGAGGAAGGGAGTGATGAGATTCAACCTGCTGTTTCAGGAAGACCGTTCAATGCACAGGATGGATTGGACCAAAAAGGAAATAGAGGAAGGGCCACCATTTGTGACAGACTGTTGCAGTAGTCCAGGTAAAAGATGAAGCCTGAACTAATACCAAAAAGCTAGGCAGTTGGCCACATCCATTATCCATTTTACACCCAATATATTTCAGGCCTCACAGTGCATGTTGGTTGCAGATGTCTCATTTCACAGCAGAGGAAACTGAAGCTCGGAAAGGCTAAGAGTAGGGAAGCCAGGTTTCTAACCTTAGACTTTGGCTTATGTGATGCAAGCTCTACTCTCTCCTGCATGCGGAATGCAGGGGATAGAGAAGCAGGTGAAGCCAGGAGGCCTGAGAGGTAGAGCCTACAGTGACCAGGTAAAACAGGAGCCAGGGTAGGGTAGGGAACACTGCATTTGTTATTGGACATGTTCCGTTTGCGGTGTTGTCCACGTTAACTCATTCAGCAACCGCAGGTCCATTTGCCTTGCAATTTGGGTTTCTTCTTAATGATGACCTTCTGCAGAAGGGGACAGAATGAGTGTCAATTTCTCCCCCAACCCTACCCAACTAGACCACTTTCTTCTAATGACCAAATGTGATCCTAGACCTGCCTCAAGGCAGAGGCCCAGCCACTGAAAATGCCTTGCAGGAGGTCAGAACACTCGCCATCTGTTCTTTCATTCAGAAGAAACTGCCGGGTGACCAGGCCCTGTGGACCTTCTGGTAGACACTGCAACTCACCGAAGAATCACCTATGCAGTCCCAGGGCCCAGGCACGGTGTCATTAGTCAGGTCTCAGGGGTTAAGGAAGGCTTTGCAGATGAGGGGACATCTGGCTTCCGTCTTTCCCTTAACCCAAGGCAGTGTTTAATTTGACTATTAAAGAAAAATACCTCATTTAAATTCTTTATTATAAAAGTAACATATGCTTTTTTATAAAAGATAATCAAAACAATCAAAAGTTCATAAAATAGAAAGCATCTCTGCATGGTTAATGCTTGATACATGGCATTTTAGATTTATATTACAGATATGTACATATATAATTCTTAAACGCTTCATGCTGTACATATTGCTCTGCAGTTCGCGTGTTTTCCTCCCATTTGGCAATATTTTGTGGACATCCTTTCATGTCAGTTTACAGACTACATCCACATTCTGTTAGCTATACTGTGTTTCATAGTGAGGATGTGGTATAACATACTTCATCAGCCCCATTGATGGACGCTTGGATGGTCTTTCAGAGGGTGAAGAGATGTTCTCAAGCAGGACAGGAAGGGACAGGGACAGTTCCCTCTGAGTTGTTGGCGTGTATTGACTGGAGAGTTGTATGTGCTTCTAATAGAAATTCGGTATTGGTTGAGTAAAACTTGCCATGGGGCTGTGAGAGGGAAGGCAGGCCAACTGAGGAAAGCCTCAGGCTGCTCTGAGGAATTGGGATGGTTTTCTGAAGGTCCTGGTGGCCAAGGGTGGGGGCATGGGAGGATTTGAGGGAGGAGTTGAATTGATCAGATTCATGTTTTCCCTAAATGACTGGGTCAGCTCTGGGTGGATGGCATTGAGGGGAAACTGGAGGCAGAGAGCTCGTCTAGGAAACTACTGCTCCACCACTCTGGGCCAGAGAGACCGATGGAGCTGACGGGCGCAGGGCCAACGTCATGGGCTCTGAGAGGAGAGAGCAGGTTCAGGACGTAGTTAGGGTGGTGTTGATAAGACATGAGAATGGTGGAAATGAAAAGAGAAGTAGGGAATCCAGCATCGGAATCTGTCCTGGGAGGCTGGTTGGAGGATGCTGCAGTAACCACAATGGGAGACGCTGATGAATTCAACTCTGTAGTCCCTTCCCTTTGTTTTCTGCCTGCCTCCTCTGATGCCTGATTACCGGAGGAAGCCATCCTCATCAGCATTTCCGCCACCCCCAATGTAAGCCCAATGTACCCCGATGTCAGGGATCTGATCAGACCCTCCAGGAGTACTCAGCAAGCTCAGCTTTAGATGTCTGACTGGGTTATTTGAGCCTTAGATTTCTTCCCTCAGTTTCATTTAAAGGACAAAATGCTACCACCAGTTATCAGATGTGTATACACTTGAAGTTCCCAAGTTTGAAGTGCTGACAAAAGCTTTCACATGTTGCAGGGTGAGGAGAGGTCTTCAGAAGTCTTGGCCTAAGTGGTCACAGGGGCACCAAGAGCCCAGGACCACTTGGCTGGTTTCAGACCAGCTGGGCAGGTGGGAAGGCACACACTCGTGTTTGCTCAGTTACCATCAGCGACTACCTCTTTGTGTAAAATGGTAATGAGGCCATTAGGAGAGGCTTACCTGAAGAGCAGCTTGTGAATCCTAGGTAATTAAACACCTCCTGAATGAACGGGAAAGGCCAGGGAAGGTTAAGTGAGGAATAATCTGCGGCACAGGTGGCCCAAGGCCTTTGAGGAGCCGGAAGAAGAGTGACAGTGGCTTGCACCATTTCAAAGGATGGAAATGTCCAGGAGGGACAGGATTTTTTTATTACTTGGAGGGTGGGGAGTGGGCAGTATTTTTAACGTCTTAATAAAGCATATATGCATTGCTGGTGGGAATGCAGACTGGGGCAGCCACTATGGAAAACAGTATGGAGTTTCCTTAAAAAATTAAAAATGGAAATGCCATTTGACCCGGTGATCCCACTTCTGGCAACATATCCTAAAAATCCCAAAACACCAATCAGAAAGAATATATGCACCCCTATGTTCATAGCAGCATTATTTACAATAGCCAAGATCTGGAAAGAGCCCAAGTACCCATCAGTAGATGAGTGGATAAAAAAACAGTGGTTCATTTACACTTTGGAATACTATGCGGCTATACAAAAAAGAAGGAACTCTTACCCTTTGCAATAGCATGTATGGACCTGGAGATTATTATGCTAAGCGAAATAAGCGAGTCAGAGAAAGACAAATGCCATATGATCTCACTTATATGTGGAATCTAATGAACAAAATAAACGGATGAACAAAATAGGACCAGAGGCATGGATGCATGGAACAGACTTACAGATCTCAGAGAGGGGGGTACTGGAAGAGATTAACCAAAGAACATATATTCATATATGCATAGTCCATGGACATAGACAACAGTGTGGTGAAGGCCGGAAGGTGGGGGAGGACCTGGGTAAATAGGGATAAGGGGGGAGGAGGGGGGAATGGGAGACATCTGTTATAGTGTCAACAATTTTTTTTAAAAAGCATGTGTCTTTTTCACATTGCTATTTCAGGTTGAAAGTCCATGGCAATCTGCCTGGGTGCCAAATGGCCTGCGTTGCTTCTCATGGAGCACCCACCGCTATGATTCAGGGGCTCATAGGTCCCAGAGTAGGGAAGGTCACAATAAACCGGCTATTTACACTCAGATGTTGAGACCAAATCCAAACTGCTTCCAGAGGAAAATTGTTTCCTTGGCCTTCCTCCAAACAGAGATGGGGTGACCACCCTCTCAGTGCCTGCTCCTGTCCTTCTGACTTATCAGAGGAGAATGGCAGTCCTACCTACACTCTGTTGACTGTCCAAGCATGGTATGTCCCCACAACAACAACACAGGATTCTTTCCCCTATACGCAGTAAACACTGATGGCCTACTATGTGCTAAGTACCGTGTTCCGTGTGTCCTTTTGGCTTATACATGAATATTCATAGCAGCATTATGTATTAACTACTCCCCCCACTGGCCTGATCACCCCTAACTGCCCTCCCCTGCCAGCCTGACTAACCACCCTCCCCTGCCTGCCCGATTGCCTTAACTGCTCTCCCCTGCCGGCCTGATCACCCCTAACTGCTCCCCTGCCGACCTGATCACCCCTAACTGCCTCTGCCTCGGCCCCCGCCACCGTGGCTTTGTCCAGAAGGAGGACTGGATGACCGAAGATGTCCAGTCGACCCAGTCTAATTAGCATATTACTCTTTTATTAGTATAGATGAGCATTATGCTTAGTGAAAGAAGCCACTCACAAAAGATTACATACATAACTGTTTGATTGCATTTATATGAATTGTCCAGAATAGGCAAATCCATAGAGACAGAAAGTGGATTAGTGGCTACCTTGGGCTAGGCTGGGAAAGGAGGATTGGTGGGGAATAAGAAGTGACTACCAATGAGTCTTCATTTGGGGGTGATGAACATGTTCTGGAATTAGATAATAGTGATCATTGTACAACCTTGTCACTAAAAAAACCCACTGAACTGTACACTTTAAATGAATGAATTTTATGGTATGTAAGATATATCTCTTCGTTTTGCCAGCAGTTCTCATGTGTCAGTACTTTTATTGTTGTATACATAAAATTATAGTAAAAACAAACAAACAACTATAAACAAAATGTAGCCCCTCCATTTCCATGGTCAGCACACTGCATTGCAGTAAACCAAGTTTATATTCCACCATCAAGTGTGATCCCTCCATTAGTGCACTTTGTGATGGGTCATTAAGAGTATCTTCAGCCCAGTTATGGTGGCTCAGTGATTGAGCATGAAACTATGAACCAGGAGGTCACAGTTCGATTCCTGGTCAGGACACGTGCCCAGGTTTGGGGCTCAATCCCCAGTGGGGGTGTGCAGGAGGCAGCTGATCAATGGTTCTCTCCCATCAGTGATGTTTCTGTCTCTCTTTCCTTCTCCCTTCCTCTCTGAAATCAGTAAAAATATATCTTAAAAAGGAATATTTTCAAATCCAATGGTCTCATCACCCCTCAAATTATCCAGTGAAAGGTGTGAGCATGGAAGAAGTAGAAGACACTGGACCTGTTGCACTGCCTTGAATTTCATTTGCAATTTTAGTGGAGCAAGCAGACCCCGGATGTTTCTCAGTATGGAAAATTTCATTTTATCTTCGTTGAGCTGGAAATTTTTTTTGATAATTCAAGTGGATGAGTGGGCAAAAGCTCATTTTTCACACAAGGAAAACCTTTTTGAAGAAGATCATGACTTTCAAAAGGTCCATTTGCTGAAAGTTCAGTAACTGGAATACTGTCCTTCAGCCGAGATGCAGGTCCTCTGGTACTCATCTTCAGCTCGCTCTGTGAACAGCCTCTCAGCTCTGTTACTATAAGATATATCTTAATAAGCTAATAAAATCCCTTATCAGAAACTTAGTAATAAGAAATAATGTTCATAGAACATTTCTAAAGGTATATATAGTCCATCCCAGATCAGTTATTCTTAATGTTTTTTGTTTTAGTTTTTGTTTGTGTAAGATTCTGAGGAAAGCTATGGAACCTATGCCTCCTGAAATGACCATCACTCCTTCATATTAAAAATTTGTAGATGGTTCATGGACCACCTGAATCTAATTTTCTATTTTATTCTTAATTTTATCCTTAAATAATGTCAAGCCATTAGATAGTCCTTTAAGCCCCTGATTCCTGAAATGTACCCATGAAATGTCACCCACATGCTTAAAAACAGTCATTAGCTTTATATTTCTCTCAAGATAAAGGAAGAAATTCCTTAGTGTTCTCACAGGCTCCTCTGACTCCTGCTCTCACCTCATTCTACGGCATACTCACCCTCATTCTCTCCACTGAAGCCACAGCCCTTTCTGTTCCATGGACTCCTCACCACAGAGTCTTTGCAAATGCTGTTCCCCATGTCTGGTACACTGTTCCTCCCTCCCTTGGCCAAGATGACTCCTTCAACTGATCCTTCAGGTCTCAGTTCAAGCCTGTCTCCCTCCAGGAAGCTTTCCTTGACCTCCTTGGTGAGCGGTCAGAGGCTCATCACAGTAGCAATGTCATAGTATTGGTGTTTCCCTCACAAGAGTATAAGTTTTAATGAGGGCAGAGCTTATGTCTAGTTTTGTTCACCATTGTATCCTCAACACCTAACACAGACCTAGGTGCTGAGAAAATAATATTTGTTGAGTGAATGAATGACTCGAGGCTACCACATTGCACAATTCTAGGGACACCTTTCACATGGAACATGGTGTGAATGATGTGCCCAGCAGTTGTGCAATCCTGAGGTGAATGAAGGGCATATTAGAAACAAACCTGGAAGCTTGATGCTGTCTGATGTTGAGGGCAACAGCCATCACATCATAGTCATTCCTACATTGGGAACTCATGGGAAGAATCTCATTTAGTTCTCACTTTCGGGAAAATCTGTGTTCAGCTGGGTACATGAATGGACCCAAGAATCTCACTACTTCTTATGTATCCCTTTTTGCCTTGACCACTAGGAGGCTCTTAAGTCAAAAGTTCATTTCTAGCCACTATGTAAGACCTTATAGCTTATCTTTACGTATTAAATCTATTCCTGGCTACTTTTCCCATTGCCATGGCTTTCTTATCTATTTTATTTTAGCATGTGAGTGCTTATCTATAAGCTGCTGCTATTCCTTTAGAGCAGCGGTCGCCAACCTTTCAGACCTCACACACCACCAGTGGTCTATGGACCACCAGTTGGCGACCGCTGCTTTAGAGTATCAGGTGTGAGCTATATAATCCTATATAATAAAGAGCTAATATGCAAATGGTCGTTGTGCCCTTGCACCAGGGCTGAGGGACCTGAGGCTGGGCCGGGGGACCTGAAGCTGCACCCCCCACCCTGGCGCTTGAGCTGGGGGACCTGAGGCCGCGCCCCCCCACCCCAGTGCTGGGGCTGGGGGACCTGAGGCTGTGCCCCCCACCCCGGCGTCGGGCCCAGGGGACTTGACTCTGGGTCTCACAGTGCGCCCCAGACTCTGACAGGAGGGATATTTTCATATACATTTTACTAATTTTCTTTCATCTCTGACACTTCTATTATAGAGAAAGGGCAAACAGCAATATTCCCAAAATTCTAATTAATTCCCTTTTAACGTGCATGAATTTTGTGCACCGGGCCACTAGTAACATATGTTTATTTATTGTACACTAGTGACCCAGTGTACAGATTTGTGCACATTGAAAGGAAATTAATTAGAAGGTGGCCAGTGGGGACTGGGTGAGATGGTCCGGACATGCCCTGTAGCCAACCTCCTGCGGTTCCTCCTCGGCATCTGAAGAGGGAGCGGGGTCCCTTCGGCAGGTGGGGTCCCTTAGCCTGGAACATCCCCTGAGGGGTCCCGGAGTGCAAGAGGGTATTCTGCAAAGTTGCTGTGGTACAGGGTGTGGAATGCAAACACAAGTGTGCAATAAACCAGATTCAGCCCCAACAACAACATAACCCACGGCCGAAGGTGGAATCGCCCAGCCCACGAGGAATCGGGCTCCCTCCTTTCTGATTTCAGGGTGCATCACCTGAGAACTGCTGCTGCCAAGTCACTGCAGCTCAGCACCTCCTATGTTGAGCATCTGCCCCCAGTTTGCATCATAGGGACCAATCGGACAGTCAGACATTTAGCATATTAGCCTTTTATATATGTAGATAGATAATATATTAAGTATTATAAATCACTTATTCTAATATTTGTAAGTAATGTGAAAAGGGAATGGAATTGGAAGTGAAAATCTTTGTGTAATTCGGGGTCAGATGAACAGGCTCCCATTCATATTGTGACTTGGCCACTTCTTAGGTTTGTTCCAAGGCATGTGATCGACCGTCTCTGAGACTGGTTCACCCTTATAAGATGGGAACACTAATTTCTTCCTTGCAGGATTACTGAAATAATTAAATTGGAAATTTAATGTGAAACACTTACTTGGCTCATTGTAACTGCTTAGAAAGTGGTTTTGTTTGTGTTTTCATTAGATATGCTCTAATAAAAGCAACATTCATTTGAATGTCAAAAACCTGCCCCAACACTGAATGCATTTTTGCTCTCCCAGCAGCCAAGGTATCAAGTCGATTCCGGCCAGGGATTTTCTAGAGCTCTTAGCCAGACATCCTCCTCCAGCCCTGCCTTTAACTTGTCTTCTTTCTCTCCGTCACCAGATCTCTTCACTGAAGAGCCGGCTAAAGAAGGTCTCCACCACCACTGGCGACGGTGTGGCCAGAGCCTTCCTCAAGGCCCAGGCTGCTTTCTTCGGCAGCTACCGGAACGCTCTGAAAATTGAGCCAGTGAGTAACTTGTTGGCATGTTATAAACCCATGTTTGGTCAGGGCTAAGAAACATACCTCAGGGCCCACGAGAAACCTGCAATTCGCCTGGTTGTTGAATTCACCTAGAAGAGGTTGTGCATCTGTATGGGGGACGGGGGGCAGGGGGGAGGCACAGGGAGCATCCCTACCTCGTAGCACAAGGAAGCCTCATGGCCATGAGTGAGGCACACTAACTGCTCCTGTGAATGTAAAGATCCCTTTGTTAACTACAGTGCCCGGCGCTCACTGCGATTCACAGTGAGACTGAGGCAGTAATAATCATCTCCGTTTTACCAGTGTAGAAACTGAGGCTCAGAGAAGAGATGTGACTTGCTAAGCAGTGGAGGAGCCAGTTAGTCCCACAGCCATGATTTCCCACTGCCTCACTGCCCTTGTCCGCTATAGGAACCTCATCCCCACCCTTGAGAAAGTAAAGCATCCTGGGGGATTCACTTCTTAGAGGCTCCTATGGTGGTCTTGGTGTGAATGACTATAAAGTATGCTGAGGCCTGGGAAGCAGTGTTATCCACATCCATGGCACTTCAAACTTTCTAAGACCCCATGGCCCCATTACTGTCCCCTGCCTGCCTGTGATACCTAACAATAACAGCTAGTTATTGCTAAGGTATGAAGACAACAGGTTAACCGTAAAACCAATGAAAGTACCAACTCTCCCAGCTTCAGTAAGAAGTTTGCACCGGATACCCTCTATTCAGCCTACTCTTGGCCAAGGTAATGGAGAAATTGGCCCAGGGGCCTGGGTCACTCCATGGAGCAGAGAAATTTGGAGGGGAACCTGGCTGAGAGCCCTTTTCTCTCAGGAGCGATGGCAGCCACAGCCAGCCTAGTTGGAGTGGGTCACGTTGCCTGTAGGTAAGGATGTTTTCTTATCACTAGGACTCCATCATGTGTCTAAGTGACACAGAGTAATAGCAGACTCCGTGCTTTTTCTTCAGCCAGGTCACATTCTCTGTGACGTGGCCAGGGCCGTGGTGCACAGGAACAGTAGCCAAATGCCACCACCCTCCTTGCTTCTCATCTTTCATCAACACTTAGGCCTGACTCTCTATGCTGCCTGTGCTTCAGGCACGGTCATGATCACATAACAGAAAGGGGGATGCACTCTTTTTCCTAAGAAATTCTTTCCTAGGTCCTCTCAGGCCCTTCGGTTTAAAGCAAGTTCACCATGTCCGGCTTGTCTCTGAGGGAGGTGGCTCTGATTCTTTGTCCTGACCTTGTGCCCAGCCAAACCAGCCAGGTCTGGTGTCATTTTGAGAGCTGGTATAATCCAAGGAAAACACTGGCGTCTTCCCATCTCTAAAATGAGAATGAGGCAATTGGCTCAGTCCTTTCCTTGGGAAGCTGAGCACTGACAGACATTAATAGTCCCCTCTTACAGTGATCCTATAGTTGCTATGAGTATGTCTAGAATCCATAGGCGGTTGAGTCTTGGTATGTATTGCTGGGCATATCATTAGGCACAAGTTGCTCCTCTGGAGAAGTTTATGGCTGTACTTGCACTTGTCACATGGGGGTGGTGTGGGGGATGTTCACTGGGACGAGCCTCCAGAGTGGCCGGCTCCCAGTGCTGAGGGGATAGAGCAGCCTCCTCAGGCCACTTGTGTTTCTCCGATTCTAAAAACACCAGCTCCCGGTAAGAAATATTTAAAGTAACTGAGGACTCGAATGAGAAAACACCCACAATCCTATCATCTGGAGTTAAGATAACATGTTAGCATGTTTCTACCTAGGTCCCAGGATTTTTCGGGTCCTTTTTGTTTCATTTGGATTTGGGTTTTGGGATTTTACTTTTAGGCAGTTGAGAAATTACCAGCAAAGCAATCTAGTCCCCAATTGTTTGGGTTTGCCTTTTAGTATGTTGTAAGCATTTATTCATAGCAAGTGAAAATTCTTCTTAAAACATCATTCATAATGGCTGTGCGTATCCCATCAGGTGGCTCCAGTGGCTCACGGTCTTGGCTGTGGATCAGAATCACCTGTGGGCCTCTTAGGAGGGCAGCCTGGGCCCCACTCGCAGAGACTTTTATCAGGTTCCTGCGATCTGAGATCAGTACCCAGGCCCATCACATCGGCCCAGCGCTGTGGCTTTTGTTAGGCACCTTTCACAATTTTAAAGCACACTGTGGGGAACATCTTTGGATAAATCTTCAGGCATGCTCTGAATTATTTCCTGAGGCATAATCCCTGACATGACCCATAATCCCTGGGTCAAAGGATGGAGTACACTGAAGGCCTTTGATATACAAGGTGCGGGAGAAAGATGGTGGCCAGGGCAGGTGGTGGCGGACGGGAGCCGCCTCTAAGGCAGATTGCCGGGCGTATCTGAGCAGCAGCCAGCAGTGGGAGAACAGGCCAAAGTGGAGGGGTTTTGGGGTGTGGGGTGTGGCTTCCCACTGGGCCAGTGGGTGCAGTCCTGAGACTCGGGTCACTGCACAGTCCCAGGAACTTGGTTTTTAAACATGAAATATGATGGACTCGACAGTGCTCACTGGTGCCTCTCTTCAGGGCCAGGGGAGTGATTCCAAAAGACTCTCCTGAGGGTCAGGAAGTGAGCTCAAAGGGTGTCCAGTGACAGCCACGTCTCCTACCTGCTCAGCAGCCTTCCCCAAGGCCAGAGCTTGGTTCATCTCAGTTGTTTCAGTAATTCCCCTCCACTGCCCTTTACTATCCATTTCACAGATGGGAGATAGAGGCTCAGATTGTGGGTGACTTTTGGTAAGTAGGAGAGCTAGGGGACAGACTTGGGCCATCCTGACTCCAAAACTCAGGTTCCTTCCACCACACCCTCTCACCTGTCTTTGTTCTGCTTTGCACATGTTCCACTTTTATAACTCTTTCTTTTTGTGCCCCAGCACCGGGCATGGGTCATGGCATAGTGCAGGCATCAATGAGTGTATTTGGGAACAGTGGATGGAAAGACATAAAGGCACAGGGAAGCTTCTGGGCTGGGGCTGGCGCTGGGTCTCGCTCAGTGTGTGTGCATTGCATCCTGCCCTCTCTGTAGCTTTAGGTGGCTGCTGCCGGCAGAGGGGAGAGTGTCTGCAAATCGCAGGGCATGTGACCCATTTCTCAGTCACCCGGAGAATATAAGGTGCAAAGCCCAAGATATTTAACAATATCGGCCAAGCCAACTTGTTCATCTCCACTTAAATGACAGAACCACAAGCAGCCAGGCAGCTCCATTCGGAAAACCCCCCTTTATCCATGTCAAGCGCAGCCAGGCTGCAGCTCATTTATTTAGGCCTTTCTTGCTCTCTGACACGCCTCCTAGCAGTTGCCAGGCAACTCTGGGAGTAGCTGTGTGTGTTAGGGATTAACTAGTTAGGGCTGGGGTCCTTTTTGGCAAGAAGGGGATAAAAGACAAATGATTTTAATTGCTAAGCCAAGGATCCTTTCTCAGCTTGGTGGAAGATTGCAACTTGTGGAGGATGTGGGTAGCAGTGTGGTTCTTGAATTTGCCTTGGAAGTTCCTTTCTCCTGCCTGTGCAGAACAAATGAATTTTAACAAGAATCTTACTTTTACTTCTCCTTTGTTTAAAACTATATCATCATGAAATCTGAATACCACTAGCCCGCTGCCCTCTCTTTGAAGACATTTCATAGCGCAGTAGCCTTAGTTTTAAAGAACTTTCAAAAATAGACTGTGTCTTCTAATTTCACCCCTTTTTCTGTTCAGTTTCTCATTTCATAGCTCATGCTACCTGAATTCATCTTAAGACAGTGCATGTGAGAGTGTATGTTCCCTTGTTTGGCCGCTGCAGATCCTTGGTAAATGTTAGATCAGAAGGCAAAACGGATGGCTGTTGGTACTTTAAGACGCATCCTGTTCTGTGCCAGAGTCTGGGAAGGCCAGTATAGATGGAACATCTGTGATTGTTTATTCAACAAGCTCATGTGGCGCTCTCTGGACCAACCTGCTGGCTGGGCATCCCCAGGATGCGTGGAGCACAGCCCCTGCCCACAGAGGTGAATGCTGGGCTGGGGGCAGTCGACAGCCAGCCAGGGTGTCTGTGAAGGAGGCTGTGCAGGCAGCAGCCAGCTCCTCCAGTCCAGCTTGTTCCTTTCATCCCCAGAGGCCTGGCTTCCAGCTTCAGCTGTGGGTCCACTGGCATCACCTTCCTTACAGCCCCTGATTGTGCACATGATTCTGCTGAGTCATATTTATCCACCTAAAATCCCTGGAAGACAGAGAAGTTAAGATAAAAGCAGATTGATAGCCTGGCTTTCAAGCATGAATGGGCAAGGCTGTGTTGGAGCAGGTCAGAAAACACCATGTATATCTGTCTCCTGAATGAGTAACATCATTGAGCTCATGATTTAAAAACAAAAAACAAAAAAAACAAAAACTTTTTATCTGTGATTTTTAGTGTAATAAGCAATAGGAAAATATTTGTAAACTAGAAAAATTAAAATAGCACTATAGTCACACGGAACTAACAAAAGTACCTCAATTAACTTTTGTATATTCTCTTTAATTATTTTTCATTTGCATAGTGTTTATATAGCTGCTATCAAATTTAAGTTAAAAGTTCGTTTCTCCTCATTTAACATGCATTTTTACATAGCTGCAGACTATTTTATCAAGTACAGCTACCATAGTGTCTATAACCACTTTCTCATGTTGGACATTCAGATTATTTCCAATATCTGAGCATTATAATTAATATTCCACTAAACATCTTTATGAATAAAGCTTTGAAATATTCTATTTCGAAGCCTTCTGAGTAGAGAAATACAAGTCTGCGTGCAGGAGCCTGACTGTGGGTGCCAACTCCTCACAACATGGTAGGGAAGCAAATTTTCTTTGACTCAGCCTCAGAGCAGCTCAAAAAATGGAATGAATGAAGAGCCCTTCATGGGGCGCGCTCCCTGCCCTCCACCTAGGCCAGCAGAGGATACCCAGGACATCGTGAGGGACACACTCATTTATCTGTGCCTCCATCTGGTGCTAAAGGAAAACAACGGTTTGAGGAATCTTAAAACAATAGGTTCTGGTGCGTGTGCCTCCAGACAGTCTGGGAAGGGCAAAGCTGGGACTTGAATCCACATCTGTCCTGGAGCCCAGGCTTTTGGTCTTTTTAATTGTAGTAAAAGATATATAACATAAAATTTGCCATCTTTGTCCCTGAATTATAAGGATATAATTCAGGGACATTCATTACATTCACAACCCTATATGACAGAAACTCTATATCCATTAGGTAATAACTCTCCATTTCCCCTCCCCCAGCCCTTGGGAACCTCCAGTCTACTTTCCACCTCTACGAATTTGCCTATTTTAGATGTTTCATATAAGTGGAATTACACCATATTTGTCCTTTTGTGTCTGGCTTTCACATTGTAGCATGTGTCAGAACTTCATCCCTTTTTAAGTCTGAATAATATTCTAACCTTATGGATATACCACATTTTGTTTATCCATTCATTTGTTGTTGGACAAGGGCTGTTTCCACCTTTTAACTATCCTATCTAATAGAAGAGTAATATGCAAATTGACCATACCTCTGCTACACCCACAAGCCATGCCCACCAGCCAATCAGGAGCTAGTATGCAAATTAACCCAACCAAGATGGCTGTGCCATGGAGCGAGCAGGAGGCTTGGGTTTCCCAGGCAATGGAGGAAGCCAAAATTCCCGCACACCCTGGCTGGCCCAGGCCTCCACTCAAGGCTACAAAGTTTCAATTATAGAAGATAAATAAATCCCAGATACCAGGGCCTCTGCTTGGGTCACCGGGGGGGAGGGGGGCCGGCCTGCAAACCACCATAGGCCCCTCGCCCAGGCTGCCCCACGCCCCAAGGAAACCCCACCCTGATACGGGACACCCTTCAGGGCAAACCAGCTGGCCCCCACCCATGCACCAGGCCTCTATCCTATCTAATAAAAGAGTAATATGAAAATTGACCATCACTCCAACACACAAGATGGCTGCCCCCATGTGGACACAAGATGGACGCCACAAGATGGCCAGCTGGGGAGGGCAGTTGGGAGGGACCAGGCCTGCAAGGGAGGGCAGTTGGGGGCAATCAAGCCTGCAGGGGAGGGCAGTTAGGGGTCACCAGGCCAGCAGAGGAGGGAAGTTGGGGGTGACCAGGCCTGCAGGGAAGGGCAGTTGGGGGCAATCAGGCTGTCAGGGGAGCAGTTAGGCATCAATCAGGCTGTCAGGGGAGTGGTTAGGGCAGCCATGGGCAAACTACGGCCCGCAGGCCGGATCCGGCCCATTCGGCTGTTCTATCCGGCCTGCGGAGCCGAAAGAGCAGAGGGTTCTCTTGCTCTCCCCTCCGCTCCTTTACTTTGAATTTATATTAGTTCACACAAACACTTCATCCATGCTTTTGTTCCGGTCCTCCGGTCCAGTTTAAGAACCCATTGTGGCCCTCGAGTCAAAAAGTTTGCCCACCCCTGGGTTAGGGGGTGATCAGGCTAACAGGCAGAAGCAGTTAGGGGTAATCAGGCTGGCAGGGGAGCAGTTAGGCATCAATCAGGCTGTCAGGGGAGTGGTTATGGGGTGATCAGGCTGGCAGTCAGAAGCGGTTAGGGGCAATCAGCAAGGCAGGCAGGCGAGCAATTGGGAGCCAGCAGTCCTGGATTGTGAGAGGGGTCCCAGATTGGAGAGGGTGCAGGCTGGGCTGAGGGACACCACCCCTCCACCGGTGCACGAATTTCATGCACCAGGCCTCTAGTTGAGAATAATGCTGCTGTGCACATTCCTGTACATGTATCTGTCTGAGGGCCTGTTTTCACTTCTTTTGGTGTATACTTCTAAGTGGAATTGCTGGGCCATACAGTAATTTCATGTTTAACTTTTTGAAGAACCACTGAATTGTTTTTCACACAAAGCCCATACTGTTTTTAAGTGATCAGTAGTGTGTTTGTGAAGCATGGCTATGTACCTATGAATGCTCTGTAGGAAAAGTTTGTGAAAGACTTCCTTATTTTCTAGTTTATTTTAGTCAAGCAGACAGGGAATTATAGCCCAAACCTACAGGCCTAGCTAACAGATGCATTGACAGCAGGAATCTATGGGCTAGAGAAGGGACCATTTTTTCATGTTAGTATTCATCCCAAGTCAAGATCATGTCCTGGGAATGAAGCAAGGGTAAGGGGAGGTGCTGTCACCACTGGGACTCAGGGGACCCATAGCTCTGTGGCTCTTAAATGGCTAAGGAGGCCACCAGGTGTGATAGAAAGATTATGGTCTTTGGATTCACTTGGGTTTTAATACTGGCTCTTATCGTCGACCAGAAGATGACCTTAAAGTCACTTGACCTCTCTAATCCTCAATTTTTCATCCCTAAAATGGAAATAATGCCAACCTTGTAGGACTATTGAGAAAAAATAACAACATGTGTAAAACTCAGCACAATGTTTTTCTTGGTAGTAGATATCAGCTAAGTGATAGTGACAATTCCTGGAGGACAAGAAGGTAGGTAAAGGAGGAAGAAGAGGAGACTGAGACCACCATGCCCTGGAATAGTGGTGGCCATACTTGTCAGCAAGTGTCAGACTCCCTGACACTATTCAAAAAACAATTAAATTCTGGCCTGTTTGTTCCTATCCTTTACTGTGAGAGTCTGGCTTCTATCTCAAGAGATACAAGAAAGATTTGTAAGAAATCACATGTTATTCCCTTCAATATTTATTTGATATTTATTTATTCATGTTATTGCTCACTAGCACTTACAGGCTAGAGGAGGTGGTAGGTACCAAGAGTTTAAAATTAAGAAATGCATTAGAATCAGTTTTAAAAATGCACAAGAGAAAATATCATTGAGAATCTTTTTTTTCTATTTCATCAAAACATTTTTGCCTATTGGGATAAGAGGACCATTGTTTGATATTAGCACCAAATCTCCACCGTCCACCTCCCCGGGACACCAACATTGCTCACAAACACAGTTTGAGAGTCCTGGCACCTTGGAGCCACACAATGAATGATGGCTGAACTGAGAACCATTGTTTTAGAAGCAGACTACCCATAAAAAGTAGGTCCTTAAGTGAGAGATGAGAACTGGCAGGAAATACACTTAAACAGGATGATCAAGCTGCACTGAATGATTTCAAAGAGCATCACTAAATATGATGAAAATTAAATTCTCCTATGTTCTAAAATACTTGAAAAATAGAACACAGTTAGTGTATCTTAGACTATCCAGAAGGAATTCTAGGCTTTAAATTCTAAGAGTTTTTTAAATCTCCTTTAATAATCTGGCTGCTTTCCTACTTTGTTCTCATAGGGTGGGACCATTTTTTGTACTCCTTGGTATCCTTGACACAGTCAAATATTAGTAGGTGCTCATTAAGTGTGTGTTGAATGAATGGATGAACAAATGAATGATACCCGTTTTCCCATGCTATGCATCAGAAAGACTGGTGGTCACATTTCAGTGTTGCACAATATCGATGCTTAGTTTTTGAAAAAGCATCCACAGCTTCATCTCAGAGCATGAGAAGAGTAATCTGGCACAAACACCAAGCGTGAATGTATAAATGTCAAACAAAGGAACAAAAGGCAGCTGCATGGTAGCCAGTTAGGATCTGAAGAGGATCGCCCTCTGTGAAATCACCACGTGCAGTAAATATTCGGTTCTAGTTAGGAAAGTACAACAGGCAAGTACATTAATGGAGTAAGCTGATCCCGTTGTGGCTGTTTTAAATACTGTATCTTTGTGGAAGCTGTAGCAAAGAGAAATGGTTGCTGTTTCTGGTGTTTTAAGTCAATGATATCACTTTGGGTCTTCTACTTTTTCTGTGAGACTCTGAAAAGGAAACCTTTCTGATCCATTTTTAAGCAGTGATATAACATGTACACATGATGACTTCATGTACATGTGAGCTTCTTAACAGGATTTTGCCTTATTCTTTCTTATACCCCAGCCGTAGTAGAGGCGCAGGAACAGAAGGTGGAGTGAGTGGTGGGTTTGTTCCATGGAGGACATTATGGAATTTATGATGATTAGAGGATACAATTATAAATTTCCTTCCCTCTACTCCCCATTGAGCATGCATCCACACTGATTTTTTTATGGGGTGTGTATACATTCTCAGAAACATACAGCTACATCACATTCAGTCTTATGCTCCCCTCACAAAGCAATGGAATCTTGCTCCAGAAAGGGGTGGAGTGTGGTGATTACTCATGTATCCTGGGGGCAGAACCTGATAAATAGAAAGTGCTCAAGAATTATCTGTGGAGTGACTGAATTGATAATAGTTCTTAGTAATAATGTCTTTGTTTGGTAGCGGAAACACAGCTTTGTTAAATAAAGCATTAAGACTGGAAGTCATAAGGAAAAGAAAATAATATGAAGCATTTATTATATGCTAGACTCAACATATATTCCCTTATTTGGTGTTTATAGTCCTCATATGTAGAGCGTAGTGTAGCCCCATTTCACTGATGGGAAACCAAGGTGAAGAACAGTTATGTTACTTTTTAAGAAGTGGCAGAGCCAGGATTTGAACCTTCCATCTGCCCAATTCTAGCAACCACGCTCTTTCCTCTGACCACTTGCCACAATGGTGATTACCATATGGTCCGTATTGTATACAGTTTCAGGGCATTTCAGAAGAAAACTGAGCTGGTTTCCTCTTCGGAGTCAGTGTCTCTAATCTGTGCAAATGTTTCTTGTCTTGAAAAATGCAGGTTAAACTAACACCATTTATAAACTATTTTGCAAAGGGGAAATGTCAACATTTTAGATATCTTTTTTAAAACATTCCTTTAATAGATCACTTTAATTGCTTAATATTTTGTTAAAGTTTTTGACATTTATGTTGATAATTGGATGAAAAGTAAACCACTTGCCCGTGCAGCCCTCCCTCCTCTTTTCCTGGGCTGACACCTAGTGGCGAACTTTCTCACCGCAGTGTTAATCCTGGCGCTGAACTTTCTTCAGCGTAGTTTTTAAATTGATTTTAGGATTTTTTAAAAACCGTTATTGTCCACATAATAAAAATAGCTACACTAATATAAGGTTAATTTATTTGGGATTATCATAACAATGGAACTTTTATTTGCTTTAACGAGTTTTAAGTCAATTATAATCAAGCTGTGGTAGCAAAAAATGAAACAGATATTTAAAATCCTGGGGTATTTGTATCCCCACAAACCTGACCTCATGACCACTGTGCTGTGGGCACTGGCTTGCACACACTGACAAGTAAGATTTGATCACTGTTCTTAAGGACAGTGCGAGGCTGAGACGGAAAGCAAGCAGAGTTGCCCCGAGGTGTGGTAACTGCTGTAGCAGAGTGCTGTCCAGGCATTGACATCCAAGGCAGAAGGGATCGCTTCCCCCTGGCGCCCAGAGAAAGCTTCCAGGGAAGGATGCACCTGGGATGGCGCCTTGTGGGAAAGTAGCATTTCCCCATGATCGGGGGCAGACAGTAAGTAGCTTGTGCACAGGCAAGGGGCGTTGAAACTACGTGGCCTGGTCAGAGCTGTGACCGGAGCACAGACAGAGAAAAGGAGTGTGTCCAAGGAGGAGGTGGAGAAGGGGTGGGCTCCAGGCCAGGAAAAACCTAGAAGGCCACAAGAGGGTTTCAGCACCAATCCCAAAAACCAGCATTTCCAGAACAGTGTTCCTTGAAATAGTAGATCCACACGATGTTATGTTTTCTGAACACGTAAAATTTGGGCTCGTCATATATTGCATACTGTAACTTTTCTCTTAGATATTTAAATGCATATTATTGAAGCCCTGCTATAAAGAAATCTAGTTAACTTGGTTTAACCTAGCATTTTTCAAAAGCCTGTTCTCCCCAGAATACCTATTAACATTCCATGCATCTCCTACTCCTCCCCACAGTTTGGGAAATGCTGCTGTAGCTAAATGAATATGATGAATTTTTCTTGCTCTAAGGCCATGGAATTAGGATACCAACTGTGTTCATTTTACCCGTCTCATAGCTATGAACCTCAGAAAAGAAAAGCATGTCTATTTTCCAAAGCATTTCTTATCTGGCCAGACAGAGCTTTGTAGCCAACAGGTGGTCTTGAGACATAGAGCCCAGCCACCACATAGCTGTCTCAGCCCAGGACCACAGGCTGCCACTTGGTCCCCCTGGTCCAACAGCTTGATCAGTGTATCAATCAGGATATAAGGAGGACAACAGAAACCCCTTCAGGTGTTTCTAAGAAAATAATTCAAGGAAATGGTTATTCAGCTGATAGAGGGAGGAGCTGAGAGATAATCCAGAGATGAGCAACAGCGGTGGTGGTTTCCTGGGTCCAGTGCTGGGTCACCTGACCACAGCTGGAACCTGTGGGCCTGTGCAGTGGGTGCCTGACTCAAAGAGGAGGAGAACCATGCTGGACAATACCCCAGGCAGGGAAACAGGAGACACACAGCTTCTCCCTTCCATCTTCCTCCTCACCTCTCACCAGGGCCTCCTCACATGTGCCAAAGCAAGCAGGAAGCCAGCTGACCTGAGAGCCCAGGGAACTCCTATCCAGAACAGAGCAGGTTGGGTCTAAGATCAGACAGGCTCGGAACCGGATCCCAGATATTAAGGCTCTTCCGTGACACACGCAAACGCAGGTCAGTAATAAACAACATGTGAAGCTAAAAGCTCCCTGGTGTATCGCTAAACCTGGTGCTAATCTGGACTCTGCCTTTTCTCACCTGTGTGACTCCAGGCAAGTTGCTGTACCTTTCTGAACCTTAGCTCCTCAATTGTAAAATAGGAAAGAAAATCTCTACTTAAATGATGCCTTCACAGGGCTCCCTTGACATATACTTGGCTGGTTCCTGTTTTATAATGAAACAAGAGCAAGGTATTTAAAACTTTTTGGGCTTAGCCTGGAGCTACCAGGAGTGTTAGAAATCCACAGATGTTGATTGACTGCTTCAAACTTCAGTGAATTGGCAAAGTTTTATTAGGTAGCAATTACTATCTAGTATGTGTCTAATTTCTTATCTTAATATATTCACTTCCTGGGGGCGTTGGAATCGGGGAAGCTTGTAAATGCGCAATGGAGTATTCAGGTGTTCGAGAGGTACTCCACCTGTGTTGTAGTCACCCATTCACTGCAGGCTAAGGAAACTGGAATTCCAGGAGAGCTGCTTCTTAAGAGATGGGAAACCTTGGAAATCACTTCCTCTCTGAACCACAGGCTTTCCGTTTGTTATATGGGGATAAGAATGCCACCCTCACAAAATTATTTTTAAAAGTCAATGCGATGGCAGGCATGAAGTCCTTGTTCTCTGGGGGGCAGCTTCCCTTTTGTCAGTGAATGCCCAAGTCACCAACAGTCACAGCCCAGGGAGGTATGGCCGGATTGGGGGAAGCCTTTTACTGGAGATTATTTATGTTTGGTTTGCTGTTCCCTGTTAGTGATGCGACCTGGCTGATCTCTACTCGCCCTGTGCTCGTACATCGCAGTTCCCTGGCATTACTCATACGCCATTTGCTTAAGACTTTCTTCTCCCAAGTTCCTACTGTGATACATTCATACTCTCATCTTCACAACATTAAAAATGGTCTGTAGGTTTTGAGGGTGTCCTGAGCAAGTCAGTGGCCAGCTTACACGGTCCTTATCTATTCTTTGAAGGGGAAGTTTTATCCCGAGTTAAATAGTTTTATCCTCATTTGATGAGTGCTACACAAAAGAAGTGTGTAAAGAGAAAAAACCAATATCTATTGAACCCTTACTTCTTGCCCTTTATATTTTCTTGGTTAAGTGTGCCTGGTATTATCCCCAGCTTGACAGATAAGGAACTTAAAGCAGAGAGGGTTGAAACAGTTTAAATCAACTTTAAATAAGCATTTACCAAGACCCTACTATGCCAGACTCGGTTCTAGGTGCTCGAAGACTCAGCAGTGAACACACCAAGTTCCAGCCCTCGAATCTCTTATATTCTATGTCATGGGTGGGGAACATCCAGCCCGCAGGTATAAGACCCGCAAAATCATTTGGTCTGGCCCTGCCAAGGCATTTGGGGTGAATTAATTAAATGTTTGACCAAATACAGCCAGCTAATTTTTAAGTTGATAATTTTGTATGGCCTGGGAATCCTATATAATAAAAGCATAATATGCAAATCAACTGAATGGTGGAACGACTGGTCAGTGGGGAGCAGGGCTGGCGAGCAGGCGGCTGGCTCAAGGGAGGAGACGGCAATCAGGGGGCAGGGCCAGCTGCTCACCAACCAGCGCCGTCCCCTGATTGGTCCACCTGGTCACCTCCCGCAGAGGGAGGCCAGACTGCGGCTTAGGCCTGCTCAGGAGCGGGCCTAAGCCGTCAGTCACACATCCCCTGAGGGCTTCCAGACTGTGAGAGGGTGCAGGCCAGGCTGAGGGACCCCCTGAGTGCACAAATTTTCATGCACTGGGCCTCTAGTGATGTTATAAATATCTAAATGGCCCTTGGCAGAAAAAAGGTTCCCCACTCCTGTTCTAGGTAGACACAAAGAGGAAAGTCAACATATAATGTGCCAAGTAGCCCAGGAAAGGGATAAAGAGAACCCCCTAGATGAGTGAGTGCTGGTAAGAGCTGGAGCCAGGATTGGGGGCCCAGTTTGTCTGCCTCTAGAACTCTTGTTTTTTCCACTGGTCCCAGGCTGCTTCTGGTCCTCGTTGGTGCTGGTTTCCAGCATCTAGTCAAGAAACATGAACTCTAAGATCTCACTTCTTTATCTGGGTTTGGTAATTCAGTGTGTCAGGGTGGTAACTTTGCCTTCCTAGGGTTCAGAAAACATTTTTCTGCACTCCCTGCTGTCAGCAGCATGAAGCTGTCTTTTTCATCTCTCCAGTTTCCCAGACACATTTAATCTGGATGCATCTTGCCAGCCTGGACTCAAGCCCTTGCGCTGGGAGACCATTCTGCCCTAGAGAAGGGTCTCTGTGACTGCTGGGCTCAAAGGAACTCTTTGCCTCTTATCTCTCCTGCCAAGAAGTGGTGTTTTAGGTAGCAGCTTATGGAATCTTAATATCTGTTTCCTGATGATTAGTTTTCAGTAAATCAATTTAATTCCATAAGTACTAGTACATACTGGGCACAGAGAAACAGATCCAATATGGAACCTGCCCACAGAAGTCAGGTAGACCTGGGTTCTACTTTGCCGTTTACATAATTTTTTATTTTTATAATTTTGAGTAAGTTAATTAACCCATTTGTGCTCCAGTCTCCTCATCTGTAAAAGGGTGAGAACAGATGTGATCTATCTCATAAGCTTGTGCAGATTAAATGAGATAATACAGCAGGTGCCTAGCACATGGAAAGAACTTAATATTAGGTGGGGATTTTTAAAAATAAACTTTATATTTTAGAGCAGTTTTAGGTTCACAGCAAAATTAAGGGAAGGTACAGAAATTTCCCATATACCTTCTGTCCCCCCACCCTTCTTGCATAGCCAACCCCTTTATCAACAGTATTCGTTTTTAAATATATATATTAAAAAAACTTTAATTTAAAGCTGAGCTTTCTCTACATTCTATCCTATGAGGAAACAGTGTAGGTATGAAGTTTTCTTTTTCAATGTAAAGACAGTATGTGTATTTTAATTAAAAAGATAGAAGAATTCTCATCATGACATTATTTACAAAGAAATGTTGACATTCAGTCTTTGCAATATTTCCCACTAGATAAGTAATTACACATTTTTAAAGATCTTTACATTGTAAAACTGATGAAGAAAACTGCCTTAATCAAATGAATGGCATAACGAATTGTTATAAGACTGATACTGCCCAGGTCAAGAAATAGAGCTTCACTACTCACCCCAGAAACCCTTTCCATCAAAACTCTTCCTTCTGCCAAAAATAACCACCATCCTGACTTCCATATTTTTTTAAAAAAGGTTTCATTACCCAAATGTTTATCTGTAGATGCTAGAGTTTAGTCTTGGCCATTTGAAAAAATGATATAGCTTTTAATTCTCTTTTAACTTATATGTTCCTCCTTTACCCTTTCATTTCTTTACAATTTACTTGTTGAAGAAACCAGGTCTATAGTTTTCCTAAGTGTAAGTTTTGCTGATTGCATAGTCATGGTGCCTTTCGCCATATTCCTCTGTCCTTTGTATTTCCCTCTAATTGGCACTGGATCCGAGATTGGATAGACTCAGGTTGAATCGCTTTGGCAAGACTGCAGGTAATATTTTTTAAGACTATAGGAGAACATAGCAGGTCTGGTTTGCTGACTTTTAATATCCCATGATGCTTAATGCCTATATTTGTTTATCCATTGGGAGTCACAAAATGGTGATAGAGTTTAAGTTTATCATTTTTAAAAAATATTTTTTTTATTTATTTCAGAAAGGAAGGGAGAGGGAGAGAGAGTTGGAAACATCAATGATGAGAGAGAATCATTGATCAGTTGCCTCCTGCATGTCCCCTACTGGGGATCAAGCCTGCAACCCCAGGCATGTGCCCTGACTGGGAATCAAACTTCCTGCTTCTTAGGTCGATGCTCAACCACTGAGCCATGCTGGCCAGACTCATTTATTGGTTGGAATCTATAATAATAAAAGTGTAATATGCTAATTAGACCGGACAGCCAAATGACCTTCCAGACGACGTTCCAGACGAAGCCAGGCTGCGAGGGCCAAGCCCCTTGCACGAATTTCATGCATCGGGCCTCTAGTATTTTTATAAAGAGACACTTTTGCTCATATACTATTTTATTACCCAGTGTTACAGTTCATATAGCAAAGGCTAGATAAAGGCTTCATTCTTTCCCTTTACTTACCAGTTTTTAATGTAATATAATTAGTTCCCTATCACCTCTCAATGTGACAATTCTTTAATATATGTATTATTATTTAAACATATTTGATGGGTTTGGGTTCATTGAAATTATTTTCACTGAAACTCGAACTGTCCCACCTTTGGCCAGTGAGAACTTCTTCAGGTTGGCATCTGAGTACTTTTGTTTTGTGTGACTCCAGTCGTTTTTGGTAGCTCCCCTGCTGGCTGATATTACAAGCTGTTCCAGGCTCATCATATGTGTTTCCTGTCCCCAAACCTGGAATCAGACATTATTTCCTCGGGAAGCACTGGTTTCTTTTAGTGAGAAATAATGTCTCAAGACCAAAACCTGGGTGCAAGGATACTCACTGGCTGGTCATTGTTTCTGGGCCTTTATAGTGGACAGAGCTAGGAAGTACACACACATATACAGATACAGATACAGATACAGATACAAATACAGATACAGCATAGTACTTCAAATTCAAGACCACAGAGCTCTTATTTAACCTCTTCTCTCTTACATTTATATTTCCTTTCTGCCATCCTTAGAATGCTGGTTCTCAAGGGCCAGACGATACTGGAATTATTCCATAATTACTCATTTATTTTCATACACAGCTGCCTCAGTAAACAATTACAGAAAATTTTGTAACCTTTTTTCCACCTTCTTTCCCTATTCTCCCTCTAACCCCAGATTTTGGCTAGTTGAACTATAATTACATTGCTAGAACATACAGCCATTGTACACATGTGAAAGAACTTTAGGGAATGAGAAAAATAATTGAGGGTAGGAGTTAGTGAGAAATAACTGGGGAAAGGAACAGTAGAGGGATACCAAGTAGAAATAACAGTAGAGGGATAACAGTAGAGGGTTACCAAGACAATGCAATGATAATGTCTGTTTTTTAAGTTAGGTGGTAGGTTCTCAGATGTTTGTTTTATTATTCTACAAAAAACAAATGTCAATACATGTAGTCTTTCTTGTGTAAATATAAATTACATTAACAATTAAGTGAAACTCAGTCAGATTACAAAATAGATAGTGTTAATAATTTTCCAGATTCTATAATTTCCTAATATTATATTTAAATTCCAGCTCAGAGATTGCAAGGTCTAGACCCCTCTAGTATAACACATTTCATACTTCTGAAGGATCTAAAAATGTGGCTTAACCCAGTATGTTGAGGTTCTGAATTTCCTCAGGGGCCATGCAGGGGGTGTGTGGCTCAAGTTGAATGTAAGTAAATAGTCTTCCCCAGGTCACACATCCTATTCTAAAACCTACTTGACTGCATGCATCCCACACAGAGAGACCACAGCCACCAACCATAGACTCCAGAGGTTTGTCCTTCTGGCCTCCATTACATAAAGCACAGGGATGGCAAGGCAGGAATTCAGGCTCCAGTGTGGTACCATTTCTTTCTCTGTCATTTAGAGGAATAATGAGGCAATCTCTATTGTCTAGAAAAAGAATAGTATTATTATACTATTTCTTATTATCTATTAATTAGAACCATCCTGTTCCAAACCTCAGGATGCCAAAGGATTATGGAATGTTTCCATAGAGTCCTTAGTCATGTTTTGGGCATGCTAAGGAGAGTGAGTGAGTGAGCGAGCGAATGAATTAATGAATGAATAAATGGATTTGTGCTATTTTCTTTTTAGTGAAGATAAGAATCCAGTTAAGAAAAAAAGCCTACCACAAAAATGAGTAAAAGCATTTTCAAAATGTTTTTCAGAACGTGTATTGAGCACCTGCACAGAGCTCAGCATTCCACAGCCTCATGGCAAATAAGTGGTAGAACTCTACAACCACATGGTAGAGCTGTGCTTCAGACACAAGACTCGGCGGGTAAAGCAGTGACAGCATTATTATCTGCATATGTGCAATGTGGCATCTTTGACTCATGCTCTGCCCTGAACTGCAATGGTAGTGGTTCCTTTTTTGTTTATAAATACACATAAGAACCCCTGTGATTCATAGAAGATACAGTAAAATACGGGGGGAAGAGTATAAGATTTAGAGCAAGACAGAGAGCTGTTATGAGGATTAAATGCATATTACCATCATGTGTATAATGACCACATTGTAGAAGCTCAAAAAAATGTTGGTTCCCAGTCTTCCTCCTCCAGTTACAATAGCCTTCCTGAAATATTGATCTGAATGTCAGGCTTCTAAAATGATTGTCCGGTGAGTGACGTACTTCCTATACTTTGGGGTGTGGTAAGCCAATTACTTTCTGTGGTGGCCAGTGTGTCTTTTAGTAAGAAGGGACCTTTTTTAAGGGCAATTAGGTAACTGCCATTTTCTAGGTTTGCCAGTGCAGATTTCACCTGATTCTTCAAAGGTAGCTATGATAAAAGACAGACCCTACCTCCACACTTGAATCACATTCAGGAAGATTTCAGGCATTAATAGTGCGTTAGCCAACAGTGATAGATTGAGGTAAGAGTAGAGGGTTTGATCTGAATTGAAGAACAGTCTACAAAATAGCTGGCCTGTACTCTTCAAAAATGTTAATGTCTTACAACAAAGGAAGACCCAAGAACTATTCTAGATTAAAGGAGATGAGAGACAGGACAACTGCATGCAATGTCTGATCCAGGATTTTCTTTTGCTGGAAAAAGACATTGGGACAAATACTGAATTCTGAATAAAGGCTGTACATTAGATATTTATTGTATCAATGTTAATTTTTTTATTTTGGTGATTCATTTTACTGTGGTAATCTAAGAGATTCTAGGAAATATAGTCAGGCCCTAGCTGGTTTGGTTCAATGGGTAAAGCGTCAACCTGTGGGCTGAAGGGTCCCGGGTTCGATTCTGGTCAAGGGCACATGCCCAGGTTGCTAGCTCGATCCCCAGTAGGGGGCATGCAGGAGGCAGCCAATCAATGATTCTCTCTCATCATTGATGTTTTAATCTCTCTCTCCCTCTCCTTTCCTCTCTGAAATAAATCAAAATATATTTTTTTTAAAAAGAAATATAGTCAGTTTGCTGTAATACCTGCACAAGATTGTTCTAATGCAATTGATATGTTAGGGAACAATTTGAGCATAATGTGAATTTTATGTTTGATTATGTATGATACCATCCGTGAGAAATACCAGGTGAATGCAGAAAACTGCACCCAGATGAACCAAGATGTGTAGGAATACACAGACCTCACACATGCACACCTCTATCTACCAGCTACCTCAGTTCATTGTGTGTATTATGAGCCGTATACCTCTGTCCACAGCAGTGATACAGTTTTCCATCTTCCTTCCACCACTCCACAATCTACTCACAGACTACAACCCTTCTGGTGCCCAGTTCCTGAGCAAACTTCATGTCTGTTTCAAGGTAGAATGACATTTATTATAGTATTTATATATTTCTACACATTGAACATGTATAAAGTGGTGCTGTTGTTTTTATTGGGTGTCTATCTTATTTTAGACATGTCACTGATGAAATTTTTGAGCCTTGTGCCCTTAAGCATGATGATTTTTAGGAAAATATATGTCCCATTGTAGCAGAACTGACTATACTTCAGTATGCAGGGGAGAAGGGACATCATGTTTTAAATTTATTCTCAAATGGTTCAAAGAAACATTTTATACAGATAAAACATATATAATATAGAATTATATAGTCATGTGTATGTGCAAGCATGTGCACAAGCAAGGGGAGAGAGAAAAGGATAAAGCCATTGTGGTGAAATGTTAACATTTGGACAATCTAGGTGAAGGGTAAATGGGGATTCTTTGCACTATTCTTTCAATTTTTCTGTAAATCTGAAATTACGATAAAACGGTGAAAGGGAAGAAAAAGAGTAGAGCATTGGAGAAGATAAAAAGTAGTTGAAGTTAAAATGTGAAAAGTGAAGGAGTAAACGGGAAGGGAAAATGATCCAGCTGGGGAAAAGACCAAAGCAGAGAGAGAGAGGATCCTAAACAAACCTTCTACAGAGTAGACTAAAATGTGAGCTTAGTTTGAGATAAGCTATTTGTAAAATATTTTAGGAAGACTACATCTACAGAATGGAAAAAAAGGCAATTTGCTTTTCCAAGAAGATATTTTGGGAGTCTAGCCCAGAATACTGAAAAACAGAATAAACCTACATATATGGAAATCACATAAATTAACAATTCTAAATTATTTAGTATCTTTATTCTTTTCCTAAACAATACAAGGGTTTTAATAAACGTTATTCATTGGACAACCCCATATGCAAATCTTATCCATATTAGAGTATTAACTTCACTTTTTAAAAAACACTAACAATAAAACATAGACTGTAGTTCATTTTACGATTTATCAACATCTGTGTTGCCATTGTTTTCCTGTGGATTCACTTTTCTTCTTGCTGAATTGTGTCTTTACTATTTTTTTCAGTGAGTATCAAACCTTTTTGTCTTTGTATATGTGAAAATATCTTAATTTGCTATGACTTGAAGAATAGTTTATCTGGGTATGAAACTACATTGAATGACAGTTTTCCTTCTGCCCTTTGAAGGGTTTTTTTTCATCAGTTTTTATTGGTGAAGTCTGTTATCAATCTAATTGTCATCCTTTCTTTCTAGGAATCTTATATTCCGCAATTTTACTGTAATGTATCTAGGGATGGGTTTATTTTTCTTGTCCTGCTCATATTGTCTTTTCAATCTGAGGGTTCATGTCTTTCCTTAATTCTGCATTATTCTTAGCCATTATCTCTTCAAATGTTATCTTTGCCAAGTCTAGGTGTGTTTTTTTATTTATTCAGTTTTGGTTTTGTTTTATATTCTGAAAACTCCTATATAAATATGTAGGAACTTCCCAATCTATTATCCATGCTCTCAAATGCTTGATCTCTCTCTCTCTCTCTCTCTCTCTCTCTCTCTCTCTCTCTCTGCTTCATTCTGCTGAACTCTTTAGTATTATCTTCTAGAATGAGTGCTATTCTCCTAATTTTATGAGTTAAAAATAAAATTGAGATTGGATTTTGCACTAAGTAAAATAGCTAGTTAGAATTAAAGCCTGCATTTGAACCCAAATATGCCTAACTTCTGACCTGGATTCTATTATTTTTTTAATTAATGAGTTTATCCCAAAAGTTAAACCCCCAAAACAGTGAAATAGCTTCAGATCACTGCATTTTTCTGTCTTTTGGGTGGATGTAATTGGGAGGATGAATGTGACTTTAATCCAGGACTATGCAGGATGCCATGTTCTGGAAGACCTGAGAAGTGTCAAGAGCTATATTTGGCCTCTTTTCAATTTTCATCCCAAGTTTTTTCTGAGAAAAAGAACATTATTTTTATCTTTTATGCTACACAAAATTTTCAAATTTCCCATTCTTTTGGCTATCTAAATAGATTGTTTACCAAGGTTTCTTTGTATATCACTTATCTCTTCTCAGTAACAGAATTTTGGTTTTGTTTTATTAGGCCGATGTTGTTAAACTTTTAGAATTTTTCAGCCACAGGAAAGTGATGAAATGTTTACAGTGTTATTCTATAAATATAAAAAAGTCTATTGTTATTATTATTATTCAACATTTGTTAAGTGTCCACAGAGTGCTGGGTGTTGTTCAAACATACAGATTTTTTTGGGGTGCAAATCACATCTCTTACAGTTTCTTTGTTGTTTATCTCAAGTAGTTCAGTAACATTTTGTAGGCTTTCACACAACTCAGCTTGGGCATTATAGCCAAAGATAGATGACATGTATGTTATTTTGTCACTCATTCATTTAAAAAATATTATATTGATCATCTGTTATTTGACAGGGAACTCACAGGCCCATAAAGAAAGCAACCATCGCCCAGCCAGTGTTGCTTAGTGGTTGAGTGTCAATCCATGAATCAGGAGGTCACGTTTGATTCCCGGTCAGGACACATGCCCAGGTTGTGGACTCGATCCCCAGTAGGAAGTGTGCAGCAGGCCCCCATCAGTGTTTCTCTCATCGGTGTTTCTCTCTCTCCCTGCCTCTCTAAAATAAATAAAAGGGTATTAAAAAAATAAACAACCATGAAAAACAGTTGTAATTCAGGATAACGAAGGAAAGTGCTAGGTAAGAGAGTGGCACAAGAAGTGTGATTAATAACCAAGGTAGGTTACGGGGGGCTTCCCAGAGGAGGAGCTACTCACTTGAAATGGGTCTCGAAGGAGTTAGAAAACAAAAGATTGTTTTAAACAGGTAACAGCAAGAGCACCCCTTTGTAAAAATCTCAAGTTGTTCTGCATGGCTGGAATATAGGGTGTGTCTTTGAAACATGACCCTGAGAGACAGGAGCCAGTTTGTGGAAATCTTTGAAGGCTTCCAGGAAGTTTGGGCATCCTGTGCAGTCAGTGGAGCCACTGAAGGACTTAAACAGGAACACTTGCTTTTCTGAAGACATCAAGGAGGTTGGTTGGAAGGAGATGAGACCAAGGCAGAGACCAGTGAGAAGGCTGTTATAATCGTTCTGGGAAGAAAAACTGAGCTCAGAACTCTAAAGCAGTGGAAATAGAGCAGAGAGAACAAACCCGAGAGATTGAGATGAAATCAGTCAAAAATGTGGAGCTGGAGGGAAAGGCAGGGCTCTTGGCTGCCTTCTAGGATTCTGGCTTGGGAGTCAACGTGGAGATTTTTTTCACTCCATCGGGCTCAGCAAATATGGCAAATATTTCTCTTCATCTCAGTTTCTGTCAAGCAACCCTAATCCTATTGGTTTTCGCAAGAACAGTGTCCCAGACAAGCTGCCCAAGAAAAAATGGCTTCACTTTCCCAGAGGCTCGCTAGGAAAGTAATCCGAACAACATTGGAAACTTAGTTCTTCCAACTTGGCCTCTTTGGAGGAATCCTCTCCTTCACACCGAAGGGCTTTGGTACTGAATTCGGGACTCCTGCCCTTGGCCTTCTTTCATCAGTGTGGGTGGAGTGCTGCTCATGTGCCTCACCAGCCAGCTCTGTTCTCATGCACCTCAAATGTCCTTTTTGAATAATTAGACTTTTTCACTTAATTTTAGAAAACATTTCTGAGGCCTGTTATGCATCCTGCATGGTGGCAGGTGCTCTCACATGTCATCTCATTTAATACTCATAGCAACCTGAGAGATGGGTGTTACATCAGTTTTACGGATGGGGACCTGAGATTCTGAGACATTAAACAATCAATCCGGGGTCACAAAGCATTCGGGTTCAGAAGCAAGGTTAGAAGCTATTCATACCACATATCTTCTGTGTTTTTCTACTGTCCTGTGAATGTCCACTCTTATGGGTCATTAATCAGGTTGGGCATTGATTGGCTTGGCAACAAGGAATGGAATAGACAGTGCAGATAATGACAAATAGGCAATTATAATGCAGTTTAATGAGTGCTCCAGGGGGGGCAATAGGAGGCACACCCAAGCAGGTATTGGGGCTCAGTGAAAGAGCCCCAGAGGAAATGATATCCAAGGTGAGATTTGAGGAGTAAGAGCCAGGGAAAGGAGGGAGGGCAGCCCCCTCCAGGCAGAGGGAGTGATGGTCACTGGCACAGGGAGAGGTGTGGCAGGAGATAAAACTTAACTGTAGGTTTGGGCCTTCTCAGGAGGACTTGATAAGCCATGTCAGGAAGCTTACAAGGAATCCTGGTGTCAGTAGGGCAGCTGTGGAGGAGTTTTTAAAGCAGGGAAGTTACATGAATATGCAGGCGTTTTCAAAAGGTGGCTATGGTAATAGTATGAGAAGAGAAAGGATTAATAAGGCAAACTTGGAGGCAGAGACCACTCAAGAGAAAGATGATGGTGGCCTGAAGTGGGGAAGTGAGTGAGGGGTAGAGAGAATTGGACGGGGGTGAGAAGCGTGAGGGCCTAGAAGCCACACGTCTCAGTAACCAAAACTATAAAGTAAAACTGACCCAGTGGCTGGGCAGGGCTGTTATCATTCACTGGAATGAAGGAAAAACTGATTTGGGAAGGAAGGTGGGTTCCCCTTCATTCCTGTTGTGTGTGACATGTCAGTGGACATCCATCCAAGAAATGTCCAGTTAGGCAGCTTTGAATATGAATCCATGAGCTCAGGAGAGGGGTGGGATGGAGATACAGATGTGAGAGATGTCAGCATTGGGGTAGTACATAATTAACCAGGGGAAGTATATAAAACCAGAAGTAGGAAGAGCATAAGACAGAGAACATCTGTGGTTCAGAGACTGCCAGAGAAAGGGGAGCAGGTGAAGGAGCCAGAGGAGGTGCACTCAGAGGAAACACAGCCGGGACCACATAGGGGAGTGCCTAACAAACAGGCCCTGGCCACCGAGGGGGCAAGTGGGGTGAAACAGAGAATCCCTGGTGGCTTTAGAGCTCCTGGGAATCTTGGCTGAGTTTAGACAACCCCTTTGGTCAGTTTGGCTGGTAGCTGGTAGGGATGAGAGACTGATGATAGATAGCCAGCTTGTTTTATAGGGATGAGGGGAATTTGGGGTGGGGTGGGGGGTATTGTTGTTTTAACATGAGAAGAAACTTGAGCACATTGAAATGTTTATGAGAAAGAACCACGCGATATGAGGGTATTTGACAGAGCCGGGCCGTGATAAGGAAGGGGTTTGGCAAAGTAGGGTGGGTGGTCTTGGAGCAGAGAACAGCCCCTCTGCCGCTCTGCCCGAGTCTCAGTGGGGAAGGAGCCTGGAGGGGTGGGGAGCCGGGTAAAGGAAAAGGTGGGGACGGGGCCATCTGATGGCTTTAGTTTTCTCTGTGACATCCAGGAGGAGTGTGCGTGTGTGTTGGAAGGTGGTTAGGGATGGAGACGGGTCAGTAGCTAGGCAGAGTGGAGGAAGTTTGAATAGAGAGTGGTAGAGAGCACTAGCAGGGTAAACCTGGTCAGTGTATGGTTTTCCTTGGCCTTACTTTGTCCTGTGTTTGGAACGTGTTCTTAAATTGTTTCCCGCTGTGGCTTCTGAAGAGAAGGGTCACAATGCAGGCTGATTATCGTTCAGTGAGTGATGGAGAAGGACCTGGTTAAAGCGTCTTCTCTCTGCCCCCTGGCTTGTGGCATTTGTCTGCCACCTGTGTCAGTATACAGGTGATAAAGGCAAACTCTCAAATCATGTCTTTCTCTTGGAGTTAGGATGGTTAGCACGTATTTCAGTGATTCCCTCACAAAAGGAGGCTGGGGTTCTTGCTCTTCTTCCTCTAGGCACTTCCCCACTCCCCCAAGGGTGACTTTAACTCAGCAGGCCAAGCTGTACCTAATAGCAGGTCCTGGAAGTGAGGCGAGAGAACCCCTTTCTCCGTAGAGCTCTCTGAAGAGGGCTGCTCCGACGCTGCGGTTTCTGCACCACCGTCTGCAGCCTCTCTGTAGAAATGGGTGTGCTCCATAGAAATTGCTGGTTTCAAATCCTGGCTCTGCTGCTCACTCACAGTTGAAATATGTCTCCGCCTTTCCTGATCCTCAGTTTTAAATTACCTGTAAAACAGAGTAATGGTGCCTATTTCCCAGAGTGGTTCAGAGACGTTAGTGAACCAGTGGATGTGAAATGCCTAGCAAGAGAGATGCAGTCTGTTCCTGGCCATTTTCCGTGGTTAAAATAAAGAGTCATTCTCTGGCTTTCCAGGTGTGGAACAGATTGGGTTGAAGTCCATCTGTCTTCTCCAAGTAGCTGAGTTGGAGATAAGCATTTGGTGATGCTCCTCAGTGTCCATAATGAGAGTGCACAGCACCATCTGCTCACCTGAGCACCACAGAACGCAAAGGTGCAAATGCTTAGTCACCGGGACAGGACAACAGTCCTTCAGACCCCTCTGTGCAGACAGCTCTCAACTGTTACTGCCCGGCTCCCTTCCCATGGTCTGAAGCATTATTTGCAGAGGGATTTTTGATGAGAAGATGGAGATAGCCCATTCATTTCTCTATCAGAGGTCAAAACTGGCAGCTGTGGGCCAATTTCAACATAACCCTTAAATGTGTTCGTTTGTCAAGTGGTGCTTTAACGTGTGTGTGTGTGTGTGTGTGTGTGTGTGTGTGTGTGTGTGTGTACACGCCTCCTGAATATTTGGAGACAGGGCATGCTTATTCTGTTTGCCATCACTCCCTGTTGTCTTACACCTGCTGCCGTCACTCAACTCTATTCCTTCTGGGGCGGTGAAGGCATTTGAGTTTGCAGCCTTTATTTCTAGATCCACTCTAGGTTTCAGTCCTGAAGTAAGCCGGCCATCAAGCCCACAGCTGTGATGCTGATTCCAAGGAGTAGACGCAGACCGTTTCTGTGTGTATTTGACACACTGAAATACTTCCAGGTAAATTCATCCTCAGCTCTCTGACCCTGGAATCAGGTTCTCCCTGAGTCAGCATCTGCTCGCCTCTGGCCATGAGAGCTCTTCCACAAGGTCATTAGTTGCCACTCCTTTATGTTTTGTTTTGTTTTTTGTACCAGTGCTCCCTTTCCTTAGGAGTAGGTTAAATTTTACAGTATGAGATGTCTTTCCATTTTAACTCTAATATTCCAAGAACAAGCTGGGAACTTTTTGACTATTGACCTATCGATCTAACCCTACTCAGCATGCCAAATAAACACTACAGGTTTTTAATCAGGATTACTTGGGTTCACATCTGTAACTTGTGTGTTATTTTTTGTCAAGTAAATGCCTAAATGTGGCCTCCCAGCTCCCACATGTTAGCAATTAGATGTGGCCCCCCATTAGAGCTTTGCATCCATGTGTCTCATCCCCCACTGAACTGTGAGCTATTTGAAGGAAATGGACTTTCTTATTTATCTCTGTATCGCTGGCACATAGAGGGTGCCCACTGAGATGGCTCAGGTGCCGCCCCACTCATAAGCACATTTGTTTATGGCTCCCTCTCACTAGACTTCAAGCTCCTTGCAGGCAGGGAGTATCCAGGATGTCTCATGTCCCCAGTGCAGATACAGTCCGCACTCAGCAGATGCCAGTTGGTGGAATTATTAAGTGAAGTTTTCATCAGCCCAGGACATATTAGGAGCTCATTAAAAGGTAGCTGCTATCATCATTATTAGCACACATACCAAAAATAAAACAAAGAAGAAAAAACACCCACTAAGATGGACATCTAGTCACCCACTTTGGCATGCAGTGTGGACATTGATTGGAAGACTATTTTAGAGAAAGAAAATGGCCTTTTATTCATTTTGGGGAGGGGAGGAGGGTTAACAAGAGAGTCTTTTTCTAGTGTTTGCTCCATCTTGCTGCCACTTTACTATGTGTGGCTGCTGTTGCTATGGCAATTCTTTAAGCAATTGAATAGAACAGCACTGAGTTGTTGCAAACCAGCTCTAATTGCTCCCATGCACCAGGCCTGCCCACATGACCGCTCTCTGCACAGCATTCCCTTTTTCAGATGCATATTTTCATAAATCTCTGGGCATTGTGCAGCTCCCTTGCTCTTGTGACATTGCCATCCTCGGGCAGAGGGCACAAGAAGCAGCTCTGGGTAGGGAAGAGGGTCTGCCAATTTTCCCTGTGTGAGTGAGCAGTGTAGACCCCCATGTTCAAGAGGGTAGTGGGATGCAGGCACAGCAGGGCCTTAAAGCCAAATAAAACATTTGTGGGCATAGGTTTATTATATGTATTTCCATTGTTGGGCAATTTAGTCATCTTTTTAAAGCCAACTGTACCATTCCTGCACCCTCCTGCCAGGAGGGCCCAGTTCATTGTGCAGCGAGAACTTCTGGTTTTAACCGGAGTGTGATCAGGAAGAACTGATATTGAAAGAAATGGAAGGGAGTCCTGTGTGATGTGTCCCTCCTGTGTGCCAGGCACTGCACTGGTCAGTGTCCATGTGCTCTGTCACTCAGTCCACAGGTACATTGGGCAGGGGGTCAGGCAGCATGGGCCCTGTTACAGACGAGGAAACTGAAGAGCACAGATTTACGGTCAAAGCTAAGGTCACTGCCAGTGAGTGCACGGCTGGGTTAGACCCAGTCCTGACTGAATCTAAGGCCTGAGCTCTTGTCACTGGGTCACACTGTCTCCCAGAAGGAGCTCAGCCTTTGGTGACACTGGGAAGCCAGATCTCAGTTGACTTGTGGCACATGGCATGTAGCCAACAACCAGGCCCTTTAACATGCAAGACCTTTCTTTAAGGAATCATGAAACTTAAGGATTGTCATAGGAAAAATTTCATTATCACTATAGCTTCTTTTGAGCCTTAATATACTAGGCTGTAAGCTAAGTGCCATATGAATACCACACTTAGTCTTACCAAAATAGTAATAATAATCTATGAATTAGGTATTATTCCCATTTTACAGATGAGGAAATTGAGGCTCAGAGAAGTTAAGTGACTTTCCCAAAGTCACAACAACTTCGGGTGGCAGCACCAGGATTCAAATCCAGGCCTGATTCCAAAGTCTCTTAAACCCTAGGCTGCCTCCCATGGAGCTTACTTGGAAAAGAGATGCTTCCTGTACATTTAAAACCCGGCCGGCGTGGCTCAGTGGTTAAGCATCAACCTATGAACCAGGAGGTCATGGTTCGAGTCCTGAGTTGTGGGCTCTATCCCCAGTGTGCAGGAGGCAGCCAGTCAAAGATTCTCTCTCATCACTGATGTTTCTCTCTCCCCTTCTCCTTTCCTCTCTGAAATCAATAAAAATATGTTTTTTAAAAAAACTTTGCCTGCAAATAAGCCAGGAAGCTTAACAGCCAATGAAAAGCTTTTCTTCCTTTTCCTGAGATATTTGTAAAATTAATTCAACCTTATGATGGTCTGGTACGTACCTAAAGGTGCGGTATAGCAGCAGGGTGTGGAGGGATATGGTACACTTTCGCCCGAGGGACTGCATGACCTGAAACTACCTCAGTGCGAGAGTCTGTGTGCTCACAGAGAACCCTTGCTTCAGCGGCTCAGTCCTGCACTACATTAGGACGGTAGGATCGTGTCTTAAATTTTTTTCTCTCTTTTTTGTTCCTTTTTCTTTTAATGTAGTTTGTGTAATAAACAAAAATTAAGGGGGAAGAAATAAACAAAAACTGAACACTTTTCTCCTAAAAGTGGTATGAATTCTACTCTAGCAGCAACAGTTTTTCTTAATACTTTAAATTGAACACTCTGATTCACTTAGTCAAACAAGTTTTAATGAGTGCCTACTATGTGGCAGACACCGCACTAGCTGGGGGGACAGAATAGTGTATTGGAAGCACAGTGACAGAAATCTGGCTGGAATAATATAGACTCTGTTATTGATCCTGGTGAGGTCAGAGGTAGGCAGTTCAGCGACTGGCGAATTGAGCACCTCGCTGATGATATCAAGAATTTCATTCTTTCATTCTTGAGTCGGCCCGCCGCAGGTATTGGCCACACCACCAGGCACACTAACCTTGTGTTCTCAAGATGACTGTCACTGCCAGGCATTACATCCTTACAGCAATCCCCAAAGTATCTCTTTAAGAGTCAGAAAACCTTTCCCAGAAGCTCTCCTGGTGACTTCATCTCATGTGTCCTTGACCAGAATTTAGCCATATGCCAATGCCCTAACCCAGCGGTAGCCAGCCTTTCGGACCTTACGGACCATCAGTGGTCCGTGGACCACCAATTGGCGACTGCTGCCTAATCAATCACTAGCAAGGAAATGAGACCACTGGGATTGGCTTAGACCTGATTATCGCCCCCTGCCTCTGGGATAGGACCTGAAACCCTTGTTCTGACAAAGGAGGATGGGGACATAAACAACATGGGGATTTGTCAGGAAGGGGAGAGATGAGGATGAGTGTTGGGTAGGCAGCCAGTAGTAGTGAATTCTAGAGAAAGATGTTCCCCTGTCTCAAAGAGCTTGCATTCTAGTACAATTGACAGTAAACAAGGAGACAGACAAGTATCCATTACAGTGTTTCATCTGAGCTGCCCTTTAGTGCCTCTACTTCAAATGAAGCGGTCAAGGAAGTCTTCTTGGAGCTGACATTTCACCAAAGCGGTGAAGGAGGAGAATTGCCCAACCAGGTTGAGTTGAAGGGAGAAATGTTCCAGGCAGAGGGAACGAGGTAACAGGGCACCTTGCAGAAACTTAAGGGAACTGGGGAGCCCAGGATGGCAAGCGAGGAGGCGAGTGGCCTGAGTTGCAGTTGGAGGTTTTTAGAGATTTAGGCAGGGCTGGTCATGCAAGGTCTTGCAGGGCATGGATTTGGATTTTATCCTAAGTCAGCAGAAAGCCATTTGGGGGTGTGAAAAGCCCTTTGATTTTGTGACACAATCAGTTTTATGTTTTTTTAAAAACATGCTGGCTGCTGGGAGGGGGACCTTAGTGGAAGCACAAAGAGCAATTAGAAGGTCACTCTGGTCACTCAGACAGGAGATGGGGTGGCTTGGACTTTCGTGGTGAGAGTGGAAAGGGAGGGATATTAGCTCTTTGGGAGACGGGATCACTAGGACTTGCCAGGCACCATGCATCTAGGGCAGGGGTGGGCAAACTTTTTGACTCAAGGGCCACAGTGGGTTCTTAAACTGTACCGGAGGGCCGGAACAAAAGCATGGATGGAGTGTTTGTGTGAACTAATATAAATTCAAAGTAAAGGAGCGGAGGGGAGAGCAAGAGAACCTGATAGAACAGCCGGATCCGGCCCGCGGGCCATAGTTTGCCCAAGGCTGATCTAGGGGCATCCCCATGGCCTCTCCTGTCCAGTCTTCTCTGTGCTCCTATACGTACTTTTTTCTAAAGTAAATTATGATGTGCATTTACAAATAAGAATGTCCTGAGACTGGACATTCATTCAGACCCAGCCAGAGAGAAGAGGAGCCGGGAGCTGGATTCTGGGGGAGTGAGCAGGACCAACTCAATTAGCATTGCATGGGGCTTGTTTTCCTTCATGAAACGTTTGTTTTTGAGGATGATATTTTGAGAACTGCTGTCTCCGTGGGAATATCTAAGTTGTGTACAGCAGAGCCATCTCTGCATCTACATGTTCTTATTTAACACATGGCTGTCTTTATAATGAGTGCCTTCTGTATATGGGGTTACCAGAGTAACTCTGAATTATTTTACAACTAAATTAATGATATCCAGGAAACATTTATTTGGCTCCTTTTCTATTTATAATATTACTACCGACTAATTGCCTCTAAGTGTTCCTACTTATAGGGTCCTTTGTGCTAGTTCACAGGTAAATCCCTGACGCCACCCAGGGCTACCCAGTCACCTGTGAAGTTTCTCTTGTAATAACAGGAACAATCACAAAAATGTACACTAGTCATATGTCTATGGGCGAAGGCCAGGTGAGACAACATCTAAAAAATAATAATGTGTATGGTAGGTTTTTTTTCCTGATTATAAAAAAAAAATATATTTTCGTTGCAGAAGACTTGGGAAAGACAGAAAAGCATAAGGAACACAAGTCACTCATATTTCCAGCGCCATGAGGCAACCAGGATTAAATTTTGGTGCATCTCTGGCCCTGGCTGAGTAGCTCAGTTGGAAGAGTGTCATCCCAATACCACCCAAGTTTCTGGTTCGATCCCAGTTAGGGCACATATAAGGAAGAATCAACCAATGAATGCATAAATAGTGAAACAACAAATTGATGTTTCTCTCTTTCTTTTTTTCTCTCTCTCTCTTAAATCAATCAATAAATAAAAAATTTTGGTGCATCTATTTCCAAATGTTTTTATGCCTTTTTTACATAATTGAACTCATACAGTCAGTATTTTTTCTTTTCTTTTCATGTGATCTTCATCATTCAGATTCCCCTCACATCATGAGATACTATCTTTGCAAATGGTTATATAATTCCTCTGCTAAGATGTGCCATGATATACTGAACTGTGCCCCTCAAGGGGAATTTGAATTTTTGCTATTGTTTAAATGTGAATGATGTTATACTTAGAGATTCATTGACATTTGAGTTTTTCCTTACACTATGTTTCCAGCAATTCCCAATACTAGATTAAAGGATATGCATATATTTAAGGTTCCTGATACACTTGCCAAATTACTTTCCATAAATGTTTTACTGTTGTTTATTCTTATCAACATTCCATTTACAGCCACCTGGGCTACAACTAGAAGTCTTTATTTTTTGAGTCTTTGTATATATAATATGTGAATTCTGTTTTAATTTTTGTTTCTTTGATTACTAATGACCTTGAACATCTTTGATTCATATTTATTTTTTTTTTGTTTTGAACCTTGCCTTTTGCCCATTATCTGCTGGGCTCTCAGTGTGTGTGTGGGGGAGGGGGAGTTTGTGTGTGTGTGTGCTATTTTTGGTGTGTGTTTTTTTAATGAGCTAATGTTTTTTTATTTGTTTGTTTTTTTATTTTTGCTTTTTAGAGGGAAGGGAGAGAGAGAAGCACTGATCAGTTGCCTCCCGACCAGGGACTGAACCTGCAGCCTAGGTATGTGCCCTGACTGGGAATTGAACCCACACCTTTTGGTGTACAGGACAACTCTCCAACCAGCTGAACCTGTCACGACCCACAGGTTGAGAACCGCTAGCAGGGTCGCCTAAGACCATTGGAAAACACAGATATTTACATTACGATTCATTAACAGTAGCAAAATTACAGTTATGAAGTAGCAAGGAAAATAATTTTATGGTTGGGGGTCACCACAACATGAGGAACTGTATTAAAGGTCCGCGGCATTAGAAAGGTTGAGAACCACTGTTCTAGAGCTTTTCAATGGACAGACTTAAGATGTATGTTAAGAAGAAAGAAAAATAAGGAATCATACTGGTATTTTCTTTTTAAATTTAAATTTTCAGGTGTGTTTTTTTTTTTCATTGAAACTTTTTTTAAACCTATGGAAAAGTTGAAAGAATAGTACAACAAATACCCATTCACTCTTCACCTAAATTTGCTAATTAATAATGATTTGTACATTTGCATTCCTTTTCGAAAACATATATACACCCTGCACTTTTTGTTTCGTTTTATTTTTATCTTTTTGCTGAACCATTTGAAAGTAAGTTGCAGATTTCATAACACTTCACTCCAAAATATGTCAGCCTCTATCTCCTGAGGATCCGAGAATCCAAGTCAGCGGAGAAGCTGGCCCAGAGCTCTTCCATCCCAGAATCCAGGCAGGGCTGCTCCCTGGGCGCCCGAGAAGAAAGGACAAAAGGTAAACAGGCCTCAGAATGTCATTTCAGTAGCAATAAACTCGAATGATCCAAGTTCCTATAGCCCATTCAAAGAAGAGCACGGTTATGTAGCTCATTCTCTAGTTTCCAGAATACCAGAGAAGTTTTAAGACATGATAACATGCCTTCTTCAGATCACCTAAATTGCACAACTGTGAGGCAACTACGAAGGCATCACATTTAATTTAATCTTCACAGCAACCCTTAAGGTATGTGTCACTATTCCCATTTTCCAGCTTAGGGAACCTACACGCGGAGAGATGAGGTGATTTGGCCCATAACCATTAATGGCAACGCTAGTATTAGAACCAACACCTGTTGGCTCCTGATCCGCTGCTTCCACTGTTCCAAGCTGCCTACCGTTTTCTGTCGTTGCCAATAGAACTTCTATGCGCCCTGTCTGGGGCCACCCCACAGATTTGGGAGTCTTCCACTTGCATCATTCGGTTACGTTTCTGGCTCCTACTTTGAGCTCTGCACTGCTTGGTCGTTGCCATAGCTGCCGGAATAGCTGGTGGCCATTCAGCAAAGAAGGAGCACTGAAAAGAGAGCGAAGGAACTCTCGTCCCCATGACGCCGAGGAGGACACTCACCTTTCCTCGTTTGAATCTATGAGTCCACATCCCAGGATGCTGTTCTTGCGCCTGTAGAGGCCTCGGAGCTTTCAAGTGAAGTGAGCCAAGTGCTGGCCCATTCACTCACACCCCAGTCCTGTGGCCAAGGGCCACGCTCCCCCTCGAAGCCAGCACAAGGCAAGGTCCTCCTGGGGCCGGGCCCTCTGCGTTCACAGAGGAAAATGAAAGTTGCTTTATTCCCCAGCCTCTTCATAGCTCCCATTATGACAAGAGGGCTCCACAGTCAGGAGCCAGGGCTGTGATATTTCTGCTCCAGCATGAGAGATTCATATGTTTGACTAATCAATTCTTTGCACTGACTTCCCGGCCCGCATTTTGTTCTCTTGCTTTTGATCGTCTGTTTGCCTTTTTGCCATTCTGCTGGTTCTTGTTTGGAGCTTTTATTTTCCAGGCACACTTTGACCTGCTCGATCCTCTATATTCTTCTCTCTCTCTCTCCCCCTTTGTCATTTTCCTCTCTGATTTTGGTTTCCCGTGTGTTTGACCACACACCGCTCCCACATACAAGCAAAATGGAAACCCTCAAGTCACGAGGCCCTGATAACTAAGGGGTTTTGTTTTGAGAGCCCAGGGATCCTGGACCACAGCCAGCCCCAGCCCCTCAGCCAAGCTGGGCTCAACTCTTCTGTCCTCCTATCCCCACCCCAGCCTCGCCCTGCCGCACACAGTCACCGATGTTGGCTTGGTGCTCTGTAGTTACAGAGAAGGGAAGGAGTACAGAGAATGGTATTGGTCAAATTTCTCCATTGAAGGAACTGGGGATTGGAAAAATGAGGGGATTCTCCCAGCTCAGAGCCAGTAAGCAGCCAGGCCGGGACAAGACCCAGGTCTGCCCTGGAGCCAGGCCTCATTCTCCAGCGGCTTTGTCATCAGCATAATCTCAGCCAGCCAAGTGGGTGATTACAAGGCAGACTGTGGCAGCTGCCCTTCCCTGAGCACTTACTCTGTGACAGGTCCTCGCCATAACCTGAGCTCAGGGCAGTAAAGTACTTTCCTGAGGCCACCCTTCCAACACCAGAGCCAGGACGGGGCCCACGTCTGACTGCCCGTGACATCTGGGCTCTTAACAGAAGGGTCACCTGCACAGGGCCGTGGCAGCACAGCAAAGGGACACTTACCTCGTGAAGGACTCTGGGAATGCTTCCCAGACGCAGGGATATTTGGGGTGAGATGAGCAGGAGTTTGGCAGTCAGGAAGAGGAGGGGTTACAGGCCTTCTGCCCAGCTTGCTCCCTGACCTGCTGAGCTCACGTTGTTTTCCTAATCGGTACCTACATCTGAGAATCTCAGGAGTGGATTTGTGGCCTTATCCCCTGTTCCATGCTTGACTCTTCTCCACAGCCTCCCCCACCCCCTCCATGAGGCTTTCTAGCTTGCATATCCCTAGTACTAGGAAGCTTCCTTCCTTCTGAAGCAATTGTTTCTTCTTTCTTTTTTTAAAATATCAGACAGAGGGAGGGAGGGGGGGAGAGAGAGAGAGAGAGAGAGAGAGGAACATCAATGTGAGAGAGAACCATCCATCAGTTGCCTCCTGCACCCTCCCTGACCAGGGATGGAACCTGCAACTGGGTATGTGCCTTGACTGGGAATCAAACCCGCTACATTGGTCAGGGCAACTGTTCCATCTCTAAAATGCTCCTTAGGAATCTTTTCTTATTCTAGTGAAAAACAACCTCTTTCTGCCACCCACCCCTCCGTATTGGGGAAAGCCTCAGGGCACAACATCTATCCTTGGAAGCAGCAGGCACCAGGCCAGTGGCTGGAATGTGAGCAGGACTGACCTTTCTGCAGTTCACGTTGCTGAGAGTGGCGTGGTTTGGTGGAGAGGCCAGTGGTGTGGCCTCCACAAGCCCTGGTTTCTCACTACCATTTTTTGTCGCGGGATCTTATTAGGGTCACTCTCCACATAAAGTTCCTTACCCATAGACCAGGAATGTGATGGGACACATGTGGGGGTTGTTCAGGTTATTCTTCCATTACTTCTCTGGTTATTCCATTCCGTTATTTCTCTACTTGCTTAGTGTACGTGTGTGTGTGTAATGTGTACAAAGTTGTGAGCAACAAGTTCAACCGACTTTCCTGGGCGCCCACCACAGGCCTGGGTCTGGAGTAGGTACAGGGAACACGAGAGTTCATGAGAACAGTCTCTGCCTTTGAGGAACTCTCGGTGCTGTGGGAGATTCGGGAAACTGCATGTGGCTGTGTTTCTAGAGGCAGGAAGGCGAGAGGCGCGGGCCTTGGGCAGTGCTGCTGGGCTGCTGGAGGAGAGCAGCAGCTGGGGCATGTGTCTGCACTGCTGAGCTGACTCTTTGAAGAGGGCAACTCCACTGACTGGGAGAGGGGAGGGCGGTGGGGAGGGGAGGGGAGGCGAGGAGGAGTGAGGAGGCAGAGATCCTATGGGTACTGGGCAGGTAGTTTCATCTGACGTAGGTGGCTTCTCAGGAGATGGATGGCCCTGAGCACATAATCTGACGAGTAAATGAGTGGAGATTTCCTTGGCTGAAGTCTGGAATGCAGCAGGCTGGGGCGGGGTGGGGGCGGGAGGGGTGTGCACAGAATTCAGAATTGGAGTGTTGAGTTTGAGGAGCACGTGGGTGGTTCTAGCGGCGGCATCCAGCGGGCAACTGGGAAAGCAGCCTTGGCGTTCAGGAGGCAAGTCGGGCCTGGAACTGGAGAATTGGCAGCTGTCACCTCTTGTCAGTTTATCTAAAATTGTAGAGGCTTGTTTGGTGCCACCCAAGGTGTAGTAAAGGCGTGATCAGTGGTTGGAGTGTGCCATCCATCTGCAGCCTGGAGAGAAGGCTGGAAAGCAGTCGTGTAGATGGGACAGCATCGCCCATGCTTAAAACGCTCGGCTGCAGTATCTCTAATCCAACAGCCCTTTCCAGCAAGTGTTTATAACCCCACTTTACAGATGAGGAGACTGAGGTTCAGATGGCTGTAGTCAGCTGGTGCCAGTTTAGAAGACAGACCCACCTGACTCCCAGTTCCATGGCGTGTCCAGGACAGCAAGTGTCCCCTCTCGGGTACTCGCTCACGTGCTAGCTGGCAGTGAGCACCTTCAAAAGGGAAGCCCCCTCACATCCATCTTGCTTCTTTGCCCTCAGAGCGAAAGTCCATCCATTGTTTATGTGTTCGTTCATTATCCACCAGGGATCTTATTTGTGCACATTACCAGCACATACTGGTGTGGGTTTGAGTGATGATTATCAGATGAACCACCCCCTGCTCGCCTTTGACACAGTATCCCTATTACCCAATCACAGATGCAGAGGGTCTCCTCTCATCACTTCCTTTCACTCTTCATCTCGTCTTCGGTTCCTTTCTGGGCCTTTTGAAGGCTGATGGTGTACTGTGACATAAAGGTGCATTTTTAAGTCATAATTTTTACATTGAATTTAAATAAGCCGTGTGCACACAGGGTGAGTATGCAGGCCACAGCCGGGGAGTACTCTACTGTGAGTTCCTCTGGCTTCGGTGTTATTTCAAGTTTGAAAATGTGTTAGGAAGAAAACAACATTAGGGCAATTGGAAGTTCAGTCTGTCTGTCTTCTTCCTCTTTTCTTTTATACATTTTTAGGTACTATTAACACTTCACCCTTCACCTGGTCCCTCCTTGGTTACCTCTGACATTTCCTTGTTATTTATTTAGACGTTCATGGTACCTTTGTTTTGAACTCTGTTTAAAAGAATCAGTAACTTAAAATAAGCATTTTTTTTCTCACTGAAAATGTGCAATTAGTGAATTACATAAATGTGGATGTCCACTTATCTTTTTTATGTGTCAAAAAATCGTGGTATAATTATATGAAAAAAATTAAAGGAAACTAACTTACCATCAGATCCGAATACCTGCTGTGAAGTTGCAAACAGCTCATTTTATTACATTTTCTAGAACAGCATTTCATAGAAGAGCGGGAAATGTATAGAGAGAACTTCATGGGTGTCGTCTTGGAATTTACAAACCGTGAATGATGCATTTAATTTGAAATAGCTCCTTTTTCTGTAAGTGTGGTGAATGCGGATTTCAGACATCCTGGAGTTTGACTCTCTCCTCCAAGGTGCAGACAGTATGATCTCACTGTCATCACCAAAAATCAAAGTCAAAAAAAAAAAAAAAAAGTGTCTTTTGCCAAAACTTTTGCTACTTCCCCAGTTTCGGCCAAGGAGCCTTGTCTTGTGTGACATAGGCTCTAGACTTGCCAAGTCTAGCTGAGGCAGTATTTTCTCGATTATTCCCATCTCTCTATGTTTTGGGGGAGCTGTCAGGTGATGTTATCATTAACCCATTGCTGTTGTGCTTGAAAAATAATCCTGCAACTCTAGACGGATTTTGATGGTAGAACTTGAAAGATAAAAAGAAAGTTGTTTTTTGAGTGAATGCATTAGAAGGGGAACTGTATAAAGCCAAATGAATCGTGAAAATGGAAACTATTTTGACTCTCTGAACACTAGTTATTTTAAGTGATTCTACATTAATATTTTCCTACTTTAATGCATTTGAGAGAGAGAAGTCGTCATCTCACATGATCAACTGGAACGGCTCTCAGTCTGGAACCTTGCGCATAAGTGGATAATTAATTAGTTACTACACTTAATCATAACTATTACCGTCCTCAGTCATAATAAAGATGCTGATTTTTTGAAATTTAAATTATTTACTACATCAGATCACTTAGGGCATCTTTTTATAATAATAAGATCTATCTATTTAGAATTCCCTTTTGGACTGAGGTTATGGATCTCATAAGAGAAAACAATAGTGGTTACAAATTTGTTCCTGCCTCCTCCCCCCATTACCCATACAAAAATATTATGTGTTCCTTTTTTAAAGAATATATGGAAATTTTGAGCCATCTCTGGATTCTGTATTGTGAACATGCCTTTATTCTTTCTGTCTTGAAAGCAGCATCTTAGTGGAAAGCGAGGCCTGAACTTAAGACAGTCCTGGGTTGAGAGGGCTGTGTGACCCTGGACAAATAACTTACCCTCTCCAAGCCGATTTCCTCGTTTGTGAAAGGGCTTTAGTTACCCTGACCTCCGAACGCTGTGGTGAAGACAAATGTGTCAGTATTTATTAGCAGTAATCATAATGGTGATTACTCTGCGCCAGGCACTCTTTAAAGCACTTGACACGTATTACTCGTTTATCCTCACAACAGTCCTATGAGGTGGATACTGTTATTTTTCCTATTGTGCGGGTACAGAAAGGTTAAGCGACCTACCCATGGTTACACAGCTAGGAATATGAGGATCGGAATTCTAACACAGAGTGTCTGGCTGCCGCGTCCATGTTGTATTGTTTCTCAGACTTGCAGTGTCGTAAGGGTTTGATAAATGCTTGTCATATGTAGGACCTTTCAGCTCAGATGCAAGCAGGGGACATTCTCGTGCATGCTGGGAGCAGTGGCGCAATAGATGGCTCTTCTCGCCTCGTCTTCTTGATCACAGGCCCATGTCTAAGGGAAATCACGTTGCTAGATAGAAGAAATAACACCTCTGACCCAAGGCCATCTTGGGATTATCATGTCACAAGGGAATCTTTAAATATTCTATTTCTAAATTCCAATCTAGTTTGGGCTATATTTACAGCATTTAGCGTATGAAAAACCATTGGGAAAGTGGACCAGTTGTGTAATGGAATATTTCACGTTCCGGTTCAGCCATAAAGCTGAGGGCTGATAAACAAAGCATCTGAAGCCAAATGGCTCCTCATCTGACCCCAATTAAAATAAAGACTTCATTCCATTCTGTCCTGACGGAGAGGAACATATTGTTGCCTTAAAGGGAGTTTGCTTTTGTTAATGAAAGAATTTTATTTCATCCCCCCACCCCCCAAATACAATATCTAATTAAATAAGATTCTATTTGTTAGGACTTCTGGGAGAGACATAGTAACTCTTTTAAAGCTGTGTTTCTTATATGCCTCCAAATGTAGAGGGTACTTATAAATCCCACTTTGCAATCCGTTGCTCAAAGAAGAAATAAGCCCAAGTCTTTTTAAAAATAAACCTTATCTTTTCCAGGTACATCTGTTTACACCATCTATTATCCCACCTGTGTGTGCAGGTAGCATGGCTTCAGTATAAAATATCGCATATTTACATAAAGCCCCATTTCCTAGAAGCGTTTGTACTTGTACATATTGTAATTTACCAATCACCATAGATCTGTCCATATAAAATATCTCACGCAGGGCGTTGTAGCTGCGAAAATATGTTAGGTAACATAAGTTGGATATTGATGCCAAACTGTCACGGAGTTCCTTCAGAGTTATCGTGAAGAAATATGTGACTGTCTGAAGAATTCATCCTTTAACATTAAGAGTGAATGCCAGCCAACTCTTGGGGGAAGGGAGCTTTTCTCGTGTCGCACTCGCACTGCTTTTTCGTAGCCTTTTTCTGTATGTGCTGCCGCCCAGCACGACTGTTGAGTCCACAATTAACAAGCAGAATCATGTTGGTGTCGTTATAAAGAAGTTCTCTTCAGCTCAGCTAGGCATGAGGAGGCGGTCGGCTTGTGAGACCCTGATTGGTCACCTCCATACCCCTGAGGAATTGCCTGCATAGACCACGGAGCTGCAGGGAAATAGGACTAGTCTGGACATCAGGAGAGCGGCCTCCGGCGAGCTCCTCCCTTCTCTGGGCTTCAGTTTCTTCATCTTCAAAACGACAGAGCAGGGTCAGCAGATCTCTGAAGGCCCCTTGGCTCTGCCTTCCTCGGATTCTGTGTTCAGTAGAGCAGAAAGGACATGATGCTTCAAAATCCACTTAAGAATTTATAGTCAGATGCTAAGGATTTATGTTCTGAGAAATAAAGTCTTTAAGTCTATGAAACTTAAGACACTTAAACCACATTTTTAAAAATTACATTACTTTGCCCTGGCCGGTATTCTCAGTGGTCAGAGTGTCGGCCTGTGCACCTACGTTTCGAGGTTTTGATTCCCAGTCAAGGGCATGTACCTAGGTTCCAAGTTCGATCCTGTCCAGTTGGGGTGCGTGCAGGAGGCAACCAGTTGATGTGTCTCTCTCACATCGGTCTTTCTCTCTTCCCCTCCCTTCCTCTCTTCCACTCTCTCTAAAAATCATTGGGAAAAATATCCTCAGGTGAGGATTTAAAAAACAAATTCTATTACTTTGCATGCAGTGGCTCCTCCTGGCATTCAGTGAGGATTCCCCCAGCATCCTTGAGCAGCTGTTCTGTGCAGGCCTCATGCCAGGTGTGCAAAGACAAATCAGTCATGGCCCTGCCTTCCAGGAACTTACCTTCTGTGGGAGGGCGGAGGGAAGCAAAAAGCAAGTACAGAGATCATCCCTGCATTAAAAGAGATCCCTACTTGTACTCTGGGCCAGGGGTGGGGCAGGGGGAGGGAGGTAGGTGAGATGGGATGAGGGCAGGTGTCACAGAGGAGGGGCTATCTTGCCGGACCTTGAAAGGTGAGTGCAATTTCATCAGATAGAGGAGGGGTCCTCATTCTAAGCAGAGGCACAGGGGAAAGAAGGGTGCAACATACTGGGGCAAAGCAGTGAGCTCTGCACTATTGAAACATGGGGGTGGGCTGAGGAAGGGGCAGAGGGGGGGATACAACTAGAAAGGGAGGCTTGTGAAAAATCTTAGGAATTCCATTCTAAAGAACATGCCGTGTTTTTCAAACTGGTAGTAATGAGTGTTCTTTGAATAAAATGGGTTCTGTGGCCATAGACTCTGGGAATACAGTTGACTCAGATCCCCTCTTGAAGGAACACAGTGTACAATAAAGACTGCATATGCCTTAGCAATACCCTATAGTAAACTTGGTTTAACCCAATATTCCTCAGACTTTTGACCATCAAACCCTCTGAGACCTAAGTCCTGTTGACGCTGTGGAGCCAACTTTAGCACATAGAGCTTCAGATGGGAAGTTCCACTGGGCAGCTCTTGTCAGGAGAAATACAAGGTCCCATCAGCATTTTAGAAAGATCACTCTGGCCTGGAGGAGGAACTGGAGCCTGGGAGAAGTCACCAGTATTAGAAAGGGAATTAGACACCTGGTTACACTGGAGTTGTTCAAGGTGCATTTCAAGGAGAAGCCCCTCTGAATACAATCCACACCTTCCTCACACTGATATGCAAGCCTTACATGAATCCTACAAGTAGGAGGCAGGCCAGGTGCTGATACTTCAAGCCATCTGTCTGGCAGCCTTTCAAGAGCTCATAGACAACATTGGTGGCTGACACTGGAATGGCTTGGTGTTAGGAGGCCAGAGGCGGAAGATGAAGACTGGTGCTAAAGGTTTCCATGGCGCCCTGAAGCCATATATTGAGGGCCTGCTGCGTGCCAGGGACTGTGCTAGGTACTTTTACATACACTCCCAACTATTCCTTGAAACCATCTAAAAGGGAATTGCTATTGTTCCACTTTGATGAGTAAGGAAAAATAGAGAAAGTGGTTGACTATCCCAAGGTCACATGGCTGGTGGTTAGGTCTCAACCCATCAGACTCCTAAGTCTATGATCTGAACACTGAGCTGTACCACCTGCCCCAGCTAGCCTCCATTTGAAAGCAATGACCATCTGCCAAGCACTGTGCATAGCACCTTACATGCATTATTTAATTTACTCTCCCCAGCAGCCCTATGAGGTAGGTGCTATTATCCCTGCTCAATCAATGAGCAAACTAAGGCTTTCTTAAGTAGCCAAGGTCACAGTTTGACCTTGCAAAGCCAGGAATTGAACTTCAGTCTGACTGCTCACTACTCCCCCTAAATAATTCTGAGGAGGTTGTTCAAGAAATTGCTCAGAAATGTTTCTCTGTAGACATATTAGAAAGAAAGTGAATGGGCTTTATTTTTTGGTGCAAAAATACTATGCCTCTGGGCTAAATTGAGCCTAATGGTTAGATCCTGGCATCAAGCTGGAAATGAGAAACCCAGATGTGAGTGAAGGCGGTTTTGCATTAAATTCAGCATGTGTTCTCAAGTTCCTTCTGTAGTCCTGCCACTGAACTTAGAGCTGGAGACTCTAAGTTTATACCGACTTTGCCTTCACAGGCCAATGGGGAGACATGGAGAACTCTCAATGCAACCTGTTCAGTGCGATCATAGAAGTCTGTTCAGAAGAGGGAGAGATGAACTCTATTTGAGGGATTACTGCAGGCTTCACAGAAGATGTGTCTGCAGTGGGTTTTAAAGGATAAATAGGAGTTTGCTAAATAGTGAAGGGGCAATGTGTGAGCCTATTTTCTCTCTTGGATTGAATGTTGATGATCCACTTACGAACAGCATCAGAATTCATAAAGAGCTTGAAATTGGTGCCCTTGCTGCCTTGATTTGCTTTTAAGAAAACTCTAATCCCACCCTTCTGCCAACCTGACATGATTGGAATCCTGAGATGTGGTGACCTGTGGAGGCCTTTAGTGTCTGTCTTCTCTGAGTGGCACTTACAAATGTTTGTTCATTTAGAGACCCTGGTGTATTCTGGATGACCTGCTTCATTAAAAATCATTCAAATGATGAAATCTGGGGAGGAAAGAAGTAAATGTTTAGTCTTCCTGCTTTTTAATACCCCCCTCATGTAGGCTGAGCGGTTGGAGTGAGTGTGGGGCTTTCGTTTGCCCAGGCATGAAGGGAGCCCGTACTTCCTTGCTCACTGAGTAGCAGGATGCTTGCTCTGTGCTGGGCTCCGAAGGGACAGAGAGAGGGGGACACAGGCCCTGCTTGCCAGGTGCTCAGAGATAAGGAAGGAGACAGAGGTGTTTAATGTGGGCAAGGAGTGCTACAGGAGCAGCAGGCTCAGCCGGAGGAGAGGTTGCTTGCAGCACTCTTCTGAGGAGGTCACTGATCTGAGCCTCGAAGGATGAGCTACCACCATCGCCATCAACCTGTAAGCAGGAGGGAGTGGTGGGTAAGCACATGGGCTCTGGAGGCAAATGCAGGTCCATATGCCAGCTCCTGTGAGTGTCCTTGGTGAGCCTTTAATTTCTTTATTGTCTTCTCATCTGAAAAATGAGAATAATAGTCTCTACCTCTTGGGGTTGTTGTGAGCATTAATTGAGTCATTATCTGTAAAGTGATTAGAATACTTCCTGGTGCCTACTAAGGACTGGAAGAACGGTGAACAATCATTGTCACATACCAGACACCATGTTTTTAAGCTCATTAGCCTCCCTACAACCCTTTATGGTGTGTGCTTTATCCCCATAATTCAGATGAGGAAACCAAGTGTTGAAATTGACTGAGCTGCCCAAAACCATGCATGTAATAAGTGAGCCAGGAGTTGCACACCGACCTGTTGGGCTCCCAAGCCTGTGCCTCTCCAGTACACCTTCTGCTCACATCTCTACTATGTACCTCCTTCTTCCAAGCTCCTGGATATTTTGAATAGTGTTTCTGCTTTGATGGTAGTTAAAGTCTTTTTACAAGAGAAAAATTGTTGACCTTTGGTAAGATATGGTATGGAGAGAAAGGATGGGCTTAAAGTAAGAGAGACCTGGATTCAAATCCCAGCTCTCTGGCCAGCACCCTGGTGATCTTAGACAAGTTACTCTGCTTCCCTGAGCCTCCTCTGGAAAGCAGGGGTAATAATTCCTGCCTCACAGGGGTGGTCCTAGAGACCAAATGAGAGGTATGTATAAAGCTAGTATGTGCCACATGCACATAGTAGGGACTCTGTAAATGTTCAGTGTCCCTCTGTCCTCCCCAACCTCCGATGTTGTCTAGACCTCTTCTTTATATTTCACCCAAGGCTTTACATATCTAAACTATCTCTTAGTTGTCAGCATGTAATTCTTCTATTAAAAGTGTCTTTCTGACATGAACCCTGAAATTTTCAAACATCATTTTTTCATACTTGTACATCTCCACATACACCCTTAAGGCCCCTTGCACCGTAATGACAACCTTTCCCTCTCCCGGCATGGGGTCTGGGTTGATAAGGCAACTGCTATTTTTGTGGTTTTGCTTATAAAATCAGTGTCCCATTTCCCAAGGTTTGGGACTTAACTTGAGGAGTGGAGTTGTTGTTTTTAGGTAGAAGGGAGTTGGGTCTGTGGAAATAAGAATTAGAAACATCTAGTATTTATGTGGTTGGCCATAGAAGATGGGTTCAGCATGCTTAGTTTTTCCAATTGGAACGATGCCCATAAGGCACTCTTCCTTGCTGCTGAGAGGAGTGGAGATATAATGTGGAAACTCACATTAAGAGCCTCAAAAATGTTCATGGTCAGTTGGATTCCACAAGCTTTTCTTGAGTCACTACCACTTGCCGGGCCTGGTGAGGTCGTCATTCCTAAACTCCCAGTGAAGGAAGTTAGCATGGGAACAGACACTTCTAGCCCAGCGCTGGTAGTGCTGTGATGAAGGCAACATGGGGCTGGGAGCCTCACAGAGAGCATGCCAACCCCGGCTAAGACAAGAATGCAGGGCTCAGCGTTGGAAGTTGTCACTCACGGAAAATGTGTCCAGGGGCCCGTCATGGAGGTGAGCAGCACCGGCGGCTGTGTGGCAAAACATCCGGGGGCTGTTGGGGGTGAGAGTGGAGGTTGGGCTGCAATAGAGAAAGGCTATGTCCTGCGAAGCCCAGAAACACACATCCTGGTCCTCAGCCCCACACATGTTCACAGAATGAGAGCAACCCCACCAAGATGGCCCCCACTAAGGACCCCACAGTCCACAGGCTGCAGTGTTAGCTCCACGTGCTCCAGCACATCAGTAATAGGGTCCTCGTAGCAGCTTCTAATGAAGTTTTATCACAGTCCCGAGTGCACTGCTGACCTGCACACTCTTCCACGTGGTCTGATTCATGGGACATTTGTGCTGTTCTGCAGGTTTGAGGAGGTATTTATTCTCATTTTGGCCTTCCCAGTCCTACAGAAGTTCTAATTTGTGCTGGCAGCTTTGGTAATTAACAAAGTGTGTTCTGTGAAGTGAAGAAAGAAGCTCAGGACTGGGCCGCCTCGCTCTGTGTATTTATGTGTTCAGTTGTAAATACCAGTTGAATCCTTAAAAAGAAGACCTGTTTGTGTTAAAAATGAAAAGGAACCCACGCTGAGCATGTCTTGTTCAAAATCACCTGATGAAGAAGAGTTTTTTGAACTCTGACTAGTATTTAATTTTAGCGACTTTTTTTGTTAAAAGCACCAGGGAAAGCAGTGAGGTTTTCAGATCTTTAAATTTCCTTTTTTGGGAGAGATGACAGTGTTCCTCTAAAGTTTGTCTCTTACCTTTCCACCTCTGAACAATTGATTTTGATTAGAAACATTACACCCAGCATTTACTTTGACATCCCTGAGTACAAACAGTCATTTTAATGGTTTTTTTAGAAACAGAATCATGACAGGGACATCAATCCTCTGCCTGGTGTATGAAAGCCTGGCATATTAATTGGCTGTCAGATTCTGAAGAAATAATGGATTAATGTGCTTGATCGCAACGCTCTGTTCAGACTGAAGTTTGATCCTGATGTCCCCAGTCTCTCTGCTTAATGCAATTACAGATATGCATTCCGGACATTTGAGTGGATTGCATTTCATTAATATGATTTGAGCGGACAACATTAGGCTGCTGTCGGGTCCTCTCTGACAGCTAATTACTAGAATGAAGCGTGTATACCGCTAAGGAACAATGGTGCCCTTATTGAGGCCATTAAAACAATAGAAAAAAAAATGTGCTTTAAACCACACGGAAAGTTACTTTCCATACTCGTCATGGGTTATGAAGATAGCTCAGAGGGGGAAGGTAGAGGCAAAGAGAAGGACAACAGCTGGAGAAATCTCTAATAGCAGGGCTCATGCTTGTCTTTAAAAGAATCCAAAAGTCGAACCTATGGTCCTTCTAATGTAATTAGGACATCACCTGCTTAGTACTGATCTTGGGATTCTTTCAGGGTGTGGAAGTATCGTGATCTCTGACCACGAAGACCTGATATTTTGCCCCTCCCCTTTGCCTTCTGCCCACCCCAAGATGTCTTTCACACTGGAGAATGTGGCTGTTTGGAACACCCTTGGTTTATTAAACTTGTGGTGTTGTGACTGGGCCACATGGGCCACTTGAATGTTTACCTATGGAGGGAAGAAGCACAGGGTGTTAACAGAAACTCTTCATCCTGAGGCTGGTTCTCACTCCCAGAAGCCCCGGCCTTACTAAGACCAAGCATTTGAGAAGTGTGCCCAGCACTAGTGGCTGTTGATGATGAAAAGATGAGTAAGGCATAGCTCCTTGTCCCCAAGCTCCTCAAGTCCTCTGAGGGAGACAGACATTAAAAAATAAATGAATGAGACAGTGATGGGTTGAAATAGATGGATGTGTTGAAAGGGAGGCCTGAAGGCTTCTCAGAAGAGAAGATAACATGAGGCAGGTCCTAAAAGATGAGGAGGACTGTGCTGAATGGTTGGGAGGAGAGATGGGACTCCCAGATCGAGGGCAGCTGTGCAGAGGTTAGGACATGGGATTGAGAACCAAACTGAAATAGATTCTTAGCTGCACTCAAAGGTGTGTTCTGCAACCTTGAACTGCCTTTGGCCAAGGCTCTCCAGAGTTACGGAAAGATCTTGAACTCAGTATTAAGGGTCCTAGAGACTGATCATCACAGGTCCCCCCGCCCCCCCCCCACCGCCCCAAGATGTTTGCTTTTCCTTAAAACTGCTCTGAGGAGGGAGAGTGGAAGCTGGTCATGAAGTGATTCTGGTACCAGCAGCCACCCTCTGGTCTCCCGGCCTCCGCGTCCCCCCTTCCAATCCACTCTCCACACCCTGGATGCCTCCCACCGGTGACTCCTGAGCCGTGCGTGCACCACCCAACTGTGCTTCTCAGATACCTCTAAGGCAGAATGTCCATCTTGGACCCTCAGAAGTCAGCTGGCTGCCCAAGCAACGTTCCTTAAGTTGTTCACACCCCTGTTAGAAGCACCATACTAGACCACATGGCTTAGGGCAGAGGCTGTGACTTACTTGCTCTGATCTCCAACTCCTGGCCTGTAGAAGGCACTCAGTGAAAGTTTTTTGGATGAAGGAGTGTCTGAAACCTAGACAAATTAGGGGCAGGGAGAGAGGGTGCCACCCTCTGGGCCATAATGGCAGTTCCCTACTCTCAGTTTCCATTCAGACTAGTGAGTCGCCTCTGCTCTTTCAGGCGCTTGGTATTCCGAGTGATCACCCTAACAAGAGGAACTTGGTGCTAAGCAGAGTCACAGGGAATGGGTGTGTGAATAAACGGAATCCCTGCTGCCCCATCAGTTTCCACATGGAATGGGGAAGATGAGGCCTGCCCTGCCCCGTGAGGCTGGAATGCCACCATCAGGGAGTGTGAGCTTTCTGAGGACAAGGCGATGCCTCAGTCGTCGCACCATCCCTTGTGCATACCCCAGTGCCTGGGAGCGTGGTTCAGGGTGAAGGGCCTGCTCTTTTGCCAGGGGTCTGGGGATCACAGCCCTGCCTGGGAAGGACGCCTCTGCTCACCTGAAGCCCATCGCCAAATGGTGGGCAAGTCTGCTGCCTCATCAGGGTTCCTCGGTGGTGGCCACCTGTGCCGTTACTCCCCCAGAGTCTCATTGGGTAAGCACAGAAGCCCCTGCTTTCTTCTCTGAATTTTATTTGCTAATTTCTCCCTGAGTAACACAGCCCTGCCAAGACCTGTTTTTCTCCTATTACCTGGCCAGTGTTGGTCTAATGGCTCCTCTCCTAATGATCCTTAAACAAAGAGACGGTGGCGGAAGGTAATGCATCACTCCTGCCTCTCACTCCCTGGTCATTCTTCCTAACAGGCTTAGCTGCGCTTCACAGTCATTATCACATGTCGCACCATCTTTGGGATACAGAGATGATTGCCAGCTCCATAATGCTTCATTTTTACTAAAATGAAGGCAGAACAAAAAAAATCCTCGTATTAAACATTATGTACACTAACTCCTGACAAATCTCATCCTAAAACTCTTCTGTGTCCCCCAGTCCCTCCCGGCCAGTGACCTCCCTCCACATTCTCCTCCGTCGTCCCAAGTCCACTGTGCAGAGGCTTGCTCCTGAGGGCCCTGGGCTGCTGCATGCACTCTCTCTGCGGGACCCCCCTCTAGGGTCTGCCCGGCCAGGCTTTCAGGGTTCGGCGTCAGCACCACCCTCTGTTTCTCTGTGATGCTTTTCCTGACAGCCCAGGTGGGATTCATCTCTGTCGTCCTCCTCTGCCTCCCCAAAGAAGTTCCTTGGAAGGAAGCCCTGTATTTCAGCTAGTTTTCTTTATATTAGGGTGGCATGCACCTCTTCATGGGAGGTGACAGTTTATTCAGGTGACAGTTTTCCCAGGCTGCCTGTGAAATTGTGGTTGTCAGATACAGTCCCTGCCTTCAAAGAGCTCACTAGCGAGGGTCTGCAATGAATATTTCTAGTGTAATGACCAGTGGGTAGTGAGAGATCCACACAGAGCTCAGGGCTTGCCAGGGTCTTAGATGGGCTGCAAGTGCCTCCAGCTGAAGTGCGTAGGCCCTGGCAGTGTACTTTTCCATGCGGCAGGAGGAGGACTCACAGCGCCCTTATGTGGGGAGGGCCTCAGAGAGCTTGCTTGTGGTGCTTCCTGTTCACTGCAGTCAGCTGAGCCAGCGGGCAGACACTGCGCTGGGGGGTTTCCCACAGACCCTCACTAGTGAGCTCCCCGAAGGCAGGGACTGCAAAGTAAGGCCCCACAGTGCCTGTACCTGACAACCACAATTACACACGCAGCCTGCAGGGGTTGGCCAGAGTAACCTGTCACCTCCTAAGAAGGCCGCTTGAAGGAGAAAACATCTTTGGATGTGTACGTTCTGGATGGTTGGCTGGACAGCCAGGCATTTTACTTGGTGGCCATGCTTAGTGTCTCCAAGCCTTGAATCTCAGAGTTGATAGGCACCTTAGAGGACATCACCATCCTGTCCATGCACATGTCCTCTGGCATGTCAGCTGACTTCTGCTTACACACCTCTGATGGCACAGCAACTCATTCTTAAAGAGCCAAAATCTTATCACAGTTTTTATCCTCTAGTCCTGGTCTTATGCCCTTAACCACATAAGGCTAGTATGGCTTGTGATTTTCCTACCAGTACTAGAAGAACATGGTCCTTTGCACTAAGCCTTCTCAGCCATGCCTTCAGCCAGTCTCTGGAGGGTTCTAGTTTGTCACCATCCCTCCTCATGTGCCTAACATATCAGATATTGCAGATGTGGTCTGAGGACAGAACTTGTGGACGTGCCTTACTTTAGCCATGCGACGTCCCGTGCGGTGGCCACCTGTGCCGTCATTCCCCAAGGAATAACGTAAGGGTAAAGTAGACATCAAATTGCTAAGACTTCCTATGAGTAAAGGAATGTAAAACTCGTTAATAATTTTCTACGTAGATTATAGGTTGAAACTATAATTTTTATACATTGGGTAAAACATAATACATTATTAGAACTTCCTATGTTTTTTTTTACTTTTCAAATGTGTGACTGGAAAAGTTTAAATTACCATAATCCGCATTGTGTTTCTATTGGACTCTCCTGCACTTGAGTATAGCTCGAGGTTTTTTGCTTCTGTGAATGTAGGCAGGCTGCATCCTTCCTTTTTTGAGCCTTATCACACTGTTGGCCATTACTGAACATATATCGAACATAAAATTCTGCCTTTTGCCCAGCCAGCATGGCTCAGTGGTTGAACGTTGACCTATGAACCAGGAGGTCATGGTTTGATTCCTGGTCGGAGCACATGCCTGAGTTGTGGGCTCGATCCCCAGTGTGGGGCATGCAAGAGGCAGCTGATCAGTGATTCTCTCTCATCATTGATGTTTCTATCTATCTCTCCCTCTCCCTTCCTCACTGAAATCAATAAAATCAATAAAAAAAATACTTTTTAAAAATTCTGCCTCTTTTATACCTACCATATAAATTGCTTTTAAAACAGGTCTAGCCCTAACCGGTTTGGCTCAGTGGATAGAGCGTCGGCCTGCAGACTGAAGGGTCCCAGGTTCGATTCCGGTCAAGGGCATGTACCTTGGTTGCAGGCACATCCCCAGTAGGGAGTGTGCAGGACGCAGCTGATCAATGTTTCTCTCTCATCGATGTTTCTAACTCTCTATCCCTCTCCCTTCCTCTCTGTAAAAAATCAATAAAATATATATTTTTAAAAACAGGTCTAGTTATCTAGAGTTGATATTTTTGAACCTAAGTGTAGGAATTTACATTTGTCCCCAATACATATCAACTTATTAGCTTCAGCCCATTGTTCCAGTCTCCTGAGAATTTTTTTAATCCTTGCTGTCACCATCTCCTCTACAGATTTGATCAACATTTTCTATGCTTCTATCTAAGTCACTATTGATGATGTTGGTTGGGATCAGAACCAAGTAGAGTATACAACCGTTTGCACTAGTACAAACCCGTTCAGCTGTGGTTGTTCAGCCCATGTTTTTCATTTTGCCTACATGGAGACCAAGTTTTTCCAGGTATCTCACTAGCACCAGCTTGTGTTATATCTAAAGTAGCCCCTTTCCTCCCATCCCAGCTGCCTTAGGAAAAGAAGCACAAAATCTTGTGTGACTTGTTCTTCTGGTATTAGGCACCAAATGGATTAACCAATTTTCACTAAAGTGTTAATGACTGATAAGAGCTGATCTTAACTTTTGTTTTGTTTTTTGTTTTTTTTACAGAGAGGAAGGGAGAGGGATAGAGGGTTAGAAACATCGATGAGAGAGAAACATCGATCAGCTGCCTCTTGCACACCCCCTACTGGGGATGTGCCCGCAACCAAGGTACATGTCCTCGACCGGAATCCAACCCGGGACCTTTCAGTCCGCAGGCCGATGCTCTATCCACTGAGCCAAACTGGTCAGGGCTTAACTTTTGTTTTTTAAAGGGAAGTTACAAGATTTAACTGGGCCCTTCAGTACCACGGGCAGATGGAGAACTTTATTTGGAGCTGATGCCACTGAGGCAGAGTCAGTAGGGAAGAAGTTTGGGGACTTAGCTGAGGAGGCTGTTCAATGTCCCCCAAGTCTTTCCTTGTTGGCTACTGCTGAGAACGGTCTTTTCTATAGTTGGTGGTGAAGAACCAGTCATTACAATCTAGCGAGTGCTGGGATTCAGAGACAGGAGCGTTCCCTGTGTGTGCCCACCACTGTGCTTCCTGGTAGCAGTTCACGTGGAGGGAGTGCTTCTGCCCACACTCTCTCTCTTAATCTCCTTTAATCCTAGTACGTTTTGGAAATAGGAATTGAACCGCTAACTTCAGATCACGTGCTGTTGGAGTGACCTTCATCTACAGTTTCAAACCCACTGCCCTCCTCTCTAGCTAGGTATATAGTGTTGGTTCTCCCCTACAGCTCTGTGTGTGTGTGTGTGCAGGGGTGTACTCGTATGTGTGCGCGTGTGTGTGTTTAGCAGTGGGAACAGAAAGATACTCTCTCAGCTGACAGTGGGCAGAGGGGAAATGTATTTTCCCCTTCTACCTTTGAAGCCTTCGCTGTAGGAAATGTGTCAAGTGTGGGAAGCTATGGTGGAGGGGGTTTGCAGACCTCCCGCCTGGCCAGATTGTAAGTGTTAGCTGTCTTTCCTTGGGTGGCTCCCCGGCCCTTTCTCCCTTTCTTTGGAGAGAGCAGATGAAGGAATGGGCCTGTTTTCAAGCGCACTGTATGAGGGATACTCACTTCATTTCTGGTTTATGGAGCATTCTCCTCCCAGAGGACTGAGTTTACTTTGTGTAATGTTAACATCTTGCTGTAACCCTGTCTCTTTAAGAGAGGAACATCCCAGGCTTTACAGATTTGGGGGTTCCTGTCTGGAGGGTCTCTAGTCCAGTGCTATCATGTTGTAAGATCTCTCAGGGACCAAAGGAAGGGTCTCTTACAGAACTAAAGCTGTGTTGGGGTGGGAGATGGCCCCTTGGCCACAAAATTAGTCAATGACACCAAGCCTGTGGGTATCTTCTTGCCTGTCAAGAAGAGAAATCTTTCTTGAGTCAGACTGAACAATGCTGGTCCACTCTTCAAATTGTCTGCTGCAAACCAGACTCCTTTGTTGGGGTCTGACTCAGAGGATGTGGTGTCTTTTGCATTAGGAATTAGCTGGATGTAATGAATTCTGGGTTTTACATATTTATTACCGTTGTCCGTGCTCCCTCTGGTCTTGTAACCACTTCCACTACCCAGCCTGCCTCCCTCCGGGAAGAACAAGAGGGAGGCTTGGAGGTGCTGGCAGGCACGGAGGCAGCGGGGGAGGGAAGCTCTGTCTGGCGAACAGTTGAACAGGCAGGCGTTCAAACCATGACTCCTTCATCCATCCATTTGCTCCAGCAAACATTTATTGCAACCCTGCCCTGGGCCAAGGCCTGAGGGTAGATAGCATGGGGAGATGAATGAGAAACCGTCTCTGCCTTGAGATCTCTTTTAATGATAGAGGCCCACCTGTAACCAACGGAGGACACCTATGGTGACTGGACGGAGGGCTGGGGGCTTTGCTGGAGATTCAAGGAGGGAGGTTTCAAGTCACATGGGAGCTGACACTGAGGCTGGGCCCTGAAGGGACGGAGTAGACATTTGCCAAAGCTGTGACGGAAAGCAGCTTACTTAAGCCTCTCTGTGCCTCGTCTTCTTCATCTGTAAAATGGGGATTGTACCATGTACATAAAACACAAGTGCTCCGGACATACCGGCATCCCCTGTCAGTTTCTGCCTGCTCAATGGGAGCCGATCTTAGTTCCCCTACTGCCCCCCCCCCACACCTTTTGTTCTAATTAATTTAAAGCTATTAATTTTTAGAACATTGTGTATATTCATATTTTTGTGATTTTTATTATTCAGACCATAAAAATGATGGAAAACATTCTAAGGGGTGTCAGCAAAAAACACCTTTAGGAAACAAACGGGTCTTTATAAGGAACATGTAGGGGCCAAAGAGTGTCTATAGGACAACTGTGTCTAGGAGAGCCATCTGGGCCATCTCAGAGCAGCCTTGGGTTCTGCCATGTCTGTGCTTGCTTCAGGTCAAGGGTTGTGACTTTGGCTCATAACTAAAGGGACGGGAGGGGTGGGGGGTGAAGATGGAGACTCCGTTAAGTTAGTACAGTAGCAGCAATAACATTGGAGAGGGAAACGAATAAACCTGCAGCTGGCTGAAATGCCCTGGACTGGGTTAAACCTTGGTTTGGCCTCTCTTGGTTGTAAATGGCAGAAGCCCAACTTAAACCAACTTAGGCAAAGGAGGAAGGAGGGAGAATTTCTTGGTTCACATAACTGAGAAGCCCAAGGCCTCCCTTGCTAGTCATGGCTCAATTGACATTGTCTGGGCTCTCCTTGACCACTGCTTGGCTTCGCTTTGCCTGTTAGTGTTCATTTTCAAACGTTCCTTTGCTTTGTGGTAGAGCCATAAGGGCCTAAAGGCCTGTGTGGTCCTTAGAGCTCGAAGTGAGGCCCGCCCCCTTCCAGTGTCTGTGCAGCTTTCAGAGTAGAATGCTTGGCCACATCTGGGCCACCCTGAACCAGTCACTATGACCAGAGGATGGTCAGACCACAGTCACATGCCCATCCCTCAGCTGGATGGGAGTGCATGGATGATGGAGGGACCACAGGATATTGGGGAGGGGCGGATATCAGGGAAGGCTTCACCATGATGCTCGTGTCGGAGCTAAGGCTCTAAGGACAAGGAGGGCATCACCAGCAACCTGACCCTCAGGGTTTGTTAGCTGAGCCCATGGCTCAGTCCGATGTTCTGAGAGCTCATGCTGGACGTGGCTCCGGTGCAGATTACTGGGGGCTGCTTGTGGAATGGGTCCCCATAGGGGAGCCAACGAGCCATGCTGCTTCCTTCCCTGCCTCCCAGGAGTCTCCAAGGGCGTGTTGCCGCGATGGAAAGCCTCCTGGCTGGCTGGTGGCAGAACCCAAAGCTGCGGTGAGTGAGCTCTGTAAACAGTGCTGACACTCCCTGGCGCCAGCATCTGAGAGCCCAGTTTCTCGGGGGGAGTCTTTCTCCCATGGCCTTGCCCAAGGATGCCCTGCCTTCCAGCTAGTTCAAGTCCAGCGTGGGGACTTCATTGGAATTACTTTCCATTCCCTAGTGATCTGTCTCTCCTTTTACTGAAATCTTAAACACACGATAATTGTAAGTGAACTAGTCTGAGAAATAGTTTATACTTTGAAAGTGTCTTGCGCTCTTGATCATCTTAGGCTCCTTTTACAGATGAGGAAATTGGGCGTGGTTGTAACTTGACCAAAAGCCACAGACTTGAAAAAGTGGCAGTGCCAAAATCTGTCCATCTGTTCTTTCTCCCCCTCCCCGCACCCCCCCCCCATCCATCCCGCCACACATCCAATGCATCAATGACATGTTGGGGTGCCAGCCACTGGAGATCCCAGAGGGAATCAGCCCCCCACCCTCAGATGACTGAGCTGATAGGCTGGGGGAGGGGCGGGGGAGGTGGACATAGAGAAATCTGCCCCGTGTGGGCTAAACGTTAGTGATGGCCAGAAAATCTGGAATTCTAGGCATGAGAGTTTTCTCTTCCACATGGGAAGGCCAAGAAGGATATTCTTTGATCCATTCCTATATCCAGGAGAGATTGTTGTAAAACTCAACGCACAGCTTCCCAGCACTGCCCCCCAAAGGTGAGTGAACTCGAAGAGAAAAGCATCTTCCTGGATGATCTGGCTCCTTTTCCTGGAAGCTGACCCCATGCTGCGTGCTGCGTGCTGCGTGCTGCGTGTGTGTGTGTGTGTGTGTGTGTGTGTGTGTTCATGTATGTTGCATCTCCTGGCAGAGCATGGCAGGGGGAAAAGTAGGGCCTTTCAGCCTCTCCAAAGCCTGTGGTCAGGCACTGAGGTGTGGGATCCCTGCCCGCAGCCCCTGAGCCTGATCTGCTTGTGTTCAGTGGAGGAGATTACAGAGCTTAATGATTAGCTCCTCCAAGCTGCAGCTGATGCCAGCCTCTACCCCCTTTACACCTAATTAGTCTCATTAATGAGCTCCTCTGCTCTCCATAGAGAGGCTTTCCTCTTTGGAATAAGAGGCAAAAATACCTTGCCCAGGTAGATTGCTGAAGCCTTTAATTATTGCCCACACCTGCTAAGCCTTGTGACTCACACCAGTGATAGTGCTGAGCTGAAACGGGGCTTGTTTATAAGCACAGGCAGACTTTAACTCCTTCAGCACCAGAAAGGCTTTTGATATAGGGAGACCCATTTCCCCAAGACTTCGCACTGCTCATTGCAAGCACGTGGGGCTCTGCCCCTCACACGGCATCCCGAGATGGCAGAGGCATGGCTCCTGCCCTCGGAGCTCCGGGCTAGTGAGAGTGACAAGCAAGAAATGACAGACAGTTACAATGGCTGCAGTTTACCCCATGCCTACCACGGGTCTCCTGTAACCCTCGAAATAACACTTTCAGGAAGATAGTACTACATCTGGGTTACAGAAGAGGAGATAAGGGCAGAGAGATGATGTCCCCTGTGCCAGGTGCCACAGCTGAATGGTTATGAAACTGAGTGGAACCAGGTCTGCCAGCCCTGTGGGTAGTGTACCCCCAACTTTTACCCAGAGTCTATCTTTCATGCCATACCATGCCCTGAGGGCCACGGAGGAGGGCAACTGAGGGGCCAGGAGTCACAATCAGGCAGGATGATGTGAGCAAGGCCCATCCACGCAGAAGGCACCTGAACAAAGGCTCAGGTGAGAGCATGCTGTGAGCATTCACAGACCTGCAGGCTCTTAGTTAGTGTGGGGACAAGGGGTAGGAGTCAGGAGGGATAGGCCGGGGCCAGAGTGGAAGTCCCTCAGAGCAGGGTGAAGGCTCTGGATTTCCTGTCCACTGCACCCTCCCTGTACCTAGCACCCAGTATATAATAGGTTCTCAGTCAGTTTTGTCAAATGGAGGAATAGCCAACCACCAAATGATTTAAGGCAGGGGAGGGACAATGTCAGAGGGCAGGCCAGAGCACACCTGGGTGGATCTCTGGGCACGTGCTCCGAGGGTGCAGACACTGGGATTTGAGGGGCAGGTCCTCACCCAGCACTTGGCCTCCACCTGAGAGATTTGCTCTGGGCTGCCCAGTTGCTTAGCAGTAAAGGTAGGATTCAAATCCAGGCCCACCTGTCTGCAGAGCTCTCTGCCTTCACTGTGTGGACCGTGAGGTAGGCCTGACTAAATGGCTGGGAACACAGTTCCTGGCGTGGGATCCCTGGATTCTGAATGAGACATGTTTAGGATCGGCACACAGGCTTCCCACAAACCAGAGCTGCCAACTCAACAAATCAAGTCACTCTGACCAGATTTAGACAAATTTAAAATGAGTAAAGTTAATACTGAAGAGCTCATGTCAGACTACCACAATTACTAGGCGTCACAAGCGTGCTATATAGTCCTAGGAGAGTGAGAATCATATATACATATTTTTTTAAACAAAGATGTGTCTCAAGGACAGTAGTAACGGCTAACAATCTCTATTAGTGTCTGGCTCTGAGTCAGGAACTTTATATAAGATCTGGCTGTGAAGTAGGTTGCATTATGCCAGGGGTGGGCAAACTTTTTGACTTGAGGGCCACAATGGGTTCTTAAACTGGACCGGAGGGCCGGAACAAAAGCATGGATGGAGTGTTTGTGTGAACTAATATAAATTCAAAGTAAAGGAGCGGAGGGGAGAGCAAGAGAACCCTCCGCTCTTTCGGCTCCGCGGGCCGGATAGAACAGCTGAACGGGCCGGATCCAGCCCACGGGCCGTAGTTTGCCCACGGCTGCATTATGCCCATTCTATCAACGACAAACTAAGACTTGGGGGGCTAAAGCCTTTCCTACAGTCACATAGACTAATTGACAGAGTGGGATTCTCAGTCCAGAGCCTGAGCCAGAACATACTCTCCCTCAGAAACCATCCCGAATGCACACATCAACAAAGGACACCTCCATCATGGCAGGTGGGGCCCAGGGCAAACTGGCGAACACTGTGCACTTTCCAGTGGAGATGGTCAGCCCAGAGGCCAGCATGCAAGGCCCGGTTTTGCTGTGCCTGGAACTGGCTTCCTGGGTTCTTGGAGGCTGCCACGGGCATCGGGCAGCCTTGTGGGAGAGCTGAGCAGCTCCTCATTCATCTATCCATTCACCAGCATCTCTGGAGCACCTCTGTGCCAGCCCTGCTCTTGGGGTTGGGGATGCAGTGGTGAACAAAGCATAGTCCCTGCTCAGAGCCTCCACTGGATACTGAGGAAGGAGAGGGCCCTGGGGACTGAATCCCCTGGTCCTACCTGCCTCCAGGGTGCTCAGCTTGGGCAGGGGATGGTCAGTCAGCCAGCTCCATGCCATGGCAGTCCACATCCACTCTTACCTCCTAAAATAGCTCTTGACTTCCTCCCTTTTATTCCTGCCCCTCATCTTCTGTCATCTCTCACCTGGATTCCCAGCAGCTGCCTTAGTGGGCTCCCTGCTTCCACTGTGCCTCCTGGGCAGGCCACTGGCCTCACAGATATCTGAAAAATCTTCCAAAGTGCTAATATTTACCCCCCCCCACACACACACACACACACACTTTAGGGCTTCCCCACTGCTTTAGGCCAACTTGGCTTACAGGCATGATCTACACCCAGATTTCCTCTCCAGCCTTGACTCACTCCCTTCCTCTTCGCTCTCTGTGTTCCAGCCCCGCTGGCCTCCTCTTAGTTCCCTTTGCACTCTTCCATCCTAACAAGGCCTGGAGAGCTCCTGCTACCTTCCTCTCTCAGCTCACATGTCACTTCCCCTGCGGCCTCCAGACCAGACCGGTTTTGGTGCCCTGTCTATGCTCTGCCGGCAGCAGGACCCTCTCCTGCAAAGCTGTTATCCCAGTGGCAATCGCACATTGTGAGGTTGCTTGCCCGCCCTCGGGTAGCTGGCCATGGTAGGCTTTCAGCAACTAGTGACTGAATTAATGAAAGGCAAGGACTGTTCTTCCTTGCAAGTTTGGGAAAGGCTTCTGGAAGGCAGGCCTTTGAGTTGAGTCCTAAAGGATGAGGACACGTTTGCCAGGCCAAGAGAATGATTGACAGTGTGTATGTTTGTGTTTTAAAAAGAAAAAAAATGTACTTAGTGAGTTCCTATCACATGCTGGTGCCTTCAGGCCTCACAGCATCCTCATGAGGTTGGTGCCATCAGCTGCACTTCCTAGGGGAGGCAGCTGGGTTCATGCTGGCCCAAGGATGCTTGGCTCACTGGTATGAGGACAGGTACCTCACAGACCCCCGGGACAAGAGTCTGCTCTAAGAAGGCACAGAGAAGCATAATCAGATTCAGTTCAAGTGTTTCCCCCTCTGGAATTTGTCCCTGATCACCCCAGCTCTGGTAAGTAGCAGGGACAGCGGTGCCAACTCCAAACCTCTTCTTAGTCGCTAACTGGTAGCAGGGTGGCTAGTAGACCCTGGCCCCACCACTTCCTTACTTAGGTTTCTTTATCCCTGGAACCTTAGTCTCTTCACCTTTAAAATAGGAATCATGATAGCTAGTGGGCAAAGAACAAGCAATGACATCTTACACAGTACCTGGCATGGGTAGGCAGTAAGTAATGTGTCTTCTTTCCTGTTGTTTGGGCTTTCCCCCACTGCTTCCTTCTCCCACCTCCTCTCCCCTGTTTCCACTTCTTTCTGTGCATCCTCACTGTTCCGGTAGGTTTCAGGGGAGTTGATATCCTGCCGTCTCCACCAACTAATAGCTGCTGTTTAGTTCACACATGCATATTTTAGCCTCATAATTTCTCCTTCTGAATCAGCCTCTAAAGATTCTAATCACCTCGCTTTCTCTTCCCTGAATTCCCTCCAATTTGGAGATTCAAAAGAGGCGCTTCTCTGCATGAACATGCTGTGATTCAATTTGAAAATAAATTTCTCCTGGCAGCAGCCATCTTTCTGAAAAGTGACATTTAAGACTGACAGTGGACAAGATTGTAAACAGGTTTCCAATAAGAAAAAAAAAATCAGTGTTAAGTACATTCTATGAATTTTTTTAAACAATGTGTGCGTGTACGTGTGTGCGTGCGTCTATAATTGCAGCCTTGCTGTGACGCCTTCTGCTTCAGGAAGAATTCTGAGATAGTGTGGGTCTGTTTTGAACTATCTTTGTGTTCTTTTACTTTTCAAAAAGCAGCTTCATTTCATGGGACCCACTTCCATACAGGATTGGAGACATTTCATTCATTCATTTGTTCATTCATTCAACACAGGTATTCAGTGCCCCTAATGTGCCAGGCTGTGTGCTCAGGAAGGGTGCTGTGGGCCATAAGGCAGTTCCCTTCCTACCCATAAAGAGCTCGTATCTCAAGGGAGAGGTTGGTGAGGAAGCAGGAAACTATATAATAAGATGGAGGTAGGCTCAGGGGAGCCCAAAGGAAGACCGAGAGGACAGTCAAGGGGTCAGGGAGGCTGTGAGACCTGAGCGTGGCCTTGTAAGATGAGTAGGAGTCAACGTGATGACAAAGGGAGGGAAGGGCATTCCAGGCAGAGGGAGAAGCAGGGGGGTCTGAAACAATGTGGTGTAAGAGAAGCCACAGGCAGTTTGCAGTGAGTGAGCTATGGCTCGTGGGGCCTTTGGGGGCTTGCATGCCAACCAAGAAGAGCCTTGGAGCCCTCACAAGGGTGTGATGTGATCAGATGGTCTGAGTGGCCCTTTAGGAAGATCCCTCCAGGGTGGTGTGACAACGGGATTGGGTGGAGAGAGAGCCAGGCCGGGGAGGAGACAAGGAAGCCTGGGAACCAACCAGGACAGCCTCACAGGGCCCAAGGGAGGGCTCAGGGGATACGAATATTTAGACGGTAAAGGAGGTGGCCCTAAAGCAGAAAAATCTGTTATCTTGTATTTCTTTAAAATAACTGTTCATTATTACCAGCTCGTTTTGTCAGCTCTTTTAGGGGGAGGAGGAATATATTGCTAGTAAAATGAATTCTGCTGGCATTTGCCTTCCCCATTCATCACTGCTAAATAAAGTCTTCTTCCAGGTCTTCTTGGAATGGCTTTTGACAGTCCCCCGGCCAGAACCACAAATTACTCTGTAGTTATCTTCTAAAGGAAGCAAGCGGCGAGAGGTTCCTGCTGTCCGGATAGAGGGGTTATTGCAGGAGGCCTTTGGGTCCTGGACGGGCAGTCAGGACAGTGGGCAGTGAGAGGCCTGGAACTGTCCAGTCGAAACCCTGTCGTCCAGGTGCTCTCTTTGGGCAGCTTCTCTTTTCCTTCTGCCAAACTAAGCAGCCCCCCTGGCCCTGGGGCAGAGGGAAGTGCAGGGCTGGGTGGACAGCCCCTCTCAGGTCCAGTGGGCTGCTAACTACAGGAATTCCAGAACTATCTTTCAGGGTCATGTGAGGATTCGACGAGGTCAATATTGGGAAGCCACCTTAGAAGCTGAAAGGTTTCCCAAGTGAGGAGAATTAAAACAGGTGTCTGCTGGTGTTCTGGCACTCGGCCTGATGAGGGGGCAGGGTTTTCAAGAGAATGACTAGGATGAAACTGGAAATGATCTGGGTGTCATTTTTCCATGCAGCTCCTCTCATCAGAGCAAAAGAGGTTTGATGATGTTAGCGCCCTTTTGAAAGGCGGCAGGGGGGTGACAGAGGAAAGAACCCATACCGCAGGCGTAGATGTGCCTAGATGTGAACCCCACACCACCTACTTGTTGTGCAGGCACATGCCTTCACGCACGTGTCATATGTATTTGTTTGTTCATGTATGTGGTGTCCCCACCTCTTGACGGGGAAGAGAGTGAGCTCAGACTGGTTTGGTTATTACTGTTCCAGGGCTTAAACAGTGCCTGGCTCCTAGTAGATATAAATAAATAGTTTGGGGGGTTTTCATTTGTAACTCCCTTTTAATACCTCCCTGTCAGTAGATCAGCAGTAAATTGAATAGACGATGTCATGTTTGGTATCCCCCAAAATGAGTTGATTGTAGAGTAGCACCTCCCACCACCTCCCTTGCCCCCTGAAGTCCAGTATAGCATGTCCCTTGTGGATTTTTTTCTCTAAAATTTTGTTACAAAATTTTTCAAATATGCAGAAAAGTTGACAGAAACTTATAGTGAACACCCACATACCTACCATCTCAATTTGCCATTAACATTTTACTATACTGCTTTATTATATATCTCTCCATCTATCACTACATCTTATTTTTTAAATATGTTTCAAAGTAAGTTGTATACTTCTTCCTAAACAATAAATACCAAAAAAATGAATAGCAGGCCCTCAGTAAATGGTTGTCATTATTATTGTTGTTATTATAGGAAGAAACGAAGGACAGCCATGTTAATTCAATATTCCAAAACATAAGACACTTGCCAGCCATGGTGTTGGGAAGGGCCTGCCATTTCTTGGGAATCAGACTGTCTTCCAAAAGCTTTTGGAAGACTTAATAATGTGACTGTAACGAGAGAGATTGGGGTTTTCACAATGGATTTCTGCAGAGCAAGGTCAGGTCGGGTTTGGTTACCTGGACTTCGTTCCTCCCAAGTCCTGCTGGGCCAGAAGCAGTCACACTCCTCTCTCAGCATTGTCTACCACCATGGGGACCTGGCACAGAGAACTGAGAGGTCATGAATCCAGGTTCTAGAAAGTCAGACTCTGGGCCCCTGTCTAGTGAACACCTTGGCCTCATGGGGACAGTTGTTGTCCACATGTCCCAGTGAAAGAGCCCAGGCACAAAGACCCCCCGAGACCTGTTTTCCAAGATCCGTGAGGTCATAGTCCCCATCGGTGCGTTCACCTTCAGTCAGCAAATGTTCGTTGAGTGCTAACCACTTTGGAAGAGACAGAGGCAGTGTGTTGGAAGGATTTGGAAAGCAGTTTTGTTTATAAGAGGCCTCGTGTCCTTTTCATCTTTTCATCCATCTTGTGGAGCAGGAGTTTGCTCACTAGACTACAGCAGGAGCAAGCCAGGCTTGGCCTCAAATCGCCATCCCACCACTCACTGTTCAAGGGGCCTTCAGCTGCTGATGCACTGTCCTGCCCTCAGTTACTTCATCTGCAAATGGAGGGTATGATCCCAGCTTCCTTGGGGTGCTGTGAGATAATAGCCTTTGTAAAACTACCTAACAGTTTCATGAACATATCTGTCACCTGCTCCAGAAGGTCTGCCTGGGCACTGGAAACAAGGTGATAAAGAAGAGGCTCAGAGCCATTGCCCTCTTGGCACTTACTAGTCTAGGTCTGGCACAAACTGACCAAGACCACCTGGGTCAAAGTCTGCTGTGTGGACCTAGAGAAGCTAGCTCTCTTCTGTGCCTCAATTTCCCAAATGTAAAATGGAGAAAGCAGTAATACCTACCTTACGTGGTGGTTATGAGAATTAAATGAGTGGATACATGTAAACCACATAGAAAGGCACCTGGCACTTGTCAACACATGTAAGTGTCTTATTGTTGTTACTGTTATACCAACGCCCTCCCACCCAAACACAGTAGAATCATGTGAGCAGCTCTGTGAAGGTCTGAGCCATGGCTCAAGAACCTTCACTGAAGAGGACCTCACAAGGTGAATCTCCTTGTAACAGGAGATGTAGGAACCATTTAGCAAAGTGACAGTAAATAGCTTTCCTTACAGGTAAAGAAACTGAGGCTCAGAGAGGAAGAGAACATGCCCAGGGGGACACAGCAGTAAGCGCTCGAACCAGAACACCTCCCAAGGCTGGTGGCCCCCACATCCGGGCTCTTGTGTGGATTGTTGCCCAAGATCAGCAGCCAGTACTCTGGGCCTTCAACCAGATCTGGGGTCTGCACACCATGTGACAATTTTCGTAGTAAGGGTTCCATAGAACTGAATCAGCAATTTGTTATGGAGAAGATGATCTCTCAAATAAGGAAACCCCTGTATCTCATATATAAAGACACTTTCAAAATATTTTAACCAAGAATCCCCAAATATTTACAGCCCACCAGCCATTAAAATAATTTTCTAGTGGAAGCATATAAGAAATTGTCTTTCCGTCTTTCCAAATGGTCGCTTTACCTACATAGGTAGAAGCAGTAATATTTGTGCCACTCCAGCACTCTATCTGGGTAACTCCTATAATTAATATTTACTTAAAACAATCATTAGTCTCTGCTGGGCGACATCAAACCCACGTTAGCAGTATTTTTAGCAGGGCCTTCCCCACACCTGCGATGGCAGGCAGGCCAGCGGCAGTGGGAACCCTGCCGTGCTTGATAAATAGGCCTCCCTGCACCTGGACCAGCCTGCTCTGCCTGCCACTCAGGCAGCGGGCCAGGCCTGTCCTGTGCGCCTGGAGGAGCGCACACCTCTGGTGGGGCCTCACTTCACTTCACTTCCCAGACATCAAAAAGGAAACGCACTTCTCTTGAGCCAATGTGGCATCTGTGGCCCAGGCTAGACCCACATAAAAGGTGTCATTTTCCCCCAAGGGGTTGAGGATTTCTCAGTGAGGATGAGGAGAATCATGACGACAACCATTTATTGGATGCTAACTGCTTTATGCTCGTTGTTTCCTTTAAGCCACACAACAGGGCAAGGTCGGTCCTCTTCTCCTTTTCCAGAAGAGGAAACTGAGGCTCAGAACAGATGAGTCCTTCCCCAAGGCTACACACAGCCAGTAAGTGGGACTCCAATCCACTCTACCGGAACCCATGCTTGTTACTCTTAGCCTCAGTCTTAATGATTCAGTTAAATGACCAGGGAGGAGGGAAATGGAATGAACATTTATTGGGTGCTCACCATGCACTAGGCAATTTACACATATTGTCCCATTTAATTCTTACCATCAGAATTAGCTCATAGGAGGTAAGGGTGATTACTCCCATTTTACAAATGAAGAAACTGAGGCTGTGAAGAGTTTCAAGTTACTTACTCAAGATCATACTGCTAGCAGGTGTCAGAGCCAGAATTCAAACCCACCTCAACTCTCCGACACTAGATGTTTTCCCAAAGACATTAGTGAGAGACACTGGCCATACATGCGGTATAAAGTAGTCTCATACAGAACCTAAGATTTTGTCATCTTCCTACTACTCAGCTGATAGGAGCTTTCTGCTTAAAATGTTTAAGGTTTATAAAGAACTGTTTCCCAGTTTAAAAAAAAAAATATATATATATATGGTTTTATAATTTCCAGGGCTCTTCCACTCTTCCATAATTATTTAATTTAATGCTTATAATAATCCTGTGAAAGTAGGTGTTACAAAGCCCATTTTACAGAGAAGTAAACTAAGCTTAAAGAGACCAAGTGCACGCTCAGTGAATAATTCTGCAGTGAATAATTCATCAGCAGCATCAGAGTGCCTGCGCTGACCCAGGCACTGTGCTAGGAACTGCAGGTGCAGAGACAAGCCACTGCCCAGACCCTCAAGGAGGCTGCCATCCAGTGCGGGCCCCCGGCAGCCAGGCAGTGCAGTTGGTGGCAGACCGGGAGCTCAGCCACCAAAACCAGTGCCCTTCCCACACTCACACAGCCTGGGTCTGTGCAGTGTGGCCTGACGAGTGAGAGATTTAGACACTTTTCATGGAGGAAGAGATGGGGGTGGGGGAGTGGAGCCTTGCAGCCGTGGAGCCCAGCATCAGGACCCTTCATTAAAGCTGGTGACATTCCCTCACCCGCAGGAGCAGGCCGGAAGTTGTGATGGTTGGGAAACTACAAAAATAGCAGCTTTCACACTGATTCCTACACGGGAGGAACTGGTGGTTGCAGGGCAGATAAGAATGACTTTACAAGATGAAAATGATCAGTGAGGGCACGCGGGTCTGGAGGGGAGCGGAGTTGGCATTTTTTGGCCCTGCAAATAGCTGCCCATCTGCTCTCTGTCAGAATATGTTAGGAGTGCATCTGGATTGCTGCCCCTGAGCCTCAGCTCCGGGCTGGTCATGTGGTTGTCTCCACGACAACTCCAGGAGCCGTGTAAACTGCTGCGCTTTGAGCCAGATGCTGCTCTGCACATGTGGTCTAATTAGACGGCACTCCTGCCTCCGCCTCCCTCCCTGCACACACACACACGCGCGCGCGTGCGCGCGCACACACACACACACACACACACACACACACACACACACACGACGGTCTCCCTTTTCCCTCCCTCCCTCCTACGAATCCTCGGTCTCACACCCTTAGTCAGTCTGTCTTGCTCTCCACCCTGTTGGCCTCTTTCTCAGAAGTATTCCTGTTGCCTTATCTGCAGTGAATAATTCATCAGCAGCATCAGAGTGCCTGCGCTGACCCAGGCACTGTGCTAGGAACTGCAGGTGCAGAGACAAGCCACTACCCAGACCCTCAAGGAGGCTGCCATCCAGTGCGGGCCCCCGGCAGCCAGGCAGTGCAGTTGGTGGCAGTCAGTGCTGTAGTGGGTGAGCACAGAGGCTGTGGAACCCAGAGCAGGGGCCTAACCCAGCCCGAGGCAGGGAGAAGGCCAGGGGAGCGTCCCAGGGCCTGTCCCCTAGTGCATCCTTCACAGACGAGAGGGGGCTTCACATCCTGAGAAAGCAGGGGTAGGAAGACTTCCTGGCAGAGGGCACAGCACATGCAAAGGCAGGAGACTTACAGACCCGTCGGGAGAACTGTAACTGGCTCCCAGTTATGGGGACGCCGGGTGCTGGGGAAGCGAGGAGCTGAGGTTGGGGAGATGCACAGGGTCACGCCTTGGAAGGCTTCTCTCCAAGCATGCACTCCACTTGGATCTGCAGGGTTGGGGGCCAAGGGAAGGAGAGGGCCATGGTGGCTGCTGGAGTAGCCTGGCCTGTGGGGGAGGGTTCGAGTAAATGCAGCCCCTTCGGTAAGTTTCCCTGTGAGTGAAGTTCACTCCTCGGACACGGGAGGCTCCGTTCAGGCCTGGGTGGGTGACTCAGGGCAGGCTGCCAGCACGTGCTGAATAATTATTTTTTCCATCTTTCTCAGCAGTTCTGTATTCTACGGGTCCAGCATCCACCACCTCTCAGATCTCTGGCTCTCAGGGAAGATGCCCCCCAAATAAGAAAGGAGAGAATCAGCATCTCTCTCACTCACCCCATCTGGGATGTGCCCCTTAAACCCCAGGACCACCAGCTCCGTGTCATCCCAGCCCTGCTCCTGCGCTCATGCCCACCTCTGCTCGCCCATCTAGCGAGTGCCTGCACCTCCCTGGGGCTCGGTTTTATATCACTTTGTCCCCATGTGGACTTCCTTAGGTGACACCCCCACCCCCCGACAGTCACCCTGGCTGTGCTCTCCCAGCACCTCAGTCACAGGTGTTTGTTGAGTGACAGGTGCAGAAGGTTCCAACAAGATGTAACACCCAGCTGTCAAAGGGCATCTGAAAGAGCTGTTAGGACAGTCACCTCCATTGAGCACCTGGTGCGTGCTACTCAGTATCGGCCCCTTGACAAATGGTGAATCACTTCAAACCTGTCAGTACGAAGTAGGTAATATCCCCAACTACAGATGAGGAAACTGAGGCTCACAGGGGCTCTCTTGCTTCCCCATTCATGGAGCTCTGGGCTGCACTGGCCTCTTGGGAGTCCCCAGGCACTGCCTGATCTAGAGACTGGGCTCCCTGGGCTGCGGCTGCATTATGTGCAAAGGGACCTTTTTGTGTGGAAAATTATCTGCTGTGTCTTGAATTCCCTGAAAACCCAGAGAAAAATGTGTTTGGGCAACTGAGCATGCTCACCCTGCTGTGGGGTGTGGTGGGAAGAGCCTGCCTGGGCTGTGGGGTCAGACAGAACTGACTTCAAGTACAGCTCTGGCTCTTCCCAGCTCCATGGCCTTGGACAAGTCCAGTCCCCTCCCTCTGCAAGATGAAGCTAACGAGCCTCTCAGTGGGTCATTGCAGATCCAGCCCGCAGCCCCAGGCATCCTGTGCCTGCTGCGTCCCACTCACAGAAGACAGCTTCCTGGGTCCTTTTCTCCTTTCTCGGATTCTGGTCTTGACTCCACTGACCCAACATATGTCCTGGGCATGTGGTGCAAACAGGTGCAGCCTCGGTGGCTGAGCCAGGAGGTGTTTGGTATTGAGATAGCGGCGAGTTTGCGTGGTTTCCCTACTGGGAAGAGAGCTGTGGCTGTGCTGCAGCACGGGGTGGCCACCAGCTCACCTTGTCAGCTCCCCCCGTGACCAGCCGCTGCCCTGGATGGCACTGAATGCTTACAGCACAAGGTACGGATTATTATTTTCAGCATATCAGAAAGAAAACGAGGTCCCAAGAGGTGACATGGCTTCTGCACGCATGCTGTGGAGCCAGAGCTCACACTCGTTTCTCCAAAGCCCACTCCCTTCATCACAGCCTATGGTTCATCACTTTGAATTGCTAGAGCAGCCCCGGTGGCAGCTGATAAGTCAAATACTATCTTGTGATCACTTCTCTTAAAGAGAATGAATATTGTGTTGCATGAGCCCCAGGGCCAGGCAGACTCTGCTGCAAACTCTGGCTCTGTCATTGACCAGCTCTGCAGCCTTAGTCAGGTGACTTCACTTTTCGGAGCCTCAATTTCCTTGTCTGTAAAATGGAGAGCCTGACAGCACCATCGTCGGTGTTGCCATGAAGACCAAGTGAGATAATGCATGTAAACCCGCCCAGCATGGAGTCAGTGCTCAGTAAGTGGTAGCTGTTTTTAATCACTGCACCTGCGTTCCCTGCCGAGCCGACTCCCACCTGCATTTCTAATGGAAAGAAAATCTTAAGCTAGTATGCGTGAAGACCCACTTCATTGTGTCTCCTTGGCTTCCACCAGCCTTCCCGCTCATCTGCCATTCCTGCGCTAATCAGAATTTCCTGACTTCTCCCTGTGTGTCTCGGTTAATGCAGAAGGAAGGGGCTGCTGGCACAGAGGAGCCAAGGCGTGGGCCGACGCGCCTGTGATTTGAATGTCTTTACTGTAATCTAGCGAGTGTGGGTGGGGGCTTCTGTCAGTACCGGAGCAGCTGGCCAGAATGGGCAAATACTGTCGGCTGGGCCATCCCTGCCCCTGCAAATCATCGGAGTAGCTTTTGTCAGGCACCCACATTTCCCCAACTTAAATCACCCGCACTGGGCGCCAGCTTCACAATAACACATTGATTCTTTGTTTAGGGCTTGTTACAGTGACAGGGGCCCAAGCTGGGAGTCTGTCCCTGGTGTTCCTGGGCTCGTGCACAAATGGTTCAGAAGGCTGTCTTGGTCCTGTCAGCCCAAACCGTGGCTTGGCCCAGTCCAGCCAGAGCCATCTGACTGTGGCCGTGCAGCGACCACCTTCCCAAGTCCACCCTGGGGGCCCCGGGTGTATAGGTTATGCCTCTGAGGGTGGGGGGAGAGCATGCTTGGACTTGGGAGTCATTCAGACCCACTAGCTCTGGGACCTTGGGCCAAGCACTTGGCCTCTGTGGGACTCCTTTCCTCATCTGTAAAATGGGAGATGTGTGAACATCGAGTTCTGGCGAGGATTCAATGAGCATGGGGGGCAGGCTGGTCCAGAGCAAGTGCTCAGTCGACACTGGGTCCCTTCTCCCTAAACTCCTGCCTGCATCGGGCTCACCCAGAGTTACTGTAATCTAATCCTGCTGTCCCAGCCCTCCCTCCCGCCCTGCCTCCCAGTGAGGATCTGGCGTTCACCACACTCAGCCTTCTCGGTGTCGGCTGGAATTCACCCTGGTTCCTGATCCTGTGAGGAGCTGGCCTTCAGACTCAGTTCTGGATGTGGTGCTGAAGCCCGAGCAGGATGCTGAGAGGGAAATTTCCACGTGGCCAGTGGGGCAGTACTGGCTCCTGTGAGAGATGATAAAAGCACCTTTCACACTTACAAGCCAGGTTCTTGGCTGTGCTGCCCTTCAGCCAATGACTTAAATGTTTTCTTGGGAATTTGGAGGCATTTAAACAAAATGCAACCAGGTAGGGATTGCTGGTAATGAATGGGGCCAGATTCCCTGGCTGCTTTATTCTAGTTCTTTTTTCTTAAATTTTAAAAAATGAATATTGATTGGTGTAGGCACCAGTCATTTCTGCCTACACCAGTGGTCCTCAGACTTGACTACAATGGAGTCACCTGGGGAATTTTGGAAACTACCTGGCACTGGGGACTTTAAAAGGGGCCCTGGTGCTTCCATTGCATGGCCGAGGTTAGCTCTGCTAACCATCATCTAGCTCCTTCCTGTTTACCCCGGCAATCCGCTGAAGCAGGTAGTCTTCCCCACGTTACAGGATGTGAGAGGTGCAGTCACTTGCACACAGGGGCAGTGTCCTGTCTTCTTCTGAAGTGGCACAGATGACACACACTGCTTGCCAGCCACTGAGAGTGGATCAGAGCCTGCCCTCCAGGAGCTGACATTGGCTGGCGAAGGAGGTGCTGGCGTAGGGACGTCGAAGGCATCAGGTAGGGTTTTCACAGAGGTGACATGAAGAGAGGGGCCGGAGCCCTGAGAGTGCATGCAGAGGTTAGGAGGCGGTCGACACTCCAGAATTACTCAAACAAAACAGGTTTGTGGACAGAGGGGGAATGGGATGTCATAAGCAAGAAGAGTCAGCTGGAAAGGGTCACAAGGGCATTGAGGGTGGTGCTCAAGAGTTTAGAAACCCGCCGAAACCGGTTTGGCTCAGTGGATAGAGCGTCGGCCTGCGGACTGAAGGGTCCCAGGTTCGATTCCGGTCAAGGGCATGTACCTTGGTTGCGGGCACATCCCCAGTGGGAGGTGTGCAGGAGGCAGCTGATCGATGTTTCTCTCTCATCGATGTTTCTAGCTCTCTATCCCTCTCCCTTCCTCTCTGTAAAATATCAATAAAATATATTTTTAAAAAAAAAGGAGTTTAGAAACCCCACTTCCATCAACCCACAAACTTGCCTGAAGCTGCTCTATGCTGCCGAGTCAGGTGGCAAACAGAGCCGAGCACCAGAGCCCCTTCTGAGTATTCAGCCTATGAAGGGACAGGAGAGAAAAGGAAGTGTGAGCCCTGGACAGGCCCTACTGGTGTGTGACTTGGCAGCCCCAGGGCCCTGCGCCAGGTTCAGTGCTCTGCTGTCGCATCTTGAGATTCTTTAAGTTTACCTTTGAACCCGTTTGGGGAGTGAGGTCTGATGGGACAGTGGAGTTCAAACATGTGCAGAGGAGATACCCACATGCCCTTCCTCCGCAGAGCTGTGCCACCCCAATGTAGCTTCTTGATGCCCCATGGCATGGAGTTCCAGTGCCCGCCCCCGTAAGTGGGAGTTCAGCAAGACTTGGCGCGCTTATACAAGGCCAGCGTGTGCAGGTCTAAGACTGAGTAATGGGGCACTGACAGCCCCTGGAGGCCAGCTTGGCTTCCGCAGTGAGAGAAGGCAGTGGTGTTCTAAGGAGCATGAATGACCACGGAAACCCATAGAGTTCTTACTCATGTTACTGCCTTGCACTAGCCAGCCACTTACTGTGAAAATTATGTCATATAAGGAGAGGAAAAGATGGAGCAACCACAGTTGCTTGTCCTTTCTCCTCGGTGAGGCAAAGGTAGAGAACGGTAGTAGATTGTGCGCAAGTCAAGAACTGAAATAACAGTTGAGTTCGTTTTTGTGCGGCATTTCCACGGCCTGGTAAGAAGAAAATACAAATGCATATACTCATTACAAAATATGACTCCACATATGTTAGCATTTAAAACTGGCACTGCACAATATAAAGTTGAACAGTAAAATTCTTGCTAATAATTTAAATTTTTATTTTCCTTTACATAGAATGACATTAAATAGTAAATTTTAAAAACACCACGATAGGTCTAGAAAGAAACCACAAATGAAAGAAAAAAAGCTTTATATTTTAGTACGACAGTTTTATACTTAACAGTCCTTTTTTCCTGCGTTTTCATTTTGCATTAAGTTCCCCAAATTAGGTTCTAGTCCTGGTAAAACCCAATCTCTGCACTCAAGAAGATGGCAATTTCTGGAAAATATATGTGGAGTATCTGTTTGTTGTAATCTGTTTTAATCACCCAAGCAATCCTATGAGATGGGCCAGCACTGAGAAATCGTCACAGATGAGGAAAGACAGGTCACCTGAGGTCACATAGCTGGTATGGTCACGTGTGGTCAGAGGCCAGGTTCAAGTCCTGGGCTTTCTGACACCAAGACATCTCTCTCCACCTTGTTGTGTTACCTTAACTGGATCAAACTTTTAAACCAATGTTTTAAGTTTGTAAAGGTGCCTTTTCCAGAAATAACAAAACCCGCCCTCTGCTGTGCCAGTTGTCATGCTGTGCCGTAGTTGTTTGTTCCCAAACCAGGCAGAGTTCCTTGATAACAGCAGCTTTGATTTTTAACATTTTATTATGAAAAATTTCAAATCTTTACAAAATAAATGAACTTCCATGTACCCATTGCTCACCTTCCACAATTATAAACATTCTGTCATTCTTTCCTTTTTTTTTTAGATTTAAAGAAAAAAATTTTAATTATGGTAAAACATACATAACATAAAATTTATGCTTTAACCATTTTTAAGTATACAGTTCAGTGGCAATTAAATACATTCACATTGTTGTGAAATAATCACCACCATCAATCTCCCAAACTTTTATCATCTTGCAAACCTGAAGCTCTGTCCCCATTATACAACAACTCCCCATTCTCCACCCTCCAGCCCCTGGCAACCCCCCTTCTACTTTCTGTCTCTGCGACATTGACTGCTCTGTTGTGGAATCGGACAGTATTTGTCCTTTTGCAACTGGCTTATTGCACTTAGCATGATGTCTTCAAGGTTCTCTGCACTCAAGAAGATGGCAATTTGTGGAAAATATATGTGGAGTATCTGTTTGTTGTAATCTGTTTTAATCACCCAAGCAATCCTATGAGATGGGCCAGCATTGAGAAATCGTCACATGATGTCTTCAAGGTTCATCTATATTGTAGCATGTGCCAGAAATTCCTGCCTTTTTAAGGCTGAACAATATTTCATTGTATGTATATTTTGTTTATCCATCTGTGACACTTGGGTCGCTTCCATCTTTTGGCTATTGTGAATAATGCTGCTGTCAACATAACGTTCTGCTGTTCTGTCATCTATACCCTCATCCGTTCCCAACCCTCACTGGATTATTAATATTACTCAGAGGAACTATATTGTGTTCATCTTTATATTCTCCTAACATAGAGCCTGGCACATAATAGGTGTTTCTTAAATGTTTGGATGGATGAATTGGCTTTTTTAAAATTTTATTTTAAACAAGACCCATAAAGAGAGAACACCTTTTTTCCCTTAGGCTCAGAGTACTAGTAAGTCACATAAAATCTTGATAAAAATTAAATTTATGAGAGAAAATAAGAATTTAATACTTTATATGGATCAGCAGAACAAGAAAAGTTGCTGAAGAATCTGATGAGAGATTTTATTTTTATGCCAGTAGCTACAATGCTGTGGGTAAAATCCATTTATTTCTGGAAACATCAAAAAAATCTTTGGAATTGCCAACTTCACCTGTTAACAAAGATTTACTCATTAATAATGGGATTTTCTACTGACTCCATATGTCAAGAGGATGATCTGAGAGTAAACTTAGCGTTTTGTGACAAAGTTCCTGATAGGGTTAAGCAGCTGTGTTTCACTGTGCTGCGGGTCATAGATGGAAAACTCTAATTCGATCTAAGTTTGATTGCTCTCGCCTGGCTTCCCTGGATTAATGTCACCATCAGCCAGGAGCCCCAGCTCCTAGAGTGTCGCCTAAGAAGACAAAAGGTTTAATTAATCAGCCTAACAGGAGAACTCAATCCGCCCTTCTTACAAAGGAGGGAATTAGCAAGACACCTTGCCTTTCTTCCACTGCAGAGAGTGGGCCAGGGCGGGATGGGGGTGAGGGGGTCAGTTCAGCTGCAGGAAACAGCTGGACAAGCTAGTGGAAGGGACTTGGCATCCTGGCGGGCCCGTGGCAGTAAGATCCTTCACACCTGCTCACCTGCTCCCAGGGGCCGCTTGTCTCTGCGTGGCTGGTGCTTTGAGGGTTCAGCAGGAGAACCTGAGGGGTTCCACCTTTGAGAAGACCTCTCCTGCTCTCCAGCAGATGCCGGGGTGCAAACAGTTAGAACTAAGGTCAGAGAAGGGGGCCATGTGGGTGATGGCGGCACCTGGGCTTCAGAGGCCACTAGGGTACAAAGCCTGATTTCTGCCATTTACAGGTTATGTGATCTTGGGCTAGTTGCCTTGCCTCGGTTATTCTGTAAAGATTAGGTGAAATGTTAATAATTGTCATTTTCTTAGACAGGAACTCCAGCCCTAGCTGGTTTGGCTCAGTGGATAGAGCATCGGCCTGTGGGGGTCCTGGGTTCAATTCTGGTCAAGGGCACATGCCCGGGTTGTGAGCTCGATTCCCAGTAGCAGGTGTGCGGGAGGCAGCCAGTCAATGATTCTCATCATCGATGTTTCTATCTCTCACTTTCCCTTCCTCTCTGAAATCAATAACAATATGTCACGAAAAAAAAAAAAAAAAAAGAAGGGAACTCCAGGGGAATGAGCCCTCTGTGCCTGTTGCCAGGCAGACCTTTATACAGGACCCTGGTACAGTGTCCCTGCCTCTCAGCAGGGTTAGGACAGCGCCCTCAATGGGTGGAGCGTGCCCACCTAATTCCTGTTCACCCTTCCAGGCTCCACTACCATGTGCCCACAGTCACATCTCCTGCCCTGCTGCCCTGGGAGGACTAGCCTTTCCCCCTTCTGACTCCTGTGGGCCTGTCGTGGCCCCCCACACACCCCAGTAACACTGTACTGGGTGCTAGTATTTATTTCCACGTCGACTGACACCGCTGATGCTGTTCTTCAAGCTCTTTGCAGAAAAAGTCCCCAGTGTCACATTTCCCCTGAATCTTTCCCACTGTGCCCATGTCCTCTGGTCTGTTTTTATGACGCAGACATCTGATCCGGGAGAGTGTCACCTCCAGTAAGAAGACAACAGGCCCAAAATGTTTGTGTCCCCCTAGGGATGAGATTCGCGCTCTCCTGCCGCTAAATCCTGCCTCGGGCTACCCTCACCTACAGATCCAGCCGCAAACTCTTGCATTTATTGATCCCTCAGTAGACTTCTCCTTCCTGGCAATGCTGAGCCCAAACTCCAGAGTGAATGCTAACAACTCAACAAGCATTTCCTTAAGCAGCTCTCAACTCCCTGGACACAAGTGTCACCCACCTGGCATTGTGCTTTGAGTCCTCTTTACCTGTCAGGGGAGCGGTGGCTCTGCCCCACAGAGACCACAGGGCTCCTGTGATGGGAACCAGAGTCAAGCTCATTCTCTGGTTCTTTAACCCCATCCCTGGGCTTCCAATGGGGCTGGGCCATGCACTGATGAATCCAGCAGGGCCTATGCGCTCTCCAGCTCCTGGTCACAGGGGATGCTGGTACAGATTACACAGCCCCCCGGGGTGCACGAGGCACTGAGGGAGCACCAAGCAGGGTGAGTGGCTGTGGCAAAAAGACCTGTGCTTACAAGAAGGTTAGTCCACGTGGAAGGAATAAAACTGGCAAAAGCAAGAAAGCAAGTGGGAAAGGACACAACCTGTGATTAGGAGGTGCATTTGGAGCATAAGGTATTTGGGGGGCCGCGGAAAGGGACACAGAAAGACTCTGGAAAAGTAAGCGAGGGTCCGCTCAGGAAAGGTTTGTGTGCCCAGCTAAGGAGCTAAGACTTTCCGCTCCCACCAGGACCCATATATGTGACACACGTGTCACCAGGTGTACAATGTTGAGCAAAGCAGGTACCCTTCCTGCACACGTATAGCCTAGTGGAAGAAGCAGACATTAATCAAACGATCAAATGTAACGTCTCTGCAAAATTCTTGACTAGGACAGTGACACGACGCAATCTGCATTTTAAAGTCACTTCTGCCTGAAGAATCAGAGGCACTGGGAGGAGTGACACAGGCAAGGGGTATGGAGTTAAACCTCCACAGCTCAGTGCCAGTCGCGGGATGGAGAGCAGGGACAAATCTGAGAGATTTCACTGGTAAATGGGAAGGAATAGGAAGTCTGATAGGTCTACTGTGGGTAGGTATGGAGAAGGAAGGAAGGAAGGAAGGAAGGAAGGAAGGAAGGAAGGAAGGAAGGAAGGAAGGAAGGAAGGAAGGAAGGAGAGAGAAAGAAAAGAAAGAAAAAGGAAGGAAGGAAGGAAGGAAGGAAGGAAGGAAGGAAGGAAGGAAGGAAGGAAGAAAAAAAGAAAGAAACAAAGAAAGAAAGAAAGAAAGAGAAAGGAAGGAAGGAAGGAAGGAAGGAAGGAAGGAAGGAAGGAAGGAAGGAAGGAAGAAAGAGAAAGAAAGAAAAGGAATAGAGAAAAAGAAAGAAAGGTAGATAGATTTGGGGTGCAATCCAAATGGGGTAATAATAATTAGGGGGTTGGGCCATTTTGAGTTTAAAGTGCTAATGGGCCATCCAGATGGGAATGGTGACATAGCTTTGGAACTCAAAAAGACATCAGAACTGACGCTATTTATTAGGAGTCTTAGCGTGTGAGCTTCAGGTGCTGATGGAGATCACCTGGAGAGAGAAGTCATTGCCCTGCTCTGGTCCCAAGGGTGAGAAGCAGAACCTCAGGCCACAGAATGGCCTTCCGCTTGCCTAGCTGGTTATCACCAGCTGATTCCTTGCAAGGAAGATGTAAAGCTGCACCAGTAATAAATGGCATGAAAACTGTCTTCCCCTGAGGAACTGGTAGGCTTTTTTCTCATAGACAATGTAAGATTTGCATTGTTTCCCTTTTTGCTTCAACAACCAGGAAGCTCAGAGCTGATTTTGTAACTTAATTTTAGAAATCCTATACTCTTTTCCCAAATAATTACATTTTATATATTTGTCTTTTCCAACTCTGCTTTTTTTCTTTGTTCTGTGTGCTCATATAAGCTGCCTCAGATCCTTTGTAAAATTAGGGGTGTAACTGTTAAAAATAAATATTCCCCTCACCCTACCTTTTTGGGGCCATCCTTGCAGCCCTTGTGCAACAGGTCTGCCCAGTTGCTGAGCTAATATTGGCTGGATTGAAGCAGGAGGAACTCTTGGAATTTATAACAGCTAGACAGTAAATTTAACACTTAGGTAACTCATTAAAACAGGATAAAAGTGGAGCTTCAAACATCTCTGTGTTTGCCACCAAGTCTGTGAAGCGAGGGGTACCTTTAAGTCAGTTCAAGATATAAAAGTCTGATCTTTCAGAATTAAGAATACCCCGTTAAAACTAAAGCCTTCTCTGTGTGGGTGAGCACTCCGGATCCTTCAAAGAAGGACTGGGGTGTTGACTACAAGATGGGATGTTTGTTAAGCTTAGGGTGTCATTTTCTTGACTCATAAAATGTAGTTTGGTAAAAGCAAACTTCCTTATCAAACAGCATTTGCACAAAATTGACTGGATGGTACATTTTCTTTTTAATCATCCCTGCTTTTCATATAAATAATTATTTTTAAGTGATCATTTGCTATTGGTTAAGATCACTGGGCAAATGGTTTTCAAAGGGTGTTCCACAACTGATGCCTTTGGAACTGTAAGGTTCAGGGAGTGGGGAGGGGGTGAGGAGGGGAGACCTCCAAGCCAGGAGAACCCAGCCAGCCGCAGAGCAGCGGGCTGTTTCACGCAGCAGGGCTGCTTCTGCTTCAGGTGCTGTCCGAAGAAGGTCCGGCTTCTAAAAGGAAAAGTTTGGAAATCATCGCATTGGAGGGTCCATCCGCTGACTTGCTCTTGGGATATGCAAGGGGTGGGGGTGGGGTTTGAACCCGGCCTCTGCCTCCTACAGGCTCTGTGACTTTGGGCAATGACTTCCTCCCTGGCACCGCCTTCTCATCCAGAGATGACAATGCCATCAACGATAACAGCCACTTCACCAAGAAGATGAGGATCTAATTACTCTAATTAGCAGATGCAGAAGCACCGCCTAGCGCCTAGCCGAGTTTAAGAGCTGACCCCACACCGCTTCCTCTAACCATGCTCTCCCCTTCTCCATTTCCCAGGGGGAGCCAATCACCTTCTGTGAGGAGGACTTCGTGTCCCACTATCGCTCTGGAGCCATGAGGCAGTTCCTGCAGAATGCCACCCAGCTGCAGCTCTTCAAGCAGGTGCCTGGCCTCCCTAGCTTGGCCTGCCTCTGGATTCCTGGGAGGACAGGGTGGGGGGAGGGGGGTCTGTAGCTGCCTTCACTGAGCACTGAGGCTACAGGCATGGGTGGGACTCCCGCAGCTAAAGAGGGTCTGGGGACGGGGACTGGGTGAGGAGGGTGCTCAGCAACAGGCAGGCCCTGGCAGATATGCCATGCAGGTTTACAGGTTATCATGGCCCCGCAGCCAGAGTTTGGAAACGCGCTTCTTTGAAACGCGCAGTTCCTAAGGCCCTTCCTGCCCTGGCAGGTGTGCCGTTCCTTGGTCATGCACTAGGTGCCGGCTGAGCGCTGCTGCTCCTTGTGCCCGTGTGCACAGTTCTGTTCTTTCTTTCTTTCCTAGTTTATTGATGGTAGATTAGACCTTCTCAATTCCGGCGAAGGTTTCAGTGATGTTTTTGAAGAGGAGATCAACATGGGCGAGTATGCTGGTGAGAAGCGTTTTATTTTCTTCCTGTCTGCGGGCTGTGCGTGGGAGTAGGGTGAGTTGGGCAAGGAGTGGCAGTGACTTCTTGTTTCCGTCCCTGGGGGTTACGGAGGAACTGATTTCAACCCTGGCCTTGAAGTGCTTGAGGAATTGCTCCTCGTTTCTGATGAGATGCACATTGGCCCTTCTGCGATCCTCCGTGCCAGGGCCAGCATGGTGCCGTGGAAAACACATGAGGTGCCACGTTAGGAGACCTAGATTCAGATCAGGACTCTGCCCCTTACTCCGGCAGTAACCTGGCCGAGTCATTTCGCCTCTTTCAGCTGAATGTTTCCATCTCTGCACTGAGAGTGGCAGTGCCTGCCTCACAGGACTCCTGTTACAACTAAATCAGAGTCCACGAGGAAAGCTTTGTGCAGTCCCCCGGGACAGACCAGGGCACAGGACCTGCTCAGCCAATGTTTCTTTAAAGTGTGAAAACCATCGCAGTGCCTGGTCTCTGCGTACCTTTAGAACTGGAGGCCTCGTCCTCTCATGTTTCAGAGGGGGCATCTAAGGCCCAGTGGCCAGGCCCCAAGAGGTGTTGGTGGCTGACCCTGCCTCCTGAAACCCCGTCTGGCATGTTTTCCAAGTCCCAAGCCTCAGTCTTTGGCAGCAGAGTAGAAACTAAAAGCAAAATAATCATAATCGTGCTGCTGGCCTCTTATTGCTGAGCATGTGTCTGGCCTGGACTATGCTGATCATCCAGCTGGCCATCCTAAACTCAGAGTCAGGCGAAATGTCACCTGCAGAACCCCTTTTACAGGCTGGCTGCTTGGGGAGCATCGTCACTGAAGCCAGAGTGGGAGTCCCACGGTCGTCATGGACCGGTGCAAAGCCTCTGTCCAGAGACCAGCTCTGCCCTCGGGGGTTTTAGACTGGTAGGAGAAAGAGACACCTAACTAAGACAAATGCAAACTAAATCCGCGCCGGAAAAGCAGGAGACGCAGGTTTTAGTACAGTTAGAATGGGACTGAAATCTCACTGAGTAATGAGAGAGCTTCATAGGAGGCAGGTTTGAGTAGTTCTCACGGTTGAATGTTTGTTCTGAGGAGAAGATGGGCTTTCTATGTTGTTAAAGGAAGTCAAGCCATTCAGAGCATCTAGAAAAGCTGTTTGCTGATGAGACGTCCTTATCCCACCAGATAAAATGAACAAGTTCCCCAACAACACCTCCTTTTCCCTTCCCTACATGATGCCAGTGCGTGGAGTGCCAGGTGCATGTCCAGCAGTGTGCTTGCCCTGGGACACAGGGCCGGTGCCTCCTGCCCTGGGGTGGCTCACAGGGCTTCAGAGAAAATGACTTCGGAAGGAGTGTCCCCATCCACATGAAGGAAGGTTGAAGTGGAAATAACATCTGAGCTGGTGGCTGAGTGCACTGAGCCGGGAGAGGAGGGAACAGTGGCCAGTGTTACCGAGGGTGCACAGTCAGGGAGCCCCCGGTCATTCCCCGAGGTTGGAACACAAGGTCCTGTAGAAAGGCAGCACTGGATGGAGCTCGGGGCTGAGATGAGGCAATGGCTCTGGGGTCTGCCCTGTCTCCAGAAGGCAGTGGGGAAGCCTGGTTTGTTCTCGGGCACTAATGGGATCAGATCTCTCAGAAAGAAAACCTGTGGCAGCAACTAGCCGCCACTTCCTTCAGGGAGTGGGGCCTGGGAGCCTCCATGTTCTCCATATTTTGAACTTTCCCAGGCCTGCATGGTGAAAGCAATTGGGGAAACTCATCACCACCTTAAACACATCACCACCTTAAATGACAGCTCTCTGACTCCTCTTTCCCCAGGCAGCGACAGACTGTACCACCAGTGGCTCTCCACGGTCAGGGTAAGTGTGCTCCCCTCCCAGCCCCCTGGGCCCTCCTTAGCCTCCTGGCAGCCCTGCTCTTCCCCGCCACCCAGGAGGCTGTCATTCGGCCTGGGGCACTCCATGCTCTCAGCTGAAGAAGCCTTTGTTTGGAAAGCCAGGTGGAGCTGGCAGGATGAGACTGTCCAAAGTCATCCTGGTGAGGGTGAGGAGAGCCAGGGGAAGCCTTCAGCCCAGGACGCTGGCCAAGGCGTGTCAAATGGATGTCGTCATCTTAGAGCATTTCTGGGTGTCTCCTTCCAGGGCCAGTACAAGTGGGAAGTTGTCATGGGGAAACCAAAAATACATGCCTCTTGCTGCTCTGCAGTGTGTTTCAGAGCCAAGGCTCCTGGGCAGGTGGAGAACACATCACTGAGAGACCTTTTCATCCCTCACTGTCTTGTGAACAGTGTCTCATTGCGTTAGAAGCCAGGAGCTTAGGGCTTCAGAAGCCACTGACGAATTCAAAGTCTTGCCTTTCTCTTACGTGGCTTTATCAGTGAGTGTGGACTGCAGGCCTGTGTGCCAGGGGACAAGGATACAGTGGAGAGCAGACACAGGCCCTGCTCGGGGGGGGGGGGGGGGGGTTCCCCTCTTGCTCAGGAGGCAGGCACGTAAACAGGCAGCTCCAACATAATGTGATAAGTGTTCTCCTGCTTGTGGGCCAAGTGTGCTGCTGCCAAGGCGGGTCCTTTGGAAGTGGCTGCAGTTGGCCGAGAGTAAGCAGTTCCTCAGTGAAAGACTTCTTTTGTTCTTCTGGGATGGCCAAACATGCACTTGGCAAATCATAGATGAGCAATAAGGACTTGTTGATTGATTGATAAAGAGAGTTTTACTATTCCAAAGGACCATTGAAACTGAATACTGAGTAATTTTGGAAAGCAGTGTGGAATAAATGAGTAGGTGAAAATTTCATATTGTCCTGCAACATAGAATGCTTTCTAGGTTAAATTGTAATGTTTTTAATTAAAGCTCAAATTTCTAATATGGACAGCTTCCAAAAATTATGCTAAAAGTTGATCCCATTAACTACATTACTATATATTATTCTTTCATATATTCACTGGGTCCAGTCTCTCTCTCTATTCGAGTCTGTTGGAATTATCTTTTCGAACCACCACCAATCTGATTATTTGATGCATTTTATTCAAAATCCTTTAGAGTATAGACTCCTGATCCTGGCCTTCGAAAGTTGACCCCATCTGGCCCCTACTCGCCATCCCTCCCATGACACATGGAGCACTTGTCACTAACAGACACCCTGGCCTGTCCGCTTCTGCCCTTGTGCTTGTGCTATTTCCTACCCCTAGGATGTTCTGATCCTTCCTATTCCCACATGAACTCCTGCTCATCCTTCACGGATTAGGCCAAATGTTTCATTCTCTAAAACCTCCTCTGACCTTGCAAATGATGAACTTCCTCCACACTGCTATGCACACAGTCAGCACAGCTCTCACCACCTCAGGTTGAAGTTGCTTACCCTGGTGTACTGCCTGGACTGGAGATCTTGGAAGGCAGAGACCAGCCCTCTGGTGCTCAGTACCCTCAGAGACTAGCACAGGGAATCCCCTCGATGAGCCCTCACAGTGCCTGGGCCTATGCGCTTCATACGCATTCATTGTCCCCTTCATGTGCTGGGAAAGCCTTCCCTCCCCTTCCTCCTTCTAGGTTTCCCCCTCTTCTTCCCCTGCTCTCCCAAAGAAACTTAGCCAAGAAATCAGTATGCTGGATTTCTACTAAAGCCATTAGTAGCCATGATTAATATTTATGGCTCTTCAGTCTTTCCCTTTCTCAAGCTATAGATGTTAAGGAAGGCAGCATACCAAAGTGATTAAAAAGCAACACAGGGTGAACAAAGGAAGGTGCATGGCTGAGGGTGGCATATTTCCAGAGTAGCCAGAGAGTGCTGGCTAATCAGGCCCCAGTTTTCTGCCCCAGCTTGGTGTTAGCCATAGAGTCCATTGTTATGAAAATCACCTCAGTGCTGTCCTGGTAACTAGACTATCTCGAAGCCGTAGATTACTGGGGGGGAAGCCCTTACCTCAGAAGAGCCTATGATGAGCTTTCCTTCCAGCCAGTGGGCAGGTGCCAAGCCAAGTACTGAGCCTAGAGTCCCCCTCAGCTCATTATCCCTACTCCCATCCCCCAACCCCACCCCCAGCACCCATAGTGATTCTGCCATGGCCATAACTAATTGCCTGGGACCAGTTACCATCCAAGCCTATTTCTCTAATTAAATTACACACTCTTGAAGTGTTGCTTAACTTGATTAAAGAGAAGAGGTTTTTGTTGGTGTTGGCCTACTACATCTTCAGTCCAAATTACTAACTGACATTTTTATTATAGAAAGGAAGTGGAGCAATTCTGAATACTGTGAAAACGAAAGCAAACCCAGCCATGAAGACTGTCTATAAGTTTGTAAGTACTGGTCTTGGTCTCAGGACCCAAACAGATCTGCTCCTTAGCATGATGCAATTCACATATATATCTCTGAGATGATAGATAGATAGATAGATAGATAGATAGATAGATAGATAGATAGATATCAGAGAGGAAGGGATAGGAAGAGAGAGATAGAAACATCAATGTTGAGAGAGAATCATTGATCAGCTGCCCCCTGCACGCCCCACTCTGGGGATTGAGCCCACAACCCAGGCATGTGCCCTGACCAGTAATCAAACTGTGACCTCCTGGTTCATAGGTCAATGCTCAACCACTGAGCCATGTCGGCTGGGCAGCATGACGCAGCTCTTAAACTCACCTGATCCTGTCTACAGAGGTGACTCGCTGCTGTGCTGTTCCTGAAGCTCTCAGTGCTTTTAGCATAATTTAATGTTGATATTTTATGACCAGGCCACGAGTGACTTCTTTTTTTCAATCCTCACCAGAGGATTTTTTTCCATTGATTTTTTTGAGAGAGAGAAACATCAATTGGTTGCCTCCTGCATGCACCCCGAGCAGGGCCAGGGATTGAACTTGCAACCAAAGTATGTGCCCTTGACCAGGAATTGAACCTACCATCCTTAGGTCTATGGGCTGACGCTCTAACTGCTGAGCCAAACTGGCCATAGCCAGGCAAGTGACATTTTTAATTTAAAGTGTTATGCCTACAGTTGCCATAAGAGAGAAATGGGAGGCTCCTGGTTTTAGCTTGTAAAATGTAGGCTGGGTGGCTAAAATTCTGGCTGCTCCATGCCAGCGTCCCTGAGACCTGGAGGCATGGTCTCTCGGATGTTCTAGCAAACCTTTCCTGTGTGTCTCCATTATTATGTCCAAATAAATCGGCTCCTTTGCAGGTTACTGAAGAGTATTAACAGTGGGTGGGAGGAGACACCCCTAATTTTTGTCCCAAATTCTTCATCATCTCTCATCACTATCCTAAAGGAAATGCACTGTTTGTGAAACTCGTGCACACAGCAGCGTGGAAGTAGAACACGTCCGTTCCCGATGCTGCAGCTTTTATAAGCCTCAAGTACTTGTTTCTCGTGGTTTCTCTTGCTTCTGATTTGACTCTGAGCTACTTAACTAGGGTGGTTTTCTATTATGTCCGTTTTTAATTTTGTTAGTCCTTTCTGTGCTTACATTGTAGCTATTGTAATGGAGAGGTGGCTGCCAACAGAACCACACAGGTCTAAAGCGACAGAAAATAAAAGCCAGGGTGTCTGCCGAAATGAGATGTAAGAAATGGCTCTGGAGAACCCCAGTCATGCGTCCGCTCGGACCATTCAGCCTGGCCAGAAAGCTGGTCCCGAGGCTCTGCCCTGGTGAAATGGAATCGACTCTGAATCTTGCAGCCAGAAACGCTGCTGCTCAACTCTTACTGGTTGCTGTCACCAGGCTGCTGAGATACATAATTATAGAGTGCAGAAAGGGGGGGAAATATCGGTGCCATCAAAATGCAAAAAAAATAAAATCTCTGTAGCCTCTTTAAAGGCTTTTTTTTTAACCTTTTATTTGTTTTCATAGCCATTATGTTTTCAACTTGATGATCCCATTTTTCCTTTTTTTTCTAGTAATCAGAGAAGGTGATTCACAACGGACTGAAATCAAGCATAGTCCCTGCTGGGAACAGAAAGGGAATCTTAACTTAAATTAATTTTTCATGCAGGCAAAAGATCATGCAAAAATGGGAATAAAAGAGGTGAAAAACCGCTTGAAGCAAAAGGTACTTGAAGTTCTTATTCAAAATGTATAAGCACCGTGTATGAAACGCGTGGCCACAGAAAAAGTATGATGTGATCAATAGAGGCTGTTTGATACGGTGTTGTTAGCACACTTCAAAATGCATTACCAGCTGTCTGGGAGTTCTCACACTGTTATAAATATTCACAGACAAAAACTGTCTTCAAATATCATTAAGACTCTGGCTTAAACCCACAAAGGCAAGCAAGTTCCGAGTTACCATTGTCAGTCTATCCCTTCCTCACCCCACCGGGCTCGGGGCCCACCCAGGTCTGTAGAAATTGGCTCGGTCTCCGCATCTCGGCACCACCCCCTCCTACAACTGACCTGGGACCGGCTGTAACCCAAACCCAGAAGCGTCTTCAGAGAAATGATGCCGTGGTTCTGGCATGCACGTGGCCACTGTGCAGACACAGGGCACAAAGGGTGGGTTTGAGGGGGAGGCTGCTGGCTCTCCCCACAGCAGTGGTTTTACCCAGAGGAGCCCAGCAGTTTGTATTTGAGACTTTTGGGGGCGAGGGGTGGGGGGACCGGGTGGGGCTCTGATGGTCTTTTTGAACTATCAGTAAAATTGTACAAAATTATGTTAAGAGTCCTTCCACTTGATTCTCTAGATTGTACAGGGAGGTGAGTGTAAACAGAGGGCATTTTCCCATTATTATGAATGTCGTCGTCATTGTTATTGCCGCCATCTTCATTAAGCACTAAGGGTGGTCCAGGCCAGGAGCTTTCATAGCGAATCCTTAGAACCACCCTGGGGGTTTTACCCCTATTTCGTGTGTAAGGGGACCACAGCTCAAAGGTGAAGTCATCTGCCCATGGGTCACACTGCTTGAGCCTGGCTGAGCCAGGGTTAGATTCCAGATCCATCGCATCCGGCATCTCTGCTCTTACTACCACAGTATTTCGTGCTGCCTTCCTGAAACAACTGTTTTGTTTGCCAAAAGATGTTTGGGATCACTCCCTTCATTATCGTACACACCCCAAATGTGCCACTCTAATAAGGGCCTTTGTCTATCTCGGCAGTTTTTTAAAAATAAAAGCAGTTTTAACTTTACGAAGTCAGAAAGGACCTCTCATTAACTTGAAATGGTCAAAGGAATTGATTCCTTTCTTTTAATTGCAAAATAATTTGCTCTGAGCATTTTAAATTCTTAGTTTCAGCTGGGAGTGAATTTTTAGCAGCTAAGATTCAAGTCCAGAAATAAAAATCCTGTCATGTAAATCCAGGTAGACCTTAACCGTGGTCTGCTGTACCCTGCCCGAGACTGGCAGGTCAAATTCTTTACTCGGATGTTACTTAAGTACCTGAATATATCTTTTTATCTCCTGTCCCCGCTGCATGTAACTGAATTGGGTTGCAAGTATGAAATGGAGTGGCAGGGAATGGGGGGAACTCACACCAGATTCCCCTCCTAATGACTCAAGCCCAGACCCCGCTGCTGTTAGAATATTACTGAAAGTAAGCAAAGGAAGGGTCCCTCCTCAGGCAGAGGACAGATGGGCCTCGCTGGTCAGATCTGCGCCCCACAGGCCATTGCTTCCCCCCATGTACATGTAAGCGTTAAGAAAACCCCCTTCTCATGATACATAGCATTTCTGCAAATAACTAGTTAAACTCGGGTTTTGATGCTGTTGTTTAAAGGTTCACTTAAATAATCTAGATCGCTCTCCTTCCCTGCCACCTCCCTGTCCTTTCTTTCCTTGATGGTCTCTGAAGCAGACTTTCTCCTCCTTCTCCTCTTCCCCCTGCCAGCCTTTTCAAGAATAGCTTCAGGAGGTAGTGCTCTATAGAGTGTCAGTACATTTCAGGTGACACAGATGGTGAAGGCATTTTATAGAAACGTGGTTGTCACCATCGGACTGTTGACAGATCCATTAGTGTACCCTTTTCAATTTTCACTTTCCCCTTCCGTCTTACAGCTCTCTCCAGACCTGATACTTCGCCTTGGTGCTTGGAGGAGCTCTTTTGTCATTGAAACTAGCATTGTTCAGTGCAGACAGGACCTGGTCTTCTGCGGAGCTCTCAGCTTCCTTTCTCCAGCTAATGTCGGATTTGGCTCCCTCTGACCCCCTCACGGCTGTAGGAAATATTTCTTGTTCCCCTCCCTCGCCCCCCTACCCTGAAATGGCAACATATTTATGTGGCTCTCACACACGTCTAATGCAGACACATCAAGTTTGGTTTCCGCTATGAAATGGAGGCAGTTCCCAACAAAGATCCAATTTTCAAATGTACTGGATTGCCACCTGGCCTCCTCCAGCTGCATAGCAATGGTGACCTCGCAGATATAATCAAGAACCCAGTCTTGCCCTCTGTGCTCTCGCCTTGGGTTTGAATTGCAAATAGAAAATGTGGGGCTGACCTGCGGAGAGGTCACCATGGTATGTGAAGGGTCCATCTCTAATATGACTGAGCAGGGCCCCTTCTCCATCCCTTGTTCATTTGTGCTGTCGATTTTCAAAGCATCTGAAGCAGGAGCTTTCAGGGTATCCGTGTGACCACTGGCAAATAATTGTCATAGATACTGTAGCGTGGCTTTATTCACACCTGCTCCGCTTCAGCCCAACAACAAAAAAAGAAGGATGGATAACATATTTCTCTGGATAAATGGAGCAAGGTAGTCAAGTTCTTCTACAGCTTGGCCTCCTTTGAAGTCTGACTTGCTCAAAATTAGGAAGAAGAGAAATGGTGAAGATGCTACCCAGGCATTGCTTCCTAAAGGGAGAATAGAACACTTCCCACACCCCACACCCCAGCATCCTTCCCGACCTGGATAAGGAGGCCACCTGGTGGGGCTCGTGATTGTCATCAGATTGCATCCAGTCACAGCACCCTGCAGGCTGGCATCAGAATGCCCTGTTTCTCCTTACCTGCAGGGGCAGTAAGGTCTCCATTTTTTTTTTCTTTTTTGCCTATTGTGGAATCCCTGAATAATGATCTTTTTTCTTCAGTATCAAAATGATTTCATCAAGTGGGTCCATTTCACGGCCCCTTTTAAAGTTTCTAAATCTTTGATCTTTCTAAATCTTCAAAAGATTCATCAAGCTTGTTAATTTAGTTTCTTTGATTAAAAGGAGCAGACTCACCATTGGGTTAGCAAAGGCTTGAGACTCTGGCCAAATGTTCCCTAGTGTATTGAAGGGAGTGAGTAAGCACGCGGGGGGTGGCAGCGGGGGCGGGGGGGGCGGATGGAGGTGCAGGGAGATGAGGTAGATTCTTGTAGGACAGACATTTTCACACCTTAACACACAACTGTCAGCTCCTGGTCTCCAGACACATTACGCTGCCGCCTCCATCACAGAAATTCCAGCTTTGGCTATTATTTTGACATCAATATTCATATTTTAATTTGCATTTGCTGTGGTGTGAAGTAGACTGGGAAAGAAGGACACCGCCCAAATCCGGAAATGGAGACACCAGCAATCTGAGTCAGAGATGGGAAGCCCCCACCTCACACACTCAGGGTTCTTTAAACCCCCAACCTGGGGCCTGATATTTGGGCTCCTGAGGCAGACGAGCTAGATTCAGTGCTGGTTGTATGAGATATTAACTGTGTGACCTTGAGTAATTTACCTCACTTCTGTGAAGCTAGTTTCTCTCATCTATAAACTAGGAGAAATAGAGATTTTTACTGGATTGTTCTAAGGATTAGAAGAGGTAAGGGATTTTAACAGCAAAACTTAGTAGCCACTCAGTTAACCGGAGTTTCCATCCTGTCCCGTGCTCATGTCCCACATCTGGAGCAGCCTGTCCGCCCACACTCCCGGTGCACATGCCCTGAGGACACGGTTGGCATGGGATCACTGCCCTTTTGCTCATCCACACAGCCACCAGAGCAGTCTCTCTAGAGCACAGCTATGACCGAGTCACTCCCCTGGTTAAAACCTTTCATACCGTTCACACCTTTCACACCTCCCCCCTCCCTGAACAGGTGGTTCTTGGAATGCTCCAGCTGCCATCCACCACTCCTTAACTACCTGTGCCTCTAGCTCCCACAGGCTTGGAGTGCTCTACTCACATCTCTGCCTCATGAAGTCATAGCCTGAGCTTTCTCCATGTCCAACCCACACCGGGCTCCTACCCAAGGCCACAGAGAGCCCCTTCCTCCTCCTGCCTTCTCATGGGCGCTCTGTCCAAGGACTTAATCAAATGCTGACCCTGCATCTGGGAGAGGTGCCACCCTGCGGTGGCCTCTGATCTGCAGCTCTGTCTAGTGTCTTCTGTGTGACCCTTCAGGAAGGAAGATTTGCCCCTTCTGTCCACTTTTTGGTTTTCCTTCTTTAAAATGCCATTTTGATGGTTAGTATTTTTTCCATTTATAAACAGAAAACATGTTGATTGAAGAAAATTCAACAAATCAGACAAACAAGAAGAAAATTATCTCACTTTTTAACCTGCATTTTCACTTAACTATATGCTAAACATTTCCCAGACCACCGTTTCTTCCACATTTCATTGTTTTAAATAGGTACATGAAATTTTTTCTGAGGGACATATATACATAATTTAATTGATCTCAATATCTTCATAGATAAAACCTTGCAGGAATTCTTAATTATTTCATCAGGATAAATATCTAGAAATTAAATTAATGGGTCAAGGGACATGCACCTCTTTTAGGGTTTTGATATAAATTGTATTCCCATCAGAAGGATCTGAGATTGCCTTTTTCCCATCCCCTCTGCTGGCAGCTTCTCAGTTAGCTCTTAGACCACAATGTCTTTAACCCTGGGTAGCAAGACTTGCTGTTATTGGATCCCTACTATGTGTAAGACCTCTGCTAGCAATAGAGGATGTGAACTGGCCCTATTTCTTCCTTGGCTAGGGCTCCTCCCACACTCTGCTTTCAGGGGAGGAAGCTGTAGTCCTTCCCCAGGTCGAAGATAGAGTGCCAGCGTTAATAAATTGGTGGGGCAAGCCTTGGGACTTGCAAGAAGTCTTTTGCACCTTCAGGTCCTCTAAATAAAATTAATATGCTGCACTACTTTTTGATGCACAAGCACATTTGTGTATTGGACACATTTGCCTTCCAAATGTGCAACTCAACTTTACAAAGATTTATTAGAGAACATGTACTGTATTTCCGGCTCTGGGGCAGAGAACCCAAACCCCAAGGAATTCACAGTCTATCGGGATAAGATAAATAAGTGCCCAGATATCATAAGGCATGGCAGCACAGGGTCGTGTAAGAAGGGGTTTCTGAGAAGGCGATCACAGCTGATGACTTGCTGAGCACCTCCTGAACTCGGGAAACCTCCATTTGCTATTGTTAAGGTTGATAGGGTTCAAATGCCAGAAATCAGAGAGCTCTGGGTTCTTCCTCTTTCCAGCTGTGTGGCCTTGAGGGAGTTGCCCTCTCTGAGCCCTGTTTCCTCACTTACAAAAGCGTGATCTTCCTAGTACCTCTTGGTTGTTGTGGAAACTTAAGTGTGATAGTGAGGGTCAGGGATTGGAGAAGTGCCCGCCAGTAGGAGGCGCTCACCACAGGGCAGCTCTTTTTAGATGGTGCGCTTCCCATTTTGCAGGAATAAGGATTTAACTTTCAATTTGCACAGTATTGTAACATTTTTTAAAGCTTCCTCACATCTCATCTCATTTAGCCCATTGTCCCAGTGGCTTTGAAGTTTCCCAAGCAGGAGGTGGTCTCCCCATTGTAAAAATAAAGAAATAGGTTGCAGAGAGATTGAGTGAATTGGGAAGATCAGACAGCTACTAGGTGGTGAAAAACAAAACCAGAAGACAATGTTTTTACCTATAAGCTTAAACTAAGACATTTTCCCAAAAACTAGCACATAGATTTTTTAAATAGCTATCATCTTACAGTTTTCATCAGTATTTTCTTACCATGGTACCTAACTGCTCTATTTCTTTTTCTTTTTCTTCTTCTTTTTCTTTTTTTCAGCCAATCGCTCACACACACTTTTTCCTAAACAAAAAGTGATTTTTTTTTTTTTATTTTTTTACTATTTGGCTTTACTCAACCTCCTGTGTCTGTCCTCTGGGTAACCCCACTGGATCCAAAATCCCCCTTTTGCCCTTTGTTATTTTCTGGCAGTTGTTACTTTCTCCCCCTCTTTGTTCCACTTGACCTGAGCACCTTAGGGCAGCCCCTTTCCAAAGGAGCCATTTCTAATTGGCTGTCGGCAACCTCTGTCATCACTGAGCCTCAGCCAGGCTAAGACTTGTGGCCTGCTTGATGTGAGCCCTGCCTGCCAAACCAAGAGGTACCATCCCCTGTGTTGTTACCAAGAAGTATAGAGACTGCAGCTGGATGTGCGGGGTTGACTTCACACACACACACACACGCACACACACACACATTCCTATAGCTTACTGAGTACCATATACAGTCCATTATTAGTGCTCTAGGCACTTTTATGTTACATTACCCTTTACTCCTCAAAGCTGCCATATCCCCGTCTTACAGATGAGGAGACTGAAGTTCATAGATGTTACATATGTTTCATCCCTAATGCATTATTATTCAGTAAGGGACCACGTTCCTCTACGTGCCCCATTCTCTATCTGGCTAAGAAGTTAAGAGCAACCAGTGGTTAAGTCCTTATATGCAAATTTTAATGAGTGCTAACGGTGTGTGTTTTGTTAACCAAAATGTGTATTTGTTTTGATAATTAAAAGAATTGGAAATTGTATTTATTATTTCTACAAGTTATTTTTACTTGGCAAAAAAATAACGATTTAAATGTATCTTGTTTGTACGTTTATTCTCTGCCTTGCTTCATTGAAGATGAGCAATGTCATGACTTGAATAAATCATGTGGTCCTCAGCGCACCAGTGGGCACCACCCACACATCCCCCAGAACCCTGTCGTCAGCTTCCAGCGGCAGCCAAGGAGCCTCACATGTGGGCTTTTCCTTTCCTTAATTTGACTTTACTCATCAGAAGCACAAATTAAATGTAAATTTAATTTGAAAGCATTACTTTGGCAACCTAAATTTTCTCCAAGTCATAGAATCCTAACTCAGACTTCCATCTCTTCATTCTCTGCCAGAAACATGAGGGAGGGCTAAGAAAGAGGGAGCATGAACACATCGTTTTCACAAACAGTAACATCACCGGTAAACAAATGTGGAAGAAATGTCCACACTCTCAAATAATCAAAGTAATGCAAATTAAAACAACAATGAGGTCTCGTTTTTTTCACCTCTTAAATTAGCGATACATATTTAAAATGATAAGGCTAACGAGTACTGTGAAACTCTTAACGCTGCCATTGCTGGTAGTGGTGTAAATTGGAAAGCAAATTGTTAGAATGAATAAAAAGTCTTAAAAATGGTTTTATCTTTTGACCTAGTAATGTCATTCCTAAAGATTTATGTTAAATAATCCAAAAGAAAGAAAAACTGCAATGTTTATCACTGTGGTGTTTAGGGGGAAAGTAAGAACCTAAATGTTTAATGTAGTAGAATGGTTTATTAAATTACTGTATGGTCATCCAATGAAATATCATGCATCCATTAAAATTATTTTTATAATGACTATGCAACACCATGGAGATGCTTATGATATAAGAGGAAAAATAGAATGTGAAGTTATGCACGAGCTATGATTGCAAGTAATTTTTAAATGTCTGCATGAGGGCAAAGTTAATATGTAAGAATGAAAATAGCCCTGTAAAGCAGTCGAATGAAAGGTTTTCTCCCCGCAGTATTGGGAATTACTCTGTTGTCTTTGTAACTTAATGTCCATGGTTTGGGTTTCTCTAGCCCTTAAAAATCAAACAGCCAAGTTAGCCTTCCAGTTCCTTCATCTCTAGCAGGAGGATGGGCTCTAAGTGACCCAGAGGGAGTTCCATGGCCTGGCTCTGAGCCTTGAGGTTGGAGGGAGCACCTGTGCTCGGGGCAGGTGCCAAGACCCTGTCACCAATTCCTGGCTGGCTTCTCCCTGCAGGACATCACCGAGAATGGCTGTGTCCCCACTTTGGAAGAGCAGCTGCCAAAGACTGTGCCGTCCCCACTGGTGGAGGCCAAGGACCCCAAGCTCCGAGAAGACCGAAGGCCAATCACAGTCCACTTCGGACAGGTATGCGCCCTGGCCCTCTGACTGGTCTGGGTTTGGCTTGCTTTGCTTTTTAGCAGGAGCTGTGGCGCGTACAGCGGCGCTCCTTCGTTTCCGCTCTTTGGTAAAATAGTCCCATGGAGTTTGCACATCTTCCAGTGTGTATTTGGGGCAAACCTGTTTTGAAGGGAGATTTTCAAAAACTTTGAGGAGACAGCATGGCTCTGGTCATAAACTCGCTGAACTCTGGAATGAAGTCATTAAAGGCAGCTGCCGCCTCCCAGCCCTAGGCACTCCTATTAAGGTGCCTCTGTCAGCCAAGCATCTCATTAGAACACTTCAGCATCCCAGGCCCTTCTTTGCACCTTCAAATGAAAGGCAACAAGCGGAGTCTTAAAAAAATCAATTAGGAGTTCTTTATTAATGTACTTCCTGAAAATCAATATCGGGAGTCCTCCTTCTCACCGTAAACGCAGCACTGCTGTCTAGGGGCCCGATTCTGTAGCCAACTATTTCAACGACCTGAGTGAGCATTTGAAATTTGTTTGATTTCTTTCTTTCTCTTAAGTAAAACATTATACTCTGTATAGGAACTGAAATTTGTTTTATCCATATCTTATCGGTGCTTATATTTTTGGTTGAAAAAGATTATGTACCCTCTACCACTCTTGATTAGCAAAAATCATAATTTTTTGGTTTCTAAGAAATGGCTCCATTAACAAGATATGACTGTAATAAGAATCTGCAAGGTTATTTAATTTTAAATCACCTGATTCTTAGCCATTGATTAGATGAGGCATAATTTATATAGTCTTTATGATTTTATTTTAAATATGATTGCTGTCTTATCACATAAAGGAGCTAGAAGCACACATTTAAAATGTTTGTTTTTAACAGACATTTATCAAGTGCCTACTATGTACCTGGCATAGAGCTCTTTAGAAATGAAGGGAACTAATTGTTGCTGTGGGTTATGATTGTAAGGTGTGAGTTTGTTAAAACATAAGAATATTCCTCTGTAATCAATGTTTTTAGATAATAGATTCATATATCTTAAACTTGGACATGTTCGCCACTCCTTTTCTACTTAAAAGGGATATTATAAAAATTTAAATATAGCATAACAAAGAAGTGTCCATGGGGCAGAGCGCATTTGCTTAATAATTCTCTTCAAATTTCGTTGATGTTTGCACCCCTGAAGAGCTGCCTCATCACAGCTCAGGCCCCAGTCCCCTGGCTCGGTTTGCTGAAAGCGGCCGTTGTCGGCAGCGTGGCATTCCAGAGCCAGCTTCCTGCTTTCCTTTGTCCTCATTCCTGCACACACGAACCTTCCCATGAAAAGAGCCCCTTGCTGGAGTTTGGAGCCCATTACAGAGAAAGAGGGGGCGGGGGAGAGGGATTTCATGGTGTTAAACATTCCATTTTCGAAACACAAAAAAGGAGGCCCTGTTTGAAATGGAGAGAGACCTTCTTTCCATTTCAGGAAGAAGTAGAGATGCTTTAATGTCATTCCCAGCTAAATGCAGAATAAGAGTGTGTGTGTGTGTGTGCGGGTGGGGGACAAACAATTAAAAAAGCCACCCCAAACTCTGTTGAAATAAGAGCTGTCTGTGCCTTCACAGGTCTGTAAACTGGAGAGGATGAAAGTGGCTTTTTTCCCCGTTTGTCACCTCCCTCACGTGGCTGCCAGCATTATGCAAGTGTACAGGAAGGCAGGGGTTTTTTTAATGCATGCATGTGGATTAAGGTCAAGCCCTGAGTATCAGCCATGCAGCGGGCTCTCCCTTACAGCTGCAGCCGCAGAGCCTACCGGCAGCCGCGAGATGCCTTAATTGAGACGTGCTGTCAAAGTGACAAACACATTTGCATACAGTCTACACTCTATTTATTTTCTCTGGAAAGGTCCACAGTCTGCTGTTGGTTGAACATTCCTAATCAGTTTGCTGTAAGTGAACTGCCTGCTAGCTCACTTGTGCCGCCACTGCTTCTTCATTAGCTGACAGATTAGCTGCTGGGGGGATGGGCCGGGAAACGCAGACCCTTTCTTTTAACTCTTTCCAGCTTTGCCCCCAGCAAGGCTGTCCTTCAGTCCTTCCCCTGGTTTGATGGGCCGTTGACCGGAACAGACAGTGTTTCAAGAGCACCTGCTACTGGCAGGCATGAATTTTAGGGGCTTGACATTCTTCTCAAAGAACAATCTTTTGGGTTCCACTTCAGAAATTTCGCCACACTCTCCTACCATCTGTACTACTTTTTTATTTGCTATTTTCCTTTAAACAGACTCAGACCCAACATCTACACTGCAGCTTCCTCTTAAGTGATGACGTTGGTAAAATCATAGGGTTGATATACTAGTCCAAGTTTTTTCTAAGGCATATAAGAATTTTTTCCTAAGTGTCCATCCATGTATCTCCTAAACACTCAGATAACCCCAACAGTATACATTCTCCTCTGGAAACATGTGTCCCCTCTGCTGTAGCCCTTTGAGGAGGGGATCATTACTGGCATTTTATGGTCGCAAAACTAGAGCTCAGGGACGGTCCGAAGGGACCTGCCCGGGCCACATCACCAGCTCAGAGACACAGGACAGTCCCCTGGCAGCACCCTTGCCAGGCAGAGGCTTCAGGGAGGAGCTGGGTGCCCCTGTCTCTGCAGAGCCCCGGAACTTGGCACGTACTCTGCATCTCACACAGCCTTGTAATTATTGCTTTAGTGCTTGTCATCTCCCGTAAGAATATGAGCCTCTGGAAAGTTCACTGCAGGGCTTGGCAATCAGTAAACATCTTGGGATTTTATTATTGATGTGGATTTTTAGATTGATTAATAAGTGACTGATTATGAGGTACTTGCTATGTGTCCAGCAAGGGTTTTTTTGTTTTATTTCAGTTACTATGCTCATAATTCTGTTCATTGGAAGAAGAAAGAATATTCCATTAGTAGCCAAAACTACTTCAAAATCTCTTTCCACAAATAAAGATGTTGCAAGTGGGAACATCTTTATATTATTGGAATTTAGAGCCTCTCTCATTTTACATTGTGTTTTTATGAGCTCCTACAGTCTACACATATAGACCCCAGGGAAGGAGGGGTGGGGAAAGGGCAGGGAGGATTGGGCCACCCCTATGCTCCCAGGATGGGGCAGTCAGGGAGGATGAGAGCCAGGAAGAGAGCAGTTGCGGGGAGGAAAGGCCTGGTGTCCCTCACTTATATCAAATAAAGCAAGGCTTTTAGCTGTAAAAGAGACTAAGCTGTATAACCAATGCAAAGAATGAACTTAATTTGGGTTTTTTAAGACATTCTTGGGGAACTTGGAAGATGTGAAGATGGACTAGGATGTTAGATGATATGATAGAAGTATTGTTAACATTATGGTTGTTAGGGATTTATCTTCATTCCTAGGAGGTACCCACTGAAGTGTTTTAGGGGTGAAGTACCATGGAGTCTGAAACTTGCTTTCAAATGGTGTGGCCAAAAAATTGAACACGCGCCAGCACACACTCACAGACACACACAGATCATTCACAGAGAGAAAGCAAACATAGTCCCCATGCCCCCAAATATTTAACTGCTGAGAGGCAAGTTGGTGGAGGCAGTAGGTAGAGAGGATGAAGCACAGATTCTAGAATCTCTAGTATTGGGGTGTCAGGAGCCAGTCCAACTCAAAGACCACAAGCAGGATCTATACTTGGAATCTGTCATTAGGGTTCTTTGGGTTGCAGAGACATAACACCCAGAAGAAAAATTGTTGGCTTCATGTATGGCTTGATCCAGGTACCAAGTCATGTCAATCAGGCCCGGTGTTTTGCTACATTCCTTGGCTTTCCCTCCTCTACCGGTGCCATTCTCAGGCAGGCTCTCCCTTCTGGTGGCAAGGTGACTGCAGGGGCCTCAGGCTGCATCCCTCCAGGTGTGAGACCAGCAGGAAAGTGAGTGTCATTTGCTGGTGACTTCCACACAAGGCATGGGATTCACTCATTAAACCAACTTTGATCATACACCCACCTCAGAACCAAACATTGTGCCAAGTCTCTGTGTACCATGGGCAGGTCCTGCCTGAGACACATACCTAGGAGGTAAGGGAGGGGTGGCTCCTGGAAAGGAAATCAGGAGACTGTTATCAAAAGAAGGGCGAGCCGAAACCGGTTTGGCTCAATGGATAGAGCGTCGGCCTGCGGACTGAAGGGTCCCAGGTTCGATTCCGGTCAAGGGCACGTGCCTTGGTTGCGGGCACATCCCCAGTGGGAGGTGTGCAGGAGGCAGCTGATCGATGTTTCTCTCTCATCAATGTTTCTAGCTCTCTGTCCCTCTCCCTTCCTCTCTATGGAAAATCAATAAAATATATTTAAAAAAAAAAAAAGAAGGGCGAACAGATCAGATTGAAAACGGTGCACAGAGGCCAGAGAGGAGATGCTGGCCCAGCTTTTGTTCTCTTGTCTGATAGCAGACAGGTTTACACCCAGAGCTGTGGGGATCGTGAAACCAAGAGAGTAGGCATGGCTGAGAATCGAGGTCAGAGGTCACCCAGGGCACCAGATAGAGAGGGGACTGAAGAACAGTGGCAGGTCAGGGCATGGCAAGGAGGTCAGGGCCAGAGGTCGCAGGTTTTGGCAATGGGCACAGTTGCCCATGATCACTTCTGGGCATGGATGGTGACAGGTCAGCCGAGATTCAGGGCCCAGGGGTGGCAAAAGAGCCAAGATCCTCACTCACTCATTCAGCAATCCCTGGTACCTACTCAGTGCCATGTCTGTGAAAACAGGGGTGACAGTGACATGGTCCCTGACTTCAGGTAGCCCGCAGTCCCGCAGTGGGGGGTTTAACTTAATCCTGCGAATGGAGTCCATCTGGTGGTTCTGAAACACGTGGATCTGTACTATGTGATCCTGCCACAGGGCACCTCAGAGTTCCCTTTTCCTTTGTTATACTAGGTATACCGGTTAATAATGCGGATTTTGTAATCAGAACAAGATAATTTCAAGAGAAACATCAAAAATGCTTTATTCAAAGTAATATCCATCGCTAGCTACACATTTCCCCCATCTTTCAGGTTATTTGTGGATACCGTCCCAATAGAACTTTTCTTGTTTTGAGGCAAACCATTCAGAGACCCAATTTTCCACTTCTTCATACGTTTTGAAGTGCTGCTCAGAAAGTGCAAGTGCCATCAATTGGAACAAGTGGTAATCTGAAGGAGCAAGGTCTGGTGAATACGGGGGATGGGTTAATACTTCCCAGGCAAGATCTTTTAACGTGTCTTTAACTGGTTTTGAAGTGTGTGATGGTGCGTCATCATGAAGCAAAATTACTTTGCCGTGTCTTCTGGAACATTCTGGTCGTTTCACGGTCAAAGCGTGGTTCACAATGATTATTTGTTGTCAGTAGCGATCAGTATTAACGGTTTCACCTAGTTTTAGAAGCTCACAATACACCACACCTTCCTGATTTCACCAAACGCAGAGCATTGTCTTCTTTCCTAAGCGATTTGGCCTTGCAGTCGATGTTGATGGTTGACCTGGATCAACCCATGCTTTTGTGCATTTGGGATTCTCAAAATAAATCCACTTTTCATCGCCAGTCACAATTTGATGCAAAACAGACTTTCTTTCGTGCCGTTGAAGCAACATTTTACTGATGACTTTTCAGTTTTCCATTTGTCTTTTGTTCAATTGATGTGGCACCCATTTTCCTTCCTCTAAAATCTTTCCCATTGCTTGTAAACAATCGGAAATTGTTTGCTGAGCAACATCTAATCTTTCTGCAAGTTGTTTTTGAGTTTGACACGCATCTTCATCCAATAATGCTTGTAATTGTTGGTCTTCAAACTTTTTCAGTTGACCTGGACGCCTTTGTCTTTCTCATCGAAATCACCACTTTTAAAGCATTTAAACCAGCATTCACAAGTATCTTGAGATGGAGCATGTTCACCATAAGCTTCCCAAAGTATTCAGCAGCACTCTTCTTCAAAATAAAGTAATGAGTTAAAACTTCCCGCAAATGCTCTTTTCTTTGGCATGAAATTTGACATCTTTAAGCGTAAAAATATCTATGATGTTAACACCTTCAGAAAATCTGACATATGAAGTTTTGAAGCTTGTTATCAATACAACAAAATAGCATATATATCAAATCACATACATATCAACATATGTGTAACTCCATCTATTGAAAAATATCCACATTATTAACTGGTACACCTAGTAAACTCCAACCAGTTTGGTCCTCGGAGTGATTCCCTGCCAGCATGCTCAGGGGTGCCCACCACCTCGTCACTGCCTTGCTGGAGAGCAGTGCAGATAAACGCAATGTTTCATTAACACCTTGCTCTTCAGCAGCTTCCAGGACTAGGCTGAGAGCTCATTCTCCTAGGACGGCCTCAGGTACCTGCGGAAGGTTCTGAACCTGAGAGACCTAACACGGCCACAGCTCTAGCCCATTCTAGGATGGGGGCAGCTGGCTTGCTGCTAAAGCCCCAGAATTCCTGTATCTGGCCCACGCAGTCCCCACTGCTTTCTCCGCTGGTTGCAGTAGAGAATTCTTGCCTTTTAGATCAGTCCTTTGGCCCCAGGTATAGTCTCCAGAAAGACCTTAGTCAAACACACAGAGGAGTGGAACTTGTGCTGGCCAGCTGGAGCCCGGCGGGGGATGAAGGGTGGAGTCCAGCAGGGTGGGCGGTCTGAGCCGGGCTTTGTGCCGGGAGCTGTGTTGAGTGCTCCTTCCTTTAGGCAGAGTGCCCACCCCCACCCCCAGACTCTGTTCAGCCACACCTGTGCTTTCTGAGCACCACCCCTGTTCTAGCAGCTCCCAGAATCTGCCCTTCACCCTTCCTGCTTCATGAGCTTCCCTCACTGCAATGTCCTCCTTTGTCCGTGGCCTTCCCCAGACCTGCCCCATGCCAGTTCCACCACTGCATCGACGACCCTCATATTCCTGGGTCACGTGTCACTCTCCTCCGCTGGTCTGTGAGGCACAGAGGGCGTAGAAAACATCAGCAAGGACTGAGCTAGGCGGGACTGTGGGTCCCTCTTCAGGATTCCCTCCCTGGTCACAGACCATCCTTAGAAGACCTTACCCAGCCTTCAGGGTCCTGCCAGAAGTCCCCCTGCCCAAGCCCCCTGCCCACAGCTGGGTCTTCTGGGCTGGAGGTACTTGCCATCCTCCACTGCTGGGCAGTTCCTTCCCACCCTGCAAGACTGCCCAGTCCCCACCTGGGCAAAGTCCCTTCCTCTCTCTAGTCCCCAGCACAACATCACCGCTCCTCATGGGCATCTGGTGGTGGAGGAACCCAGAGAGGAATCGGCCCCTACCGTCCCCACAGCCAGGGTGTCCTTACTCTTCTGTTCCACTTGACAAAAATCCCACCAACCTCTCAGGTCCGCCTCGAGCATCCCTTCCCCAAAAAAGCCCTTCCTGGCTCCTCCAGGCAGAGCCATGCCCTCCCTGCTCTGGGCAGCACTGTCCCTATGCCTGTCCCTCATCTCTCTGTCCTCGCACCCTCACGGGGCCTGGCACAGGTGAGTTGCTCAGTGAGAACTGGGTGACGACCGAGTGGCGAGTGAGCTCACGAAAGGGTGAATCATGGGGCAGGGTGTGGGCACTCTGTGCACTCCTCCACTCCTCGTGCTGTGAGCAGCCCCTCCGTTCACAGAGCGGGAGAAACCACAAAGGGGCAGCTGTGCCCTGCGGTGCCCGTGCGTGTGTGAGTGAGTGACAGGCCTCCCGCGTCCCCAAGTCTGTCTGCATTCACAGTGTGACAGCAGGGGCTCTTTGCCAGAGGACTGACCAGAGCCTAAAACAGCCTTCCTTCTAGGGCCTGTGCTGCAGCAGCTCAGAACCCAGCTCCCTGCCGGGGAGACAGTGAGCCCAGCAGGACAAGAGCAGGAAATCTGATTCAGTGAGACTGGAGGAGGCCTTTTCCCAGATTAGAATTCTCTGTGCCAAAGGTGGGGAGTTTATCACAGTGGGGAAGGGGAAATAAAACATAAAATGTTGAAAATAAATTACGTCCCGCAAGCAAGATCCTCTGGGAGAGTCAGCTCGGAGTCAGTGGCTTTGCAGGGCGTCCTTGCCCCGTGGCCACAGGACTGCTGTGCCAGCAGCTGCCTGTCACGGTGCCCCATCAATCCCTAACCCTTCTGAGCACTCGGTAAGTGATTAACCTGCCTGTGCCCAGGGGAAGGGATGACAAGAACTGAGAGATGGCAGGATGAGGAGAGACAGATGGATTGGCTTGGTTTTCATTATGTGGACCTACTGTGTGTGAGCCAGGCCCCTCCACAAGCATCATCTCACTTAATCTTCTCAACAACCCTGTACAATCAATGCAGTTATTATTACCCCCGGAAAGCTGATGCTCAGAGAGGTTAAGCAACTTGCTCAAGGTCACACAGTTAGTGGCAGAGCAAGAATTCCAAACCAGGTCTATCTGATGCCGGAGCCTGGACTCTCCCCTTGCTCATCCCCTCTCATCGAGCCTTCCTCATCAGCCACAACTTGGTTCCCGAGGCGTCTGGTTGTGGCTGCCGGTGTTTGGGGGCCTGCTTCGAATCCGGCAGTGTGGCTTAAGGTGACTGTGGAGATCAAGGTCACTTTGTCCTGCTTCTCCCTCATTCCTGGCTGTAGCTCATGGCTCCTGTCTGGACTTGGGACTTTGCTTTCTCCTCAGAATAAACCTAACAGAGCCCGGGATTCCTTAATAATTCCTTAATATGGGGTGGGGGCGGGGGGAGTTGAGAGCGGCATCCATGCTGCCCTTCTGAGTGCCTGCTGGGGGCTGAGCAGTATTCTCACAGGGTCTCCTTTCTCACTGCATTCTCTTCCCCAGACTGGTGCAGTTGGGACTCCGACTGCCCCACTTTTCCGTAGAGTCAAGGGCCTTCCTCTAACCCCACTGCTGACCCCAGCCTCACCCCTCCATCCCCGATGGTAAGATGGATTCTGCTTCTGACCTGGGCAGTGATAGCGGCTCCCTGACAGCAAAGGCTGCCGGCCAGTGTCCTGCACACTTGATCCGAGATTGCACTGACTGTGACCTAACTTAGGTCATTGTTTCTACCGGGTTAGTTTTATTGTCAATCCACTTAGTTCGTGTCTTCCAGATATTGTATCCCGTTTTGTTTATACTGCAAAGGATTTTTAAACGTAGTAAAGTATGCAAAGATAATATATAAGAGACTTGCCCCAAGGGATCATTGCTTATATCCCACGTACTAGTAGAATGCAGAGTGTGATGGGAATTAGCATGTCTGTAAGCACTTTAAACTGGGTTTCTGTGATGCTGCTGCACTTCAGCCACATGGTTGCATGGTTCCAGCCACCTCCGGGCCCTCCCAGGGATGCCCTGTCCCAAACCCCTTCTAGGCAGGTGCCTGTTTGCACCTCCTGGAGCGGGTGACAGTGAATATTTCCAAAGGGACAGGAGGTCCAGCCTTGGTGAGATGGTGCCTTGAGAAGCCAGGAGACGTGACTTTCAGGTGTGCTGACCAGGGGACTGTTTTCTGCAGAGACCTGGAGGGGGAGGGAAGCTTTGGCCCCAGGGCTGTCTACCAAACACCTTCCATTGCCCAAACCATGAAACCACTAAGAATTCTTCCCCTGCTGCCCTCTATCTTTGTGGTTAAAACTCCTGAAGTCCTGGCATTTTCAGCCAGGCGGAACTCTAGGCTATTCTTTTATGCTCTCATTAATTCCTTCCTTCACTTATTCAACATGTAATGAGGCCCCAGGATCACAGAGGAATGTGATGTGGTCCTGCCTTCGTGGCACTCATGGTCTGGGAGACAGTTGACAAATCATATAGAAAGAGAAAGACTAATGGACATAAATGTACTGGCTGGAGAGGAGCCCTGGGCTGTCTGGGGGAACCAGGGCAGGCTTCTCCGAGGAGGTGACATTTCTGCTGGATCTTGGAAGATGAGTTGTCTATCAGGTGGAGCCAGAGGAGGCATTCCAGGTAAAGAGAATGGCAAGTGTGAAGTATAGGACAGTCTGACTCTTCAGACTAGTGTGGAAAAGCAAGAGGCTGGGAGGCAGCTGGTGAGGTCCAGGGGCTGAACTGCAGGGTAGGCAATGGCTAGGCCCTGAGGGAGCTTGAGACATGTGGGTGTCAAGGAGCCCGTGAGGGGTGATTTCTGAGGGCATGGCATTTGGGAACGCTTCCTCTGGAGCCACCACCTTGGGAAGGGGTGGAAGTAGGTGAGGCAGGAAGACCACTAATGATGCTGCTAACGTTCAGGCTAGTGGGAGCCTGACCTAGGACGCTGCCTATGGGGTGAAAGTGAGGGAAAGACTGGAGACAGACCCAGGAGACCAAACGCACAGACCTTGGTGGCCTGCGATGGCCTCCGTGGCGGCTGTGGAAGTGTGCTCTGCATGGGCGAGGCGGGACACGGGCTGCGTTTCTCCTCCCCAGCCAACGTGCTCTAATGAGGTCTGAGGTGCAGCCCATGACGAGGGAATGTCCACCCGGGTGCACAGGGCCAGTGGACACCTCCCTCTGCAGCCAGGGAGAAAGGCTCTGCTGAGGGGCAGAGTGGCCAGCTTGGAGGAAACTGGGTACAGTGACCCTCATGGACCTGCTTTTGCCCCAAGGCTATCTGCCAGCCAGCTTCCTTTTTTAAAAAAAAAAAAAAAGTATATTTTTATTGAATTCAGAGAGAAAGAGAGAGATGTAGAGCGAGATAGAAACATCAATGATGAGAGAGACTCATTGATTGGCTGCCTCTGCACACCCCCTATTGGGGATCGAGACCACAACCCAAAAATGTGCCCTGACAGAGAATCGAACTGTGACCTCCTGGTTCATAGGTCGACACTCATCCACTGAGCCACACTAGCTGGGCACCACCTTTCTTTCTGTATTCTCTTCTGGGTCCTGTAACCACGGTACCCAGAGCCTACTCCACCCCTTGCCCCCCTCCCAGGGTATGCAATGTTATGGCTCCGAGTGTCTGGGTTGGCAGCTCTACAGCATCCCAGGTCAATTCCGCCAAGGATGATGTACAGTATTATGCTAAACCAGCTTTACGGGCGGCCCCTTAAAATGCAAGCCTCTGCCCGTGATGGATGGAGAACATCCAGTTGTTTAGCCAACCACTTACGGTGTTGCAAACCTGCAAGTACCACGCGCAGGCATCGTTAGGCCTGTTAAGCCAATGACCCCATAAATAAACATCAGAGTGTGTCTTGGTGCACCAGGGCTAGACTATGGAGATAGAGGCACGGTATAAATAATACACATTTACAAAATAAATATATCAGTACGTTAGTGTATGCAGCCGTAATCAAATCACCTAGTGTAACAACCACGAGACGCTCCGAGCTCCTGCCAAGTGATTGGCTCCCATCCATCCGTGCGCATCAGCATTGGAAATGACCGCCGACGGGAAGGGGGTCCTCCTGCCCACTGACCTTGAGGCCTTTGAGTTGAGGCAAGTGGTGAGACTGCAGGTGGGCACCCTCACACACAGCTTTCCTGCCAAGGTGTGAAGCTCACCGTGGCCGTGTGTTCCTACAGATGTCTTAAGGTCTGCCGCCAAGCAGAAGGCTGATTCGCACCAAGTTGCGGATGTAATGGGCTGCACCTACAGGATGATGGCTGGCTGGGGGCTGGGGCTGGGGCAGATTTTCCAAGGATGCAGATTTGCTTTGGCTTACGCAGGGAACCAGTGGGTTGACTTTCCCAGTGACTCTCGCCAAAGCCCCGTAACTTTCAGCCTTTCACCCTAAAGGCAGGGCTGCATTTTCAGAAAGTCGGTTCCCTGTCTCTGCCGCCCCTTTCTGCGCTCTGAACCCCACTGGGCATCTGGCTGTAACATCTGGAGCTCCGAAGAGGCAGCTGACAGAATGGCCACTGGAGTGGGCGCCCCTCCCCTTGGTTGTAATGGCACAATGCTAGATTTCAGTATTTTAAATGAAAAATATATGCAGTTAGCTGTGCGCTGACAGTGTCCTTGAGGATTTGACAGTGAGATTTTCCAGCAGTTGGTCTTCGTTAGGATCCTGGCGGTGTTTAATAAGGCAGTCGAACTGCTGGCACCTTGGGTTCCTGTTTGTTCTCCGAGGGCTCTGGGGCTGCTGCGGTAAGCACATCGACCAGAGCTGATCATTACAAGGGCGTACGCCACCATGAATAAAAATGTCACACGTTTTCCCATCTCACAGCGGTACAAAATGTCAGGCCTGTCAAACACACATTGCGGGGAGCTGTGTGCAGTCCGTACAAATTGGAGAGCTGCATATTCCCCCAACCTTCTGATATTCTTCATTTGAAGCTGAAGAAAAACAGTTGTTAACCTATTAGCTAGGATTTTAAACTCTGCTGAGGCGGCAGAGGGTAGACTTTGACACAGATAGAAATGTATTCCAGGGTCCAGGAATTTTAAAACCAGGTTCTCCATCCATTTGTTCCGAGGGGAGGAAAAAACCCTCTGTCTAGTGAACCTGGCTAGCTGACTGTCTGTAACAGACACACTGGGGAAAAGTTGGGATATTTCACATCTGAGCTTCCTGTTGCTTCCCACTCTTGCATTCCATTCAAGAAGTCTCTTGCTTCTTGGGATGGCCCTGGGGCTCAACCTGTTAGACCAGAACAGCTCCAGGTTGGGGGTTTTTCCTAATCAAAGCAGGCCAGACATGTTGCCAGCCCTGTGGACAGAGTGTCTTGAGTGACAGGGACAAGGACTAGTGGGTCTGGACCAAATGCTGGGCGACGGCCTTACTGATAATTTGATGCGAGTTTCACAGTTTCAGGCAAGCATTTACTTTGCACCGACTAAGTGTTGGCCTTGTGCTCAGATATGAACTAGGCACAATGCCACCCTCAAGGAGCCCATCATATTGGGGGCGGGGGGACGGACAGAAGAAAGAAGCCTGGCTCTGTCGAGCCAGGAAGAGAGATGAGCAGGGTCCATCAGGTAGGCAGGTGCAGGAAGGGCACCCAGGACAAGCACGTGCATTGTGAAGGGCAGTGGAACTTGAGGGGCAGGGCAGGGTCTTTGTAGGGCTGAACGAAGTGGCTGCTTGTGGTGGGGTGGGACGTGGGTCTGGTGGAGCGGAGACTGGGTCTCACGTGGCCTGCCTGCCAAGGACTATCTACAGGGTCATGACCAGCGCCCCAGGCTGCAGGTGGACCCAGGGACCCTGGTAGCAGGGAGAACAGTGTGAAGGTTCTCATGATCCCAGACTCCCTTTCCAGAGGATGCTGAGCGATCCTCTCTGTACAACTGCAAAATCAGGGGAAGAGTCTTACTTTAATTTCCTAGTGGTGTAATGCTCGGGGTGGACATCATAACGGCGATGATAAATTAGCCTTGGTTTTGCTGAGCTGGCCCTGGCCCTTAAATGCAGCAAGCAAACCCTCACCGAGTCAGGACACAGGCCTGGCCAAGTGCAGGCAGCTGCAAAGACAAACCTTTCTGTGTGGTCAGAATAGACTTACAGGACAGAAAACTCGGAGGGTATTGGGGAGTATTCCCCGGGAGAGGAAGTGACCCTCAATCTTAGGGGGTTAAGTTTCAGCATCTTCCTTCTGCTGTTTGTGATCGGGTCTGATGGAACAAGCAGGGCTTCTTCTGGGTCAGACGTAGCTGGGCTTGGATCCCGCCTGTACCACTTGTGACCTATGAGGTCAACCTCAGCTTTTTCATCTGCCAAATGGGTGTTGTACTTTCTCCTTCTGAGACTGTTAGCGTCCTGGTGTGCAGTGCTCCTAGCACAGGCCCTGCTACATAGAAAGTGCCAGGAAACAGTAGCCCCTGCTGGTATCAGAGGGGGGATCATGCCTCCCAATATCGGGAAGCCCTTCCTCACATCCCCCACCTCCTGGCAATGTCACCCAGCCACCCTTGACGGCATCCCAGATGGCTGCCCTGGTGTAGGTAGCAGCAGTGCATACCCTCCTCCCGCTCCTGTCTGGGCAGGGAATGGCAAGCGTCAGCAAAGCTCCCTGCCCCTGCCCTGCCACCCGCCGCATCTGGTGCCCGACCTCGGGCCACCAGTGGGATGCCACCTATTCAGACCCAGCAGCTGCACCTGACTAAAAACAAAAGGCTCCCCTCCCCCACCCCCTGCTGGGCCTCCTCCATCCCCCGCCTCTGTCCCCCAAGTGGCTGGGGTCACCCAGCCCCCTCGCAGCCTTCCCTCACAGCTGCCTGGCTGCTTTTGTTCAGCATGTGAACTTCCCCGTCAGCCGAGCTCCTTGCACGGGAAGTAATCAGGGATCTTGACAAGGCTTCAAACCACAAATGCCACTACAAATTAACCAGCACCACTACAAAATACTACTCCTGTCAACATCGGGAGGAGCGCACTGCTCTCCAGGACCAGCCGGGCCGTCCTTTAGCTCGTGCTCACTGCAGAGAAAGCGCCCCGCCTGCCTGAGAGAATGGCCTGCAAGGTGACTGGTGAGCCCACTGAACCCTAAGCAAGCCCTCTCCAAAGATGCTGGCTTTCAGGCCCAACGGCAGGTGCACAGCTTTTCGTCGAGGGCCACCTCAGCCCTGAACACCCCCTTACAGGCATTACCTCAGGACAGCAAGCTGCAAGGCATGTGGAACCCTCCCTCTGGAGTCCAACACCTGGACACCGCAGGCCACCCCGCCGGCTTCCTGACCGTGGAGTGCGAGTCTGGGCGGGAGTTTCCCCATCTGCAGAACATGGGTCATGATCGAGCCCCCCTCCAGAGTTTGAGGACTGGCTGGGATCTTCTGAGGGTGCTCCAAGATGAGGGCCCTTCCCCACACGGAAGCACCTCCTTATCACCCTGTGTGAGTGGGATGGAAGCTTCTTCCTCAGCCATGATGCACAAGCCCATCCTGTGCAGCATCATGCACAGAGCATCCCTCCTGATAACAGCCTCTGCCCATGCTTCAGGGCCCGAGCACCCAGGGTCCCTCCGGGGGCCCAGGGCCCTGCCCAGTGCTGTTGGCACAGAGAAAGTGCTATAGGACCAGTGCCCCCTCTTCCCCAGCAGTCCTTGCGGAAGCTCTGAAGCCGAGGCGAGCATTTGATCCTCCCCAACAAGCAGGACGAAGAGGATTGGAGATAATGACAGGAGTTGGGACAGGCGAGAGCTGTGCCCGAGAGCTAGTTGGGCATTTCAAAGGAGACACTCCACACAAATATGGCTTCAATGCACTCCTTTTTGGAGGCATATCAAAGAAGCTCCCTTTTATTTCCATACCTTGCATAATAGCAGCTCTCCAGTCCCGAGGAGTTAGAGGAGCCTTGCTCTCAGCCCAGAGGCCCTTTGTGAAGCCACAGAAAGCTGTCTTCCCCTCCCAGCCGGGCTGTTTCATGCACAGGTCAGAGCATTGATGTGGCTACTAGCCAGGAAAATTAACCAGGTGAACTCTTTCCTCGTTAAACAGTGACAGAGCTTAATTGTGAATTCTCTCTTTTCCCCTCTTCATTCCTGGCAGCGTATCTGGTTGGGGCACATCCCTCGGACAGAGGAACCCCCAACATCTATCCAGCCTCCTCATTGTGGCTGCCAGGGCCTCCCCATCGTGGGCTAGACAGGAGTCTTGACGGGAAGGGGGCAACTCAGAACACCATTCAGACACAAAGGAGCAGAGGCCCTCTTCTGGGCTGGCCTCAGAGGCCAGATCTCTCATGCCTCCAGCTGCCACCAGGCACACTCCACCTTCTCCAGCCCCCAGAAAGAGAGCTTCAGGGGCCCTGGCCCAACTCCACCCGCCCCAGGCAGGTTGCCTCTCCACCCCAAGCTTTGTATGCACAGTCCTTGGCCTTGGATTGGTCGTCATAGCCTCAGGTATCTATGTTCTACCTCCTTCCCCATACCACAGCACTTGGTTGGGGCCTGGTCTGTCACCCCACTGACCTGGACATTTCACGTGTATGGCCCTAGGTAGCACCTGTCCTCCTCCCTGAGCTGCTCTCCCAGCAGTGACATGGGGATGCTGATTCTGACCTCGAAGGGATATTGAAGGGATAGTCCAAGGTGTGACCTCCATGGGGACTGAGTAAATCCATATGTTGGTTCCTTCCTACATACATCACAGAACTCCTGCCCCTAAGACGAGCTCTTCGACCCTCTTCTGAAGCCTGTCACTCACTGCTGTATGTGGCCCTGGACAAGTCTTTGCCTTCCCTCCTCTGTGAAATGGGGTGATGACCCTCATTCCAGCGTGAGGATTCCCCCAGCTACCAAGATTGCTGGTTATGCACCACGAACAAGGCCAGCAGGAAGTACTTTGGCTCCGCCCACTGTGTAAGCTGCCCCATCCCCTGCACCCACTGCCCTCAGCCCAGCCCCAAGTCAGCTCCTGGCAGCAGAGCATTCTCCACCCTGCAGCCCCAAGCAGGGCGCCCACTCATCCAAGCTGCTCAGGTAATTAAGTTGATATTCCAACAGGACTTCCCCTCCTGACCTTTTGGAAACAAGGTGTTTTGCTGCATCAACAAATTAACTGCAAATCAGATGCTGTCCTCATAAATGTGGGTTCCATATCAAATGAGCATACTCACCTGGCCCACACGGCTGACAGATATAAACACCAAGGGCCAGGCAGAGGCCATAGAGTTTCCCTCTTCTCTGGGACACCCGTGTCAATCACACTTCCACACTTATCCTGTGTTCACATCTCCCAGTAGTCCCTTGGCAAGGGGTGGGGGATGAGCTGGCGACATGGAGTCCTGGGTAGGCCCCTGTGGCCAGAGGGGTATCCCACCTTAGAAGCCCACCTACCCTCCTCCCATCCATCTTCTACACCAAGGACAGACACTAAGACCTGGAATAGTCCCCTCTCACTGCACTGAGGAGAAAATCCACACTTCTTAGGCAGTCAAAGCCTTACATTATGTGACCCCCCCCACCACCAGCCCCTCTAAGGTGCTCCCCATCTTCATATTCACCCTCAGTCTAGTCTTGTCAGTCCACTGTGGTTCCCCTGAACCAGGCACCTGAGTTCCCTACCACCCCATCTGCTGGAAGACCCCTCCTTTGAACCTCCACAGACCTCAGCCCCCTCTGTCTCCTCGTCAGAGTTGGAGCCCTGGGAGGGCAGTTCACAGAGGTACCCTGTGCCTGTATAGGGCGGACTCCACTGTCCGTTAAGTGAACGAACCAACGAGTCACATGCCTCTGGAAAGGACCGGAAAGAGATGCTCAGATAAGGAAGGGAAGGTGGCAGTCCCCTCTTACCAGCCTTCCCAGGCACAGATCTGACAGCGGAGTCTAACTTCACACGGGACGAGGATTAGAGAAGCCGTGTCAGGAGGACTTCACATGACTTTGGAAATCTGGGCTGACAAGGATAGCACAATGGGCTGAGAATACTAGCTCTGTGACCTCAAACTAGTCCCTTCACCTCTCTGGGCCTCCTGTTTCCTCTCTCTATAGCAGGCAAATAATTATTCTCTAACTTGCCTCACCAGGGGATGTGAGGCTCAAAGGAAAGAGGAGAAGGAGAAAAGCTTTGAAAGGGAAGCGCATCGCATAAATAGGAGAGATTACTATTAAAATCCAGTCTTCTTCCACAGTGCCTGACCAACAGTGCACTCCCTTGAAAAACCAAGGTCCTCGCATCCACAGGGCTGCTCTGGGAAGACGTGTGGGTCCACCGGGAGGAGAGGACTGGATGGTCCCATTTCCTCTTGAGGATTCCGGGCCAGAGCCTTCCGTGGCTGTATTACATGCCCACAGCATCCTCACACCAGCGCTTGTGACTCAAGAGTTATTTCTGTTTTAATAAGAGTCAATTGAGGCTTAGGTCAAGTAACTCACCCAAGTGGCAGAGCCAATACTGAACGCAGCTAGAAAACGATAGAGCCAAGATGTGCGCCCATGTCTGTCTAACCCAAATCCTCTTTGTCCTCTCAGAAAGCCATTTTTCTGTGATGTAGGACAAGGCCCATTAGGTCATACATTCCTTAAGGATAAAGGCTGTGACTTCTCCTGAATCCCTGCTCCCTGACCCGAAATATTTGTTCCTTAAAAGTACACGGGAGGAATCCATCCATCCACCCTGTAGAGCAGTGGTTCTCAACCTTTCTAAAGCGGTGACCCTTTAATACAGTTCCTCATGTTGTGGTGACCCCCAACCATAAAATTATTTTCGTTGCTACTTCATAACTGTCATCTTGCTACTGTTAGGAATCGTAATGTAAACATCTGTGTTTTCCGATGGTCTTAGGCGACCCTGCTAGCGGTTCTCAACCTGTGGGTCGCGACAGGTTGAGAACCGCTGCTGTAGAGCCTAAGACCATCGGAAAACAGATATTTACGTTACGATTCCTAACAGTAGCAAAATGACAGTTATGAAGTAGCAACGAAAATAATTTTATGGTTGGGGATCACCACAACATGAGGAACTGTACTAAAGGGTCGCGGCATTAGAAAGGTTGAGAACCACTGCTGTAGAGTGAATCTGCTTCCCCATGACCATGACCTTCAGGAGGGCGGCTGCTTGTGTGGGTCATGGAAACGCACAGCCCCGCCACAGCCGCGCTCGGGTGGTGCCAGGTGAATTGCGAAATGGAACCCTCTTACCAGCCCTTTGAACTCACTTAAGGAACAGTAGCCAGTGCGCCGTGTTTTGATCCAGTGAGCCAGGTGAGGATCACACAACCGTGCAGAGGTGCCCAGCCTCTGTTCTCTGCTTCTGGTTTAGCCGCCGCCTCTCCCAGGCATGGGAAGCACACTGGACTTGCAGTCCGGAGGCCCGGGACCAGCTCCCGGTGCTCCCAGTGGGGACCTTGAGCAGGTCACTTGACCTCTCTCTAGTCTGCTTCCTTGTCCACAGGAAGATATACCTTCTGCCACTAGGGCCATGAGAAGAGGCTGTGGGCGGGGGGCCGTGAGCTGGAGGCTGGGGTGCAGAGAAGAGAGCAGGTCTCTGCCCTTGGGAAGGGCTCCTGGCTCCCCTGCATGACATTCACCGGGTGTTACAGGGAAAGAGAATCTGTCTTCAAATAAACTGGGGAAACCAAACTTTTAAGAAAAAAGGAGTTTCTTACTGAAAGTGGCCTGAGGTGACCTCTGAAAATGGTTCGCTATTCACTTGACCCAGAAACCCCACAAAATCATGCAAATCAACAGGTTCAGCTCTGCATGTTCACTTAAGAACAGCTGTGAAACTGCCCAGGCCGTCAAGGATATGCATATCCAAACGCCTCCAAGTATCTGAAGGATGTCACTTCACAAAAGCAGCGGGTGCCGTGCGGTCGTTACAGTGGTGGGATTGGTACGTGTGCCCAGGCTATACAGTGGGGCAGGGGCAGTGTCCCTAAAAGGTGGCTGAGTTTTTGCTGTCTGTGCTTTAAAATGCAGAGAGTAATGCTGGACTTAAGGTTTAGATGTAGATTCTCTGGTCATTGAGCACATCCAGGTGAACAAAGTTCCCAAGACGCAGTGCAGAACGTACCGAGTTCATGGGCGGATTCACCCATACATAGCCCTCCCTGCCACCCTGAGAGGACCCTGCTGAAAAAGAGCAGATTGTTCCAAAACCAGAAAAGGAGGCTGCACGAAGAAAAAGATATCCCAGACAGAACAAAACCTTATGGCCCCGAAGTAAATTCATAATATAATGCTAATGAAAGTATTAAAACAAAAAAAAAAGAAAGAAAAAGAGAGTTATATGGTTTTGCCTGGTTAGGATGGTTTTTTGGGGTTTTTTGGAGGGGGGATTTTTTTTGTATTGCAAAGACTTCCTTTGCTGCACTAACAGTCATTGTGAATCTCCAAAGGGAACAAGACAATAGCCAGCATCTCCCAGACTTGTCTGGCTAGAAACCCCCCTTTCTCCCTTCATACGGTGCGTCTCCTAGGATGGTGTTTCCCAGACGACACCTTGGGAGGCACCAGCCTTCCAGCGAGATGATTTAAGCAGACAAGTGGCATGACTGGGCATGTGTTGTGTTCTGTGTAAGTCCACTCTGGAGCAAGTGTGGAAGGTGGGTTGGGAGGGGAGCGGCTGGAGGCAGGGAAACATGCCCATGTCTCTGATCGGGCGCTGTGGGGAGAACTTGGCGAACATCATCTCACTGAGTCTTCCTAACAGCCCCCTCCTGGAGGGAGTGCCATTACCTGCACACACTAACGAGGAATGGAAGGTTGGGTGGTTAAAAATCAACGGCCCTAGGAGCCCAGAGGGCAGATGGGGGCTGAGGCTAGTCCAAGACTGTCCCACCTAGAGGCCGCCTCCTGAGCACTTAGCCACACTGCCTCCCCTGCCGGCAAGAAGGGAGATGGCCAGGTCACAGGTGCCGAGCAGTGAGGGCTGCAGAGCCGGAGGAGTAGAGTGGCCAAGCAGATGGGAAGGAGGAGTGAGAGCTGGGCATCTGGACAGGGACAGCGGCCTCTGCTCCCATTCTCTGTCCTGCTTGCCCCCGATGAGCTGTGTACGTTGGGAGGCTCAGTGGATGGCATCCTCAACCCCACATGGCCTCCAACTGAAGAAGGCTCACTGAGCAGGGCTTGCCCACACTCCTCGCTAAGGCATAGGATCTGGGAAGTCACAGTACATTTCCATCCACATGAGCTCTCAGTGTGCCATGAGGAACCCAATTCTCCACCAAGTCTCTCAGCAAAGGTTCCCCACAGGCCACTCTGATAGTCCCTGTGCAGGGCAGGGATCCAGGGAGGCCTGGGACACACGGCCCCTCCCCTCCAGGAGCTGCATCAGAGAATGACCTCTGAGGTTTGTTCCCTGAAGGACCCCTCCAGCCAGAAGCTCTGTCCAAGAGAAATGTCATGGGAGCCACACATGTGAGGCACATGTGGAATTAATATATTTAACCCAAATATCCAAAATACTTCCATTTCAGCACATAATCATTATTAAAACTGACTGAGGTATTCCACATTCTTTTTTCAAAGGTTGTTTTTTTAGTCTGAAATCCAGTGTGTGTTTTACCTTTACAGCCTGTCTTTTTAGTTTTGTTTTGTTGTTTTTTTAGAGGGAGTGGAAGGGAGGGAGGGAAAGAGAGAGAGAGAAAAAAACATTGATGTGAGAGAGACATACTGATTGGTTGCCTCCCGAAAGCACCCCAGCTGGGCTCAGGGATTGAACCCGTAACCAGGTATGTGCCCTTGACCAGGAATCAAACCCATGACCCTGTGATGCGAGCAAACTGGCCAGGGCATTACAGCATGCCTTCAGTCGGACTCGCCACACATGGCCATTGGCTCCTGAAGTGGGCAGTGCAGGTCCAGGCTTCGTGGAATAATGATGTACCTTCATGAACTGCGTGGTTGAAGGAGCAGGAAGCTACTGGAAACCTCCCAGGGTTTGCTGAAGTCCAAGGCCTCAGTCTTGTGTGGGCTTTTATTCTGACTCTGCCTACCGTCTCCCACACTCCTCGGGGCATCTGCATGGGCAGGCCTTTGAAAGAACAGAGCTTGACTCTCAAGATAAAGGACTTGAGAGTAGAGCCAAGAAGCCTGTGCTCTTCTGTTTTTTATCCAAATTCTGATTTCAAAAGCCAAGCATTTTGTACAAATTTTATTTGTTCACCAGACATTTATTGAGCATATATTTTCTTCCAAGGCACAAGGATTTAAACATTTGAAAGATAATGGGGTCAAATATACTGTGACGGAAGGAGACTGGACTTTGCGTGGTAAACACACAATGCTATATAAAGATGATGTATTATAGAATTGTACATCTGAAGCCTATATAATCTTATTAACCAATATCACCCCAAATAAATTTGATAATATTTAAAGAAAAGAAAGATAAGGGAGATGGAGCAGCTACTTCCTGTTTATGATAGGTCTCACGTAGCCGGGAGCACAGAAGGCATCATCTGGCCTGGACAGAATCTTAAAAGCCAGTTAGGTGCTTGCCAGGCAGATCAGGATCAGGTAGGTCATCCCACCCACAGGGCAGGCAGGAAATAAGGCATGAGGACTCAGGGCCATTTGGGGGTCTGCCTGGTAAGCAGGCATGAGAAGGATCTGTGTGGGGCATGGCAAAAGCCAGATCTTGGAGGATTTGGAATGCCAGCCAAGACCCTTGTTGCACCATGACCCAAGGTCAGATGATGGAGGGGGCGGGAGAGGGGGGTTGCAGCAGAAGTCTCCAAGCTGAGGTGTAGCATGGTCATATTGCACTTTGGAAGGTCCCCCTTGGCCTGTGTGGACAATGGCTGGAGGAGATCCAGGCAGGGGTGAGGCTAGGATGAAATTAGCAGAAAGGAAGGCCTCAGAAATGAAATGTGCAGGACCCAATGTCCGACCAGTTGATGTGGGGACAGGAGCAGATGGCGTCAAGGGTGGCCCTTGAGCTGTGGCTTCGGGGACTAGATGCTTGCTCTCAGGCTGTGTGTGCAAATGCATCAACCATCTCGTGTGTACTGATGTTTTAAGTTTCGCTTTAATACAGCCTCAAAGATTCCTCCGTCCCACTCGCCCGCCGCCTCCCAAGATACAGCGCTGGAGGCCCGTGAGTAGCCAGTGGTTCTGCCCTCCCTCCTAACACTGCCTGGGCCGCTGTCCCCGCCTCACTAAACCTCCTCCGGAGTTTGAACTCAGCTGCCTTGCAAAAGAAACCCTCTCTGTGTGGCATGAACCCGAATTTGCATTTTCTGGGCTTCTCTCTCCTTTTTCTGAAGCAGTTCGGGGACTTGAGGTCAGAGGTGGAGGTCGCCGGGGGCCGCTGTTGTGTGTTTGCCGTGTGTGTAGCACAGGAGCCGGATCTCCTAGGTTGAGCCGTGTGTCAGAGCCTGGCTCCAACCGCCTCTTCTCGCAAAGCCTGGCCACACAGTCTCAGTCCCACCAGATTGGGATTTAGAAATTCATTTGATGTCCCTCCCAAGGGCCGAGGCTACACCCCAAGAATGTGGCGCAGCTCAGATGGAGGAGGTGCTCCTCTGGTGGGCCTCACCTGGAGCTCACCTTCTCATGTGGTGACATGTGGCAAAGGGGTAGGCAAGAGGGGAGACCCATCACTGTTTTTTAGAGAAATGCAGTGGAAAAAACACAGTGTGGGTCCCGCATTCAGCCGAGGTGATGTCATTTTCCTTATAAGCTGAGACTTGGCCGTGCCCAGGCATAATAACTCTAGCAGGTTCCTTCTAGCAGGGAAACTTGCCAGGACCGTTTGGTGAAGGCCATTTACCGAGAGAAGAGTCCCTCCATCTTGCGCTCAAAGCGGCCACCGCTCCTGCAGCCCAGCAAGAGGGGTCAGGGTTCTGCCCGGTAGCAACTGGGGTTTCCCACAAATGGGTGTCAACGCCCTCCCACCCTCCCCAGTGCACGTGTCCAATCCATCTGTGAAAGATGTGGTGGCCGAGGGGCGCAGGTGGCCAGGCCGAGCTGTGTCTGCTTTTAGTCCTTGGTGCACCCGCAGCATTAGTGGGGTGGCCACTCTCTGTGTGGCTATGGGAAGTTCCAGGGTACTTCTTCTCTTCCCTCCCCGCCCTGTGTGGGGGTGAGAGGGCGAGGGTGGAGGTTGCAGGGCTAAGATGCCTTCGCCTGTGGCCGTCGTGACGGACCTCTCCCGCTGCCACTTACTCAGGGATCGGCACAGTGTCCAGGGCTGGAGTGTGTCCGCTCACTCAGGGAGAAAGGCACAAACAGCACAGAGAACCAGTGTGGGGCCAGGCAGCCGCTTCTGGTCAGACCTTGTGTAATGTGGTGACTCTCAGTGCAGTCCTTAGCAACGTGGATGGGGGAGTAGACAGAGCTGGACTTGAATCCTGAGCCCTGGGCTATGGGAGAGCCCTAAGCTCTGAGCCCCACTCTGTCCCTGTGATACACCCTCATTCATGAGGGGTTCATGAGCACGAGCATAGATGACATCTGTAAAGCCCAGCACAGTGCCTGACACACGTATCAGTTCTTAGTCGCCCCAACGGGTTTTTAAACCTTACAACTTCTAAGGCAGGGGTCCTCAGACTTTTTAAACAGGGGGCCAGTTCACTGTCCCTCACACCGTTGGAGGGCCGGACTATAGTTTAAAAAAAAAAAACTATGAACAAATTCCAATGCGCACTGCGGGCCCGGGACAAGTCGGCTGCTAAGCAGGACAGGCAGCGGCACCCAGCGGGCCGGATAAATGTCCTCGGCGGGCCGCATGTGGCCCGCGGGCCGTAGTTTGAGAACGCCTGTAAGTGACGTGGTTTCTTAATAACTATCATTGGTTAGGAGCAGTGGTCAGCAAACTCATTAGTCAACAGCGCCAAATATCAACAGTACAACGATCGACATTTCTTTTGAGAGCCAAATTTTTTAAACTTAAACTTCTTCTGATGCCACTTCTTCAAAATAGACTCGCCCAGGCCGTGGTATTTTGTGGAAGAGCCACACTCAAGGGGCCAAAGAGCCGCATGTGGCTCGCGAGCCACAGTTTGCCAACCACGGGGCTAGGGCTTTTCTAGGCAGCAAGTCATTCTTGGGCCCATCATCTGTTGAGCCTCACAGTCACCATGAAGGAGGCCCTGTCTCCACCCTGTAAGAAGTAAGACGAACCCCAAATTCAGAGGTCCCGGTAGAACCCAAAGCAGACTCCGGAGCCAGGCAGCAGGCAAATACCTTTACTCCTGCAGGAGGGGCACGGCACACGGTCTGGAACACATGCACATGCACACCAGCAGGCTGTCTGCTCGGCCTTTTAATCCTGATGCCCGTGACCTGACCTCACTCTTGATTGGAGCTCAGACGCACAATCTTTCGCTATTGGCTAATTCAAAGGGAGGCGTTGGCCTTTGCCATTTCAAGATGGCAGCCCCCAGAGGAACCGCAGGTCATGTGGCCCACATGGTGGCTGCCAAGTCACGCAGTCCAAAATGGCGGCTGTCTCAACTGTCCTTTGACAGAAAAGATGACTCGTTTATTCTCACAACCCAATTTAGAGATGAGAAAACCGATGCTTGGCGACATGGCTCAGGTCCCTCAGCTGCAGGTAGGAGTCACCTGACCTGAGGACCCGTGGCCTCCCAGCATGCCGAGCTCCTGCTGCTCACTCCGTTTCCATGGAGTCCATCTCAGCGTGGAGTAGGGGCAGAGCCTGCAGCTGAGGAGGAACCACCAGCAGCCCGTTGGGCTCTGGGGCGGTATTGGTCCTGGCAGGAACAGGGTGAAGAGCATCAGCATTGGCTTTCTATGGGCCTGGGACTGTGCTGAGCACTTGAATCATTGCTTGTTTTTACAACAGCCAGAGGAGGCAGGTGCTGCTTCCCCCGTTGGCAGCTGAGACCACAGAGATGATCAGAGGCCCAGCTGTCCCTTGAGCCCAGGTCTGCTCTGCCCGGCCTCTCCCTGCGCCTCACCAGCAGCCTCTCCTTAAGCCAGAGCCATCCACTGGGCAGCGCTCAGCATTCCCGAGAGACCTGGGACCCAGGGCAGGCAGGGCACTCTCCCCGGGAGGCAGCTGCCGGGGACTCCCTGTTGTCTTGCCAGTGTGGGCACTTTCGCAGAGTGGGGTAGCCACCCCTCTACCAGCTAAGGATGTGGGGATGCAAAAGTGGCCCTGAGGAGAGATGCCACTGGACCTGGACTGGTGCAGGAGGTGACTAGCCCCACCCTTGGGGGCTGCACACCCTTGGTCCCCCTGGGTCATGGCGCACTGAGAGGGGGGTGCTAGCAGAACCAGTTTTCCTGGGCTTGGAAGTCAGAGAGGCCTGCCCTGGTTTGAATCACAGCTTGGCACTTCTTGGCTGTCTGACTTGGGCATGACGTTTACCTTCTCTGAGCCTTAGTTTCATCATCTGTAAAATGGGTTTAGCAGTACCAACCTGGTGAAGGTAATGAGGTCATACATGGTTAGTGCCTAGCACAGTCCCTGGCATAAAGTGGGCACATATACTCAACTTCTGCCAACCCGAATACCTTCTGCCAAGCAGGGTTACTGTGGGGCTGGTTTGGGAATCCTAGGTTTGTGCTGCCTGGGCCCTGTGCACTCATGCAAACTTGCCCAGTGGGCACCCCCCCTCACAGGGGTGAACCTGGAAGACATAGGATGTGGACCCCCTCACAGGCCTCCAAGAGGATGGTCTGATAAGCTCCCATGTCCGGAGCCACTGACCCCCACTGGGCTTTGCCGGTCACCGAGCTGCAAGCGTTCAGGGCAGAAGTGAAGCCGTGGCCCAGGGTGCTGGGAGTGTGCAGGCCAGCCACTCGGCCTCTCTGGAAGGAGCTTTGTAGCCTGGCACCTGTGGCTGGAGTTCAGATGTTACTGGAAGATTTAGATTTTTCTTTCTAAAAGTGGAAAAAGGCAAGAGCAGAAGAAAGCCTTGCCGGTGTCTGATGGACTGAGGGGCGGCGGCCCTGGCGTGCAGGGAGAGGCAGGCCGTGCTCGGTTGCATGTGAAGCCTTTATAAGCTCGTATTTATTACTTCTTGCTCACCATTAAAATCAAATGTACTCGGTGCTTTTGTATTCAGTACACATTTAACCCTGCCGACTTAGATTTCTCAGGTTCTAAATCCGGTGGGGAATTGGCTGGTTTCCCAACTTTCCCCTCAAGTCCCCCTTGAACAGAGCTCAAAATCCCTGTTTAGCATTTTCCCCCCTAGAGCTGCTGGGATCCTTACACGGGTGGGGCCATCGCTGTTGTGTGTGCTTGCGGTTTCTTCCCTCATCCCCAGCCCCCTCCCTTCCTAAGCACCTCAGAAAGACAACGTGATCGCTGAAATATGACGAGCCAGTCCTGTTATTTGGGCTTAATTAAACCATTTTGTCTCTGTGTGTCTGCCTGGTTGCGACTCTAACTGTGGATCTGCAGCCGTGTGCGTGTGTGTGTGTGTGTGTGTGTGTGTGATTGGTGCATGTGTCTTCGCCTCTTATGTGTGTGCCCCTGAGAGTGTGTATTTGGGAGACGTGTACATGTTGGCATCTCGAGGCCTCTGCATGTCTCTGGATGGTTGTCTGTGGGTGTGATACTGTGTCTGGCTTTGTCCACACCAATCAGGTGTGTGTGACTCTGGGTGTGTCTGTAACGGTGTAATGCAGGCGACTGACTGTCCCCGGGCCTGTGTGCCTTTCTCTCCCTCCCCTGCCTTCCCGGCCTCCCGGCTCTCCACCCCCTCCCTCTCCCGCTCTGTCTGTTTTATCATCCCTAATGAAGCAGTCTCCTCCATCGATCCTGCTGATTGCCAACCCATTCCTTTTGTTTGTTGGCGCGGAGCCATTCAGCGGCACTCTGACAGCTCAGCTCGTCTAATTAGCTCTGTTGTTCTTTTTCCCCATGTTTCACCACGTTGCAAGTTCAGTTGAGGTTGCCACAAACTTAATCCCCCCATTTCAGCCACACAAGTTCACATTCCTAACCCGCCTTTATTGTAGCAGGGAGCAGCCATGTGCAAGGACAGGCTGATAGGCCTTAGTGTCTGCCCTTTCCTGAAACCCCCACCACGGGCCCGGGGCAGGGCAGAGCTGCTCCATCGCCCCCACAGCACACGCCTTTGTGATGAGAAGTCCGGGGGAGCATTCCAGCCAGGTGATCCTGTTTACCAGCTGCCTCTGGCTCTGGTCCAGAAAACCAGTTCACGGTCAGAATGGGTGGGGGTGTCTCCACCTGTGTATCCAGCAAATGGTGCCTGGATGTCTGCTTTGAGGCTGCACTGTCCTAATAATAGTGATAGCAACAGAGACGGCATTGTGCACTTCTTAGATTCCAAGCAGCAGCATTCATTTGTTTCGTGAAATCTTGCTGAGTGACTCCTCAAATACCAGACACTGAGCAGGATGCTAGGCGAGGGTAAGGCCATCACAAATCAAACCTTCTAATTCAGAGACACCCCACCCGGCTTCCTTTTGTTATCGACAGGCTCGCGGAGAAGCAAGGTGAGCATTTATGGAGCCCCACTGTGTGCCATGCTGGCGCTCTCCCGCGTCATTTCAGTGGGTCATCACGATAGCCCCACAGAGGAGGGCAGCACGTTTGGTGGGATGCATTTGGCTTTTTTGGCCACATCTCTGAGTTGCCAGAGGAGGCTGAGCTCAGACTGGCCAGTCCAGAGGAAAAACTGGTTCGATCAGATTGCAGCGCACTGGGGGCTTGATCAGACTCCATAAAGACTTGTCTTTCGTGCAGCCAGCTTCATCTGTACCTAAGCCATGTGCTGTGTCACCCACAAATTGTGTGGGAGTGGGGTTCAGAGAAGGGGGCAGGCAGCGATGGAGCGTGAGTGCTCCCCTTCCCTGTCCTGTCCGAGAATCTCAGCCATCGTGGCGTCTCCTACTTGGTCCCTCAGCTGCAGAGAGAGAGCAAGCCTCCTGCCCGGGACTCGGTCCTGGTTGTTGGCAACGAAACTCACAGGTAGACTTCCTTGGCTTAGCTCCCTTCGGGCCCACTCTGGCACTGGAAATGTCCAGTGGTGACAGTGCCAAATTTAAAGCCACGTAATGCTGATGAGACTAAATGAGTGTCCTTCTAGGCGCACTCAGACGTTCGCAGCCTAACGCCCATCACGAGCTCCACGGGGGGAGAAGGTGTCCTTTTCTATGTGTCCTCGTCTTGGCTTTCAGAGGCAGCAGACCAGGAAAAAAATAATAATAGAGAAACAAAAAGAAAGAAAGAAAACTATCTTGCCACTGCAGCCCACAGTGGACCAGGAAGCTGTATGCTTCTCTGTCAAGTACACCCACCCTGCCCCTCGGTGTGGCAGCCGCAGGGTGTGCGGCCCTGCTCGGGCACAGCTCGGGATGCCCTGGGCAGTACTCTGCAATGCCTTGTTTTGCTTTCTTCCCTCTCCCGTTTACAGAGGACAATAAGCATCCTGTAATTCAGTTGTAAAAAGAAAAGATAAGCACCAGCTGAACCCTGAAAACAAAGTCTGAGTTACACTTTCGGGTTCTACCAAAGCAGTGTCTGGGTTCTGGAAGCAGGCAAGTGGGGCCGTATTAGCGTGAGGGCCCCTGTTCTGGGTCCTGTGCAGACCGAACCTCACTGCATCCTCACGGAGCCCTGGGAGGAGGTGGGGGACCCACCCCAACCTGCGGATAAGGAAACTAAGCTCTCAGAAGAGCCTCTCCCGACTGAGGGGCCACAGCATTCCAGCTCAAGTGTGGCAGTGTCTTCGTGACAAGCAAAGCCTTTGTAGCCCGTTCCGTAAAGATCCATCAACATTTATGCTGGGGCCACTTATCTGAAACTTCAGAATGTTCCCGTGTGGCTCTTCCAACTCACTGCTTCTCGGGGGTTCTCCCCTGTGTCCGTTCCAGGTGCGCCCTCCCCGTCCACATGTCGTCAAGAGACCGAAGAGCAACATCGCAGTGGAAGGCCGGAGGCCGTCCGTCCCGAGCCAGGAGCAGTGAGTACCCGTGGCTCCCCTCCCCTCTCTCTGCAGAAAACCCAGTGGGGCCAGCGCTAGGGGAGGGGGGTGGGGGGCCGCGCCGCAGCCCTAGCCTTCGGAAGGCTTCCCTAGGAGGTTCAGGAGCAGGGTTTGGTCTCACTGTCTGTTTCTGCTGGCAGTTGTCACAACAGCGGGGAGGCCCCAGAGGCCAAAGAGCCAGCCACCTGGGCAGGTTTTGACCGGTGATGCCCACAGGGACAGGCTCAGGAGAAGGTTCCAGGCCTTTTCTGATGGTCAAGAGGAGAGAGTTAGGAACCTGGTCAAGGTGACTTAACGAGGGCCTCTAGCCTCCTAGACCTGGGGCACTTGAAGGCTCTGGAGCCCAGATTCATACACAGGACTGTCCTCCTCACTGCCCCACCCCCACTTTGCTCACCTGTGCCATAGCTTGTATGTTGTCTCAGCTTTGCTTTAACACCTCCCCTCAGGCCCAGAGGTCTTCAGGGCAGGCACTAGGGTTTATACGCAGCAGAGGACCCATGTTGGAGTCACTTGCTGGGTAGATGGTAGGTAGATGAGGTGAATTATGAGGCAGGTGTCCACGCAGTGGGCAGAGCTGCCTGGATGGGTGAGGCTTAAACTGCACAGCCCCCGACTGGAGAAGATCACTGCTTCCATCAGAGGGCGCACTGCTCCCATCGGAGGGCGCACTGCTCCCATCGGAGGGCGCACTGCTCCCATCGGAGGGCGCACTGCTCCCATCGGAGGGCGCACTGCTCCCATCGGAGGGCGCACTGCTCCCATCGGAGGGCGCACTGCTTCCATCGGAGGGCGCACTGCTTCCTTGATCCCCAAGTGCACAGCCCCTGGGGCCCTGCCCAGACAGCTGAGCTGCTACACACTGGCTTCCCGTGATTCCTTGGTCGGGTGATTTGGGAAACCAAAAACATTGCCCCAAGGACCCTGAAGTCCCTTGGGTGCAGAGGGGAACACTCCTCATGTCTGCTTTCCTCTCAGAAGAGTTCTCGGGGTGGGGGGGGGGGGGGGTGGGGAGAAGTTTAGGGAGATGGTGGGCCCTGGCCAGAAAAAGGAGCCGAAGGGAAGAAAGGATTCTGAAATGTCAAGCTGTGGCCGAACGCAGGTTACAATGAACTTCCCCTCCTCCAGGATTCTCTCTTTATGACTCGGTGTTGGTTGAGACTGTTGTGTCCTATAGAACCAGCCTACTCTACTCAGGCCGCCTCAACCCTTGCCCAGAAGGCTGTAGGAGAGAGAGAGCGCACATGAGAGAGTGTGTGTGTGTGTGTGTGTGTGTGTGTGTGTGTGCGTGTGTGCGCCTGCCTGTCTGCCTGTCTGTCTTGTGAGATGCTTGGTTATGCACAATTTGGAAGAGAGGACTCCCGAAGTTGGGTGTAGGCTTAACTTTTGCTCTGACAATAGGACAGTGGGAATAATTGAGGAATAGGTCCCTGGCCATGACTGGCGTGGATTATGATTGCCCCCTTGTGGAGAAAATGCTGCATGGCATCAGAGTTCCTCAGACCCTAAAGATTTCTCCTTAGGGGGATGAAATCAGTCACTTTTCTTTAAAGCCACCACTTTAAATCTGGGCTAGATCTTTTAGCCACTGCACTGCGGTACAGGGCCATGGACCTGTAGATATTGAAGTGTGAACCCAGAATATCCCTGCCCCGCACAGAACCACCCTGGGTCAACATTACTGCACGTTCTGCAGGCAAGCATTACCCACTTTGTGGCCAGGTTCCCAGTTAAAGGTTGGGCTTCCTAATCGCCTCTGTTCTCATGGTGACGGGATGCCTCTAGTGTGTGCCAAAGAGCCCGTGTCTGGTAATCCCATCCTCCTGGTTGTGCCCAGAACCGTGTTGATACCGCTTTTTGTTTCTTTTTGCAACATGCCTTGTTTTAGATTTCTGTTCAGGAAACATGAAATGAACCACTGGTGGCATGGGGGCTGGCTTAGTGGGTTGGCAAACTGGCAGCGATAAACAACAAATGACGGGTTCTCTGTGACCACACATCACAGATAAAGAGGTACACTTTGGGGCGTCGTTCCAAAAGTTTCTGTTCACACTTTTCAGTGATGGGCTGGGGTGTTCTCCCATAATGCCAGTGGTGTTGCTGGTGCAGCCGGGCGTTTTCCTGCGTCTCTTCCCATGCTACCCCCCTCCCCCGCCTCGCTCCTCCACTTCCACATGCCCTGTCACAACAGCACTTGGATGTGTTTTTCTCAACTGTCATCGGCTCCAGCTGGCAAGACCAAGTTCTTAAAACACAGGAAGCATCCAGCGGAAAATATTTTAATAAAACAGACTCCTCATAAAATATTGTTCTAGGGAGGAAAGAACCCAGCTCCCCCAATCTGTCAGCATTGTGCCGGGAGACACGAGAAGACAAGCCAGCAGGCAGGAGCCATTCCTAATGGGCCTTTGTTGCGGACGGTTCCGTGTTGGGCACACAGATCAGTGCCTGGCCCTTTAATCTGGCCTGGATTTTCTTGAATCGTGGATGGTTGTCTCTACTGGGAACATCTAAGTGCATCGGAAACGTAGAGGATTTAGGCGACAGAAAGAGATACGGGATCTTTGAAGTGGAGGGAGGGATTCCATCCTCCTGACTTCTTGCCCCAGCTCTCACTTCCAAATAGCATATTAAGTAATCAGTGTTGTGGACAGTGAGATGGAGCTGATTAAGACGAAGATGGTCTCCACAGCCTCCTGCAGCAAGCTGCTCACGCCTGGAACTCATCAAGGCCCGTAGCATCGGCCGCCAGCTCTCGGCCAGTCCATCACTGAAGCCATTTCTTCCCTTCCAGAGGATGTCCATCTGTCCACTCATCTACCCGTTTGTTCAGCAATATCTTTGAAAACCTACTAGGTGTGAGCTGCTTAGGGTTTTGAAAAGAGGCCTTTAATGGGAATCCCCATGCTGATTCTTGTTGACTTGAATTCCCAAAATGAATTTTTTCCCTCTGTTGAATTTTCCTTCTGAACCGACAGTAGGTGCCCTGGCCCCTTAAAACCATTTGATGGCGATTGGGAGAACACTTCAGAAAAGCTTTCCCTCTGTTTTCCGGTTAACATTAGCTAATTAGTAGTCAGTGACTATTTCTCCCCAAGAACTCTTAGCTACTCCCGTTATCCAGAACGGCTGATGGGCTGCCCGGAGCACCCCGCCCAGGGCAAGAGCTGGTGCTGGTAGGGACCGGGCCGCAAGGCTGGCATCAGAGGCCAGTTAGCAGCGAGTAGAGCCATGCTCCTGTCCTGTCCGGGGCCTCTTAGGCTGGTGTTGGTTTCTCCTTCACAGAATGGGGACTCGAGCTCAGAAAGTGTCCTTGACCCGTGCCTCAAGGTCATCCAGTTCAAAAGTGGCAGGGCCAGGGCTCCAGTGTTGCTGGATTTCCTCCTCTCAGTTCCACTCTGCTGCCCATGGGGGTCTGTTGTCACTTTGGCTCTGCCTAGGCAGCTCCAGGTCTAAAATGACTTGTCCCCCACGCCACCCTTCCCCTCTGGTTCCCAGAGTCGTTCAGTCATCTTCCTGCCAAAGAAGCAGTGTCCACGGGCGCCTGCGTGATTCCGTCTGGGAAGGAAAGAGAAGCAACACTGACTGACCATCACTTACTATTGTGAAGGGTAGGGGTGGCTTTCCCATTCAACAGAGGAGAAGCTGAGACTCCGAGAGACTTTCAGTAACTTGCCCAAGGCCTCCAGGCTTGAAAATGGCGGGATCAGCTGTCTGAGGACAGAGGCCTCGCCCTTTCTTCTGCACCATCTAGGCTTTCTGTTAAGAACCCAAGAGCTCTGGCTGGTGTGCTCAATGGTTAAGAGTGTTGGCCCTTGCACCGAAGGGTCATGGGTTTGATTCCCAGTCAAGGGCACATACCTGGGTTGCAGGTTCTATCCTTGACCCAATCAGAGCACGTGCAGGAGGCAACCAATTGATGTGTCTGTCTCAATCGATTTCTCTCTCTCTCCCTTCCCTCCCTTCCTTCCACTCTCTCTAAAAATCAATGAAAAAAAATATCCTCAGGTAAGGGTTAACAACAACAACAAATGAACCTAATATGACTGCCCTACTCTGAGTGGTGAGGACAGTGGCAGCCACAGGGGACACTGTAAGGTTCCCAGCTCCCCACCTGTTAGAGGTGGCCTTGGTGGTTTCAGCCGCAGTGTGTGTGGCTGCCAGGCCCCAACTTACTTTCCTTTTGGCCTGTCAGTTATAGGGGGATTGACCTTTGAACTTGAAGCTCAGAAGGAGCCGAGAGCAAGCTCTTAAAGGCAGCGCTATGCTCCGTACGGCCCGCCCCTCAGGACCTCACACACAGGCCAGAGGCAGGGAGTGACCTGCTGGTCCCCAGGTGCCTCTCCGCCAGGATGCCCGTTCACTGCAGGAGGAGACAGGCAGCAGCCCTCACAGAATTGCTGAGAGAACAGAAGGAGATCGTTACATACAGGCTTTGCCTCCCTTAATCTTCACAACAACCCAGAAGGGTCGGTGGTCTTCTGAGTCTTAATGGCTAAGGGGCTCGGGTCCGTGTGCATCAGATCCGAGATGCCGCCGGTCCTGGCCAGCTGCAGAGCCTGGGCGCTTCCAGCTGCACACCGTGGTCTCACCTCTATCGGTGACACAGAACACCCTCCAGTCCCACAAGCCTTGACTGGCCGCGGGCTGGTTGTTTGAAGTCTCATTGTACTAAGTAAGAACGGTCCAGATTCAGCCACCAGGTTCCCATGAGCCATTGCCCCACACCCCTCGGCCAGATCCATGCAAAATCTATTCTTTTCAAACGATTTTGTTTACTCGTAAAAATAACCCAATAGCCTTATGGACAATCTGGAAGTTAGGGAAGAGACCATTTCACTGTGAATCCCACCACTTCAACCACTTAGCAGCGTTCCTGCAGACTCCCGGCGTTCCTTTTCCCGGTCTGTGTGCAGACCTGCGGCTTCTGAGGAGCCCATCCTGGGCACTGGCCCCACGTCCTGTAACCCCTGCTGCTGGTGACCGGAAGATCCCGTCGTGCAGATGTGCGTGACCTACCTCACCACGCCCCTCAGGCTGGGGCTGCAGACTGTCCCAGGTTTTCACTAATAGGAAAAGTGCCAGAGTGAGGTCCTTGTTCTCCAAGCATTTCCTCACTTTACATAATTATGAGAAACAGAATGATGAACAGCTACCATTAACTGAGAACCACATGTAAGCACTTTACATGCTCTGTTCCATTGAATCCTCACATGAAATCGGGGGGTGGCGGGGGAGTATCATTAGCTCTATATTATGGAAGAGGTAACTGAGACCCTGAGACGTTGTCACTGCCCTGGCTTACACAGCTAGTTAGTGGCAGAGCTGAGCTTTAGAAGTGTCTCCTTAACGCCAGAATCCGCATCCTAAACCAGTTAGGGAGGCAGATTTCTGCTCTGTGTTGCTAAATAACTTTCTAAAAGACTTGTGCTGCTTTACACTCCCACCAGAACTGTGGGCTCCCTGAGAATCTGGGCCTGGGGGACCCAGAGGACTGTGTGGCTGGTGTCAGAAATCCTTCCAGCCAAGGAGAAATGCTGGCCGGGCAGACAGGCTGTCCACCAAGCAGCCAGCCCACGCTGCACAGGAATGGAGAACTGGTCATCCGAACTGCACTGCGCGACCCCACACCCAAAGGCCCGGGAGGTCACCATCAGGTCAGAAGAGCTGTCAGGAGCAGCTGGTGAGCGCTCTGCCCAGGGGCCGCCGGCCTCAGAACGCTGCTGTTGTATCTGTGCAGGCCAGTTGCACACACGCTCTGGCAGGAGGTAATGTGATATGTGCTGCTCCACACGGTCCCCTCAGGACCCGGGCCCAGCACGGCCCAGCACGGCCTCAGTGTGGATCACGACTGGTGACCGGCGTGGATCTCCTTCCCTCCTACCTGACCCAGAGCTGCCCTGGGGTGTGGTCACTGAGCTCTGCTGGGCAGTGGCCTGGCGCACAAGGGGGGCTGCGGCGTCTGACAGACCTGGGTCAGACCTGGGCAAGTCTCTGCCCCCTGGTATTATTTAAAGACCATGCCTGTTAACATCCCAAGAAACAGGACTTGGGAGCCTGCCCGCAGGAGCCACACTAACGTCCTAAGTCAGCTCGTCTCCCTCCTGCCACCTCCTGCAGCCACTGCCGCAGCCTCAACAACCCGACCTCCTCCCACACCCACAACTCCCCGGGCTTCCCCTGTGTAGCACTGACCTGCCGTGTTGTAGCTTTCACCTCACATGCAGGTGTACGCACCTGGCTAAGCCGTGTGTCCTTCAACTCCAGGACCAGAGCCTGGCGCAGGCCTCTGCTCAGGGATGCGGACTGAGTGAATGAACAAAGGAACCATGAAGACAGGTTAAAGCTTACAGCCTGGCACCCTGGAGGTAGGGGAGGGCTATCAGTGAACAGCCACAGAGGTGTGAAGAGCACTGCTCTGCCAGGCGTGATTAGGATGTGACTATGAAGCCACCAGCACCACCCTGCCCTGGCCTTCTAGGAGCCAGAAACTGCCATCAGCCCAGCAGCAAGGATTCAAGAGCCAGCTGGGTCCTGGGGCCTAGCGGGGAGGGCAGCTGTCTGGGTACTACCCCCTGGCAGACTGCCAGGCCCCAGTCTCTGAATAGCCAGGAGTCCAAACACCGAGCAGAAGGCCACAGACCCAATTAGCAAGGCCAGGGGCTCCTGCCCTGACTCGGCCCCTCCTTCTCCAACAGTGGGTCCTGGGCCCCGGGGACAAAGACGAGCCAGGAGCCAGAAGCCAGGAGCCAGGAGCCAGAAGCCAGAAGCCAGACGTGGAGCCAGATCCCAGACTGGAAAAGCAGGGAAGTGCACCAGCCCAGGGAACACAGGGCCACTGGGAGGCAAGGATCTTTCCCAGGAGCTGTCACCATCGGGGGTCAGTTCCCGCTGGTGCCCCAGGAAAAGCGCTTTATCCTCAGGACACTATCGATTGCAGGCACCTCTGAAAGGCTGTGCCCTCCCAGCCGAGCCCCCTGTGTATTAGCGATGATGCCACAGCTCCTTTTCCCACGTGCCTGTTTCAGGCCCGGCACCTTCATAGACATCATTTTGCTCAGCCTCCCCGCTCCCCAAAAATCTTCCCAGTGAAGGCAAAGGGAACCAAGGCTCTGACACCAGGTGGAATGATCTGGGTCTGCTGGGTCCCACGTCCAAGTTCACTGCTTTCTCACCTGACAGCCCACCCCACCATGGCTGTCAGAGGCGTCTGCAGGGTGGGGGACAGTTCTTCACAGTTTCCCTTCCAGGCAGGGAAAGTGCCCCGAGGTGTCCCCACCCATCTTCTCTGCACCAAAGAACCTGAGGGTGGGATAGTGAGGCAAAGCCCACGTCCTGTGCGTGGGCCTCTGCCTGTGTGGGTGTCCACCTGGTGGCCCAGGAAGGACTTCTCAGGGTATCTGGGGAATGGGTGTGGACGTGTGAGATTGATACTAGTGATTTTTGTTAAAGGCAGGAAGCGGGGGAGGGAGGGAGGGAGGCAAGAAGGAAGATACAGATGGATAAATAATTAAGTGGATGAATGAACGAAGGTTGGAAAGGCGAAGGGCACAGCCAACCCAAGAGAGAGATCAGGGCCCAACCAGGAAGGCCTCCCTGCTGCCTGCCCAGCCCTCACATCACCCCTAACCTCGCACGTGGCCCTGCACCACCTGCTCCCTGCCAACCCCGCCCCGCCCCAGCTCCCTGTGCCCACTCTTCCACAGAAACACCTCTAGGCCATGTGCAGCCTCTGCCATGCTCACGATTAAAAGCCCAGCCCCCCTGTCACCTCCCAAGGGAGCCAGGGACACCCCAACCTCTGCCCTCTGGCCGAGCAGGTCCCCAAGGGGTGGAAAGGACCCAGTCTCACACATAGACCAACCCTCCTGACAGGAAGACACCCTCTCATTGGTGACTCGTTACAGCAGTTGGTCTCACATTATTGTTTTAAGTAGATATTTACAAATGAGTGTAAAGGTCCTCCGTCCAGCATATCTGTCTCCAGTTTCTCCTCCTGAGCACTGCCCTCGCCCTCACCCTGGGTCACATGAGGAATAGCTCCAGTGCAGTTCCCAGCTTCCTCCCGGGGTCCTGCACCAACCTCGCTTCCCCCAAAGACCCCTCTGGCTGGCTTCAGAGCCCTTGTCTGTCGTGTTAGCCTGTGTGCATGCTACGGTGTGGTCTGGAGCATTGGCCCCGGGTCCTGGTGGTGGCGGGAAGGCACGACAGGGTCTTCTCGTGCTTCTGATGTGCTGTGACAGGCCAGTGGGGGCAGTAACCTTACCTGGGAAGGTCTTTGAAGGCAGGGACCACCCTGTCCATCCTGGCACACCTGGACAAGAATCTGTGTGTTGGCAGGTGAATGTGGCAGGTGGGTAGCAATCGAATGTTCACTATGCACCAGGTGATACGCAAAGACCTTTGCAAACATTTCATCCAGCTTCATGTAAAGACCGTCAGGAGGGCTGTGGGCATCGCATTTTACAGATGAGGCTCAGAGAATGCGATGACCTTCCCGAGGTCGTCTGGCTGGGGCAGGGGGGTGTGGAAAGCTGGCTGGACAGACTGGCATCCACTGGCCTCGTCCTGGGGCCTGTCCCTGCTCATCAGCCCCACCAGAGCCACGTGATCAGGGACACCAGCAGCCATGACACCTACAAGTAGGGATCCTTTGTGCTGGAGTGAAATGATCCTTTAAGAAATGATCACCCGCTCCCTTCACTACCTCCGGAGACCAAGTCCTCGCTGATTTTTTCCCTTCTTTATCTCAAGTACATTTAAATGTCAATTAAATTTGAAATATCTACATTTGTCAGCATTTCATTTTGGGCCAGCGTGACGTGCTGCTGATTTGTCCACGCGATGTGACACATGAAAAAAACTCTCGAGATGCAGATCTTCCTCATTAAAAAATAAGCCCGTGCGATCCCGGCGCGGCAGAGAGCCACAGAGCACGTCCCCGCTTCCTGTCGCCGTGTCTCTGACATGGTATTTAAAAAGGAACAGCCGCGCCTGTCACCACTGTCACATGCGCGCGCCAACCGGCGACACGTTAAACCAAACATTAGAAAGGGTTCGGGAAGTCATCTGCATGGGAGTCTGTGCCGAGACGGGGTAGGCAGAGGCGGGAGCAGCGTGGAGATGATGGGGTCTGGACAGTGATGGACAGCAGGCCTTTCTTTCCCGCCAAGACTCCAGCAGCCCTCGCTGGGTAGCCAGGCTCGCCATGACCTGCCTTCTCACAGACAGCAATTTGTGTATAATAAAACCCAGGCAAGTGGTGGGTGGCAGACTGCAGGGTAGTAGCTGAATTGGGTTAATGAGGGAAGAGGTACACTTTTTTTTCCCATATTCTGCCTTAAGCTAATAAAAAATTTAAACCTGGACATTTTCGACGGTTCATCCTTTATCTCTGACAAATATCTGACTGTATGTTTCATGGAAGAACATGAGCAGCTGAATTTAAATAGGTTTATTTTGAAATCTCACCTTTTGTTGAAGGTGGGAGGGGAAACACCCTACGCCTATTTCATTGTTTTCAGACCCACGAAAGGAAAGAGGCAGGATGGCAAAGTGGTTCAGAGCCAGGGAAATGCAGAGTCCCGGGCCCGCCGTCAGCTGCTGTGTGACCCTGGGCAGGCGGCTCCCTCTCTCTGAGCCTTGGCTTCTTTATCTGCAAAATGAGGGTGCGGCAGGAGTTCATGAGAAACTCCGGCAGCGCTCAGCTCAGCACCGTAGCACTGCTGGTGTCCTCATCGTCCGCCCTGCGCCCTGTGTCCTGCGCCTGCGCCCGGACCCGGAAAGCTCTGCTCGGACCAGACCCCAGGTCGAAGTGTCACCTGAGAGCTCACAGTGATCAGGAGACACAGGGCCTCTTGTCGCAGCCACTGCCCAGCCAGCCTGGACGGCAGGAGAGCCGCTGGAGTGAGCTGGACATCGGGGCTCCCTCCTCCCCTCCCCCCAGCCCCGCTCCCGGACACGCCAATGTGGGCAGGCACAGGGTTTTATCGGTGACTGACGAAGCCAAGGGCCCTTTGCTCTCACGCGATTCCAAGCACTCCTGGCAGGTTTAGGCATTTGGTTCGTGTGCCAAGCTGTGGCCTCTGCTTTCTTGTCACTGCGGGGGGAGGGGCGTGCGTGGATGGCTGTTGGGACGGCATTCAAGGTGGCCTTGAGGGCCTCCCATGAGCCTCGAGGTGCATCCCCTCCTACACCTCCCACCAGCCCGGCTGACAGAAAGGCGAGGGGCTGGGCTGTCATCCCTGCTCGTCACTTCCTGGCCGGGTTACTTGGCCACATCCCTCTCCTTTGCCAGTGACTCCAGTGCTCCGCCAGCATGGGCCTGCTCACAGCACCCAGGAAGGGCCTCTTGGTTGGGCACATGGTTGGACACATGGATAGATGGACTAGTGACAGTCTCACTCTGTAAAGTCATATTTGGAGACTTACCTTCCTGCTCGGCTGTTGGGAGAGGTAGAAATAGCTTCTGTAAGCCCCTGGCATGGTGCCTGCATGTGGATATTATGTGAAACCTTTTTCTGAGACTCCCACCTGCCCCACACCCCAAATGTGGTCCCAAATACAGGTCTCGGCGTCTCAGAAGACAGATGGGATGCTCAGAGTGGGGACCCTTTTATTCTGCAGCCACAGGCTGGTGAAAGGGACCGTGCTGTGTTGGGGCTCCAGGAAAATGAGTGAAATGGGGGGCACCTTGTCTCCCTCGCACACTGGCTTCCACTCATTTGGTCGTAAACTCTGATGGTGCTCATGCTGTGCCCCTGGTGGGGATAGAGAATGAGACAGGCCCTGCCCTGGAGCCAGAAATAGAATTGCAAGAGGTTCAATGGTCTCCATGCAGCGGTGAAACACGCAGCCCGCGGAGAAGCTGACCGTCGAGGGAGCAGACCGCAGCCGGAGCTCCAGGAGGACTCCTGAGCATGCCATCGGGCTGAGTCTTCAGGAGCAGGCAGACCAGGCAGACCAGGCGGAGGGCAGGAGGCCGCACAGGTGGGCAGGGTCAGCTCCGTGTCTGCCCTGCATGGAGCTCAACTTGGCACTGCCACTCAGCAGCCCTCACCCCGCCCATCCATACGTCATCCACAAAGGTCTGAACGCATTATTCCCATGCTTTCCTCAGTGGGTTTACTCACCACCCAACCCATCGCCAAGAAATTGCGGTTCAGAGCAGCAGACTCACAGGCGTTCAGCAGGCCAGTGACAGGGTCGGGTTTGAGACTCAGCACAGAATTCCGGTGGCTGTGTGGAGAGTGGCCCTTCTCCTGCGCCTTGTTTTATGTCCCGGAGGCCTTGTCCTGCAAGTGAAATCCTCCTGCCCTCCTGAATCCGGGAAAGTGCCCGCCTGAGCCGACACTCTCCAGTCCGGGAAGGGCCAAGGTGTGTCCCTACCCCCTGGAGGCGACCTGGGGAGGAGAGGAGAGGGACACTATGGCTCACCCCTCCCAGGGTGCGCCCAGGGAAGTGGCTTCCCCTCTCTGCGCCTCGACCTGCACTTCAGTAAGAGGAATGGCTCTGCCTGGCTGGCTTCAGGGAGGAGGAGAGGACGCAGGGGCCAGGTGTGACAGCTGGGGGCAGCTCCCTGCTCCTTCTGAAAGAACAGCGTGTTCCAGGTAACAGCTGGTTGGCAGACCATAGCTGAACCGGCCGCAACCTACTCACTCTCACAGCTGCTGCCCGCACTCACCCTCCAACGAGGTTCCCATCACTTTCCTCAGACACGCTATGTTCTCCTGAAACAAAACCTGAACGGAATTGCATCACATAAAGCGAAGAAGGAGACTGTACAGGGCAGGGACATGGACCACCCACTCCCAGCCGGATGCCCGAGCCTCAGCCTCAGGGTTGGGATTCGAACCGAAGTCTGACCGGCCCAACTGCCCTCTCTCTAAGCACAGGCTCTCGTAGGCCCTGGCCCATGTATAACTCACAGGTGCCGGCGTGGAGTTTCTCTGGGCTGTGTGTGTGTTTTTATGTTGATAGAGGCATAGCTCACAGGTGGCTGACAAGAGAGATGTATTTTTTATAACGATGAATATTTAATTTACACATCACAGATGACAAAGACTCTCTGAAGAGCCATCTGAGGAAGACGCGGGAGCGGCCACTCACCCGTAAGGGCACTTGAGCTCTCCTCCACATGACTCACTGCCTGCCTCAACTTTTTTTTCCTGATTATTGAAATAGATGTGCACGTTGTAGAAAACTTAGAAGACACAGAAAAATAAAAAGACTGCTCCAGTCGCTTGTGTAGACGTTCAGACACACTTTTCCAGCCTTTTTTCTGTGCATTTCCCATCGGCAGAAGAGGGAGAGTGCGGTATAATTGCCATTCTGCATCCTGGTTTTTAGGTTTTCCTTTACAAACATTACTAGTGACCCGGTGCACCGATTCGTGCACATTGAAAGGAAATTAATTGGGAGGTGGCCGGCGGGGTGAGACTGGGCAAGATGGGCTGGGAACAGCCTGAAGCCAAACTCCCGCAGTCCCTCCCCGGCCAGCGCACCTGTGCCGGTGTCTGCGGAGTCCTTCTGGCAGGTGGGGTCCCTTAGCCTGGCCTGCGGGGATCGGGCCGAAACTGGCAGTCCAACATCCCCTGAGGGGTCCCAGAGTGCGAGAGGACACTCTGCAAAGTTGCTGTCGCTCAGCAGCTCCTGCATTGAGCATCTGCCCCCTGGTGGTCAGTGTGTGTCATAGCTACCGGCCAGTTGGCCGATTGCTTAGGCTTTTATATATATAGTTACTGGGGGGTTACCATTCAGCCAACAGGGCCATCATTACTTCACCAGCTTCCTGTTGCTGTAAGTCTAGGTTGTTTCATGTTTTAATATCACAAAGATGGCAGTGAGGGGCACTGTGGGCAATCTTGGCCATGTTTAGGGTTATCTAGATGGCAGTGGGATTGTCAGGTCAGAGGTGACTGGATCGTGCGTTTAAGGCTCTTGACATGTGTGGCAAACCCACAGTTGCTTTTCTGCTTGGGACCAGCTTCCTTACCTCAGGGGCCTGCCTGCTCCCGTGCCACCGGCTTCTCTAGGGAGCCTCCACCGAAGGCTGCAGCCGGAGGCCAGGCCCCATCCCGCCCCACCCCGTGGAGTCTTGAGGGTGCCTCCTAACTGTTCTCTTCTCTTGTCTTCCTCTGCCCCAGCCTGGTAAAGCCCTTGCAACACTATGCGGTCTTCCTCTCCGAGGACTCCTCTGACGATGAAAGCCAGCGGGAAGAGGGCCCGAGCCCTGGCTTCACCGAGAGCTTGTTCTTCTCTGCTCCCTTTGAATGGTCTCTCCTTCCTCCTTCCCTTTCCCTGAGCTGGGCTGGGCAGCTCCCAGAGCCCTGGGGAGGGGGTGGCCAGGGCTGCTTGCCCTTGTGTGGGGAGGGTGTCTAGAGCTGCTGCCTTCGGTGCCCCAGTGCCAACCTGCAGGGTGGATGCTACCTCCGGGTATTCATGGTGCCAGCCCCACAGGGCGTGAAGCAAATGAGGTGGCAAGAGGGATAGGGGTGTGAGGCGGTAGCATGGGCCCCCACTCTTTATACAGGGAAATGTGCTTGATTGCAAATGGAATTGGTGGCCACAGTCAGCCTTGTGGTGATGCTCAAGGCCTTCATCTCAGCACATCTTGGAAAGCCATAGAGATGGAGGGTCAGGTTTAAAACAAGAAAAATTTATGGAATGTGTGTATTAATGCTGGCATATCCAAACATTTTACTGATCCGTCTAACTTTAAAATGACTTTATCATTGTTATGTATAGCTAAGCCTCATACTGATCATGAATTGGAATAAAAAAAGAAGGTCCACCACAATCCAGCTATCACCCAAAATTAAGCTTTTCTAGGCCGCTCTTTTGCCAGTTCTTGCCCCTCTGCCCACAAGTTTTCCAGAGCTGGGATTGAGCAATGGGCTAGCATTTGTCAGTGTTTGTTAACAAATGGTGGTGTTTTTAACGGGACCCTTTAAGGGAAGGAACCTGCCCTTTGCTGAAACCCAGCGGGCCCACATAACCCCCAGGGAGTGAGTAGTTATAGCGTTTATAGAAGAGGGGATTCTTCCCCCCTCTCCCTGCTCTGGGTACCTGACAACCCATGGCTCCGCTCCTGCCCCTGTGCCCCACCCCGGGGGAGGGAAGGAGGCTTCTGGCCTTTTCTGACACCAGCTCACCTGAGACCACGGGCACACCGACCCCCTCCCTTAGAAAGGGGTGGCCTTCGCCAGTATTGGCCCAAGCTTCACAGGCCACCTTTCCATATGGTGAATCCTTTTCCTTAAAATTTTTTTAACTTTTTAAAATTGCCTTGTCCTTAGCAATAGTATCTATCATACCACAGGCTTAATGTATCAGCTGTTATTTCTACTACTAATTAAGAGCCATTGGAATAAGAAATGTTCACCCAGGTACCACCTTAAAACCACCTTGCAGGTAAAGGCACTCTAGGTGACATCCAAGAACCTCGCCCCCCCAGAGTCCAGCAGGCCCATGTTCTCTTTGAACCAATTGGTGCCATCAGTATTTATTTATTTACTTACTTACTTATTTATTTAGGTGCCTTAAGTATTTAAATAATGGCTACACTCATTCCCTTTAGCCAAGACCTATGACAATATAGGCTTTTGTGCATGTTTACACAAGAACTGGCCCATCTTAAAACAAAATGGCTTCTTTTTCATTAATACTATTTCCTTAAGTGTATGGAGCACATTGACTTCTTTATCTCCTTCTTTGTGTTCAAACTTGGTTAAAGGGGCTTTAATTCCTTGTGCAGATGGCTTAGTCATTACCTCTTACAAAGTGCTGTGTGACATAGGATAAGTTACTTAGCCTCTCTGAGCTTCAGCTTCCTCATCTATGAGATAGGCGTTTGGCTGCTTGTGTTGTTTCAGCAAGATGGTACAGGTTCCTGGAGTCCTTGCCAGAGTCCAGACTATTCACTGAGCCCCCTCCTTCCACTGTCTCCTGCCTGGTTCCTGCAAGTGAGCTGTTGTCACCACCAGGTGGCCACCTTCCCCCACTTCACTAGAATCATGGGCGGTTTCTGCCTGACCAGAGGGCCCCAGCCTTCCCGGCCTTATTGTTAGTGGAGCTGGACACTCTGGCCCGGGCTCCACTAGAGGTCAGGGTTTATCCAGCACCATCTCCGCATGCGCCGAGGTGCCCTGGGGCTCAGGCTTGTACGAAAGGAACCCTTTTCACTGAGCAGGGGCCCAGCTGCAGGGTTTTGGTGCGTGAATGTACATCACACTGTTAGGCTCTGCCTGCCCTCTATGCACCAGGCACCGTCACCTAATGCCCACCACTGCCTGCAAGGGAGGTGCACGCTGGAATGGGGAAGCCATTGAGGCTCAGAGAGGCTAAGTGACTTGCCCAAAGCCCCACAGCAAGAGATGGCACCATCAGAGCTGGAACCAGGGTCAGCACAAGACTCCCCCTGAAGACCGTGGGGTGTGCTGGGCAGCTGCCCTAGGGCGTTTCCCCGACTCCGTTCCCAAAGGCTGCTCCCAAGGCCTGTCTGCCAAAGCGTAGGACCGAGTCTGCCTGTTCCCTTTCCGGGCGTCTCCTGTCCCTTATGCCTCGTCCAAATGGCTGTGAGTCCACCAGCCATTTATTGGACGGGCCCTACGGTGGGGGAGGAACTAGGTGAGTCCCCCAGAGCCGGTTAGAGCCAAAGCGTTTTGCCCAGGGTCCCTCAGTGACCAACAGAACTCACATTTAGGCCCGGGTCTATCAGATTCACTGCCCAGACTCCTGCACTCAGGACCTCAGGACGCTCTCCTGTCCCCAAGGCTCCTGGGTGGGAGCCTCAAGACCTGGACGTTTGGGAGGTGAGGACTGCATGCTCCTCCCACAGAGGCTCTGGGTGGGAGAATGCAGCCTGCTCTGCTCTTCCCAGGCCACAGCCGTATCGGACCCTCAAGGAGTCAGACAGTGCAGAAGGCGAGGCGGAGAGCCCAGAGCAGCGAGTGAGGGATCCCGTGGGCCCCGCCCCAGCTCCACCGGACCGGGCGGCCAGCGTCGACCTCCTGGAAGACATCTTCAGCAGCCTGGACATGGAGGTGCCACTGCAGCCCCTGGGCCAGGCCAAGAGCTTGGAGGACCTTCGAACTCCCAAAGACCTGAGGGAGCAGTCGGGGACCTTTGACTATCAGGTACGTTGGGGGCGGGGGCGGGCTGCTGGGACTGGAGCTTTCACACATGCGCAGGTCCCCCCACGTGACAGAGGGAGAAACAGCTTCTCCAAGTCCTCGGCCAAGGCCCAGGGTCAGTCTCATTGTGAACCCTGCCAGGAGGGCCAGCAGCCACCCCACCTCGGTGATCACTGGGGAAGATGCTAGGCTGATGGAAGTCGGCCCCACTTGCATCTGTGCACCAGAGAGAGGTGGCCGGTGCCCAGGCCACTGTCCCCAGCACCCCACCAGGAGAGACTGGATCAGAACTTCTGAGTCCTGGCCTTCCACTGTGACCTGCACCCTGTCACATCCCCCTCGGTGCCTGTTTCTTCACTGGCCCGTGGGGACTGCTGACTGGGTCACATGGTGGAACTCACTGAGCTCCCGCGTATCCATGACTCACATGCACCCCTCAGGCCAAGAGAAGGGAGGTGAGGCCAGGCCGTGGAGCTGGGGAGTGGCTGAGTGGGGCCTTGAGCCCAGTCCCAGCCCCCCAGCCAGTGTGCCTTCACCCAGGCCCTAACCCTCACTCGCCCTCCTGGGCTCACAGGGGACTGAAAGTGCCCACACGCTTTGAAAAGTAAAAAGGTGATGGTCAGTGAATTGAGTCCTTTTTCCTAAAACTACTTGGCAACCCCGTCATGAAGGGACAAGGGCTTTCTCGGGACCCTTCGTGCCACGCAGAGCAGCTGGGCTTGGAGTCCAGCCGGCCCCGGGTTCTCTGCTGGTGACCGGGGCTGAGCCCCCGCTGCTCTGAGTCCCAGCGGGCTAATCCGGGCCCCTGCCCAGCACACGGGGGGGGGGAGGGGGGGGTAGGGGGGGAGTGTGCTGCCTTCCCGTCTGTCCCGTCAGCCTGTGGTCACTGCCTCCCCTTCCCTCCTACAGAGGCTGGACCTGGGCAGGAGTGACAGGAGCCGCGGGATGCCGCTGGCCTTGAGGCTCGCTCACCCGTACAACAAGCTCTGGAGCCTGGGCCAGGACGACATGGCCATCTGCAGCAAGCCCCAGGCCCCCTCCCCCGAGGAGCCCTCGGCCCTGCTCGGGAACGCCCCGGCCCTGCTCCACAGACCCCAGAACCGGGACAGCATCCTGAACCTCGGCAACAAGGAGGCGGCACCTGCCCCTACTCCGGGCAGTATCACCATTCCCCGGCCCCAGGGCAGGAAGACCCCGGAGCTGGGCATCATGCCCCCACCTCCCACTGCCCGCCCAGCCAAGCTCCCGGCCGCCGGTGCCGCCCTCGGTGACTTTTCCTCAGAGTGGCTGCAGGCCGAGCAGGACAGGCGCCCGGCCCCGCTCCCCAGTGCTGCCCCCCAAGGCCCCACCAAACCGCTCCAGCCACTCAGCCTGGCCCCAGGGGCTGCGGCCACTGGCAGTGATGCCCTGCTGGCCCTCCTGGACCCACTTAGCACAGCCTGGTCGGACAGTACCCTTCCACCAGGTCCTACAGCCCCAAATGTAGCTACCCCATTCACCCCCCAGTTCAGCTTCCCCCCCGCAGGGACCCCCACCCCATTTCCACAACCATCGCTCAACCCGTTTGTCCAATCTGTGCCAGCGGCACTGCCTGCCATGTCCCTGGTCTCCACGCCGGCCAGGCCGTTCGGGGCCCCTCCTGCTTCCCTGGGGCCAGCTTTTGCCCCCAGCCTCCTGCTGTCCAGCTCTGGCTTCTGCCCCCCACATAGATCTCAGCCCAACCTGTCCGCCCTCTCCATGCCCAATCTCTTTGGCCAAATGCCCATGGGTGCCCACACCAGCCCCTTGCAACCACTGGGCCCTCCAACAGTTGCCCCTTCAAGGATCCGAACATTGCCCTTGGTCCGTTCAAGTGCCAGGGCTGCTGAGGCCAAGCAGGGGCTGGCCCTTAGGTCTGGAGACCCCCCACTCATTCCTCCAAGACCCGCCCAGGGCCTGGAGTCAGCACTGCAGCCCTCTGCTACTCAAGAGGCCAGAGACCCCTTTGAGGATTTGCTGTGGAAAACCAAGCAAGATGTGAGCCCGGCCCCGGCCCCAACCCCAGGCTCGGTGGAACAGCTTAGGAAGCAGTGGGAAACCTTCGAGTGAGCCCGGCACGGAGGCCGGCTGGGTGGCCGAGCCCAGCAGGGGCTGTGCACCGCCCCGGCTCCCAGGCCCGTGGCCCTGCTTTTCCTGCAGCTCCGTTCTACCCAGGCTCTGCTGGTGAGGAGGGATGGGACCCTCTCTGCCTCCCCTCCCCCTCCACATACCCATCTCTGAGGTCTGGCCTTTGGAGAATGGCACCAGTTCTGGTCTGGGAATCGACCCAGCTCCTGGGCGCCCATCCCACCTGCCACCACCTCTCTTCAGCACCCCTGTTGGGTTTTGCACTAAAAAGGTCAGCTGGGCCAGTGATTGCCCCAGACCAGTCCTACCCACCTTCCCTCTGGAAACCTCCAGGCCTCTCCTCCCGAGCCCTGTTCTGTCCTGCCTGGCCCGGCCCTGGACACCCTACCACAGCAGGCCCAGGTGTCAGTGGTACTTGCAGCCTGAGTTTGTCTGCACGAGACACATGGTTTGGAGTTTGAAGTAGGATCTACTGGCGGAGCATTTCCAACCCTCTAGCAATACACACACTGGTTCTTTGGGAGTCTTCACCCCAAACTTCAGCTGTTTCTGGCTTGGTTGAGAGTTGGGGGGTGAGGGATCCTTGAGATCCCTAGTGATAGCCAGCCCCAGCCCCAGCCAGTCCTGTGTGGGCAGGCAACTCTGATTTGTAGACAGAAAAATAGCGACAGGTTAATCTGAGTGCATCCTGAGCTGGAGTCAGGCCATTGCCGGCGCTCTCCCTTGATCCTGTGGGTTCTCCTGGTCTTGCGTTTCTATCTAATGGGGCTCAGCTTCTTGTCTTGGGGGGCTGTTGGGGGCAGAGCTGAGCAGCAGGCACCGTTCCAACTGGAAGGCCAAGCTTGACCCAGGAGTCCAACTTCCCCGGGGTCAGGAAGGAGCAGGCACTGCGCCCTCCTCCAGGCCCCGGGGAGGGGACTAGCAGCCTGGAGGGAGGGGGGCTGGAGCACCTGCCCTGCCCCCTCGCAATCTCGCCAGCAAAGAAATTCCAGAGGCCAATGTCACCAAAGCTAAATTGAAATGTTTTGTTATTGTTTCTCTTTCTTTTCCTTTTTACTTTATTGATTTAATGAATCTTGAAATTGACTAGTTTCAATAAACCAAGTTGAAATGTGACTCGGACATTTAAGCAAACAACCATCTGAGACATGCAGGAAATTGTGAGCATTTTGACCTGATTTCTCATTTCCTATTTGTGTTGGCCAGACCGTCTCAGAGGTATCTGATGGGGCAAGGAGGTCTCTGGAGGTCCCAGAACCCCAGGGAGCCTTGCTGGTGACTGAGGGACTGGGAGGCCAGCCCTGGGTGGGTGAGTGAGGCCTGGCCCTGAGGTTCGCTCTGACGAGGCGTGTGAGGAGCTGCTGGTCCTGCACACAGCTCCTTGCTGAGTCAGCCATGGCCCCTCAGGCAAGTCTTCTCTCTCAGTCTCCCAGCTTTCTCTGGCTGCTTGGGAGAGGGGTGGGAAAGGGGTGTCAGGTGGGGCTGTGGATACCGCCAGGACACTCAGGTGTTTCTGTACAGATTCCAGTTCTGAACCCCGTTGGGGACAGGGCAGCCCACCTGGTGGGCCTGAGTCAAGCTGTACTGGTGGCCCCGGGAAGCGGAGCCCACCCCGTGATCTCTGGCTGCGCTGGGGCTGGTGGCTGCTCCTTGTTCCCATGAGCGAACCAAAGGAGGAAGTTCGTGTGAGCGTCCAATAAAAGCTCCTGGGGGAGAAGGCTGGTCTCCCTGTGTCCCTGAGGGAGGGAGGGAGGGAGGGAGGCCTCAGCCGTCTTCAGGACCCCTTCTGTGGAGGCGGTGGCCAGGCTCCGCGGACAGGGAAGGGTTTGACCCCTGGCCCACTCCCAAGCTTGTTCTCATTCGGGCCTCTGGGCCCAACTCAGCCTCTCCCCTCCCAAGCAGGGCATCGGGTGGGCTGGTCCCAGGCCTGCTGGGTCCCCGGAGTAGGGCTGCGGGTCACCTGTGATGCAGAGGGTGCCCAGGAAGGAACAAGTTCAGGGGATATCTGGAGGTCGCCCCCCCCCCCTCCCCCCAGATCTCACTAGTGAGGGAGGAGCCTGGGCACCTGCAGCACTGCCGGTGTGGTGTCATGTTCTTGTTGCAAAGGGAGATGCAGCCAGAGAGGGTGGTAAGCACACCCATTATCTGTCCCCTCCCCCGCCCCCGGCTGCCTCGAGAATGACAGGTGCTTCAGGAGCAAAGAGGAAACCATGGGGCTCCCCCTAAAAAAGAGTGGCCCAGATTTTATATGTTGGGGTTCCACATAAAATAGCTTTTCTTAGGGTTCCATAGGAACAAGGGTTGGCCAAATCCTAACCACAGCAGTGCTGTGGCTCTGTGGTTGGTACCAGAAGTTTCCTCCCTCCCTTCCCAGGAACCATGGGGAAAGGTGGCCCCACCTATTGCAGGCTAAGCCCCTTTCCCTAGTGTTCACGGCCCTTCCCACCCAGCCTCCGCCACCTCCACCCTCATCCCCAGCCCCTCTCCCATCACCACCGGCTCCACCTCAGATTTGACTCTGCCTCCCCGGAGCTGGGTCAAGTGAACCTCTAAAGGTGTAAAGGGGCGTCCTGGCCTTGGCACGCTGGCACAGGAGGCACTGGCCTGGGGCACAGGCAGGACGAAGGGGCTGTGAAGCTCTGCGGAGGCCAAGCACTCAGGCAGGTAGGTTCCCCTTGGGGATCAGAGACCCCAGTGTGAGGGCACCACCAGGGGAAGAGGGGAAGGGAGTTCCTGCATGTGTGACTGCAACACCAGCCGCCAGGCGGCGCCAGCACACCGCCGAGGGCCTCCCGCGTGTCCTCCCCGCCCCGGGTCCTCCCAGAAGCCTTCGAGAGGGACTGGGCTGCCGGTGAAGGAGTGTCCCGCAGAAGAGCTGGGGGACCCAGAGCTGAGTGGGGGAGGGCTGCTCCTTCATCCTCATCACCCCCAGGGAGGCCCCTTCCCCATTCTTTCCCTCAACTCCGGACACCTAAAAGGACACCCAGACAGCCTTCACAGCAGGCCAGAGTTTAGTGACTTCAAGTTCTCTCCCACTGCCATCCCCGCTGACCCTCACAGCCCTGCCCGGGAGGGGCGGCTGCTCTCCCCTCTCCGGGTGACGGGCCCTGAGGAGGCTGCATGGCCCCGACACCAGCAGCATCCCCGCCTCCGCCCTCCTCTGCCCGGGCTGTGCTCTGTTCCTGCAGACAGGTTCTGAAGCAGCATTTGTTCAGGGAGCCAGGAGCCACCTGGCCGCTGGCTGTGGCCTCCCCCTGACTCCCCAGCTGCCTCCAGGGGGAGATTGGGAGCTGGGGCCTTGGTCCTGGGGCAAGCCCTGGCCTGGCCTCCACGAGAGTGGGCAGCCTTGGCTTGCCCCTGCCCGAGCAGTGAAGGTTGTCCCCTCCGCCCAGCCGTCCCCTTGTGGGATGGCCTGCACCCACTACAGTCACCTGCACACACAGCAAAGACGTGGACACGCCCACGAGCCCAGTCCAGCACACACACCCATATCTGCAGATCAACAGTCCCCAGGTACACACCCATACTGCACGCGTGCACACACACACACACACACTCCTGAACACACCCTGTGCACCGCGTGTGCCCTGCCCTGCACACCTGCTGAGGCACAGCCTGGTGCAGGCGTCCTCTAACTACGGCCCGCGGGCCACATGCGGCCCGCCGAGGACATTGATCCGGCCCGCCGGGTGCCGCCGCCTGTCCTGCTTAGCAGCCGACTCGTCCCGGGCCCGCAGTGCGCATAGGAATTTGTTCATAGTTGTTTTTTTAAACTATAGTCCAGCCCTCCAACGGTCTGAGGGACAGTGAACTGGCCCCCTGTTTAAAAAGTCTGAGGACCCCTGGTGGGTCCGATGGGTTCGTCCACCCTTGCCAGGCCCTCTCTGCTGCCCTGAGTGCCCCCTTTTCCTCAGTCCATGGTGGGACAGAGGCAGGGGGTGCCAGCAGAGGGGACACTTCCCCAGCAGGTATGCTGGGCCCTGCAGCCGCTCCCAAGGCCTGGAAGGGGCAGCCACATCCCAAAGCCTCCGAGGGTCTCCAGGCGGAAGCTGTCCGTGGCCTCAGAGGCGCGGCGCTGGCAGCAGGCCTAGATGAGTCTCTCCTCGGGCGGCACCTTGAGGACACTGTCCATCTCCATCCGGGCCCCGGCCACCTCCTGCTGGCTCGGGCTGTAGGTGCCCTCTGACTGGCGGCGCTTTCTGGCTGCCAGGATCCCCGAGAGGAGGCCCAAGAGGAGGAGGAGGAGGCAGGCGCAGGCTGCAGGCACTGCCACCTCCAGCAGCGGGAACGGCAGTGGCAGCGGCAGGTCCTTCTGCAGGAGACAGGACAAGGAGGCTCAGGTAAGGGAGGGGGGAGGAGAGAGCAGAGGGGGCGCAGGACTTGCTCGGAGGAAATGAGCGCTCACAGGCTTCCCTGGGAGGCAGTGAGACCTGGCCCCGGGGGCATACAAGCAGGTGCCAGGGAGCCGCCCGTCAGAGCGACTGCCAGGAGATTCCTGTGTGACAAGGGTCCTGGCTGGAAGGACAGAAGACGTTTATCGAGCTCAGCACAGTGCGTGGACGGCACAGAACCCTCACACCACGCGGTGAGGCAGCAGGGAGAGCACTCCCTCCCTTCCGGGAGCTCAGTCTGCTTTATTTGTTCCCTGGTGTTTCCCAAAAGGCTGGGAGCAGGGCCTGCATGTTAGGCACGCGGTGGGCAGGAGGTGAGAAAACAGGCTCTGCCCAGACTCCCCAGACGCGTGACTAGTTGGTGGCAAGCCAGGACTGGCACTTCTCCATCCGCCCCCAACACCTCGCTGCCATCCTTCGGCTTCACATCCCCGTCAAGGCCCTTCTGTCACTGGCCAGGGGGGCCTCAGCGCCAGCCCTGCCATTTGGCTCCTCCCGACAATAAACTCGTTCAATCGGAGGCAATGGGGACTTGCTCCCTCCCCATCCTGAAGGGTGGCCTGGTGTTTGAAAGTGACCATGGAGACCAGGCTTAACCCCGAAGTGGGAGAATCTTAGGCAACAGCCGGAGAGGCTGACTAGCGGATGGCGAGCTCAGAATCCAGTAGGGCCTTCCCCCGCCCCCACTCCCCACCTCCATGGAAGCTAGACCAGACTTTGGGGGGCCCTCCTCTCCATCTCCCCAGTCTCCCAGGGTTTCCCCATCAAGGATTCTGCAAGGCTGGAATTCTGAAGTTCCGGAATCACAGAAATCCAGGATTCCAGAGCCACAGGTCTCCCCCTGTCCTGAGAGGCCTCTCAGGCCCCGGTGACCTGGGTCCCAAGCCCAGCACAGCCCTGGAGAAGGGTCCAAGGCTGCAGATAAAAGTGGGCCCTCACCAGCCGCCACCCAGGCACTTCTGGGGGAGCTGTAAAGCCATTATCTCCCTGGGCTCTGGGAAGATGGGTGGGGGAGCCAGAGGCTGTAAAAGTTCCACTTGAAAGGAAACAGTCCCCAGAAGCAGAGGGAATTTGCAGGTTTATGACCCAGGCTGCCAGGAGCCTGCGGAGATCAAGGTTCCTGCCCAGACTTCCCTGCCCACCTCCCCTGCAGCCAGCACCCACTGTGGGTGCATGCCTGCAGGGCCAGCTCCGCCCCTTAGTGGGGAGCCCACCAGAGGGAGGTTCAAGCTCAAGCTGACCTTGGGCCCCTCTGCAGCTGAGTGTCCTGGGGTCAGGGGCCAAGCTCTCTCTGGCTCAGAATCCCGGGCTCCTTAAATCTTCCTACTCTAGAAACCCCCGGAGATGACAGCCTCTGTTCACCAGCCTAAATCCCTGAATTCCAAGATCCTGTGGGTCCTGAATCCTGCCCCAAATCGGGCTTGATGGAGCCCATCTATTTCACTGCCAGGCCCCAGGGTGATGGGTGGGGACCTCGGGGCTCTCCCTGGAGTGAAAATGCCTCCTGGGTGGGGTTCATGGAAGGGACCTGGGTCTCCCCTGCTGCTGCCCACCCCACAACAGGGTTGGTCCAGGAACAGCTCCAGGTGCGGCACCACCACCACCACCGCGCACACACACACGACATCATCTAATAAAGTCCAAAACCCCACAGCCTCTGGAACAACTCACCACCACTTCACAGAACTGGCCCGAGAACCTTGCGCTGCAGACGCATTCATACGCCCCAGCAGCCGCCCGGCAGGTGCCCCCATTCAGGCAGGGGTTGGCTTCACAGGAGAGCTGACACCTGGGAGGCAGAGAAGAGGGTGGGGGGAGGAACCTGCTTCCTGCCATGCTGCCATTGCTCGCCCAGCTGCCATCCTCAGCTCCGCAAGCCCCCTTCCCAGGCACCGAAGCTCATCCATTCACTGTCTCCGCCTGGCTCGGCCCTGCCTGTGCTGAGGCTGAATGTGATCTCCATCACTGGCTGCCACCTCGGCCCCGGCATTCATAGCGGAGAATGACTCACTCCACCAGAAGCACAGGAGAGCCTGGGCAAGGCCCCGGGGTGCTGACTCCGTGTGCAGTGGGCCCAGAACCTGCACCTTTACAGCCTCCCCAGGCGGTCCTGGCGCCGGTGGCCTGTGCAAGAGGCTCCAAGAAACACCACCAGGCAACCCCTTCCCTGCAGCGTCTGCGGAGCAGAGGGTGGAAGCCCCAGAAAGTGACCGAGGGGGCTGTCGGCATGCGATGGCAGTGAGGACTCAGGCGGTGAGTACCCCACTCTACCCACCCTGCCCAGCTCTCCACACTCACCGGCCGCTTCCAGGCCCCGCCCCAAACCCACCTCTGGCCAGCAAAGCCCTCCTGGCAGCTGCAGTTGGCACCCCGAGGCCCACCCTCACACGGGCTGCCGTTGAGGCAGGTGACATTCAGGCTGCAACCCTCTGGCAGGACAGGCAACCTGGGGAGAAAACAGGCTGGACTGGGGCCAGGACGCCTGGGGGCTTGCCCACCCTCAGCCGCTCAATCACAGGCCACCGGAGCCTCTGTGTTGGCATCTGTGGGACTCAGGGCCCACCTCCTACAGTCCCTGGTATCGGTCAGGCACGTGGTGTCTGAGGTGGCCGGGATGGGACACAGGGCTGACCAGCCCCACCCCCACCCAGACCGGGGTCTTCCCAGGGTCCAGGCCTTTGAGAAGCTGACAAAAATGGAAGGACTCTGCTCAGAAGTCCTTCCTTCAAAGTGCATTCCTTAGCGGGGCCTGACATTCCTGGGGGGCGGGTGGGGGACCCAGGGAGGTAAGGCCTCCAACAGACAGCCCTCCATAACCTTGGCTCCAAAGGACACTGGGGCATCGAACCAAGAATGAATAGGGGACCATCTCACTCTGCCTCCCTCCCAGGGGGCTAATGCGGTGAACATCAATGGTGGGTGGGCGGGTGGGCGGGAAAGCTCCGTCAAGGTTTTCTTCCAAGACCAGCTCTGGGTTCCCCACCCTTCACCCCCACACAGAGCGCTGCTTATCTGAAATTCAAACTTATCGGGGTGTCCTTTACCTGGCAAGTCTAGGGGACTGTGGTTCCCATTCACAGCGAGGGCAGGAGGCTCAGAGGGGAAGGGGCCGGACCACAGCCCCAGCGCATCCCAGCCCGGCCCTCAGGTTCCCTGCCTCACCCACCGTCCCGGGGTCCTCCCCTCCGGCCCGCCTCTCCCGCCCGCGCGCGCACACCCGCCCGGCTCACCGACCTGCAGCGCGGGCCCGCGAAGCCCTCCGGGCAGCGGCACAGGAACCCGCCGTCGGGACGCGCGTGGCAGCGGCCGCGGAGGCAGGGCGCCGAGCGACACGGGTCGGCGCGGGCCTCGCAGCGCGGGCCCTCCCAGCCGGGGCCGCAGACGCAGGCGAAGGCGTCGAAGAGGTCGCGGCAGGCGCCGCCGTGCAGGCAGGGCGAGGGGACGCACACAGGCTCGCCGCGGCAGCCGAGGCGCGGGGCCGGCGCTCCGGGCCAGGCGGCGAAGTGCTGTCGGGACCCGGGGGCGACGCCCGGCCGCGGGGGCGCCAGGGGCAGCGGGAGGCCGCCGAGCGCCACGCGGCCCAGGCAGCCGGTGAAGTTCTCGGCCAGCAGGACGCGCGCAGCGCCCGGGCCGCGCAGGAAAGCTAGGTCGCCGGCCAGGCCGCGCAGCGCCACCGGCGTCGCCGCGCCATCCAGCCAGAGCAGCCAGCGCGACGCAGTGGCCGTGGGGCGCTCCATGGCCAGGCGCACGCGGTGCCAGGCGCCGTCGGCCACGCGCGGCCCGGGAGCGGGCAGCACTGCGCCCGGCAGACCGCGGCCGCTGCGCACGCCAGCCACCAGCGAGCCGTTGTGTACGGCCAGCCAGACGGCGGCGAGGGTGCCCGCGGCGGCGCGCAGCAGCCCGGCCTCCAAGTCGCGTGTGCGGAAGGCGAGCGAGAGGCCACTGAGCTCGAGTCCCGACGATGCGTTGTGTCCGCTGAATGGGACCGGAGGGCCCTCGCGGAACGTGGCTTCCGCCACACCTGCGGAGAGCAGCAGCGTCGGTGAGGGCCTCCGGGCACGCACCCACCCACCCCAACCCCTGCACGCAGGTGATACCACCTGCCGCCTCTACTCCCACCGCCCATTGAGGGTGGGTGGAGGATGGGGAGAAGCAACACACAGCCACCTACCATCTAACCCCAGAATCTGCGGCCCCACCTGCACTGCTACCCCCTTACAATTTCCTTCCTCCCGACTGCGCCCACCTTACCCTCCAGGGAGCAGACCAGGCAACAATAATCCCTCGAAAAGTCTGCCCCTTCCTCTCCCCTGTCCCTCCTCCTGAAGTTGCCTGGTCTCATCACTGAGGCCTACTCTCCACTGCAGGAAGTCATCTTTTTTCATGCAGATTTCTAAATGTTGACCATGCGTGTTGATCATGCAACTTAGAACCCTCCCGTGGCACCCCACTGCCCTTGGGGAAAAAGTCCTGAGCTGCCTGGCCCAACATTCAAGGCCCCTGGCAACCCAGCTGTCCCACACCTGTATTTGTGTCCAAATTGTTCTTCTAGACCCCAGGGCCTTTGCACACGCTCTTTCCCCTCCCTGAAATGTCCTTCCCTATGCCAGGTCAGGGTTTTATTTGACCTTGAAAATCTAACGAATGCTCTCTTCCTCCAGAAAGCTTGTCCTGCTGGATGCAGTGGCCCAACTACACTGGGCTGGCACTGTTGGCATCCTGGTCTACTGTGAGCCCTGAGGTTAGGGGCGGGGTCTAACCTATCCTGAGCTTCCAGCATCCAGCATGTGGGATGCCCAGGGCACACACTCACAGACAAAGCCATCAGGGACCTCCTCACAGGTGGCAGGCGGGAGGCAGGGCTGGCCAGGACACCACAGCTGCTGGGCACACGTGGGCCCTGTGAAGTTGGCAGGGCAGGTGCAGTGGAAGTCATTCCAGGTGACCAGGCAAGTCCCACCATTGAGACAGGGGTTGGGCTAAGGGAGAATCAGGACAGGGATTGGCTCAGGCCTGCAGTAGCATAATCGTCCCTGCACTGGTTCTTAACTGAGCACCTACTAGAGACACATTACCTCCTCAGACAAATGGAGTGGAAGTCACTGTCTCCACTTTACAGATGAGGAAACTGAGGCTCAGAGAGGAGAAGCCACTTGCCTGCGTCACCCGGCCAGTAAGTAGAAGAGCCAGAGTTCACACCCAGGCTATTCCAATTCCAGGGCTGGTCTTTGTTTGTGAGCCAAGTGGGTCCCTGTCCCCCCACACAGATCCTGCACAGAGGCTTGGATAGCCCTTGCCTGGGTCAGGGTGTCTGTCTCAGAAAAGGACCAGAGGCCGGAGCAGCTGGGCCAGAGAGGAGCTGAATAGGAGCCCTTCACTGCCCCTCTCTAACCGGGGCACCTTGGGAGAGTGCTTTCCTCACCAGGAGAAAGACATGCTAACCCAGAGATGCAGGGTGGAAAGGGACCCACCCCTTGTCCAGAGCACTCACACTGCACACGTCCTCAGAGACACAGCCCGCGGTGAGGTTCCAGGACTGCCTGCTGCCCAGCTCGCTGGGCTGGCTTGAGTTCCCCAGCGGCAGTGGAAAGAAGGGGAGGTGGAGGCCATTGAGTCGCAGGTCCTGGAGGCAGCCTCGGAAGGGCCCACCCCAAGGCTGGGCGTCAGCAGGGAGGAGTCTCCCACCCACATGCACCTGCAGCCCCAAGCCCTGCAGCTGGTCAGACCGGAAGCTGAGTGTCACCAGGTGGCGGAGCCCATCGTCCCAGGGCCCGGGGAGCACCAGAGCAGGACCGCCCAGCACCTCGGCCCGGATCTGGCCCCTGCTCAGGAACACGCTCAGGACAGCTGCTGAGTCGTTGGCAAGTTGGAGCAGCAGGCCAGCAGGTTCCCGAGTGCGGAGGAGGAAGGACACCGTGAGGTTGGGGCCTGGCAGCTGATGGACCAGGAAGGATGCAGAACTCAGGGTGCCCCCCAAGCCAAATGTGGCAGCAGGAGCCTCTGCAGGGAGAGAGGGGGCCAGGCATGAGGCGTGTGGGCTGCGGGGAGGCACGGCCTCTGCCCTGGGGCCCACCTGGCTCACTCCTCACCATCAGCACATGTGGGTCCACTGTAGGGCCGGGGGCAGTCGCAATGGAAGCGAGTCCACAGGTCCACGCAGGCCCCTCCGTGGGCACAGGACAGAGGCTGACACTGCTCATGGCGCTCGCAGCCTAGGAGGACATTCTCCCCAAGATCTTCAGGCAGCAGGAGGTGCCCATCCACATGTACGTCCTGGAGGCAGCCTGCAAAGCCTGCACCTCCCAGCTGGACAGAGCAGAACCCGGCAGGCGGCGTGGCCGGGGAAGCTGGAGGAGCCGGGGGCACAGAGCTGGAGGCCACGCAGAGCTGGGCAGGGCAGCCCACATGCCAGAGCCGCAGCTCCAGGACCTCGAGGCGGAGTGTGACCTCCACTTGGTGCCAGTGGCCATCATTTAGGGCCAGGTCTGGCAGCCTCAGGACTAGCACAGCATTGCCGTGGCTCCAGAGTGTGGCCTGAAGTGTGGCTGCCGCCAGCTCCAGCTCCAAGCTGTGCTGGGTGTCAGTGCGAGTGGCCAAGGCACCAGCAGGTAGGGTGGTGCGAAACCTCAGTGCCAGACCCAGGGGCCCACCAGCTGGTCCCGACACCCGCACAGGGTTCCCAGCCACGATGGAGAAGGTGGTGTTCTGGCCACAAGAAGGTCCATGGGTACCAGGTGGGCAGCGGCAGATGTAACTGTGGACTCCAGACTCAAAGGTAGGGATGCAGGTAGCAGCCGGTGGGCACGTGTGGCCCTGGCAGCCAGTGAGCTGCACGGAACAGTCATGCCCACCCCAGTCCTCCGGGCACTGGCAGGTGTAGCCTGCCATGATGTCATCACAGGTCCCACCATGGAGGCAAGGCTCCGACAGGCATTCGTCCACTTCTTCCTGACATGTCAAGCCTTCAGGAGAGACGAGGCCAAGGCTCAGCACCCAAGGCCAGAACCACAGTCTGGACCCAGAGCTTGCAAGCTTCCTGGGACCAGGACCTCAGTACCTATCAACCAAACCAATTCCCAATTTTCAAAGGGTTTTCATCACCCCCTGAAGCCCCCGGAGGCTGGGCTATCCCTTTCTCTCCACACCCTGTGGGTTCAAGCCCCTAAACACTCTCCAATCTGCCACCCTACCTCTCCTGCCTCACCCGCCTGACTTCAGAACCCCTCTGCCATCCATCTCCACAAGCAGCCAGAGATCTGGTTCTAAAGATCACCCACCAGGTTGCTCTGCTGCTGAAGGTCCAATCACTCACCCTGGCATTCAAGGTTCCTCTTGGGCTGGGCACAGCCAAGCACTCAAGTCTCAACCCTGCTCCCTACAAACCTTGAACTGCCCGTTCCTCCGAGCTTTTCTTGGAAAGTCCTGCCTCTGGGGCTTTGCTCACACTGTTCCCTCTGCTTGGAATGCCTCATCCTCCCTTACCCTGCCTTTCAAACTCCTATTCATTCTACAAAGCCCAAATTCAAAGGGCCAGTCCCCTTGGTGGCGTTCTCTGACTCACAACCCCAAGCTAGTGTGTCACTCCCAATTCCCTGTCCCCATCCAGGCACAGGAACCCAGAAGTGTGTATTGAAAGTATCTGTCTGGGCAGCGGAGGTCTCCTCCAGGGGCTTGAGTATAGCATTGGCACCCAGCAAGGGGCCTAGCATGGCTTCTGTGGACAGAGTGATAAAGGGAGGAGCAGGTAGAGGTGGGTCTCCAGGTAGCCCCCAGGCTCTAACCTCCCAAGGGGCCCCATACAAGCTGTGAAGGGACCACCTCACCCTCCCTCCCAGAGCTCCCATGCCAGGTGCTCTGGCCCTAGCTTAGGTCAAGAGGCCACAGCCCAACCCCAGTTCAGCCCAAGACTCCACAAAACAGCCAAGGCTAGCCTGCTCCAGTACCCCAGCTGGAGGGACATAGGCCCAGAGAAGCCACCAGGATTTGAATCCTGGCCCCGGTCAGCACACAAGCAGCACAGTCTCCTGAAGACAGCTAGCTCCACCTCCCCTGCCCAAAGCCACCATGCTCCATACCTGCCAGGAGCCACAGGCCCCCCAGGAAGGTCCACAGGGCCCGCAGCCCCATTGCATTTCCCCAGATGTCAGAGTGCTGGGCGGCCGCCGAGGCTGGGGAGCAGTGCTCCCGGCCTGGTCTGGCTGCCTCCTTCAGACCCTGCTCAGGAATGCCAGGCACTGGCCTCCCCCACGCCCAGCGCGAACCAAAGGGAGAGTGGGGGTGGACAGTGGCAAGAAGCCCAGCCCCACAGCCGGGATTCCCCGTCCTGGTCTCTGACCTTAGAGATCTGACCTCGCTGTCACCCATCAGCTGAGCTCAGCTGCTGCTGACGCTGGGGAACCTGAGGGGGTGACACTCCCTCTCTGAAGGCTGCAAGGCCTCCTCTGGAAGGTGGGGACTTAAACCCCCACTTCATGGGGCGGTGGTCAGGGGTAACAAATACACAGAGAATGCTCTTCAAAGGCAGGGCATGCTGGGTGGACCCACTGTGTGCCAGGCACCCAGGAGGCAGGACTCAGGGACCGTAGCCCACGGGGCGCCCAAGGGAGTTGGCCACCCAAGGGCGGAGACGCTGAGCCCCAGGGTCTCTGAGTGGGCGAAGGGTAGAGGCGACGGTGTGATCACCACCTCCTTCCCCTGGGCGGGGGAGCCTGTGTCCAGGAGCCCTGCCAGGGGGAGGAGGCAGCGTGCCTGGGCAGGAATGTGGGCCGTGTGGGGGAAGTGCCACAGGCATTCCAGAGCGGCAGGGACACGCGGTGAGTGAGGAGTCCTTGGGTTCACCAGTGTCCATGTGGGAGGGTGTCTGTGCGTCTGTGCATCTGCTGCACTGAGGCGGGAGAGGCTTCTGCACCCCCTGCTCCCCCAAAGTCAAGCTCATCCTTCTCCAAACACTGGCTCCAGCTCTCCGTAACCACCCCCCTTCTACCTTCCCTGTCCTGGCCCAAGGGCCTCTGTCCCTCCTGCAGGCCCCTCGGCCTCTGCCCAGCCCTCTGATGTCAGGTGCCTAGGGTCCTCCGCCCATCATCCACACATTCTCCCTGACAACCTCAGCCCCCAGGATTACACTTCTGACCCTCAGTCTCTGACTCCAGCCCAGGCCACAGCCCTGGGCCCCAGATCTCTGTCCAACAGCCCCCAGCCAGGCTCCTTCTGGGGGTGCTCCTCAGACAGACTTTGTGGACAAAGCTGCACTCACGGTCCTCCACCCAACGTCACCCAGGACAAACATGTAGCCGGCATCCCGGACACCTTCCACTCGCACCTGGATAACCCTCAGGACCTGCAGACCAGTTTATTCCCTGCATTCCCACCTCTAACGCCCAGGTCCCAGCTGGGTCCCAACTTTAATGACACCTGGGCCACTATACCCACCTCCTCCCTAATTCCCTCATCCCCATCAATCCAGCCTCCACACATCAGCCAGAGGAACCTTCCCAGCCCTGACCCCCCACCTCTGACCTTGCCCCGCCCCAGTGCCCACCCCACCCCCAAGCACCTGTGTAGCCATTCGGACAGTGACACTGAAAGCCGCTGGGCAAGTCTTGGCAGCTGCCTCCCCGGAGGCATGGCCCCGAGGCACACTCATCCACGTCCACGCTGCAGTCGTCCCCTGCAAGAGGCCCAGCCGTGTTCCCCGCTGTGCCCTCAGCCAGTCTGGGCCTGGACGGCCCATTTTATAGCTAGAGAGACTGAGGCCCAAAGAGAGGCGCTTGAACCCACCCCGGCATCCCTCCTGGTGCATTTGAACACGGTCGGACCTTCTGCCCTGGAAAGGGGTAAGGAGCTCACCCTCAAAGCCTGGAGGGCAGCGGCACAGGAAGCCAGCAGCATGGCGGAAGCTGAAGGCGCCGGGGAAGGCGGCCTGGACGCCCCCGTAGAGGGCCGGGTCGGAGCGCTGCAAGCATTGGCCCCCGTGCTGGCAGGGGCCTGCCGCACACTCGTCCTCGTCCATCTCACACAGCTCACCGCTGTAGCCTGGGGACGCATACACGTGGACCTCAGGTCACAGGGAGTCCTCCGGCAGCACCCTCCCCGCCGCCCCCCCCCCCCCCCCCCCCAGACACCAGCCCAGCCCAGGGTCAGGTTAGGATAACGGCTCAGAATATGGTCACGCATGTTCCGAGAGAGTGGCACATCACAGGGGGTAGGCATGCCTACGGCAGCCGTAATCCGCTCAGCAGCATCTCACTGGTATTACCATTAGAAGGGAGCACCCTGCACGCGCCAGGCCGTGGGCCAAGGCCTCGTGGTCATCACACCTTTACTCTCCTCAGAGCTACCCTGGGAGCAGGTGCTATGATTTGCCCCATTTTGCAGATCAGAAGCCTGAGGCCTGGAGAAGTTGCAATCATGTGCGCACACGCTGCTAGGTCCACTGAGGGCGCGTGCGCACCGGTGCACGATTTCTCCGCCCCAGGCCGCGCCCCGCCCGCCAGTCTACGCATGCGCGCCGCGGCCCGCACCCACGCACCTGGCCAGCAGAGGCAGCGGAAGCTCCCGAGGCCCTCGAGGCAGGTCGCGTTGTGCGCGCAGGGCGCCGACGCGCACTCCAGCACCTCCTGCTCGCAGCGCGCGCCCTCATAGCCCGTGTCCCCGCAGTCGCACCGGAACCTGGAGCGAGCACGCACTCGGCTGCAGCCCCACTGCCTCCACCGCGTCCCCCCGCCCAACGCGCGGCCTTCCCGCCTTCGGGCACCCAGCTGCCCACTCACCCGTTGACCAGGTCGTGGCACACGCCCCCATGCGCGCACGGCTGGCTCTGGCACTCGTCCAGGTCCAGCTGGCAGCTGGCGCCCCCGTAGCCCGGCGCGCACACGCAGCGGTAGGAGCCCATGCCGTCCAGGCACGAGCCCCCGTGCAGGCAGGGTGCCGAGGCGCACTGGTCCACCTCCACCTCACAGTTCACACCTGGACAGGCCGGAGACACGGACAGAGGCAGGTCACCGAGAGGGAGGGCAAAAGAGGCCGATTCAGGCCTACTCGAGCCAGTTCCAGTTACAAGGAGCGGAAGGTGAGGATCCCCGCAGAGAAGGTGTTTCTCACGCCCGCAGTGGTAATAGGATAGAAACAAGACCCACATCCCTGCTCCCCTGAGCTCAGGAGCATCTAGCCAGGAGCTGGGTATTAAGTCAGTGTTAACTGAGGGAGGACTGATTTTTAATGTTGACAAGCTCAACAATGAGCAAGTCCTGGATTCTGGGAAAGCAAGAGCCAGGATCTTGGCCTGGGGAATTGGCAGTCAGGGAAGGCTTCTTGGAAGAAGAAGAGCCTTCTGAAGGACCAGGGTGGCGTTCATAGACTAGGATGGGGCGGACGGGGGAGAGGGCTGTTGGGTTCCAGAAAGACTGTCGGTCAACACCTGCTTGCGGCAGGGCATGATGCCCTATGGCCGGCGCAGAAATCGTAGGAAGCTAAGGGAAGAGTGGAGGGGGTTAGGCAGGGTTACAGGGAGGCAGGGCTACAGGGAGGCGGGGCCTTGGGGCCAGGTAACACATCTGGGCTTACCCTAAAAGTTTTAAGCAGCACAGTTACATGCTCCTATCTGCATTTTAAAAGGCTCACTCTGCCGGCTTTGAAAAGGGTGTAAGGATGGACCCCAGAGAGGAACACACCCTGGCGGGAGATGCTGAGTAGGGTAAGCAACTCCTTCTGGTCTTCCCTGCATTGTCTTGCTTTTAAAACTGAAAGTTCAAGTCCTGGGAACCCCCTCAGTCCTGGGCAACACCCAGAAGACTGGGTGGCCCTTAGGGGAGGAGGCTGTGGAGGTGAAGGGAGGTGGGGAATCCCAGTGTGGAGATGTACTGCAACGTTTGTCATTGTACACTCCAGTGGCCCTACCCCTGCCCCCCAACTGGGATGGGTCCTGGGAAATGATTGGTTATGGGGGCCCCGGGGCCCAGATGGCTCCTGCAGGAACCTTACCCCCTTCCTGGCTCAGTGAGCGCAAAACACAGCCCCTCCTTCCTGTGATCCCGCATGCCTGCTACCCTGGCCCCACTCCCACCCTCTGTGCCAGGCAGAGCTAGGCCCAGGCCTGGAATCCCAGCCTCCCCTGCCTGGCTGGGAACGGGAGGGAGGAGCAGCAGAGAAATGAGTCACACAGACACTGCACTCGCTCACATCTCACCCAAAAAGCATCCCCCAGTGCACACACACCTGCTGGCACTCACACACACAACATTGTAGCACAGAGGCGTTCAGGGAGCCTGGACACCCGAAGATACTGACAGACACATATGACCTCACTCACACACATCCAGGCATCGAGGCTCTCAAATGCCGAGAAAGACACATGGAACCCGCTTCCAGATTCCATGTTCATCTGTGTGCCGAGCCCTACCTCTTCACTCTAAGCACCCTCCCCTGGAACTCAGTCCGCCCTGTCTGACCATTGCTCTGAGGTGACCTCAAACTGCCCCCTGCCCTCAGAGAGAGTTGTCTGAATCCAGTGTCTATACTGCCGGCTCCCAACTGCCCTAGACCTGACCTCTCCCCAGCTGTGTCCTCCTCCCCGGCTTCCAGGCACTCACTCACTCACTCCGATGCTCTTGCTTGGAGCAGGAACGGGACTGGGGCGGGGCCAAACTCTGAATGAGGGAGCTAGCATTTCCTCAGTGCCAACGCTTGGAAATACGTCATCCACTTCCCACTGGAGACCACAGAGGCCCCTAGGATTAGGCCCACCGTACAGTTTGTGTCTGTGCTGGCGTTTGGGGGCTACCCAGGGAAGGGGGTCCACATTACAATCTGAACCATACCAGGGTTGTTCATACTCCAGAATCATCCGATGAGCGACAGTGTCTGCACCACAGCCGGACCTAGGTCTGGAGTGAGTAGCTGTGAGAAATACTAGGTGTGTACTCCTGAAGGCCAGACCAGGCATATCGGCACTCCAGTCCCACCAGAGGTGCCGAGGGTGTCGCCACACCTAGCACGTGTCGGAACTCTAGAAGGGACTGAGGGGACACGTGTGCGGTGCCTTTCAGGTGCCAGGCGCCGTACCAGTGCTCACACACCCACACTCACCCAGAGCTGCCAGGGCAGCCCCAGCAGCGTCCGCTCTGTAGCGAGACCTCGCGTGGCTGTCCCTGAGAGCTGCCAGGGTGCCTGGGAAGGAGGGGGGGTGGGTGTCTCTACTAAAGTCAAAGCTGACTTGGTGACTTCACACTCTGAGGCAATGGGATCGACATTACAGAACGTCCTCCGGGCACAGCCGGGGCCATTACCTGCATAGTCAAGGGGGCAGTGGCACTCATATCGATCAGCCAGGTTGTGGCAGGTGGCCCCGTGGTGGCAGGGCCGGGAGGCACACTCATCGATGTCCAACTCACAGCGCGGGCCCTGGAACCCGGGCACACAGTAACAGCGGAAGTCGTTGGGATCTGGACCCTGGGGCACACACAGAGCGCCGTGGTGGCAGGGCTGGGTGGCACAGCCCTGGGGCTCGGTGGGCCCGCAGGTGTAGCCGCTCTCCGTAGCCTGGCACTGGGTCCCTGGAGAGCATGGGTCTGAGGCACAGGCACTCGGAGCCTCTGAAGGCTCTGTTCCTGTAGAAAGAGGAGACAGGGTGGGCAGGGGCTACCGGGCACTCCCCTCCCCACACTCACCCTGGTCCCTGGAGACAGAACACCGCAGGGTCTGTCCACACTCGGTAGGATGGAGAGCGGGCCAGTGGCTCTACAAGCCAGGCCCCAACGGGCTACACACAGCTACACCCGGAACTGGGAGTAGCTCAGGAGCGCCTCCATAGCAGAAAAATAGGACCTGGGACGCTACTCCGCTCAGGATTGGGGAGCAGACAGCCACCCTGGGAGCCTGCTCTCCGTCTCGCATCCCTGCAGCGCCCCTTTGAGGCAGGCTCTGTCATGCCCATTTTACAAGAGAGCAGATGGAGGCTCAAGAGAGAAAGGGAGGACTTGCCAGAGGCCATCACACAGCAAGGTAGTGCTGGGACAGCTTTCCAGGCCTTCCCCCTTGGGTCAGCCCCACTGGGGTGGGGTCTCCTGTCCATGGCCCATTCCCTCCCAGAGGGCCCAGGTCAGGGCTCGTCCCACTGCCCCCTCCGCCACTCCTGCTGGGGGTCTGGTAACTCCATCCCTGCGTGAAATTGAGTGAAATCGAAGATGGAGGACTTCAAAGGCCCTTCTTTCCCCCCTCCCCCCTCTTCCCACCCCATCCCACTGCTCTGGGAACTTCTCACAGGATCCCTGGCCCTCACTGTACCCCCATCCGCAAATGCTTGAGCAGCAGCCTGGCTAAGGTCACAGGGTACAGGGCAGGTATTGAGACCTGCTGACTGAACCCCTGGCTCTGGCTGCTGTGCTGCCTGCACTGAGCTCCCTGTTAGAGGGTCACCTACTGATCTGGAAGCCAAGGCAGGTAGAGAGCCAGCCTCCCTCCCCCCCCCCCTCCCTCCCTCCCTCCCTCCCAGCCTGTCATATAATTCTGGAGTAACAACCATAAGCACTCGGGCCTTGGAGTAAAGCAGCCTGGGCTAGATCCCAGCGCAATTATTAGCTCTGGGACGGTGGGCAAGTCTTTTCTCCTGCGGAGCTGCATCTCCCAGTCCAAAAGGGGATGCTAATAGTCCATGCCTCGGAGGGTGTGATAGGATTCAAAGCCCCAGGTACTGCAGCCAAGTCCCCACTTGTAGGAACTTGGTAAGTGATGGGGGAGGCGGAGTCGCCCACAAGAAGGAGGCACCCCCCCCCCACCTGGGGCTCTGAGAGGTGCCCCTTCCCTGGCCAAGTTGTCATCCAGACACTAACCAGGCCCTGCACCTCCCCTCCCCCATCCTGGTGAAGACCCCCAGATAAGGCTCCGCAGCCTCTCAGGCGTCATCTACATTCCACAAGGCAAGGCTGCCCACTGGCCGACCCCCACCCTTCCCAGCCAGGGCCAAGCAGGATGGGGGACAGGGAGATGGAAATGCTGACCAATAAGTAGACGCAGGAGAGGATCCTGCTGCCACCGCCACTCGGAGCACCCAGAGCACCTGGTACAGCTCAACATGGGCTCACTCACTCCCAGCCCCACACTGGGGGCCTAGTGCTCACCAGGGCCGGGCATGGGGCAGAGGGTCTCCAATGCTGTCAGACCATGGGGTCCACAGACCCCCTCTGCCCCCTGCTCCTCTCCCAGCTCAGGGCATCCATCCCCAGCCCCCTCGCTTGTTCACAGGGGTGAGGGCGGCGGGTATTTGGGCCTCTCTCGGGGGCTTATGGGCAGCCCATCTTTTCCACGTCTGAGCGGCTGTGGCTGATCCATTTAGAGCCAGTCCCCAGGGCCAGATGCCGTGATGGGGCGGGAAGATGATCTGAGGGGGTGGGAGTGAGTTGAGCTCCCTCATGGAAGGAATAGGTTTGGGCATCAAACAGACCTGGCGTGGATCAGGGTGCTAACACTGCCCACCTCATAGGATGTTGTAAGGAGCCACCGTGGTGACATGAGTGAAGCCCTGGCACCCAGGGGACCCTCAGTGAGGGCTCCGGCCATTATGATCAGGGTCCCTTGACCCAGTCTCGCTCAGGAGGGGGAGCGCAGAAATCAGAGGTCCCAGGTGAAGGGCTCTGGCTGCTGGGCCCTGTCCCATTTCATTCCAGCAAGGTGCCACCCTCATCCGTGTGGCCCCAGGGATCCCACCCTAATCTGGAGCTTTACCCTTTCGGAGCAAATGGGAGCAGGCTGGGCATACAGCGCCTGGGGGAGTGGGAAGGTGGAGCAGGTGGGCTGTGGCCCAAATGACAGAGCCCCGACACCTGGGGGAAGGCGTTCGCCCTGTCAGAGCCAGGCAGAGAGGGCGGGAGCTGTCTGTCCTGGGAGGCGTGCAGTAGCGCCAAGAGCCTGCAGGGAGGGGCAACGGTATCTCTTGTGTAATCTCAGTGGATCTGCGTGTTTACCTGAGGAGCTGGGTAGTGTGTGGCTTCTGCTCCACGGTGGAGGACAGAGGCTCAGAGATGAGGCCCAGTCCCACAGCCCACGAGGGGCTGGAATGCAAGCCCAGCTCTCCCCGCTGCGGAGCCTGCCCTGTTTCCAGAGCCCCGCCCCCTCCGCCTGTGTTAGGATTCCCATTCCTGGGCCCCACTCCGACCTAGAGGTTCCAAACCTCTGGGCCCCGGGCCCCAGGATCTGCGTGGCAGCATGCTCCCGGGGATTCCTTTGTACAGTGGGGCTTGGGAACTGCTGACCTCGGGCTCTGTCTCCCAGGAGCCAGCCGGGGAGGCCAGGCCAGCCCAGGGCTGAGGGGAGGAGAGGTAAGGACCCAGGGCAGAGGAGGGCCGTCCCAGGGGCCCGGCAGGAGGGGCGGGGCCTGTTGCCAGGGTGACGAGGGGCCTGTGCTTATCTTTACAAATCCCTGCTGACCTCTAAGGCCGCCTGGGACGACCTGCAGGGGACGGATTAACTGACATTGCCCCTCCCCTCGGACCGGCTGCCCAGCCCTGGGAAGGCCCAGAACCAGCAAGGTAAGGAAAGGGGAGTTTCTCCGTGGACTGGGCAGGATTATAACAACAGCAGCCGTTTACTGAGTGTGTACTATGTGCTCTGGCCTGTGCTACACATCTTGCATCTATGACTGCATTATTATATTACTTTAAACGGAAGACATGGGTGCTGTTAAGAAAACTGTTTTTCTAACTCAGAGGTGGTAAACTTGCCCAGGATCACCCCTCAAAAAACTGAGAACAGCTGTCTGGGGCATGGGAGAGGCCCACATCTCCCGGGCATGTGACATTCCACTGGGCCAACTCTACATTGCCACCCAGTACTGCCAGTGTAGTGCATTCCAGCCCGGCACCCCCCCCCCCCCCCCCCCCGCCCCGGGTCTGCACAAGCATAAGAATGGAGGTTCGGTCCCCAGCAGGGGGCTCAGGTGGTTGGAGCCCCTGCCAGTACACAAAAAGGTTGTGGGTTCAATAGCCAGTCATTTCAGGGGAGGGGGGCGAACCTATTGAAGTTTCACATCACCGTTTCCCTTTCCCTTCCTCTCTCTATGCAAGTCAATACAAACATATCCTCGGGTAAGGATTTAAAAAAAAAAAGAAGAAAAGATTGGAGGTTCCAGTATGTGCCTAGGCAGAGCGGGCAGCCCCGGGTGTCTACCCAGAACCTGGCCGTGGACAGGCCTGGTGGAAACGGCCAGCCACTGATGAGAACTGTTTCTGGAGCGTGGGTTTGGGAAGCGTCTTGTCTGGACAAGGCAAGAGAGAGACTATCCTTAAGAAGTGACCCAGTGCCTAGGTGTTGGGCGCACAATGCAATGTACAGACGAAGTATCGTAGACTTGCACACTTGGAATGTATGTAATTTTATTAACTAGTCAGTTGGCTGGAGCATCCTCCCGTACACTGGAAGGTTGAGGGTTTGATTCCCCGTCAGGGCGCATACACAGGTTTGATCCCCCATCAGGGTATGTATGGGAGGCAAACAATAGATGTGTCTCTCTCCCTCTGCCTCTTCCTTCCCCTGTTTCTAAAATCAATAAAAACATATCCTCGGGTGAGGATTAAAAAAGTAATAAGTAGATTTCATCTAAAAGCCAAAAGGGAAAACATTTTAAAAAGAAGCGACCCGGGATCTCATAGACGCAGCGCTCCTGGCAGAAGGGCCATGTGGGTCTCAGTCAGGGGCCCCAAGGCTAGGACGGAGTAACAGTGCGGGGCAGGGAGGCTGGAATCCTCTGTTACAGACGTTTACCCCTGAGGTTAAAGGCATAATTCTGATAACAGTAACCGCAACAATAACCGTAGGGGTTCACATCCTCTCCCCCGTTCCTGGCACTGGCACATCCCGGAGTTTCCAAACTGTGGTCTCAGAGCGCTAGGCATCCAGAATGCTCATGCCTGCAGTGACCCCTACCCCAGCTTTCAGGGATCCCCAGGGAGGCACTCCCCGCAGGGAGGGCCCACGGAGCAGGTGGGGCTCCGGCCTGCCGCCCACCAGGCCACATGTGATTCTTTCACCTTTAACCACAGTGGCTTCTGGCTTCTGTCTAAAGTTTCTGAAACTGGGGTTTCCATGCTGCACCTCAGTTGAAGAACAGGGTATTTTCTCATCAGGTCTCATACGGCCCTTGGAGTTAGCCTAGGAGAGGTGACTCTATCGGCTGGTGCCATAGTTCACTGTGGCATCCTGACCCGGCCACCCTCTAGCTCTGTGACTGTGGGCAAGTTACCAACCCTCTCTGGGCCTCATTTCCTCCTTGGTAAACTGAGGGTATCACAGGGCTGTGGTGAGAATGAAGTTGATCATGTTAGTCCAGTAGCATAGCCCCGACCGCAGAGCGGCTGGTGCTGTTGATTTATTCATTCGTCTGCGTACCTTTCCTCAAGGCAAACACTGACCATCCAGCAAACCCTGGCACCGGGTCACTGTGAGCAGCTCTTCCCTCCGCCTCTGTTCTGCAGGCCCCCAGCAGCCCTGGTTGGAGGAGGGGCCAGACCTGGGGACTGGAGAGCGGCCCCTTTGTCAGCCAGGCTCCCTGCGTGTTCTGGGAGCAGGAGGGATGTGAGAGCCCAGCGTGCCCATTGTCCTCCAAGATGCCTGGTCCTCTCCTAGCAACCGGCAGAGCCTTTGTGGCAGTGTGGGCTCAGGAGAGGGGCCAAGCGCAGGGCCTGGCAGGGGTGGGCCGCAGAGCCAGGGGCCCAGGGCCTCCAGAACCCCCATACCCTCTGGGATGGAAATGGCTTTAGAAGTGATACAGTCCCCAGCCCCTCAACGCCTGGCAGTCAGGCCTGGCACCCAAAATGCTCATGCCTGCAGTGCCCCCACCTCAGCCTTCAGGGACCCCAGGGAAGCGGCTTCCTGTGCAGAAATCACAGGGGAAAGGCTGCCCTCGGAGACCCCAGCGGGTGAGCGTGCGGGGGTGTCTCTGAGTCCACTTCCTTTTGTAGCACCAGTTTACTGTGTGTTCACTCTGCCTCGAAGTTCACATGAGTGTGTATCTGAGTGTGAATGCACACATGTCAGCACACTCGCGTTGCTGTAGGTGTGTGTGTGTGAGTGTGTCCTGTGGGTCTATATGTGTGGACACCTGTTCATGAGGTGGTGTGTGCCCTCGTGCATGCCACACCCACGTGCAGGGGTGTGTATGCATTGGTACTGATATGTATACACAGGTGTGATTTGTGTGTACACGTGTGTGTGCACAGGTGTGCGTTTGTGTGCGTGTGTGTGTGTGTGTGTACACTGTAGGACAAGGGACAGTCACCAGATCCGCAGACCAGGATTTCTTGTCTCAGTGCAGAGAGCAGGCCCAGCTCCTCTCATGAGCCCCAGATATGCCTGTGGGGACCTGGCCCCACACCCTGGAGTCTGAGGAGGTAGGGGCTCCTCAGCCACAGCGGAGCCCAGGCTTGGTGTCCTCCGCCAGCAGTGGTTGTGGGGGTGGGGGCTACCCAGGCCCGGCTCTAGTAGCCATCGTGACCAAGACAAAGGCCCCCGGCCCCCCAGGAAGAACGACGGGCCGTGCACACGTGAATCTACTTGGACAAAAGCAGAAACTGCTTGGCGAGTGGGGTCCGGCTTCAGGAAGCCCTTTCAGCTCCATCTGGGAATGCCTGGGCAGGGGCAGCAGTGGGCACCATGTTCCCGAGGACCCAGCCACCCCAGGGACCCCAGGAATCCCAGTGCACCTGCGTCCCCCCAGTGTAGGCGGGATGAAAGCACAAATGGGGGGATGTCTGCAGAGAGCAGGCTCCCCTGATCTCCTTCCCCTTCTCTAACCCAATCCACTAGGCTGGGTCTGCTGCCCCCACCCCAGGCCCCCATGACACAGTTCAACCCCCTGGACAACTTGCACCCCACAGCTCGTACCAGGACACAGCCCACCACACTGAGAAGGCCTCAGACACAACCCAGGCTCACCCAGCACAGCTCATCCTCCCTCACAACTTTAAAACACCCCCACCTGCACCCCACAACCCAGCACAGGCCTCACAACCCCGCACCCCCACTCCAACACCCCTCCAAAGACACACAGCCCACCCCATTACCCAGACCACAGCTGGCCCACAAAGCCCCCCAACACACAACAGCCCCAAGTCCCAGGACACATTTGCCTCTACACAAGTTGCAGTGGCCCACAGCAACACACTCCTCCACACCCCGCAACTCAGGCCTGCACCCCACAGCATTGCACACCTCCGCACAGCACAACTCAGGCCTGTCTCCCAGCCCTAGAGTTGGACTGGCACCCGCAGGGACAGCCCCAGGGCCTGGGTGTCTGTCTGCTTTGGGACTCAGAGCCTGCTCAAGCCCCCCCCCCCCCTCCCCCCAAGGCTTGTGCCCCAACTCACCAGCCAGGAGGGCAAGGGCAGGGGCCCAGAGCAGCATTAGCAGCAAGAAAGGGGCTGGGAGCCTGGGGTCCCGGGGCCGTGGCCTGGCCAGCGCCATGGCAGCACGCTCTGCTCCGCAGCTATGGGAACCGGCGGCCTGGCTGGCTCCGTACCCCCCTCTCCCTCCAACCAGCACTAATGCTGTGGACAGAGGCCCGGCCCTCCCTCCCTCCCTCCTCTCCCGCCTCCTCCCCCAACCCAGGCCCTCCCAGGCTGCTCCTCCTCCAGGAGGATTCTGGAGGAGGGGTCTGACCCACCCAGTCTCCCCAGGGCCCAGGGCTCCAGGCAGGAGTCAGGGGCCCCTGTGGGTCCCATCTCACCTCACTGCCCAGCACTCTCTCCCTCCTGACCCCCCACCCCTTTCTCCTCGCACCTCTCAGGCTGTGCTGCCAATGCCGCCCCAGAGAAATTTCTGTTTTGTGGGGGAGGCCGGCTAGTCCTCAGGTACCCGACCCTGCTGCCTGGCGCCCCTCTCCGTCCCCACATTCGGTCACCCACAGGTTCTGGTAACAGTTCCTTCTCAGCGTCTCTTGGTCCCACTCCTGCCACACACAGCCCCTCTCACCATGGCCCTCAGGAGATGCCCCTGACTCCCTCCACTCCCCACCCCTCACCGCCAGCCATTTCTCCCCTTTGGCCTAGATCAGGGGTCGGCAAACTCATTAGTCAACAGAGCCAAATATCAACAGTACAACGATAGAAATTTCTTTTGAGAGCCGAATTTTTTAAACTTAAACTTCTTCTAACGCCACTTCTTCAAAACAGACTCGCCCAGGCCGTGGCATTTTGTGGAAGAGCCACACTCAAGGGGCCAAAGAGCCGCATGTGGCTCACGAGCCGTGGTTTGCCGACCACTGGCCTAGATCTTCTCCTTTATTTGCAGCTCCAGACGCCTCACCATAATCCGAGGCGGCCCCTTCTGCAGAGGGGCAGCACTAACACGCGAGCTTTCCTCTCCCCGGGGGACGTCCTCCTTGTCTAACCTCGCCGTCTCCTGCTGCACTTGATGTTTGCTCGCTCCGGGATGCAGTGTTGTTGGGTGGAGAAGAGGGTTCTTCAGGGGACCTGGACCCAGGAAGCCAGGTCGTCTCAACGGCGCTGCAGCATAAAAAACAGGCCCCCACCCCGGTTGTCCCACTGCCCTCAGCCCTGGTGGAGGGAGAACCCCCTTGCTGAAGGGACTTCCTGAACCAACCCACTGCCCCCTGCCAGTGCATCCCCATTTGGCCCGGTTCAGTGACCACAGACTCAGGCCCCCAGGTCCTGTGCCGGGCTCTGCCATGTGTCCCTGACGTCTGGGGGTTACAGTGACTAGTCCGACGTGACCAGCGACGGAGGTTCCTCTCGGGCTGCTCTAGGGGGATGGGCAATGGCCCGTGGAAGGGCAGGGCAGGAAGCAGTGTGAACCACACAGGGCAGGGCGTGGGGGCCACACGGGTCCTCCCACCCAGCCAAGTGCTCAGAGAGGGAACCAGAGGCCTGGGTTTGTCCACATCCCTGCCCCGTCTCCAGCCCTGAGTCTTGCTCCCTCTGGGGTGGGGGCTCCTCCTTGGGTCCTGGGACTCTTCTCCTACATCACCTTTAACTTCCTGCCTCTCGGGTACACCAGGAGCTTCTCCCCTCCCCCCTGTGGAAGCCCCTCTTCACTCTGCAGGAAAAGCACAGGCCTCTCAGATAGATCCAGGTTTGAGCCCAATTCCACCACCGATTGTAGAGTGACCTCAGCCAGGATGTCCTTCTCTGGGCCTCAGTTTTCCCATCTGTAAAACGGGAGTGATAACAGTTTCCACCATGGAAGGCTTTACAATAGTCCTTATCAGTGCATTTGTTTTCTGCAGGTTCAGTTACCTGGGGGTCAGAAACATTAAATGGAAAATTGGAGAAATAAAGAATTCATAAGTTTTAAGTCACATGCTGTTCTGAGTACCTCACTTCATCTCATCACTTAGGCATCGCATCATCTCACACCATCACAGGAAGAAGGGTGAGTACAGAACAATAAGATATTTTGAGATACACCACATTCACATGACTTTTACTACAGTACTAGAGGCCCGATGCCCGGGATTCGTGCACTGGTGGGGAGTGGCCTGCGGGGATCGGCCTGCTGTGGGAGCATCGCCCATCCTGGTCAGCCGGCACTCCCCCTGTGGGAGCGCACGGACCACCAGGGGGCAGCTCCTGCGTTGAGCATCTGCCCCCTGGTGGTCAGTGCGTGTCATAGCGACTGGTCAACTGGTCGCTATGGTTGTTCTGCTGTTCTGTCGCTGGGCTTGTATCATATAGGATGTTCTAATTGTTTTGTGTTGTTAGTAGTATTGTTGCTAATCTCTTATGGTGCCTAAATTAAAAATTAGACGTTACCATAGGTATGTCTAGAGGAAAAACATGGTATACTAGTATATAGGGTTGGGTACCATCTGCGGTTTCAGGCATCCACGGGGATCTTGGACATAGCCCTGTGGATAAGGGGGATCTGAAGTGGCAGTGCAAGTTCTCTTTATTCTGCTTTTCAGAGGTTCCCAAGGGATCCAAGCAGTCCCGGGGAGTGGGGGGACAGGAGGACAGGAGTCTCTAGATACGCAGACAAACGCTGGAGTTTTTATAGCGCCAGGTCCAGCCCATCCAAACCTCACCCCTCAGCCACTGTCCTGCAGCTGCCGTGCGCCACCTTGTGGCAAATGTGGGACCACCTTCAACCCTGACTTTATTGGGTCTCTCAGAGGCTTCCCCACCCCTCCAGGCTTCTCTTCCCTCCTACTTTCCTGAGGGCTCCTTGCTCTCTTTCTTCCCACAGTGTTGGGGGGTTTCAGGATCTGCTCCCAGCCCCCTGCCCTTCTCTCACGTCCCTCCTTGAGTGAGCACATCCACACCCAGGCTCTCTCAGGAGCTCTGCACCAGTGATTCTTAACCCTGTTCCAATTCCCTCTCGGCAACGAATGTCGTGTGTCATGTGTTGTTACCCCGAAATGAAATGACATACATATGCGTATAATTCCCAAAAGAAATCTATCCTAATGCTCTAACTAAAATGTCAGAGCAGCCCGGCCGGCGTGGCTCAGTGGTTGAGCGTCAACCTATGAACCAGGAGTTCACGGTTTAATTCCTGGTCAAGGGCACATGCTCGGGTTGCAGGCTCCATCCCCAGTGGGGGAGAGGGGTATGCAGGAGGCAGCGGATCAATTATTCTCTCTCATAATTGATGTTTCTATCTCTCTCTCCCTCTCCCTTCCTGTCTGAAATCAATAAAAAATATATTTTAAAAAAATAATAAATAAATAAAATATCAGAGCAAGTCATTATAGGCTAGTGATAAAGTGTACAAATCCTGGTTTGTATACTTCCCTGCTGTGTGATCTTGGGTAAGTCACCTAACCGCTCTGTGCTTCAGTGAGCTCCCTAGTGAAAAAGGGATTTTTTTTCCTATGCAGCACATTATTGCATAGAGTTGTTATGAGGATTAAATGAGTAATTTTTCACGAAGCATTTAGAATAGTGACTGGCACGTGTTAAGAGCCAAGTGAGTTTTGGTTAAACTAATAACAAAAGTAATTTAAGATGATTTTGACTTTTTTTTTAAAATATATTTTATTGATTTTGTACAGAGAGGAAGGGAGAGGGATAGAGAGCTAGAAACATCGATGAGAGAGAAACATCAATCAGCCGCCTCCTGCACACCCCCCACTGGGGGTGTGCCCGCAACCAAGGTACATGCCCTTGACCGGAATCGAACCCGGGACCCTTGAGCCCACAGGCCGATGCTTTATCCACTGAGCCAAACCGGTTTCGGCGATGATTTTGACTTTTATTGACTCCACCAGAAGACACTAAAGCAGCCGTGGGCAAAATACGGCCTGCGGGCCGGATCTGGCCCGTTTGGCTGTTCTATCCGGCCCACGGAGCCGAAAGAGCGGAGGGTTCTCTTGCTCTCCCCTCCGCTCCTTTACTTTGAATTTATATTAGTTCACACAAACACTCCATCCATGCTTTTGTTCCGGCCCTCCGGTCCAGTTGAAGAACCCATTGTGGCCCTCGAGTCAAAAAGTTTGCCCACCCCTGCACTAAAGTAACAAGAGGCTTGCGCCTACCCATAAAAGCCCCCCTGAATGCGACAGCCACAATGCAGACGGATAAAGAGAACATCAAGTTGGCAACTCAAACACCACAGGTAGTGTTGACATTACGTACATAATTTTTTGGTATGGTGACAACTCTGGGTAAGCTTCTGAACAAGAGAAAGGGCAATCTTCCTCCAATTTACAGGGACGTTATATTTCTAGCAAATTCAGCGTACATTAAAATTCAGAGCATTCATGCAAAAATGGGCTCAGCTCAGACACTTACAAACAGGTCTTTTTTCCTGTCCACGCCTTCAGGGACTGTCCTGCACATCGTAGGCTGTCCCGCATCCCGGGCCCCACCCACTAAATGCCAGCGGCGCCCCCTCCACCCAGTCGTCATGAAAACTGAAAGCCCCCCCCCCCAATGCCCAAAACAGTGCCCAGGAGGCCCCTGGCATCCACACCCACTGCCAGAGGGACTTTTCCAAATCCCAGATTGTGTCTCCTGCTGCTAACTCCTAGTCACTGTCAGGAAAGTCCAAATTCCTGAGCCTGGTGCCCAAAGTCCTCATAACTGAGCCCCCTGCTTCTCCCCCCCCCCCCAGCAAATCTACACCAACACCCCACGCACTCCCCTGTCCCCTACACACTCAGACAGGGCACAGAGCAGGTGATTAATTAATACACACGAGGACCCTTCAGGCCTGGCCGGGGGGATCTCACATCTGGCAGAAAGAACTTTCCTGGGAGGTGCTTCCACAGAACCTGCTGGGGGTCCCAAGGTCAGAGAGGTCAGCTGCCAGATAGCAGTTTCCCACAGGAGGTAGGGCCTTGGAGTGTGAGTAGGAGTTTTCCAGGTAGACGGGGGCAGAAGGCAACCTGGCCGGAGACCCGGCGTGGGCAAGGGTCAGGTGTGAGCGAGGGCACGTGCTTCCACGACTGCAGACAGGTGAGTACTACCTGAGGGCAGGATGTGGAGGGGCTGTGATCAGAGGTGAGGCTGGTGCGTCAGCAGAGGACAGCTTGTTAGAGCTTGTAAAGTGCCCAGGAGATTGGGCTTTGTCCTGGGGGCACTGGGGAGCCATGGAGGGGGTTAAAGAGAGGGTGACACAGTCAGGTTGCATGTGGCAGAGTTCCCTCTGGGAGGAGAGTGGAAGGTGCACTGCATGAGGGCAGGAAAAGAAGGATGCCAGGGAAAGGTCACAGGTCTGAATTAGGGCAGAGGAGGGTGAAGAGCAGGGATGGGAGTTTGTGGGGCAGAAACAGCAGAACTTGGTGTCTGCTGATGAGAATGGAAACGGGTGCTGGTCAGATGGCTTAGGGAGGGTGGTCCAGACAAACCCAGTCTTCCGCAGCTTAAAGGACAGGCTGCAGGCCTCTCTGGAGACACTAGAGGGAGCTCCAGGATAGGTTAGCTCTCCTCTCCCACCTGCTGCCAGTCTCCACCCGCTCCTGGAGGGTGATAGGACCCGCCCTGTGGCTCAGATGCAGGCTCTGGGTTTCTGCCAGGGCCCTGACCAAGTCCAGGGACTCACAGTCTCGGGTCACCTCACCCTCCAGCCACTGGGTTTGTGGGACGAGGGGAGGGGGGGCATTTCTTGAGCTGGGAGTAGATGGGACAGAAGTTGGAGGTTGCAGGCAAGAAGTACTGACATCCTAACCTGCCTCACCCTGCTCTGTGCCCTCTGCCCCCTTGGGAAGAAGGGGAGCAATCCACCCAGGGTCACACCACTGTCAGCGGCAACACCCATCCCAGCCAGAAGTGCTGCCCCAGTGGGGGACAGAAATGGACCAGAGCCCCCCAGGTTAGAGTGGCCAGCGGACAGACGGGATGAGTACAAGCAACCTTTCCAACTCCACCGCCCTTCCTGCAAAAAGTTGAGGGGGGAGCTGCCCGTGAGCCACCTCACCCGAGGGGGAGGCAGCCTTCCACACAGAGGGGCACCCACAGGCTTGCAGGCAGGTTCAAGAGGATGGCCGAGCGCAGGGGGCAGGGCTGGCCGGCGGCGGGAGATGGTGCCGGATGCCACCAGCAGCAGAGGGAGCCTTGGCAGGCCTCCTGCGGGCAAGGCCCGCAGAGCTTGGCATTTGTGAAGGAACTCCAGCTGCACAGAGGAAGGTGGAGGGATCACAGCGTTTGGAAAGGACTGGCCTCTCGACTTGAGTCTAAATGGCACAGTCTTTTAAATTTTTAAACAAAAAATGAATAACGAATGCAGACACTGAAACAGGAAATCCATTTCCTTTTAAATCTGGCAGAAAGAGCAAATCCAAGCTCAAAATAATGCCGGCAGGATTTTAATAACCTGTAACAAAACAGGCCCACAAAACCATCAGCGCTCACTTCAATCTGCCTCTGCAGTTGAGCCAAGACTCTGGCATCTAGGGCCCATGTGAAGAGCAGTCATTATTGCCACCTGGGGACCGAGGCTTAGCTGGGGGCGGACTGACCCAGGGTCGTGGCAAAGCAGGAACTGGAACAGGCTCCTGACTCCCAAGCGTGGACCTCTCTCTGCACACATGGCACAACAAACACACACCCCACACATCATGTATTCTCCACACCATACACACCACACACTACATATTACAACACACATACATATATGCACAACACAGATCACATATACTATACACACCATACACACACACCATGTACACATACTACACACCACACAGGAAATGCTTTCCAAACTCAGGTACACAAATACCTGTATACACACAAGATTCCACAGATGCACAGATCAGCCAACATACACATACATGTGCCTCGAAAGAAGTATGCAAACAGCCACACGATACCTGCCCCCCCAGAGCACCTAACACACACACAAACATATTCACATTCACAGGGACTCACACACACACACACACACACACAAATGTGATTGCTCCAAATCTCAGCACTCATATCCAGACACCTACACAGGACACACACAGGTGCAAATTTCTACAGATATGTGCAAGTTTCAAAAATGCCCCTCAGTACACATCTACAACACAGCACTCACCCACCTACGGCCACAGACACGTGCAGCCCACCTCACAGCCCTGTGAGGCCCACAAGCCTGGGAATCTGAGCCAGGCAAAGTGCTCCCTCCTTTGGGGGACGGAGGGCACCTCGCCTGCCCTATCGGAGGGCCAGGGTTGATTCCTGGCAAGGGCCTATGCAGCTCAGAGGGGCCAGTGGCTCAGCCCCCACATTCTCCTTGCCCAAGGAGCACCATCTGGGGTGAGCAGGCACACCCAGAGCTGAGCGGCTGCGTCACACACGGTGACAGTGGCTGTGAGGCCTCAGAGAGGCCTGGAGCCGTGGGACAGTGAGCATTGCAGGTCCTTCTCTGAACCTCGTTTCCTCATCTAAGAAATAGGGACCCTGATCTCCTTGACCACCTGTTGTATTTGTTTGTAGAACCAAATTCAATAGGAGATGGAGGGTGGAAGGGAACATTTTAGTAAGATAAGAATCAGGTGTTTGTTTATTAGGCACCGGCTGTGTGCTAGATCCATGAGACGGGAATGTGGATAAGTACACAGGCCCTGGGGTCCGAGAGGCCTGGCTGGATTCAAACCCCTGCTTTGCCAGGACTAGCTGTGTGAGCTTGGGCAGCTTACTTAACCTCTCTGAGCTTCTACTTTTTCATCTGTAACATAGGGATAGTACCCTCTGGACATGAGTGCTGTGGGGTAATGTTAAAGTTCTTAGAGCGAGACCTGCCACAGAGCAGATGCTCAATTAAGTCAGTTCCTCGTATTATTTATAAGCTTTCGTTTATTCATTCACCTAATCCTTACTGAGTACCTACTCTGAGCCAGACATGATTCTAAGCACACTACAAATTCTGAGTCATTTAATCCTTCTAACAACTCTATTATTATCCCTGTTTTCCAACCGAGGAAACTGAGACATAGAGATGTGCTGTCGCTTATTCGGGGTCTGAAAGCTGGTCAGAGGCAGAGCTGGAATTGAAACCAGGTCCGTGGGCCTCCCTTAATCCAGTTGCAAGACGTGCACTTCCCGCTTATGGCTCAGAGTCCTCCTCCTCTCTCCCCAGCAGCAGTCCTGTTAAATAAATTAGCCAGTAACGGTTTCTAATTCCCAGACTTGGTTGCAAATAAATTATTCACATTGTAAGGCCTGCAAACCACCGGCTGGGCCTCATTACCCAAGAAGACTCACCCGCCCACAAGATGCCACACCCTCCCCTGAGCATAGGTCCTGGTGGGCCAGCCCGGGGCAGGCAGAGCTGGCAGGGGCTGCAGGCCTGCTGCAGGAGCCGGGAGACGGGCTTTCCTCCTCCCATTCCCAGCCTTCCCTTTCTAATAAGCTCACAGCCCAGCCCGGTGTTGTCAAGGGAACATAAGCTCTGGACTCAGCCAGTCCTGGGTCCCAGTCCTGGCTCTGCCCTGAACAGCTGTGTGACCTCAGGCAGGTGGTCTACCCTCTCTGAGCCACTGGGGGAGGCTGACTGTCTGGCCTACACCGTGGGCTCAGAGCCCCACTTGGTGCTTTCTGTCCTCCCTCCATTTGTGGGATGAGGCTTCTGCTGCCCAGCCAGGCCCTGTGCTGGAAGCTGGGGACAAAGATCCTGTCCTGTGGGGCTTTCAGTGTCCATGGCTCATCTGGTCCAAGCCAGAGCCCTGCGGCTGGTTGCAGGATACTGAGGGCTCCCTCGGGCCAGTTACCCAGCCCAGCTGCTGGCACCATGGACCGCTGAGAGCTCCCTGGGTTGTGTCTCTGCCAGGGGCAGCTAGCGGCCAGTGCCTGACTAACTTAGAGCTACAAAGGCCCCGCTTCCTTCCCGCAACTGGGACACTCGGAAGGGCCATCACAGCTCCAGGCATCCCTGCAGGGACCTCTGCTGCAGGCTCACTGCAGGTCAGCTTGTGCCTCTGCCCAGTCCTGGCTTCCTGCTTCCTTGCTAGTGGACCTTCCCAGGGCACACCTAGGAAACCTGCATGCAATCCTCCAGCTCGGCATCCTCTTTCCAGGAACCCAATCCAAAGTACCTGTCACAGACAGAGCCCCGTCTTAGCATTAAATGAGGCCCCATACAAGTCGCCAATACTCCATGCCGCTTACAGGTTGAGTCCTGATCCTAGACTGATCCCCAATCCTGGTCCCAGACTGAGCCCCGATTCTGGTCCCGGACTGAGCGCAGGTATCCATGGAAAGCAGAGGACCACTTAAGACAGAATTGAGGGGTAATCGATGGGAGGAAGAACGGGATTGAAGTCTGGCTTAGGCTGAGAACAGGGCTGGAATACTAGTAAACCTTGTTGAGGAAGACAGACTGACAAGCCGTCAGGCAGGAAGTCAGTCACAGAATCTCACGTCCCAGAGAGGCCTGAATGAAAAAACCTGAACCAAGAAAGAGAAGGATAATCATAGTCGCTGCCATTTCTCAAGCAGGAGTGTGTCCCGGGCCCCATGCCATGGGATCTACTTCATGGCCCTGCTGCCTCCTCAGAACAGCCTCACGGGGTCCTATTGTCGCCCACTGTACAGGTGAGGACTCCGAGGCGATTGGGATAAAATGACTTGCCTCATGCCCCAGTCCTGGCAGAACCAGCATTCACACCCGGGACCCTTCTGTGGAGTCCATGCAGAGGCTGGTCTCCCAAAGAAAGTCCCCATGGGGCTTCCATAGTCACCTCCACTAGCTGTCCCTGAGCCTGTCCAGGGCAGCAGGGGAGCCATGAAAAGTGGTGGGCGGTCCATGAGTCTGTGTAGCTGGGACCCGGCCCAACCTCCAGGTTCCTCTCAGGGCCCTCAGTTCAAAGTGTCCGGTTCCCACGGCCTTCTCCGTGAGGAGGCACCGCTGGTACAGGCACGGCAACTGAGGCCCAGAGCGGGGACACCGTTAGCTCAGCTTGCCGAGCTGGGACCCACCCCGAAAATTCCTGATACTTCGTCCCCCATCCTCTGTTCATAGGCAGGGGTGGGCAAAAGTAGGTTTACAGGTGTGAGTACTCAAAACAGAGTTTATTCTTGTACTGTTATTTATTAATTATTGTACTACTAGAGGCCCGGTGCATGAAAATTCATGCACTGGAGGAGGGGTCCCTCAGCCCAGCCTGCCACCTCTCATAGTCCGGGAGCCCTCAGGGGCGGGAGGTGACCCGGCGATCAGGGGAAGGCGACACCCCCATCACACCTCTGTTGCTGCCACTGCCGGCAGCACAAGCCTTGGCCATCCCTGGTTACCTGAGCCTCAGGCGGCCCTGGGCAGCTGGGCAGCCACCATCCAAGGCTTGCATGCGCCTTGGGCCAGCCCTGGGCAGCTGGGGGGCTGAGGGGACTGGGGGACTCTGGAGGCAGGCACACAGAGCAGCTGGGCCTGCCTGCCGCCCCGGCAGGGCTGAGGGGACTGGGTGCCACCATCTTGTGGCTGTGGGTGCCGCCATCTTTGAGGGCGTGACAGTCAATTAGCATATTCCCTCCTTATTGGCTGTGGGTGATGCCATCTTTGTGACAGTGTGAGGGTCAATTAGCATATTCCCTCTTTATTAGGTAGGATTTGTATGTGTCCCCCCAAAATTCGTATGTTGAAATCTAACCCTGACTGGGAGGATATTAGGATGTGGGGCCTTGGAGGTGACTCGGTCATAAGAGTGGCGCCCTCCTGAATGAAAGTAGTGCCCTTTGCAGAGGCCCCAGAGAGCTCCCTGGCCCTTCTGCCCTGTGAGGTTATGGCAGAAAGACGCTGTCTGTGAGCCAGGATGCAGACACCAGGTCTGCCGGCACCTTGGTCTTGACTTTCCCAGCCTCCAGAACGGTGGGATACATTTCTGTTGTCCGTAAGCCACCCAGACTATGGCATTTTATCATGGCAGCCCAAACAGACTAAGTAGCCACTTTGCCCAACTGCTTCCTACTTCATTCTTCCTTCCTTCCATCCATCCACCCGTTCACAGCTGTGCAGTGAGCACCCTCCATTACCAGGTCCGGGCTGAGTGCCGGAGCCGGTGGGCAGAGCCTCCCCTGGTGGCATGTACAGGCCGGTAGAGGAGCCACATATTAAACAAGCACACCCACAAAACCCGAATGCATCACCGCTGTGCTAAGTGCTGGGAAGAAGCAGCCCAGGAAGCAGTGAGTGGGTGTAACAAGGATGGTCTCTCTTGGGAGTGTTCTCTGAGCCCCAGGGAGCTGGTGGGCAGAAAACCTGCTGAGCTGGCCCCATGGGCTTGACCTCAGGGGACGGAAGCTGTGAGAAAAGCGGGAATCGTGCCCCCGCTGAGCCAGTTGGCTGGTGAGACTGCAGGCAGCCCACCTGGCCCCTCCAGCAATGGAGTCCTGGGGGCGTGGCCGCAGCAGGGAGCCAGTCAGGAGGTGAATGGGGGTCTTTTGAAAATCTGAGCCCAGCTTCACTTTGTGAGCCATCCAGCTGGGGACCAAAGCCTCTGAGAACTAGCAGAGCTCCAGGAGGCACAAGAGGGCACTTCTGGAGGTGGGAGCAGCAGGCAGGCCCAGGAAGGTGGAGCAAGCGGAGAAGAGGAAGGAGAAACTGGGTCCTGGCCCTTGGGAATTGCATAGCACCCGGAGAGGGAGGGGGCGCGGGGGGGCGGGGGCGGCTCGCGTCCCACCAGGAACATTCATGATTGCCCTCGTTGGAAGCTGTGTCCCTGACAAGGGTCATACGAAATCTCATTTCAGCCTCACTGGACCCAGTAAGGTCTTTACTGCCAGATGTGAGATTGTTACACCAGAAAAACCATCAGGAGAGGTGAAATCTGTCGCGGAGAGCGCAGACTTAGCAAGTCAAGGACCAGGATGCAATCCCAGCCGTGTTCTTAGCACTGCCCTGTGATGCGCAGGAAACAGTGGGAGGAAATCTGGACCCAGGATGGGCATGGCCACGCTGGCTCCGCCTGTGGTCTTGTATCTCCCCCTAAACTGAGTGTTTATTCATCTCTGTCACCGTGGCATGACATAGAAACTGCCGCGAATAAATAGTCATCCTAAGAGCAGATGCTCCCCGTGCTCACCGTGAACCACATCCCCACCACCCCGATAACAGGGTAGGTACTGTTATTACCCCGTTTCACAGGTGGGGAGACTGACACACAGCTAGGAGGTGGTGAAGCCGCCATTCACCAGGCAGCAGGTAAATAACAAAGTCAATGAACTCCTTGATGAGGGTGACTAATGATGAACGGATGAATGGGAGGAAAGATGAGTGAATAAGCGAGGTATTGAAGAAGGGACAGGGGAGCGAAAATAAGGTGTTATCTTGGGGGAGTGAGAAAAGTGGAGGCCCTTATCACACGATTCCACCTCCAGCTCCCAGGAACAGCTCCTTTTCTCTCCTCTCAGGGAGTCTTGAATTCTTTGCCAGGCTGTTGCTTAGCAACAGTGCCCTCACCCCCAGCCCCGCCCCACTTCAGTCCACCAGAGCTGGGGTGTGCAGCCAGCCCTGGCCATGGTAGTCAGGGAATGGGGAACCCTAGACTCTCAGGTCTGGGGGCGGGGGATAAGGTCAGAGGTCAGAGAGATGGGCCTGGATGGGCTCCAAATCTGGGAGAAGAGACCCAAGACCCATGGGGAAGGGTTGTTTGGACCAACCATTGGTTCTGAAGATACCCACCTGCAGGGGAGTGGGGATGCTCACAGCTGCCATCGCAGTGACTGTGGGGCCTTGCAAGACCCATGGGGAAGGGTTGTTTGGACCAACCATTGGTTCTGAAGATACCCACCTGCAGGGGAGTGGGGATGCTCACAGCTGCCATCGCAGTGACTGCGGGGCCTTGAGTCCTAAGTCCTGGGTTGGAGGAGGTCTTGGATGAGTCTACTCCCTCATCTGTAGAATGGGATGTGGCATCCACCCAAAGGGGAGAGTTCAATGATAGAGTGGGACCCCAGGAGGGCTTTGTACTGGGAGGGTGAGGGCTATTTTTATAAGCAAAGAGCGTGTGATCTGTCTCTAGACTAGAGGAAGAATATTGGGGCAAAGAACTGTCACAGTCACCTCCAAGGGAGGATGGGATGCATGAGGCCTGGGGGGGCTCCCTGGCGAGGAGGCCCTGAAGGACTTCTCTAAGCGGAGATGGGGGAGAGAAGTCCTGGTAGAGGGAACAGGCTTTGCAAGCGTCTGGAGGCACGAGGCTGGAGCCCATTCAGTATAGCTACTGCGCGGTGAGGCCTGTTTACATTTAATCAGCATGGCAGCTCAGCAAGCTGTAAGGAGCGATCCCATTTTACAGGACAGGAAACGTTGCCTCAAGGTCAAGGGACTTGTTACATCAGGGTGGCACCGCTGGTGAGTTGCAGAGCTAGGTCAGGCTCCCTTTGCTCAGATGGGTGGGGCAAAGAGAGCAAGTGGCACAAAATACTGTAGTGGAGTGTGCGGGTCCCCCTGCCACAGGGAAGGAGTCTGGACTTTGTGCAGAGGGCAGTGGGGAGCCATTGATGGTTTCTGAACTGGGAGAGCAGTGACTCAGGCTGGGCCCTCGGGTCCCCTAGGTGCTGTCCTAGGCCATCTGTCTCCACCTCCTACACCTGCCACCCTCTTCATCCACCCACCCCCGCCATTTCTCAACCACACGGAGAAACCATGTGTGACAGAGGAGAATGTAAAAATATATATGTAACCGAAACAACGGCGGGCTGACAGAACGCAGCTATAAATAATCTGACGGGTGTGGAATCGTTCCTCCAGTCCTGCTTCCTGATCCTGCTTCCTGCTGCCTGAGCAGTGGGGACACGGTGCTGACAGGTGGGGTGGGCATTCCAAGGGAAAGGGGAAGGGGAAGGGGAAGGGAAAGAGGACACCATTTGTGAACCTACTTTGTGCCAACCACTTTACAAGAGGTATGTTTTGAGTCACCACAAAAACCTTCTCAGATAATCACTACTGTTATCCCCAATTTCTTACAGTAGGTAAGAAAACTAAAGCACAGAGAGGTAGATTACCGAGCTAAAATCACACAGCAAGGAGGCAGTGGAGCTGGGATTCCAGCAATCCCTGCCATGCACCTACTTTCCAGAGAAAAGAGAGCCCATTTCAGGCTCTGCCTCCCTCAATTCTTGTCCAGGACCAGGAAGAGCTCAGGCTTCCAGGCACTCCCCTGCTTACACATCTTCCATAGCTCCCCAGTGCCCACCAGATAGAGACCAAACTTAGTGAGGCCTCCAAGGCCCTGTGATCAGGCCTCTGCCCACCCCTAGAGCCCACCTCCCACCACTGCCCCACCACAGATCTCAGCCACAGCCACGCCATGTGGACCTTCTTTCAGGACCTCTTCAGGGCTGAGTGCTCTCAGCCTCTGCAGCTCCTGTTCCCTTTGCCAGGCAGGCTGTTCCCCCCCACATCCACCTACACTGGGGCCTCCAGTCTACCTCCCTGACCTCCTCCACTGTCAGCTCTGCATGTGCTTTCCCTGCGGGGCCCGCAGCTCAGTGGTACTCACGTGGGTCATTATGGGTGGTGGGTGCGGCTGGTGAGGATGGAACCAGGCATGGTGGCAGAAGGCATGGCCACAGAGTGGGTGCCCCCGAGTGCATGGCTGCTCAGGAGGGCTTGTTGGGGGAAAGTGCCCGTTGTGTAAATGCTCCTCTCTGGAGGTCGTGGCGTGCAATGGGACGGGCCTCAGGGCTCTGGGGGGAGAAGGAAAGAAAAAGAAGGAGGAAGAAAGGTGAACGTCACTCCTGGGGTCCCGCAAGGGGGCCTGGGTAGTGGATGAGAAGAACCAGAAATAAGTTGGCCCCATGTCTTGGACCCTCATCACGTCCCGGGTCAGCGTTGGGCAAGTGCTCTGAGCCTGTTTGCACGTCTGGCCAGTGTGAGGCACCACGTCAGGCTGCCACGGGGGTTATTTGTTCATTTTCAGACTCCTATAGACCAGTGCCGCCCAACAGGCATTATAGGAGCCACTTATGTGATTATCAATTTTAATTTCCTAGTAGCCACTTCTTTTTAAAAGAAGCAGCTGAAGTTAATTTCAATGTTTTAACTCAGTATACTTCCAATATTATTGCTACATGTAATCAAGATAAAAACTTTTGAGATCTTTTAAAACATTTTTTTTTGTGTGTTCAAATCCAGTGTGTCTTTTATGCTTACACCTCAGTTTGGACTAGCACATTTCAGGTGCTCAGTCACCACGTGTAGTTACTGTACTGGACGTCACAGACTGTAAACTTGATGAGAGTGGGGACCGTGATTGTTCCCACCATTGTTATCTCCAGAGTATGGCATGTAAAGGGTACTCAGGAAATGTTTGTTGACGGACTGACTGACAGACTGGCTGAAAGGATGAATGAATGAACAAATGGGCTGAGGCCTTGTTAGATCAAAAGCCAGATTCCCCGCATAGGCCATGGGAACAGCCTAGAAAGAAATTCTGGTCTCATCTCTGCATCCAGTTCTCCGCATGATCGTAAGTGAGTCCTGCCTCTCCCTGGACCTCAGTTTCCCCATCTGTACAATGGGTTGGGGGGTTGGCCTGTGTGGTTTTTTTCTGGGCTCTCACCAGAGTTTCTCAAGAGCAGCCCAGCCTCCTCTCTGCAGCTGCCTTCCCTGAGTCAGGCCCGCAGACAAGTTCCCTCCTCTTGTGTGTGAGACAGGAGGTGTCAGGAGAGGCCTGGAGTGGCCTTCTGTACAGACGGGGAAACTGAGGCAGGACTCCTGCCACACAGTGGCCTTGGAACTGGGAGCAAGGCCAAGGTGGGTGCTTGGGCCTGGCCCTCCCCCAGGGCGGGGCTTATCCCTCTGATTCTACAGAGAAGAAAAGGGAGGCCAAGAGATGCGCCAAGAGCAGTCCGAGGTCACAGAGTGGGTAAGGCAGAGCTGGCCTCTGCTTTCCTCATCTGAAAATGGGCGCAAAAGCTGCCTTCATTTTATGGAACATCAATGCCTCAAGTCCAGGCTCCGCTACTTAACAGCCCTCGATTTTGGGCAAGACGTTTTACCTGGCTGTGCCTCGATGTCCTTATTTGTAAATGGGGAGAATAATAATACTAACCTCATAGAGTCATTGTGCCCATGAAATGCGTGAACATTCGTGAAGCGTTCCTAAGTGTGCCTGGGGTGCCCTAAGTGTCATACAAGTGATAGGTATTATTATTAGCCTTCACCGGGTAGCTATTCTGCAGTTCAAATAAGGCAAGGGATGTGACCAGGGTTTGCAAACTGTAAAGTCCTCTCTGGAGAGGCAAGCATCTTTTGGCTGCAAAGGACGTTCCAAACTGTAAAACGCGTAATGACTTGCAAAGCGTTTTGTAAACGTTGCCGCATTAAGGAGCCTTTTGTAGATTAGCTTTTTTATAATCCGGAGAGCACTTCAGCATCACAGATCACTTTGGAGCTCTTCGTAAGGGCTTTCTAGACTGTCGAGTGCTGTGCAAATCTGAGGCAAGTGGGCCTTTCAGAGACGTGGGCAAGAAGCAGGGTGGGAGTGGGCAGAGGAAGGAACTGGAACCCGAGGCTCGAACTGCAGCCCGTTTCCCCTCTGTGCTCATCGCTGCCCATGCCAGCCCGTGCGGAGAAATTCCAGCGTATCTGCGGATTCCTGAAACCGGGCAGGCCTGGCTGCATTGCTGACTCAGCCTGCCAGGAGGCGTTAAGCAGGAATTGGCCCATCTTCCTTGCATTCATGCCTTGTCTTTTTCCTACCGCAAAGGCAGTGAACCTGACACCATTTAAAGATTTCCCTGTGGGTGGCCTCTGGAGCTGGGGAGGTGGTGAGCACCTGGGCTGCCGGATGACCTTGCTGTGAGGCCCACTTGGACCTGGTCTGGAGACCCAGCCCCGAGTGCCTGCTGCCCCCTGTTGACAGAGTAATGGGGGTTCAAGGGCTGAGGGCAGGGGAGGTCACTGCCTTCTAACAGCTGTGGGGGCACTGCAGAGGCCCCAGGCCCGGGAGTTCCTGGGTTCCGATCCCAGCTCTGCTACTTTCTCATCTATGACCTTGAGCAGGTTCCCTTCCTGCTCTGAGACCATAAACCCTCACCCACAACACGGACTGATAACGCTCATTTGTGTGTATGCCATTGGGTGGCCAGCTGTGCATGCAGATTCTGTCCCATCTCCCATACACAGGCCTGCTGGCCTTCAAATACGGGCAAAGTAGAAGGTGAGGCCACGTGCGTGCGTGGGGTAGGGGTGAGGAGCATGGGATTTCAAACGACAAAGACCTGGATCCAAATCCTGGCTCTGCAGCATACAGCTATGTGTCTTTAGGCAAGTCACGTCACCTCTCTGAGCCCCGTTTCCTTGGCTATCAAATCGGCATAATAGTTGCTACCTCGTGAAAGGTTGGTGAGGATTCGAATAATGTGTATGGCACACAGGAACTGCTCCACCAGTGGGAGCTGGCATCCCTCCCTCGGCAAACTATTTCGGGAGCCCATTGCACTCGGTCATGCCATGCACTTGTCCGTCATTTGCAATGGTTTAATAAAAAGCCTGCTTTCCATGTAACCCAGATGGCAGCTGGGGCCCTGGATGCTTTGGATCCAGCCAGAGCCCTCCATCCCTGGAGCTGGGGCAAATAGACCTCTTTTTAGAGCCCCTCTTCTTCTCGTCCCTGGGCCGCATGGTGCAGCCCCCAAAGTGAAACTCAGCTCCTCTTTGAGCTCCTTGCACAGCCACGCGGGAGCGATGCGCCTTTTGCTGTAGATTTCATAGACAAAGGAGGGTCTACACTGCAGCCACACCGACGAGTGGGGCAGGTGCTGTCGGAATTCCTGCTCCAGTGCGGGCTCCCTGCCCTCTGAGCTCATCCCAGGCTCTCTCCCTCCTGCCCTACTTCTCTTCCTCTCCTTCCTTTTCAGAAACAAGACATCGGCTTTTCCTGCTGCAGTATAACTCATTTTTCTAAACAAAGCGAGTCTCTTCCCAGCAGCCGTAGTGAATGCAGGCTTTCTTCATCTGCGCGTATTCACTGGTCCGTATGCTCCATCAGGGCTGGTACCGTGCCCCTGTTCACGGCTGTATCCCCAGCACCTGCCTAGTATTTGGCCCCCAGTAGGCAGCTCATGGACATGCAGCGAGTAAATGGATAACTGAGTGGGCAGGGGCTGTGAGGCCGGGGGAGGAGAGAAGCCGCCTCCGTGGTTGTCTAGGGCCCTCAGCTCTTGGAGGTCAGCTCTGTGGAGGTCAGCTCTGTGGAGGTCAGCTCTGTGGAAGTCAGCTCTGTGGAGGTCAGCTCTGTGGAAGTAAGCTCTGTGGAGGTCAGCTCTGTGGAAGTCAGCTCTGTGGAGGTCAGCTCTTTGGAGGTCAGCTCTGTGGAAGTCAGCTCTGTGGAGGTCAGCTCTGTGGAAGTCAGCTCTGTGGAGGTCAGCTCTGTGGAGGTCAGCTCTGTGGAAGTCAGCTCTGTGGAGGTCAGCTCTGTGGAGGTCAGCTCTGTGGAAGTCAGCTCGTGGAGGTCAGCTCTGTGGAGGTCAGCTCTGTGGAGGTCAGCTCTGTGGAGGTCAGCTCTGTGGCAAGGGGCCTGATTCACGAAGGGGCTGAAGCTGATGTGTGTCCTTTTCAGACCCTGAAACAACCCCAGACCAACACATTCTTGGATTCTCCGAGGGCCATGTGAACATTAGCACGAGGGGTTCCTTTTAGGGTCAGACGCTTTCCTGTCAGCAGCCACCTCTTCTCTGGGGTACCAAGGGTGGCAAAGACACAGGGCAGCGCCCCCAGGACGGCTCCACATCCGAATCCCCTGGAAAGCTTTCCACACCAGAGCTGCTAGGGCTTCACTCCTCCTCCCCCAAGCTTCCAATTCAAATGATCTGACACCACTGAGACAGAGGAGGGGGCTGGTGTTTCAAACGAATAGGTCTGAGAATATCTGTGGGGTTTTCACATGAAACCTCCCTCCCCCAATGGATCAGGCCGGTCTGTGGGCTGGTGCTCCGGGAGGGCCTGGCCGGGTGGTGGGCAGAAAGGTATGTGGGCTTTGGAGTCACGGAGGCCTGGGTTTGAATCCCATTTCTACTGCTCCAGCTCTGTGGCCTCGGGCAATCACTTCGCCTGCATTAGTTTCCTCCTCCGTTAGCTGGCAATCAGAATTCCCACCTCACAGGTTGGCTGGGATCAATCAGGAAGAGAGTGTCCTATCTAATTACCTGGCACAAGCCCAGCCTCGAGTTAGGGCTTCGATAAGTATGGTTCTGTTGTCTTCCTGAGCAAGCTTAGGGGTCGGAGGGGAGGACAAGTGTGACCTCGGCCAAGTCACTCCCTTCTCTGAGCCTCAGTGACCCCATTCAGCTCAACCCTGAGAAGCAGTTAAGGGCTGAGCTTTGGAGGCAGATAGACCTGCTTTAGCCAGTTCTCTGGGGCAAGTCACCCAGCCCCTCTCGGAGCCTCAGTTTCCACATCTGTAAATAGAGAACCAGTGGTGTGTACATCTCATCTCAACGCTGAGTTCAGTGACATCAAGTTGGTAACTTGAAATGGGCCGTTGTGGAGTATTTACACCAAGGAAATTGGCAAATCAGGACTCTCCCGGCCTACCCCAAGGCCCTATAAAAGTCAGTTTACCAGCACACTACTGTAACTCAGAATATGATACCTTTCACTATGATTTGTTGGGAGAGTCAGAGAGCCATTGCCTGTTGAACGCTTAGCACAGCACCTGGGACTTAGCACAGCACCTGGGCACTAATACACGCAGTTAAACACGCTTAACATTTATAAGCCATCACTTTGTCTCTGACCCGGTATAAGGTGGTCTCACATCTGTCATCTCAGGTAGCTTTAACAACGGCAGGAAATTTCTAGAGGAGGAAATTCAGGCTTCAAATGCAATTAAAAATTTCAGGCCTACTGTGTGCAAAGCTTATTCTTATTTATCCATCTCATTTCAGCCTTACCTCCCCCTTTTTCTCCTTGCAGATAAGGAATCAAAGGCCCGGAATGGGCAAGTGACCCACTCAAGGTCACACCTTGAGCCCAAGGTCAGCTTGAGCCCAAGGCCTTGGTTTTGGTCTTGAGCCAGCATGTGCCAGGCTGCATGTCCCCTGAGCTCCCTCCCCACTTCATCCAGCTGCATTTCCTTCTAGATGAGGGCAAGCTCTGCTGATTTGATCTCTCTGGCCCTTTCTAGCTCTGACATCCTCAGTATTTAAATCAGCACATGAATATTTTACAAACATCCCGGGCGAAAAATAACCCCCTGCCTGGTTATGTCAGGCTGCGGCCCCGGTCACCAGGCCCAGGCGCTTCTGCTATTTGCGAGACATGCAATTCTGTGAGGCCTCCCAGCAGCAGCAGCCAAGGAATCGATAGCCTTTAAATAAGTAATTAGAGGAGCTGAAGACGTCGGCACAGCCAGGAGTGAGCAGGGGAATATAAACTCATTCTCTCCCTGTGAAGGGCCTGGTTCTGTTTCTTGGTCAAGAAATGTGACAGGGCCTGGGCAGGGTGAGAGATGGGGGAAGCGCGGGTAAGAATAGGATGAAACCAACAACAGTTGGTATTTATGGAGCACTTCCTATGTGTCAAGCTTTGTCTTATCGTTGCCATACCCAATGTTCTCCTGAGGATGGAGGCTCCGAGAGGGAAGAGGGTGGCCCAGGGCCACACGGTAAGAAGCAGCAGAGTGGCAGGCCTTCGTGACTTCAGAGCAGGGTTCCTCACCCTTGGTGCTGTTGACATTTGGGGCTGGGTCATTCTTTCTTTCAAAGAGGGCTGTCTTGTGCATTGTAGGATGTTTAGCAGCTCTGGTTTCTATCAAACAGATGTGAGTAGCATGTAGCATGTCCTCTCCACTTGTGACAACCAAAAATGTCTTCAGACATTGCCCAGTGCCCTCTTGGCGAGGGGGAGGAGCGGGGGGATGGCGGAGTCACCCCCAATGGAGAGCTACTGCTCTAGTCTTTCCTCTGTTTCTGGTGGCTTTGGGGGTAAGGATCGAAATCTTTCTCCCTACCTAGAGAGGCAGCTCTGGAGCTGAGGCTGGCTAGGCGAGGACACTGGCTGTGTGACCTTGGGCAAGTTCTCAACCTCTCTGTGTCTCAGTTTCCTAGTTGTAAAATACCCCTTCCCCCCAAGAGGTTATCGTGAGGTTTAAACGAGTTAGTGCCTGGTGCATACGTGTGACCTATTGTCACCATCTACAAGCCTGAGTGACCAAGTCCCAGCCCAAGACTGCAGCTTCACTGGTACCGCTCTCCCCATAAGAAAGGAAAGGAGGACAGCAGACGCTTGCAGAAGCCCTGGGAGAACTCACCTCCACCTTCTGCTGTCCCCCCTTCCAGCTGCACTCCCCCTCCCACCAGCCCTGGAGGAGTTAGAGAGAACCTGCAACAAGGATGGCCATTTAGTCCCACAGGATCGCAAGGCACCGGGAGCACATGCAGCCACTCCCTCTCCCTGTAGTGCTGTCTGCGCTTGGAAAGGAAGGTGGGGGCGCTGCACACTGACTTACAGAAGCATCCGGTTAGCAAGCCGTTCCTTTTATTACCCAGGAAGCTATAAAAATACACATAAACAAACATATTTTTATCACTGGAGTTGGTCATCACGTTGTCTTGGTCTGTAGCCCGTGTTTTTGTTATACTGACGTCTGTTAGGAATAGGGTTCCGGGATGTTGTCCGCATTTGGGTGCTGGGAAGAAACAGTCACCAGAAAGGCATTCCAGGGTCTGTACTTGTGGACCGGCCCACAGTGCAGAAGGGTGTGTGTGTGTTAAGCCCCCTCCCCCAGAAGGAAGGGTCTCTTGAAGTGCCTGGTACAGCCTTGTCATATCGTTGAGGAATCGGAGGCCCAGGACTGCATGGTGCTTTGTCCGGGATCACAGAGCAACTTGGTTCAGCAGCCGTGTTCTGAGTGTGTGAGTGAACTCCAGCTGCTGAAATAGCAAGGCCTCCAATCTCAGTGGCACAACTGAGTTGTCTTTCTTGCTCACAGGGCAGGTATTCTTGACTGGTGGATGTGCCTTCCTTGTGGTGATTCAGGGACCCAGGCTCCCTCCTTCTGGTGACTACGCCCTCTGTTAGGGCCTCATAATCACCTGCTTTCAACTGGATGGGGGAAGAATTCAGAGGATTGCAGGTTTTTATATGGGTGTTTATGGAGGTTTTTTAGGTCAGGCCTGGAAGTGGCCCATATCACTTCTATCCACATTCCATCAGCCCAAGTCGCATTCTATACCCAGCTGCAAGAGGGCTTGGGACAGGTGGCCTGGCTGCGTGCCCAGGAGGAAGAGAGACAGGTGGGTGAGTAGCTGGCCAGGCTGGGTGCCTGGCCCTGGGCTGGAAGCTGCAGGCTGAGGTTGACTGAGACAGAACCTGCCTCTCCAAGTTCAGTCTAGTGGGGGCGGGGGGGAGAAGCAGCAGACACAGTTAGTGAATGAGGTTCAGAATAAGGACTCGTCTTTTTGATCTGCTCTCCCATTGATCGCGGGAAGCCTGTTTACTTCTCTCTAGAGAGAACCCAGCCAGTGATGAGTCCAAGACGCCTGGGGTCCCTGCTAACTCAGTCCAAAAGGTGTCAGCAGCCCTCGCTTCTAAAGGGTCGCAGAGAAGAAACGGGAAGGCCTGGCTCATTTCCTGAAAGACCCTGTTCTCTGCATCAGGCCCAGTAGCATGTCCTTTTCGGGGGGAGTTTCTCTCCCCAGGGTTCCATGTCACATCGCACACCACAGGTCTCGCCCTCAACAGAGCAGCACTGGAGAGGTGACCTAGCTGCTCAGTTCTCTCGCACGCTCACACCCCTCAGAACTGGCCGCGGCAGAGTCTGCCGCTTTGGTTAACCAGTAACTATATGGGGATCCCAAGATGACGAGAGGACTCCGACCTCCCGCCACAGAAGCTGTCTGAGGCCGATACTCTGCACCCCCAGCAGCTAGCATATGGGCATGTGGCCTAAAGTGTGGCCAATTGGACACACCCTCCCAGGACTCTGAATCTTGAGAGTGACCCAGAGGCACAGGGTCATCCAGACCTTTAAAGCCACTGCACCAGATTGGCATCTAGCAATGTGTGACACACCAGCTGCATGGCCCAAGGTACCAGCAGGGGCCGCTGTGACCGGCTGGCAGCCTCCAACCTGGCACCTTGGCCAGGCCTGAACTCTCTGGGTGCCCTTCCTGTCAAGCCTGTTTCTCCAGTCCCCTGTCAATTGTATGCGCCACCTGATACTTTTCTAAACAGCTTCTTTAGGTTATCAGTCCCTCTTACCTAGGGCAGCCAAGCACCCTGCCGAATAGAGCCCCAGCCTGCACCCCGCACCAACCCACTCCCTCGAGGATCTGCTTTGCTGCCAGCGTCACCCAGACCCCAGGCAGCTCTACCAACCTCCACCCTCGAGGGAAAGGCCTGGCTTCCCATCTCTGCCCTCCAGGAGATTGCTCAGCAAATCTCCAGGAGCCTGTGTTATCACAGTCCTTCCATATTAAGAGTCCTCAGGAGTGCAATGGACAGAAGCCACATGCTTGGTTTTCTGTGTAATCCTCTGTACTTTATTGTGTGCATTTTAAACCACTCTTCTGAGAAGAGGTCCAGAGTCGTCATTGGGTGCCAAAGGCGTCCTGGGCACCAAAAAGGGGAGGCCACCTCTGGGCTTGTAGCCTCTGGGCTGTAGGGGATAACAGGATTCCTTCCTCCACGACAAGGGACATGGGCCCTTTGCCTTAGGAGACATTACTGGTTTGAGGACCAGTCCATCTTCCCCACGTTTGGAAAGAGATCCTTACTTTTTCTTGGGACCAGCTCTTCTCCCTACTCTACAGCGTTGGGTGGTCCCAGCAAGAGTTGTCATGTGATTGTATGACCTCACTCTTCAGCTTTGGCTATTGGTTCAGGAGGAGTGGGCTCCTGACCCAAGCCAGGCCCACCAGATCCTTCTCTGCAATTGTTTCTTTCAAGCTGGAACTGGGGTGGGGGTGGGGGGAGAGAACAGTTATACTGTCCCTGGTGGGGACTCATATTTTCCACACAGTACGGGAAGCCAGTTTGAGTTGGAGAGGGAAGCTAAAGAGAGAGAGAGAGAGAGACAGTGAGGCAGAGGAGAAGAGAGGAAGCGAGAAAATACAATGAGGGGAGGGGAAGAAAGGGGAGGGGAGAGAGCTGCATCCTAGCCCAAGGTCCAGCTGTGCCCCTGTCCCTGGCAATCTGGTTATTCATCGCCCCCTTGCGTTCTCCTTTTGGCCTCAACTAGTTGCAAATGAGTTTGCCACCTGTCTGTCTTGTTCCCACTGAATTCAAGGGGCTGCACAGAACCTGGTGCATAGTAGGTATGCAGTCAACACCTGTGAGTGAGTGAGTGAGTGAGTGAGTGAGTGAGTGAGTGAGTGAAAGAATGAACGAATGAATGAACACATGCAAAAAAAGAAAGAGAGAGAGGTTACCTCTATGTGGGGAGATGTCAGGAACTGCCTAGGGTGGGAGGTGATGTTCAAAGTGTGGTTGAAGGGTGAATGGGAGTTTTCTGGATGATAGTTATGGGGGAAGAGGCTAAGAAGACAGCAGGGACCAAGTTTAAAAAGGCTTAACTACCAGACTAAAAGTTAGGACTTTACATGGGCTGGACTAGGCCTAACTCCTCGAGTTCTGTCCAGGGTGTCCTTCCTGTAAGTGAACGTGGGAGTGCTCTTAAGCTCCCCTGCCTCTAGAGACCTTGCTCATAGGAAAGTCACATTCTCTTCCCACCCCACCAATGACTCTCCTAAAACTGCCCTCCCGGGGGTCCCTGAGAAGCCCCTGTGGCTAGGCCCGCAGACACCTTTTCAGTCCTAACCTCCCTGGCCTCTGGGTAGCTTCTCACATTGTGGCCTTGACTCACACTGTTCCTCCCCGGCAGCCCCCGCTGTTGCTCTCGCGGTCTCTCTTCCTGGGCCCATGTTGGAGGCCTCCCAGTGCCTGTGCAGGGCCCTCCCCTTGCTCTGCACTCACCTGGAGCGTTATCCACGCCTCCGGCTTCAGGGACCACTTAGAGTGGGGACTCCCAGAATTCCACCTCCCATCAGCTCCAGACCCAATTATCCAGGGTCGGTCACTTCTCCTCCAGGCTGCGTCATGGGCCCCTCGGACTCAAACACCTCCCAGATCGGGCCCTCACCCCCTCCGCCCACTGCTTGTCTCCACTTCGATTCACACAGCACTTTTCACTTCCACCGGCCTGTGAGGAGCAGATTCCTAGCCCCCTGGAGGAGAGAAAAGGCAGGCTTGGAGACGAGCAGGCCCGGGCCCAGAGATGGGTCTGCCGGACTCAGGTGCACTGCCCGAGTAGGCCGAAGGATGGGGCAGCATTTGCCACCTCTGACCCCCAGGCCTCCCGGGGCCGGGGCAGTAAATGTTGTTGACCAGATCGATTCCCACCACGCTTGGAAGTCAGCGGTCAGCTGCTGACCACACTGTCAATTATTCAGGCTCCCTGGGATTCCACCGAGAGCGACTGTTTAACTAAAACATGGCTCTGTTGTCCTCACACCCCCAACTTTCCCTCTGAGGCCTGGGCAGGAGGGCCAGCCAGCCCAGGGCACCTCCCCAGGCAGCCAGGCACACACCTGCCCCAGCCTCTCACTCCCACTCCTCAACCCCTACACTGGCCAGGACTTGCCAGCCTCCTCATCCTCAGATCTCTCGGAGGGATTCCTGGGCCGAGGGGGCTGAGGATGAGGGCAAAACTGGGACCAGCAGCCGGCTACCTGAGGCGCGGTTCCATCCCATTGCATGGGGTGCAAACTTTTCTTATAACCAGAGATAGACGCTCTGGGAGGCAGGGAGCCAGCAGTCCCAGTAGGAGAAATAACTAACATTTTAAGGGTGCTTTAAAATCAGCAAAACTCTTAAGACATCAGTCATTGTGTGGCCTCAAGTCTTTTTTTTTTTTTTTTTTTTTAGAACCAGGTACTACTTAAATAAAAATGCATTCATTCATAGTCGTTTATTGAACAGACCAGGCTCCTGGCTCAGTGGTACAGGGTGAGGCTAGAACAGGGGTCCTCAAACTTTTTAAACAGGGGGCCAGTTCACTGTCCCTCAGACCGTTGGAGGGTCGGACTATAGTTTAAAAAAAAAAACTATGAACAAATTCCTAGGCGCACTGCGGGCCCGGGAGGAGTCGGCTGCTAAGCAGGACAGGCAGCAGCACCCGGCGGGCCGGATAAATGTCCTAGTTGGGCCGCATGTGGCCCGCGGGCCGTAGTTTGAGGACGCCTGGTATCACTCCAACCCTGCCCTCGAACAGGAGAGCTGCTGGAGCTGTCTCCATGTTACGGACCAGGAAAGGCTGTACAGGTGAGGCACAGACAGGTGGATAAGCGTGCCTGAGGTCACATAGCCTGTGTAAAGGATGGAGCCGGAATCAGTCCAAGCACCTGATTTCTGGCCCCTGCTCTCAGCCTCTCTGCTCAAAGTCATGTGAGGGGCTTTGGTCAAGTTGAGGGAGATGATCACATAAGTAATGGCCTAATGACAGAGCCGTGGAGGAGAGATGAGAGTGAGTGTAACAGGAAGAATTAATCAAGCCAGGTGTGGGGGAGGGGTGACAACTTTCTACAAGTCTTTCTGGAAGAGGGGTTCATAGGGAGGGGTCCAGGGAAGGAGGTACCTTCCCAGCAGGGGCAGGAAACACAGGCCCCCTGGTTCCAGCCCCCTGGCCAGGACCCCCACTGGGCCTGCACCAAGGGGAGCAGGCAGCACCTCAGCTACAGCACCCCCGCCCCCGGCTGCGCCCACTTCCTCTTTGTCTGTGGGCTGTATTTTTAGATCTCTTACTTTCCCATGACGAGTGTGTGCTAGCAGAATGGCTCTTCCTCGGTCAGTTTTTATCACCCACTGTAGTGTTTCTCTCCCAGCGCCTCCCCTCCGGAAACGGATTGGAAGCCCGGCTTCTCCACACTCAAATGCCAATTGACACCGTCTCTCACCTCTCACCCTTGTGTCTGCTTTCTCTCTCTCTTCCCACCCGTTCAGTTCCACTCCAGCCCAAGATCCCTATCTGTGCCAGACACTGGGCTGGGTGCTGGCAAGACAGACCGAAAAGTGACGCAAGTGCCTCTAGTGTCTTCTGTGCTAGAGTCAGGGTGTGTATTGGATTCATCGTGCAAACTGGGGCGCATGTGAAAGTGAAAGGGGTGCTATTAATAATCATGCTGAGACCACAGTGTAAACCAGGCAAGCTCAGGTGCAAGGTCACCCTGGTTAAACAGAAGGATCGGGGAGTGGGAGACTTGACTAATGGAGGGAGTCCTGGCAGGGTGAGGGTGTGGGCAAGGATATGCGTGGCAAGCCTGGGGGTGAGGGGGGAGTTTATGGTGGCAATAACTGGGTGGACCCCGGGTGGGAAGAGGTGGACAGTTTGGTACATCTAGAACAGGGTGGCAGAAATCTTGCCGTAGAACCTCTGGGCCCATGGCAGGCATTACTAATTGATCACCGCTCTCTCTTTCCACTGACTCACCCACACAGCCCTCAACACAGTGCCTGGGGGCGGGGCCAGGAATTGAGTCTCTGGTTAGTGTGTGTGTGTGTGGGGGGGGGAAAGGGGCAGTTACTACCATCAGGCTTTGAGCTCAGTCCACCAGAGCTGTGACTCACAAAAGGGGAACCACAACCTGACCAGGTGTCAGAGAGGGACATCTGTTTCCCTCTCTCTCCTACCCCATCCCCAGCCCTAGAGTGAACCCAGAGAAGGGTTGTGTGTGTGTGTGTGTGTGTGTGTGTGTGTGTGTGACAGAACATCCTGCCCTCCCCAGCACCGCCCCCGCAACCCTCACACTTCAAGCCCCTTGTGGAGGAAGAAGAAAGGTTAAAGTCAAATCTGAGCCTAGAATTTTAAAATGACCAGATCTCAACCAGATGAGGCTGCTTTATAACCAGCAACGTCTGAGTAGAGAAACGGGATGGTGCTGTCAAAGGTGCATGAGTCCCAACTGGTGAAGGGGCTCAGAGTTGGCAGCTATTATTAGGAAAATAGAACTGTACCATAATTGCAATCCAATGAGCCGAAGCACTTAACAAGTTTGCAAAGGGGACGGAACTGGAGGGGAAAGATGGTTAGACATCAGGGTGGACCGAGGCTGTGTTGAGTGCATTAGGCAGAGGGACCCAGAAAGGTCCACACCTGTCTCTCCACTCACCCCTCCCTACAAGGTCTGGGGGACCCACATCTACGAAACAGGGGGTCTCTGTGTTGTCGATGGGGCTTCTGCCCCCAACCCAATGCCGAGCCCTCCTTAGGTCAGTTTGAGGCCCACGGAGGCCTCTCCCTCCAAGGCCAAACCCAAATCTCAGGATCCCGTCATCTTAAGTGGGCAAGTGGGACAGGCCTGAAGCAGCAAGGTCACGCAAATGACCTTCCAGAGGGCAAGGAATCAGCAGAAGCAAGCCTCTGGCTCTCGCTTAACCCACCACCGCTGCTGCATGGGTGAGAAGGTAGCAGAGAGCACAGATTCCATGGAAAAGGAAGGAGAGAGCATCCACGTGAGACATGGAGAGGTGGCACGTGTAGGATCAATTCTTCCTGGTGCCCACCCACTGGGAGACATGGCTCTGGCAGGGACCTGACCCCCGAGGCCTAGGCCCCTCCTTGTGGGAAGTAAGGAAAGGAGACCCCATGCCTCAGGCTGTGGTGGGGGCTCCGAATTTGAGGGGTCTGTGGCACTCAGGGGTGATGGATAGGAGGGCAGGATCTCCCAGGAGGTGGAAATCTGGGAGGCATCAGGGTAGAGATGCCGCAAGCCTTGGAGTGAAGCAGAGAGGACAAGGAGGGCAGCAAGGACAGGGAGCCGCATTTCGGAGAGGGAGGATAAGCTGCAGGAAATCGCCTAAGAGCCCTGCAGCCGCCAGATCCTGGCCGTCCTCTGGGCTGACAAGATGCATCTCTCAGCTGCTCTGGGAAACCTAATGGCCCTGAGTCGGCCCAGGTGGGCAGCGGGACAAGTTTACCTCCCTGCTTCCTGCTTCCTGCTCCCCCCTCCTCTGGCTCTGGCTGCTGCTCAGAGGCAGCTCCCCCAAGCCAGCGCCGCACTCCCACTCCAGGCCAGCGTTCCAGACTCCTCATCTGAATTTACCAGCCTGGTCTCATTCCCTCTCCCGAGTCCCTGGCCAAGTTCTGCCTGGCTCTCTGCCCCTCTTCTTTCCTTATAGCAGAGCCAGTTGAGGCCCATTTGCAGATGTAGCCACAGGCCAGGCCGTAGGACCCTCCCCACTTAAGGCAGCAAAACCAGCCCATTATGCCTTAGAAGTTCATCTGCGTCTGTCCTCACGCCCAGTTCTGACAAGAGGGTTTTATGCTCTGGGTCAGAGACTGATACGCAAGCATTCCAAGCCTCTACCCGGTCTCTTTCTCAAATATGTCATCGGTCCAGCACATGCCAGACATAAAGTGAAGTCTTGATCTTTAAACCCAGCCCAAGGCTGGAGACCTGGGGATGCAAGGGAGCTGATATTCTCAGGGTTTAGGGCCTCTTTGAGCCTCAGTTTGCCATCTGTATGTAACCCATTTGTCAGCTGGGGCCTCCTGTCCCTTATGAATCCAAAAATACCAGTTCAACTCCATATTCCACATCCTGTGGAAATGCACCGCTATCCCCAATACTTGGGAGAGTTCTGGAATGGTTTGCGTTTTCACACTCCCGTCTGCAGCAGAGCTGCGGCTTCTGCTAAATTCGTTTAGCATCTGGATTGGGCGGCTGACCCAGGCCTGCCGTTGTGGTTTTACACAGCTCTGGCAGAGACACAGAAGGCAGCCAGCACCTTCTGCTCTTCCCACCGGAATCCACTGCAGAAGGTATTTGTGTGTAAGGCAAGTGGAGGGAGATTTAGGGAAGTCAGAGTGAGGGTTTCCAGGGCTACAATTCAACCAACTTCAAACAGACATTGGACAGTCCTGCTCTTAAAAGCTCTTTGGGCCCTGGCTGGGTAGCTCAGTTGGTTAGAGCATTGTCCCAATATACAAAGGTTGCGGGTTTGATCTCCAGCCAGGACACTTACAAGAATCAACCAATGCATGCATAAATAAGTTGAACAACAAATCGATGTTTCTCTCTCTCTCTTTCTCTCAAATCAGTTAAAAAACAAGCCTTCGGCCTATCCCCCCCGGGAAGTTTTCATGAGCCCTTTTAACTCACACAGTTCCCCAGCCTCATCCTTGCTCTTTTCTTCATCTTCCTTTTTCATCTCTCTTTCTTGAGAGACAAAATAGTGCAGTAGTTAAATGTAAGAGTTCTCTCCCAGATGGCCTGGCTATGTGAGCCTGGCTCTTCCTCTTAAACCCTGTGTGATCTCAGGAGACTTACCTAACCTCTCTGAACCTCAACTTCATCTGTAAATGAGGATCATAAAAATTGAATAGGATTAGTTGTGAGGATTTCATAAAACAAATCCATGGGAAGCACTTAGCAGAGCGTTAATAATGTTAGCTACCATCTTCATCTGCTACCCTCCAAATTCTTCTTACTGTCCGAGGCAGAAGAATTCAAGCTTCTCAGGCCCTATCCCCAGTCCTGCCCATCTTCTCATCTTCAACCCCAGGAAGGACTTGGGCTCAGAAAGGAGGTTCTTTGAACAGGACCAGCCCTCCTTGAAAGCTCTGTTTGAGGTTGTAAATGTGCTTCATTACTTGTCTGCGGGCCTAACGGTGAGCCCACGTTGGTAGATACGAAACAAAGGTTAGGCACGTCTTTCCTCTCTCTCTCCACCTCCCACCCCATCCCCATTCCGCTGAAAGTCAGCATCCGTGCCCAGCAGCCACAGATCCTGGGCCTAACGCTAATCGGTTTCCAACTTGACGGAACTATTGGGAAGGAGGTGCTTGTTATCTTCAGGGGTTTCCATACATCCTGCCGGGGGCCATCTTTTCTACCTCATGGGAAATCTACCTAAGAATGAATCCAACACAAAGAAAAAGACAGCTTCTTGGTGATGACATTTGAGCTCCTGAATCCCACCAAACCTGAATTTGTCCCTTGAGTTTTCCAATTACATGAGCTCAGAAATTCTTCTTTTCTTGCTTAAGCTAATTGGATTTGAGCTTCTGTCTTGTAAAACTGAATGAATTTTACCTAATCGAGAATCTCAGCTAAAAATAGAGTATATTATAAAACAAGGGGGAATGTCATGGAATCCACAGCCAGAAGTATAACCAGGAAGTACAGGAATGTAAAGGCTGCCACTGAGGCCACATAATCTCCCACTTCTGCTTGTTCTGTGCATACCTCCTTCTTTCATATCCCTCTGCAGACCGGTGTTTCTGCTGACTCATAGGCTCATCTAGAAAAGATCCCAGGGAGGGGGGAGGTGTTGGGGGACTGGAGAAAAGGTGAAGGGGTTGAGAAGGACAGATTGGTAGTTACAAAATAGTCATGGGGATGTAAAGTACAGCATAGGGAATATAGTCAATAATATTGTAATTACTATGTATGGTGCCAGTTGGGCACTGGAAATATCAGGGGGAACACTTTGTAAAGTGTATGATTGTCTAACCACTATTCTGTACACCTGAAACTAATACAAAATAATATTGGCCATAAACTGTAATTGGAAAAAAATGTTTTCTAAAAAAAAAAAAAAAAGGTCCCAGGGATGATTATCATTGGTCCAGATTGGGTCATGTGACCATCCTGAACCATTCATTGTGATTGGCCAAACCATGGGCCATTACCTCTGGATCTGAGGATTGGGCTCAGGCCGACCTAAATCAAATAAACTAAGAAAGAGTAAAGACTGGTTTACAAAGGCAAGAAAATACCAACAAAAAAACCGAGTGCTGTTTTCCAGGTTGGTGGGATTCAGGATCTTGTCTCAGAGGAGCAGCTCTAATGGAAACTTAAACCTGTGACAACAGCTTCTGGAGAGCAGGTTTGGCCTGGGTTTTCTTTAATCATTTTTGTAATCCTACCACGTGCCGCAAAGGAGCTGGTTCTGACTCTGGCCCAGCCGAGGCCCTTCCATGGCGTCGTTTGAGGTATAAGTGCCCTGTTATTGTGGAATCATTATGGGGAGGTGGGGGAGTTCCAAGGAGAGAAGCCAGGGAGTAAGGACAGGTCATGGAAGAAGTGGCCTCCAGGGATGGGCAGTAAGAGCTTCTCAGGTCTATAATCAAGAAGACAAATAGTTACAAGTGTTGGCGAGGATGTGGAGAACTTGGAGCCTTTGTGCCTGCCGGGGGGAATACAAACTGGTGCAACTGCTTTGGCAACAGCCTGGCAGGTCTTCACAAACTTGAACATAGGGGCACCATGGGCAGCCTCGGACATGCTGTGGGTTTGGTTCCAGACCACTGCAAGGAAGCAACTTGTGATCTTTTTGCTGGTGGAGAGCCTTGCTTTCACTTTAGAGCTATTTCCATGGGGAACTCGGAGCATTCCGCAGAGCTGAGGAACCAGCTCCCTCTTGTTTTTATCTCTGCCTCAGGTATGAAGTGCATGATGTATGACCCAGCAATTCCACTCCTAGCGATATACTCAAGAGAAAGGAAAATAGGCGTCCACACAAAAACTTGTAAATGAATCTTCATAGCAGCGTTATTCATAGTTGCCAAGAAGTAGAAACAACCCAGATGTCCAAGTGCCGAATGGATAGATAAAATGTGGTATATAGCCATACAGAGTACTATTCCACCACGAAAGGGGATAAAGTATTGCTGCCACATAGATGGACTTCGAAAATCCTCTGACGTGGATTCTCCAATACAAAAGACCATCTATTGTATGATTCCATTTCTATGAAATGCCCAACATAGGCAAAGCTACAGAGACAGAGAGCAGATGAGCGGTTGCACACAGCTGCGGAGGAGGGATAAGGGAGTGACACTAATGAGGGAGGTGGCGGGATGCTGAAAATTAATTGTAGTGATGTTGCCATCACTGTGAATACGCTGAAAAAGAATAACGACATTGAACTGTACACTTCACAAGGGCGCGTTGTATGGTATGTGAATTGTATCTCACTAAACTTATTACCAAACAGAGAAGAGAATGGACCAGGAGGTAGGAGATGAGGGGGCCTACGCTGCCCGTCAGCCTGGGAGCTCGGGGCCACCTGTCTGATGAGCTGGCCCCTCCCAACCTTCATCCCCTGGATTTCAAAACAAGTGAAGGGACTCGTGGGGATAAAGGAAAAGGGGGAGAGAGGAAAGGCTGTTTCCCGGGCCCTGAGGTGGACGGGAAGCTCCATGAGGAAGCAGAGCGTCAAGGTGACTGGAAGCCAGCCTGGGTCACTGGCTCAGGTGTTGGTGCAGCACTGTGGCGTGTGCCCGTTTCCCAGGTGTGAAGGACGGGTCGTCAGCACCATGGGTGGTGTCTGCTTGGCCCTCAATGATCTCTCCAGCCTTACCCACTCCCTGTCTACAGAGGAGGCTCCTGGCAGCCGTGTGTGTACCCTGTGGCCCTTGGTTACAGCTGATTGTCCCAGTATGGACCTCAGACCTGAGCTGAATCAGTCTTGGTCCTTTCTCTGGAATTTGGATCTTGACTGAGGAAGAAGGGCTGGAATATGTGGGCTCGGAGGCTGTGGACAGCCACACTCCCCTGCCCGCCCCTCCCTGCGGGCAGAGATAAAAATAAGAGGAAGTTGGTTCCTCAGCCCCATGGAATGTTCCGAGTTCCCGTGGAAGTAGCTCTTTAGGGACCCTTTGGGAGCCTAAAGGAGATCTGTGAGCCCGTGGGGAGAGCCCCGAGGGACCAGAGCAGGTACGGAGGCTTCTAGATGAAGAGCACTAAAGGGAAGAAGCAGAGGGAGGCTGGGTGTCCCAGCAACTCCCCCGGAGATGGTTGGGAATCAAAGACCATGGCTGTCAGAGCCACTGCCCTTGGCCAACAAGTTCTAGGGAGCAAAACTTCCACAAATAGCGACATAATGGCCTTGTTAATCTTATCAATAATTAATATTTTGTGCCAGCACAGCCCATTATACTTTTCAAAGCATATCCACCTCCACAATCTCACTTGATTTGCTCCGTCCCCATCTAAAGTGGAGAAAGAGGTATTACGCTCTGAGAACTGTATGCCCACAGCCCCTTCTAGAATAAAGCTAGATGACCCAGCCCTTGCATATTGAGTTAAGGTGTGCACCTGACACAAAGGTGGACACCCCACAGGCGGGCCGGTGGCCTCAGAGGCCGCACAGCAGGACACTAGTACCCAGCACGGGTAAGAGCACCTGAGCCAACCCAGCCTCTCTCTCGGGTTGGAGAGGGAGGCGTCAGAGAGACAGAGCTCTGTTTTTGCAAGGGCAGGAGCCAGGAGACACAGAGAGAAGGCGGTAAGCAGAAGCCAAGAATAAATAAGAAGTGGCAGCCGCATCCAGGAGGTGGGATGAAGGTAGGAGAGAGACTTTGGTTGGCGGGGAAGGAGCAGGATGGTCGAGATGGAGGAGCTGGTGGAGGGGCCCTAGAACAGAGAACAGCCTTGGTAGGTGGCACCTCACAGCTTGGACACTGGACCAGCACTGGACCCTGAGGGGTGTTCCTTGCCCTGAACACCATTCCTGTCTCCCCAGAACGTGGCTTGGATACCTGTCTTCCTTATTGTCACAGGGATCCTCAACAGGAACCACCTGAATTTATTCCATTAATGCAGCCACCCAACCCCATTTAGGCCATACCTCATGTTATTGTGCCTCACCTTATTGCACTTCACAGATGTTAAATTTTTTATAAATTGAAGGCAAGACCCTCCTCTACAAGCAAAAAGGTTATGAGTCATTTATTGTGTTACTTGCTTTATTGCAGTGGTCTGGAACAGAACACTCGGTGTTTCTCAGGTGTGCCTGTAACCCCGGACCTGGCAGGTAGAGACGATTCCTGGCTAATGTCAGCACATCTCAGCAGAATCCTTCCTCTTGTCTGCCCTTGAACCTTCTGTTCCCCAGAGGGGTCCCTGCTGGGGGCCGACTACATCCCTGACAGTCAGGATGTCACCTGCCTTTAGCCTGGACAGTTGAGGGATATGTCCCAGGAGAGGTGACCACATTAGTAGATGACCAAGTTCAGTCAGTGATGAAGGAATTCTTTCTCCCTTCTCTCCTATTTTCCCTCCCTCCCACCTGTTCTCCCTTCTCTCCCTCCCTTTCTTCTTATGTTTTCTTAAGCAAAACTGACTCCCAGGCACATCCCTTGCTGACTCAAGCACCCAGCGGAGTCTGACTGGCGTCTCTGTCCCAATTCAAAATTCAACCTGATTGGCTCAGTTTGGATCGGGTAACCGCCTCTGGTCCAATCCCCTCTGGCTAAGGGAACAGTGTTGTGTAGTGTTCATATGGTGCTTCAGCTTCTCAGAGGAAAAGGGAACATGATTTAGACAAACCCCGAAAGTGCATGCACTAAACAGAGAGGAAGAAAATCAGGGCAGGAGTTACTTTTTTAATTGATACATGTTGAGTGCTCTAGAAACAGTGCATATATTTTCTTATTTAGTTCAATCCTCACAGCTCTGTGAGAGAAGCGTTAATAACCTTACTTGGTAAATGAGGGAAATTAGACTCGGAAGTTAAGGCACTTGCCCAAGATATTGAGTCTGGTAAGGGGTGCAGCTGGATGCAAATCCAGGGCCATCTAACCCCAGGAATGCTATGCTCTTTCCTCTACTAAACTGCCTGTGTGATCTTGAAATGTGGCACTGCCCTTGCTTTGCTAAAATCTCAAGACTCCACCAATTCGGCCTCGTTGAAAGGTTTTTGAAGCTGGCTCGTTCACATTCATCAACATATAATGAGGAAGCGGAGTCCAGGGAGGGTTAGTGACTAGCCCACAGTCATTTAGGGGACCTGGATGCTTGTCCCTTTTCTGCCTTTGAATCCCTAAGTCCCAGGCTGGAGCTTCCCCCTGAATAGCATGCTGCCTTGTGGGCATCAGAGAGCCTATTCCATGGTTTCTTCTTCTTTTTTAAGTGATGTGAGAGAGAGACTTTGAGCAGGAGAAGGACATACCCAGTTTGTGGGAAATGGATTGGGGAGAGGCAGAAGGAGAACCAGAGAGATGAATTAGGAGGCTGGAGCCATCGTCTGGAAGTGAGGTGAGTGAGATAGCTTACACTCCAGGAGGGGAGATGGGCAATGTAGTGAGGTTCTCCAGAAAACAGAACCAATAAGATAAATCTACGTTTATATCTAGAAATTTATTATAAGGAACTGGCAATTACGATTATGGAGGCAAAGAAGTTCCAAGGTCTGCACTTGGCAAGCTGGGGTCCAGGAAAGTCAGCGATATAATTCTTGTCTGAGGTCAAGGGCCGGAAAGCCAGGGAAGCCTGTGGTGTCAGTTCCAGTCCCAGGGCAGGACAAAAACAGTGCCCCAGCTCTACAGTCAGGAAGGCCAAGTTCCTTCTTCCTCAGGCTTTTTGTTCTACTCATCTCTTAAATTGATGGGATGCGGCCCACCCACATGAGGGAGAGCAATCTGCTGTACTCAGTCTGTCGATTCAAATGTTAATCTCATCCAAAACACAATCACAGACACACCCAGAATGTCTGACCAAACATCTGGGCACCCTAAGGCCTGGTCGTCAAGTGGACACATAAGATCAGCCATCACAGTACAAGCAAGTCAACATCACACTTACGCCCTGGCCAGTGTGGCTCAGTTGGTTGGGTGTTGTCCCATGAACCAAAAGGTTGCAGGTTCAATTCCTGGTCAGGGCACATGTGCAGGTTGCAGGTTCGATTCCCAGTGGGAGGTATGCAGGAGGCAGCTGATCCATGTTTCACTCTCACATCAATGTTTCTCTTTCTCTCTCCCTCTCCCTTCCTCTCTAGAAACATCAAAACAAAAACAGAAAAACAACAACACATTTATATATTCAGGGAGCAATAAGAAAGTAAGAAAAAAACGAAGCAGGGTGAGGGACTGGTGACAATGGGGATAGAGCAATAGGCACAGAGAATGTCTGAAATAAATATTTGTTAAACGAATGGCCAAGTCTCACATTTCTATAAAAATGCTACTTTTCCCTTTATGTTCCAAATTACTTTGCCTTATGTTAGGTTTTAACTGTAGTGAGTGCTATTGTTGCCGGGAACTAAGGTAAAAAATATATATGTGTGTGTACAAGAATCAGCTGCTTGAAAGATGCCGTGTTCGCACATCCTTTGGGAATGTCACATTTGATACGGCCACTGGACACGCTTGACTTCTTCTTTATTTATGATTTCTGGCGCTTTTCCCTTTGAGGCGGCTCAGAATAGCTTCTGATCCTGCTCACTCACAGAAACAGTGAAATCAAATCTTCCTGCACTGGACCCGACCATCAGCAGCTTTGCTTATGCAAGCTGTCCCGCCCTCGTGAGTACCAGGATGGTTAGAGCAGAGCCCTAGACAGGTTTCGGTTGTGGCTCCTCACATAAACATCCTCGACTTGCGCGCTATAATTCTGGTAAAGTGCATTCGTTTCCAGAAATCTTGTCGCAATCAATACAAGTGCTGCGCACACGACTGAAGGCTAAGTTTCAGCCATTTGCTCTCCACTCACCTCTTGATACCCCTTTAAATGTTTTCGGTCTATCCCTGGGTAATATTCAAATCAATGTTCTGACTTATTTATTCATTGGAAGTCTGATTTATCTCCCTCAGCATCATGCCACTTCGGCTTGATTGCTCTCACTGAACTTTTGCACTCTGGGCAAAGCAGTGGGCTCAGAGAAGTACTTACTGTGTTGGTGCGGGTGTGTGTGTGTGTGTGTGCACGTGTGTGCTCATGTGTATACACGTGTGTTTGTTTGTGTGTGTGTGTGTGTGTGTGTGAATTGGCATGAGAGTGTGTAGCCTAATAGAGTTGAAAAGCCCCTGAATTTGAAAGCAAACAGATGTAGGTTAGTGGGACAGCTCTTGTACATTCAAATTGGCAACTTAGGCAAATGACCCTGTAGGGCCTCAGTTTCCATACCTGTAAAAGAGAAATATAGGTGTATACCCAAGAGAAATGAAAACCATGTCCACATAAAAGCTTGTACATAAATGTTCATAGCAGCATTTCTCATAATAGCAAATGAAACCCAAAGGTCCATCAATCGATGGATGCGTGATTGAACTGTGGCCTATCCATACAATGGAATATTATTTGGTCACAAAAAGGAATGCTGTTCTGATTCATTCGACAACGTGGATGAACCTGGAAAACATGATGCTAAGTGAAGGGCCATGTGTATTAGTTTGCTAGCGCTGCCATAGCAAAGTACCACACGCTGGGTGACTTACGTAACAGAGATGTATTGTCTCCAGTTTCTGGAGGCTGGAAGCCCAGAGTCAAGGTGTCAGCAGCGCTGCTTTCTCCGGAGGCTGTGACAGAGAGTGTGCCTGGCTTCTGAGGGTTGGCTGGCAGGCTTTGGCGTTCCTTGGCTGGTAGAAGCACCACGCAATCTCTACCTTCATCTCCCTATGGCTCTCCCTGTGTCCACATTTCCTCTTTGTATAAGGACACCAGCATATTGGATTAGCGCTGCCTACAATGATGTCATCTTAACTAATTACATCTGCAGTGACTATTTCCGAATCAGGTCACGTTCGGAGGTACTATGGGTTAGGACTTCAACATATAAATTTTGAGGGGGACACAGATGAACCCATTACCACATGTTATATGATTCCATTTATATGCAATGTCTAAAATAGGTAAATCCATAGAGACAGAAAGTAGATTAGTGGTTGCCAGGGGCTGGGGAAAGAAGGAATATGGAATGACTGCTAATGGGTACAGGGTTTATTTTTGAAAATGTTCTGAAATCAGATAGTGGTGATGGTTGCACAACTCTGTGAATATACTGACAACCATTGAATTGTACACTTTAAATGGGTGAACTGTAGGAGTGATACCTTTTAAAAGGCTATTTTTTTTTAAAAAGTGTAATACTGACCACTCTTCTGCTGTGTCAGGGTTATGCAGATCGTGTGATATAATGGAAGCGAGTGTGTTTGGAAATCTCCGTGAAGACAATACACAATTGTAACCCTTGGTCTTTAATTTTTGGTAATCATGTGCATTCCATGCTAACTACCCAATGAATTCCCTTTTAATTCCAAACCTTCCTGCTGTAATAAGGAGAATTCGAGTTCTCCTTAAACGCCAACTTAAACAGTCACTGCAAGCTCACTCTCATATTTCTTAGAAAAACATCTTCCCCAAACCTGCCCTGTGATTCCCACAAAACGTGCATCCTTTCTGAACGGATGTCTCTTTTAGCATTGAATTGATCTCAGTGCCATCTCTGGAAGGCACCCCAAGCCTTCACATTGTGAGAAACGAGGTGTTTTTTTTTTTTCCTGCATCTGTGCTTTCGCCCTTGTTGGATCACAGCTAATTCTTTCCCCAGAGGCCAAATAAAATTTCATGAAACAGTCAGGATTTCAGTGGCTAACAAAGTCATCTCTTGTCCTCTGAGATGCCTCCCTGCATCTCTGCCCATTCCTAACCCCCAAGCTGCACAGAGCCTCTGAATCCCTTCAGCACCATTCCTAGGGACCGCTCTGCCTGTGGCCAGCCCATGCAGCTGCCTCTGGCCACGGGAGCACGGGGCAGCCTCCTCATACTCATGACCTTGGCTGGGTGCCTCGTGCCTACTGTAGGGTGAACTGTCTGAGTTTCAGGTCTCTCAGGCAGCCTGTCTTCTGTGGTGTGAGGGATCTCTGGGTATGAACTGCATATAGATCAGTAGATTGTAGATGAACAGTGCAGTTGCTGAATCCAACTTGGCAATCCCTCCAATGCCCCCTTCTTCTATCTACCTGCTAGAACTTCTGCTTTGGGGCCCGATCAAACTGGCTCCCCATCCTCGTTCTCTACTTGCTTGCTGGGTGTCTTTGGCTGAGTTGCTTAACCTCTCTGGGCCTCAGTTTCTTCAGCTTTAAAGGGGACAATGCCTGTGTTCTCCTAAGGCTGAGGTGAGGATCGGATGGGATTTTCCGGTACATACTGAGAGCCTGACTTAATGCTGGCTCTGTCTCCCCTCCTCCCCCTCTAGCCCAGGGAGGTCTGACCCGCAGGGTCCATCTTAACTGGGCTGAGAACTGAGAGACGGTGGAAAGACCACTGCTTTCTGGATCAGTCACAGCAGCTGAGGCCCCGGCTCTGGTTGTGACCTTGGGCAGACTCATACCTTCCCAAGTTACCGGGGATGGGGCAGAGTTAGGAGCATATGGGTTCATGGCTAAGAAACAGCTTAGAAGCCTGCACGGGGCTGTGTGGCTGGGAGAGTCTGTTATCTTGACTGCCCTCCCGGTCACCATGTGACTTGACACCCCTCACACCTGGCCCAGGCTGCTCCCCACAGGACCCCACACTTGGCTTCTGTGAAACTCACTGACCTGTGGCCAGCCTTCCTGGCTCTCAGGCGGGCAGCCCCGGGCCCTCTCTGCAGCCCCACTTCGTTTTCTTTCCCACCATCCTCCCAGCAGACCTTTTCCTTGGCCCCGGCAGCTTCGAGGGGCCCTGGGCCAGCTGACGGTCTCGCGTTCTCACCTTGCTCGCGGAGGGTGCGGCGCTCCTGAGGGACCCAGGAGGGTGCTCTCAGTCATTCCTCACTCAGCCGCCGAGAGCTGTGGGCTTTGGACAGGTTCCTCCAGTCCGCTGGGCTGAGCCGCCTCCTCCGGGAGATGGCCATGATGGCAGCACCTCCTCGTCAGTGGCCGTGTAGACGAAATAAGTCATCATGCGTAAAGAATTTAGATCAGCGTCTGGCACATAGTAAGCACTCAATAAATATTTGATGTGATTGTTGCTTATACATTCCATCATTCACTCTGTGGACACCTTCTCCCTGCTGGGTGCTAGGGACTCAGATGAACCAGATGGTGACCCACCTCCCGGCGCTCCCAGGCCAGAGAGGCAGGCAGAGGAGACCACAGACCATGACTACACACGGGGAAAGCAGGGTCGGCGCTGTGGGAATGACTGCTCAAAGGGATGAGAGGGCGGGGGCTGGGAGGAGAGGGGCAGTGACGCCTCTGGGGTGGGTCAGGAGAGGCCTGGCAGAGAGAGATCATTTGTTTGGGTCATGAAGGGGGCGTAGGAGGTCACCCACTGGTGGAGAAGAGGCTGGAAGAGGGCAGTCAGGGATGGGAACAGCACAAGCAAAGGCACGGAGGCTGGGAGAGTGGGGCCCACATTTGGAGATAAGAATGTTCAGCTTGCCCTGGCCCGGTAGCTCAATTGGTTAGAGCATCGCCCCAATACACCAAGGTTGTGGGTTCAATCCCCAGTCAGGGCACATAGAAGAGTCAACCAGTGAATATGTAAATAAGTGGAACAGTAAATTGATGTTTCTCTCTCTCTCTCTCTCTCTCTCTCTCTCTCTCTCTCTCTCTCTCGTTCTTCCTCTAAAATAAAATAATTTTTTTAAAAGAATGACAAGCTTAGCAGCTCCTATCGCTGCCCCATCTCCTCCCTCCCACTCTTTGGGAACCTGTCCTTCGGGTCCTGCCACAAGCAGCTGTGACTGTAGGACTGAAGGCTCCTATCGGCCCAACTGGGAGCCCACCACAGGTGCCCCAGGAACAGCCCTCAGCCAAGACCAATGGGAGGTGGCAGGTAAATACCCCAGTGGCCTTGCCCCTCGAGGTGGAACAACTCTAAGTGGGATTTCATGCCATTTTCCAGAATCCCAGTGGGGTGGAGCCCAGGTGCTTGATATGGTACCTGCTCATGAAAGCACCCTATACCGGGGCTCACCTCCCAAATGTGCCATTTGGACCCCAGTGCTTTCTCAGAGTCTGCTTCCTGGGGAACCCAGCCTAAGGCATCAAGCTGACCAGACAGGTTAATTGTCCGGAATCCTCTGTTGCCCACCATTCTGGTCACTTGATAAGTTCTTGTGGCCATTACTGAGTGCTTGGTCCACGCCAGCACTGGGCTAGACACAGAGGGAGCGTCAAAGAGAGAAAATAATCCCTCAAAGAACTAGTTGAGGAGGCAGCACATATCTGTGAACAATATAAAATACAAAAACCAGAAAGGCAGAGTTCAGTTAGGGATGAACAGAAGTTTGGTGCCTTAGATCCCAAGGAGATTCCAGAGAGAGAGGTGGGAATGAAGGCAGAAATGACACGGAGGGCTGGGGCTGGTGTGTGGACACAGAAGCCTGGAATGCCTCATCTAGATGGTTCTCCAGCTGCAGAGAGCCGTGGAAGGATTGTGAGCAGTGGCGGGCAGGGCCATCTCTGTGTTAGGAGGATCCCTTGGGCTCAAATGCAGGATGACAGGAAAGGAGGGCGAGGCTGGAGACAGGGAGGCCAGGAGGAGGCTGTGGAACAGTCCAGGCTTCTGACTCCAGCTCAGTCCTGCCTTAGCTGGCCAGCAGGCTCCTCCCCCAAACCGGGGAGGGCCATCTTTTCATAAAAAGCTCAGTTTCCTGCCTTCCCACCCTTCCTTTCAGATCTGTTTCCTGCTGGGCCTCCAAACCCTTTCCTCCTACCTCCCCCCATGATCTCTGACTTCAGAATGTTTTCTCTGGTTCCCACCATCTCCCGCCCTTTCTCTCCTGCAGTGAGTGGGGGGATACTCAGCAAAAGCACTCCTTCCTGCAAACCACCCAGACGCGTCGGGCAGCGATTGTCTTCTCTCTACTTTAAGTAAGCGGAATTGGAGCAACCTTGGCCTTGGGAGACAGACTGTGTCTTCTAACGACTTTCCTTCAAAACCACAAATGCATTTTGTCTCGATTGGAGGTGGTTCTTGCCTCTCTATTCAGCAACCTCAGGGGGTGTGAAGCAGCATCTGGCAGCCCTACCACTTCACAGCGGATGCTGCACTTTGGTGAAAAGTCGATTTCTCTGCAAACCAGCCGTGAGGGCACAGCACAATTCTCTGTCCATTCGGGCCTGTTTCTGAGCCAGGCCTGGGGCTGGGAATCAGTGGGTAAGATATCTGCTGCCCAAGCCCCATGGCCTACTCGGGGAGATGGACAGGGAGACAGGTCACATGAAAAGGTTGTGCAAAATACCGTGGGGTCTCCGAGGCGGCGAGTGCAGGCCACACTGACCGTGGGCAAGTTATCAAACCTCCCTGTGCCTCAGTTTCCTCACTTATGAAATAGGGACAATGAAAGTTCTTTCTCTTTGGGTTGTTGTGAGGATTAAATAAGGGAATATGCAGGAAGAGCTTAACACAGAGCTCGAAGAAGGAAGCACCAAGTGAATGCTAGCTAGCTATTCTGTTGCTGTTTTTTAAATTCTCATACCATGAAATGCTCCTGTTTAAAGTGTACAGTTCAGTGTGTTTTTTAAAAAATATATTTTTATTGATTTCAGAGAGGAAGGGAGAGGGAGAGAGAGATAGAAACATCAATGATGAGAGAGAATCATTGATTGGCTGCCTCCTGCATGCCTCCTACTGGAAATTGAGCCCATAACTCGGGCATGTGCCCTTGACCGGAATCGAATCTGGGACCCTTCAGTCCGCAGGTTGATGCTCTGTCCATTGAACCAAACCAGCTGGGGCTTTCAATGGTTTTTAGTATATTCACAAGGTTGTACACCCCTCACCGCTATTTCCAGAACATTTTCATCACCCCCAAAGAAACCCTGCACCCTTTGGCAATCATTCTCCCAATTGCCCCTGCCCCAGGCAACCACTAGTCTACTTTACAGTTCACATAAATGGAATCATACATATATGTGGCCTTTTATGCTGGCTTATTTCAGGTAGCATGTTTCCAAGGTTCATCCATGTTGTAGCATGTAAACAGTACTTGATTCTTTTTTTATGGCTGAATAATACTCTGCCATTGTGAGGATCGGTTGCTTATCTGTTCACCAGTTGATGGACATTTGGGCTATTTCTACATTGGGGCTATGGTGAGTAATGCTGCTATGAACATCTGTGTACGTGTTTTTGTGTGGGCATCTGTTCGCATGTCTCCTGGGTAGACACCTGGGAGTGCAATATCTGGGTCATACGGTAACTCTGTGTTTAGCTTTTTAAGGAACTGCCAGACTGGTTTCCAGAGTGGCTGCACCAGCCAGTCCACCTAGTTCTCAGAGCGCTTTCCCACACGCCACCGCCGCACGGCCCCAAAGGGAGCATGTACAGCCCCGGGCGGGGAAGCGGTGTGCCCAGAGGCCCAGGGAAAGGTAATGGCAGGGCCAGCTCTAGAGCCAAGAACTTTGCGGCCCAGATTCAACCTGTCACCTGAGGCAGGACCAGCCACCTCGGTCTCTTATGCCCCCAGCTGATGGGAAGTGGTATGAGGCGTTGCCCTGCTCCTGGCGGCTCACTGTCTAGCAGGTGACCAGTGGCCATCCTAGCTTATCCAAGCCCCCTTAGACACCAGGAGGCCTGAGACCACCACCTCCACCCCTCTCAACAGACATAGCCGGACCTAGTTCCCGAGGCCAGGGCAAGGGGAGCAGCGGCAGGTAGGATCCGGGAGTGGCTGTGCTGTACCACATGGGTAGGGGTGTTTCTGGGGTGGACGGAGCCCTAGAAAGCTTCCCTACCCAGCTTTTACTTCTGCCAGGATTGGAGCCCAGCTCTGGATCTCTGCCTTCCTGGTGGGGGCCCCAGCCCCATTCCACGCTCACACCAGACTTTCCCTTTTTGCGACCTTCTTATTCATCAAGTGCCTCACCCAGACCAGCACCTGCCCATGTCTGAGCTCCCAGGCCCTTCTGATGCTCTGCTAAAAATGACCTTGAACCATGACGTGACCTTGCTGAAACTCATTTTTCTCATCTCTCACACCTATCCCATAGGGTGGTGGTGGGAGCAACATCCGGTACCTGTTAAGGGGACGAAGTTGGTACTCAAAGGTTGGTTTGAGAGGAAGCACCATCTCTTCCTTGCTAGCTCTGTGACCTTGGGCAGCTCACCTTTCCTCTCTGAGCCTCTCTTTCATACTTTGGAGAACGGGAGGTGCATGTAAAGAGTTGAATAAGGACTCAGTAGAGAACAGCTATGGCTATTATTATGCAAATTAAAGAGATTGGCATGGAGAGCCCCTCGCAGAGGCCTAGGACATAATAGATGTTTGCAAAATGAGATCTGTGGTTGTTACCATCGCTTGACTTTGCGCAGGTGATTGTGAAGGAAGGTGGCCTTGCGTATTACCCAGACATTGGTGCAAACGGGGTGAACTCCAAAGCACCGGCAGACCAGTGGGCAGAGCCAGGTGAGCCCACAGGTACTGGGAGCTTTGGGACGGAGCCCAGGGATTGGTGAGCCAAGCATGAAGAACAGCCCGAGGCCAGCTGAGTGGGAGAGCCTCCTGTGAGAGCCAGAGGCAGGGGCTGTGGAGGCTGCTGGGCTGTTAGGCACTCAAGGACCTGCTATGCAAGTAGCCAGATCTGCTTAAAGGATCAGGGACCGAGCTGCCCCTCTGGAGATGTCTTATGCTTCCTGGGCTGATGAGCCGCCTCCCAGCATGCTTTGGCAGCATCACATGACACTTGTGTCCCGTGCAAGTGGGAGAGAAAGCTGAGTGTGATGAGCTAGGGAGCCCAGAGGCCAGCAGAGATCATGGCAGGCTTCCTGGAGGAGCTGGCCTTGCAGAATGGGAAGAGTTTGCAGAGAGTAGAGAGGGCAGAGACCAGGGAGGGAAGAAGGCACAAAGGCAGAAGCACAAAGTTGCTTCAGGGTTAAGAGTAAGTTGCTGAATCTCCTTTTAAAAGTGTAATACCGTTTTGTGATACACTTTCATGGTAAGACATTTAGCAAGGGGGGTGGGGATTGTGAAAATACAATTAAGGAAGGGAGGCAATGAAAAAAACCTTCCGTGGCCTCACTCCCCAGAGGAATTAGCACTAACATTTTGGTGTGCGTTCTTCCACCTTCTTTCTATGCATATGTATTACCTATATTCGTGTCTCTTTCTTTTATAAAAGCAAAAAGGAATTCCTATCACACATGCTGTTTGTGACCTACTTTTAAACATGCATCATGAACTGTGTTCCCTGTCATTAAATATTCGACTCCACCACTATTTAATGCCTTCCGAGTATTCTCTCATATGAATGGAACATAATTTATTTAAGTAATTTTCTATTCTTGGGTATTTAAGTGGTTTCCAATTCTTCAATATCATAAGCATCTTCTAAATGAACATCTTTGAGGCTGCAGCTCTGTGCACGTCCTTAATTATGTCCTTGGGATACATTTCTAGAAAAGAAATTGCTCCGATAAAGGGATGCAGATTTTAAAGAATTTTAATACGCGCTGTCCAATGGCTCCCCCGGAGCCTTGCGCCAATTTCCCTCCCCACAACAGAGCAGAGGATCTCATTGTCTAGCGTTTCCACTCACACTGGGTATGGATTTTTTTTCTTTGTCAGTTTGATAAATTCACGACCAGAATGCGTGAATGCAAGTTTTCTGAGGGGTAAATTGGAGGCGGTAATGATGGTGTGTCATGGGTTAGTTGTGACAATCGAAACACATAGTGGGTCTGATGTGCTTAGAAAGAAAACACAATTTACATTATCAGTGACTATCCTAACTCCATTATCCCTGGAATGAGGACACCCTGGGAGTCAAGGTTGAAAAGGTCATTGGAAGTCAACTTTGTAAAGGGCTTTATCTTCCCTTTAACTACAAATCAGTCTGTGCTTGTAAAAATGGAAACAGCCCACCTCTTTGATGGTGGAAAGTGAAAGTACTGCTTCCCCTTCCTCACGATTCTCTCCCCAGAGATTAGGTGTGTGTCTTGCAAGATGTGTTCTCCTCCCTTTACGAACTCTGTGCGTATGCGTGTGTGTGTGTGTGTGTGTGTGTGTGTGTGTGTATGTGTGTGTGTGTCTGTGTACATCCACCCATGTATATAATTCATTGTTGTCTTGCAAAATGCAATCCTACACAGGATTTCACTGTCATCTCTAACATTCAGATCCACCTTATTCTTGGTAACAGCTGGTTGGGTTCAATGTGCTTATTCTTTCCCTCACCCACCTGAGCTGGTATTTCTATAGTTTGCGTTCCTCACAGTGGGATGCGAGGTCAAAGTGCTTAGACATTGTCACACTGTCAAATTGCTTGCCAAAGAGATTGTGCTAATTAATTTATTCTCCCCCCCCCCCCCCCCGCCATCACTACAGGAATGTGTGGAGGGCTGGGAACGCCAGGCTCGGGGGAATCCGGGCAGCCCTTCAGTAGCCTGGCTGGGTCAGAACCGGCACCTGTCTCCCTTACCTGTGAACGCTAAGCATTCCGAAATCAGCCTGGAGCGAAGCCGGAGTCTGTCTCCAGCCTGGCTTCTTGCTGTCCTCTGCTGTGAAGCAAACCACAGAGGAATCTTTTTCTTGTTAATTAACTGGGGTTTTATTAAACACCTTAGCAGCTAGCCAACTGCTCTGACCCAGCTGTTCCTGGGAGACGCGTGGATGAGAAGTTCTGTGTTTTAACCGGTATGTCTTCCATGACAGCTTTTGTGTCAGGGCGTGCGCTCTGAGTCAGATATTACGTTATCCGAGAGACACGTTTCTCCAACAACAAATGTGTGTGAAGCCCTGACTCTGTCAGGCAAGGTGTGGGCCCTGGGGAGGGGGATGTGAGCACCAGTTCCTGCCCCCAGGGACACAGAGTAGTGGAGGAGCTGGGGACCCACGCAAGGAGTGATGGGTGTGAACACGGTGTTCCAGGGGTGCCAGCTCCCCTCCCCGCCCCCCCCCCCCTCTGGAGAATCCGGAGAGTGGACAATAAGCAGGACCTCAAAGGCTCAGGAGGGGAACAGTGTGGGTAAAGGCCCTACATTTGAATGGGAAACAGCAAGTCGGAGTCTGGTGTTTATTACTGTGTGATTTATGAAAGCCAAAAATTGGAAGGACCTTAATGTCTAGATTAGGGCAATTATTAAGTAAGTTATGGTATAACTACATTTTGCATATATTAAAATCGTGTTTTTAAAACAATATATACCTAATAGCATAGGAAAATTACTACTCTGTAATACATTTAAAAGCAGTATATGACGCTATATAGAGCATAATTCTATTTTGTTTTTCTAACTGTGTGATAACTCTCTAATCCCCTCTATCTGGGAAAACCCCCCACAGTATTGTTAACTGTGGGCATCTAACTAAATTTTATTTTCTTCTTTACATTGATTATTTTCTCAAGTTTCTGTAATGAGGATGTAGTATGTTCATAATTAGAAAAAGGAAATCCATGAAAGTAGAAATGACACGAATACCTAATAAATATGAAAAATGCTCAACCTTGCTGATGATTAAAAATGCAAATTAAAGCAGCGTTGTGATACTGTGCTTTAGCTGACCAACTTCAGAAGGAAAACCTGCTGGTACTCAGCAAACCTGCTATGATTGGCAAGAGAAACACTGGTATACTTCACATTTGAGTACAGTTGCTTCAGCTACAGTGTGGGGGGCTCAAAAAATACTTTCCCTCCTACCTTCTAAGTTTTCCTAGCTGGGCTGATCATCAAAATCACAGAGATAGATTAACGGGTAAAAATCAAATTTTGATGCATGCGCAAAAAAAATCTCAGAGACAGTGAGGCAAAATTGGGTGTATATGTCATTTTGGACAAAAAGAAAAGGGGAAAATGAGAGATCAGCTGTCCAAAGTGAGAATGAGCAATTTACAGGTAATTGAGGAAGAGCAGACCAGGCATGGCAGGCAAATTCTTGCTGGGTGGGACAGAGAGGGTGATCCAGCCACCAGGCCCCTGCCTGGAGCCTTCCGTCCACAGACTCAGTTGGAGTCAGGCTAAGAGGAATCTCCTAAGAGCTCCTTCCGGGAGCAGGCCGTGCCATCTGAAGGTCTTGGGCAGGAAAGGAGGAGAGGCCAAGGTTCTTGTGAGTCTTTGGTTTCTTACTAACCAGCTTAAAATAAATATCCCAAAGGCAGCTGCAGGGCTTTGGTCCCCTTCTGTTCTCTGCAATGAGAATGTAGTGTGTTAGTAATTAGAAAAAAGCAATGAAGTTATTTTTTACGTTGAAATAAAAGGAAATCTATGACAGTAGAACTGATACAAATGACTAATAAACATAATTATTAAACTAGTTACTAAAAATGCAAATTGAAGCAGTATTATAATACTGTGTTTTAACGGAGCAACTTTAGAAGATAAACCTGCTAGTACACATCTATTGGCAACAGAGTGGTTAAGAGAAACACTTGTGTACTGCAAATTTGAGTATAATTCAGTTCAGCCTTTCTGAAGAACAGTTTGGCAATATATATATATATATATGTATATATATATATATATGTATATATATATATATATACATATATATATATATATATATATATATATATATATCAAAGTCCTTAAAATGTGTAGTTTCTCAGTAACGTTAATTTTTAAAGATGTGTAATTGTATTCCTTGAATACATTAAGGAAGTAATTAGGGATTGTGTACCGGTGGAGAAGCAAGACAGCCTATCACAGGACTTTTTAAAATACAGTAGTGAAGTCCTGGCCAGTGTGGCTCAGTTGGTTGAGCATCATCCCATGCATTGAAAGGTTGCCAGTTCGATTCCCAGTCAGGGCACATGCCCAGGTTGCAGGTTCGATCCCCGGTTGTTGTGTGTATGGGAGGCAACCTAGTGATGTTTCTCTCTCACATCCATGTTTCTCTCTCTCTCTTTCTCCCTCTCCCTTCCCTTCCTCTCTCTTTAAAAAAAAACATCAATAAAAACATTAAAAAAGTGAGCCATTAAAAATATATAGTAGTAAAGAGTTGTTCAAAATAATGTTATAGAACTATATTTATGAATGTGGAAATATGTATAATATATTGTTAAACTTTAAAATATGGTGTAATCCCTTTAAAATGTAATAATTAGATAAAGAAAGGATCTGGGAAAATATATGCATGTTAAACAAACATTTTTAACTTCCATGGCTTGGAAGTCTTTTTAAAAGAAAGGGTTTATTGCCCTAGCTGGTTCGGCTCAGTGGATAAAGCGTTGGCCTGCAGACGGAAGGGTCCCAGGTTCGGTTCCAGTCAAGGGCACATGCCTCAGTGTCAGGCTTGATCCCCGACCCTGGTTGGGGCGCACGTGGGAGGCAACCAATAGATGTGTCTCTCTCACATCAATGTCCCTCTCTCTCTGTCACTCCCCTTCTACTCTCTCTAACAATCAATGGGAAATATCCTCAGGTGAGGATAAACAAAAAAGCAAGAAAGAAAGAAGGAGTATGGGGGTGGGGCGGAGTTCATTAGGCAAAAAAAAAAAGACTAGTCTTGGGGCTTGGAGTCTAAACCACCAGCAGCATGGCCAGGTAGGAAAGACAGCATGTCCATGGTCCTGGAGTTTTGCAAGCATTTTACTCAGCAGGAAAAGAGGTAAAGCCGTGCTGAAAAGGGGGAGAAGGTGGAGCGGGGCTAGTTCTGGGACAGGTGCAGAGTCCAGGCAAGAAGTGTCCACTCTGTGGATTAGCTGTGGCCAGCGTATTGGAAAGTTCACGTGTAAGTAAGAAGTGAAGGCTCCCGGGGTCCCATGCGCCTGGCTAGTCTCTCTTGTGGATAATCTCAGAAATAGCCATGTGGCCCTAGCCGGTTTGGCTCAGTGGATAGAGTGTCGGCCTGTGGACTAAAGGGTCCCAGGTTCGATCCCGGTCAAGGGCATGTACCTGGGTTGCGGGCACATCCCCAGTAGGAGGTGTGCAGGAGGCAGCTGATCGATGTTTATCTCTCATTGATGTTTCTAACTCTCTATCCCTCTCTCTTCCTCTCTGTAAAAAATCAATAAAATATATTTTTTTTTAAAAAAAAAAGAAGAAATAGCCACCTGGAAATGAATCCTAAATTCCAACACACATACAGGACTGTGTGCAGTTTCTCTCCTCCGGCCGCTATCATTTCAGTTTAGAGCATCTCAGAATTCTTTCCTTGTCACACCTAAATGCTAATGTGGTCATATCTGAGTAGGTGGGATCATTGCTATTTTTAAATATGTTTTTCTTGATTTGAGAGAGAGGGGAAGGGAGCGGGAGAGAGAAACATCAATGTGAGAGAGAAACATCTATCAGTTGCCTCCCGCCCACACCACTACCGGGATTGGACCCACAATCTCGTTACGTGCCCTGACTGGAAATGGAATCCTCGACATTTTGGTGTTACTGAACACAACTCCAGCCAACTGAGCCCCATGGGCCAGGGCAATGGTTGCAGTGTTTAAAATAATTTTGAAACCAATTTTTAAAATCTTTATAGATTTTAAAATGCAGATTAAGAAATTGAAAGCCCAGCCCTGACCAGTTTGGCTCAGTGGATAGAGCATCGGCCTGCGGACTGAAGGGTCCCGGGTTCGATTCCAGTCAAGGGCATGTACCTTGGTTGCGGGCACATCCCCAGTAGGAGGTGTGCAGGAGGCAGCTGATTGATGTTTCTCTCTCATCAATGTTTCTGACTCTCTATCCCTCTCCCTTCCTCTCTGTAAAAATGCAGTAAAATATATTAAAAAAAAGAAAGAAAAAGAAATTGAAAGCCCAGCAGTTACCTGGCTGGCTGCGCGCAGAGCTGAGTGAATGCGCCATGAGTTCCGCAGGGCTCGCCTCTAGCAGTGGGCTGCACAGCCTCCCTGCCCGTGTGACAGCCGTGTTCTCCTGGTCCAAGGAAAACATGATTCCATCTGCCTTCACCTCGGGACCAGCCTGACGAGCGACAGGGTGGGGCGGATGGGCGAGGCCTAGACCACGAACGCCTCTCCCTTAGAATTGTTTTTATTTATTTTTTGTTACCTCCCCCCAGCCCCCAACCATGCACTCCAGCAATTCCGAGGTTCTTTCAGTTTCTCAGCTGAAACTTGCTTTTTCTTTCCGTAGACCCTTCCTCCCCCATCACCTGGCCAACTTCTGCTTCATGTTTCATCTTTAGAAAGTCACTTTCACCCTAGCTCACCAGGTTTGGCTCAGTGGATAGCGAGTCGGCCTGCGGACTGAAGGTCCCAGGTTAGATTCTGGTCAAGGGCACATGTCCGGGTTGCAGGCTCGATCCCCAGTAGGGGGCGTGCAGGAGGTGGAGGATTGATGATTCTCTCTCACCTTTGATGTTTCTATCTCTCTCTCCCTCTCTGAAATCAATAAAAATATATTTTTAAAAAGTCACTTTCTACTTTTGGAAATGATGAGGGGAGAGAAACGCGTGCGCGCAAGAGAGAGAGGAGAAACAGGAATTTGTTCCACTTATTTATGCATTCATTAGTTGATTCTTATTTGTGCTTTGACTGGAGATTGAACCCACAACTTGGCGTATCAGGATGATGCTCTAACCAACTGAGCTCCCTGGCCACAGCATGCTTATTATCTTGATCGTGATGGTGGTTTATGGGTGTAATAAACATTTAAAATGCACTGACCTGTATACTTTCAATATATGCACAGTTTAGACTTATTAATTATACTTCAACAAAGCTATATAAAAACAAAGAGATCACCTCCCCAGTGACACAGCTCTTGAACTCCCCCTGTCCCCACCACCAACCCCCAAATCGTATTAGCTTTCTCTGATGTGTACCATGAGTAAAGGATTCATGTCCTGCCTGGTGATGAATGAATGGGTGAGGAGGGCCGGGGAGGTCCCACCGTGGACAGAGGACGGTGGAGCAGCAGAGACTCCAGGAGTGAGGAGGGGACAGGCCCCTAGGGACTCTGGGGATGGCGCTGGAACAATCCAGAAAGGTCCTCAGAAGTTGGAGGTCTAGCCAGAATCCGGGTGTCCCATCATTGGGAGGGGACTGGCATTGTTTCAGTTTCCCTAGCCTGAAGATTGAGAGTAATAATATTCATAGCTATTGCATTGTTGAGCATTATTTTTTGTTGAGGATTAAATCAGTTAATCCATGTACAGGGTTTAGAACCGTACCTGACCTGTTGGAGGTGAGCCTATTTGGTTGTGACTAGCCCTGGTGACCAATAAATCCGGGAGCCCCTGGTACAAACCTTCGGTTAATCTAGATTCAGGTTGATGGTGTGTGGTTTCAGGGATGGTCTCTTCTCCCTAAAAGACCCAGCTTACTCCCGCCCCCTTTCACCCAGCTGCTGGACAGCCCCCATCCTTTCAACCTTCCCTGCAGGGCTCGGCACCCCTGCCAGTTTATCTAGGTTATTTTGCAAAGCTGTCTTTCTAAAGCCTCCGCTCTAACGACAGGGAGGCACATATGTTGCAGCTTATGCTTCTATTTCGAGTTGGGGATTTGAGGAGAGAGTGTGCGCACACATGGATAAGCATCTGTGTGCATGCCTGTGTGGGTTTGTGGTTGTGAACCTGCGTGCACCTGGTTGACCGCATGGGCTTGCATGAACCTGCATGGTTGTGCATTAACACATGTTCAAGGGCACGTGAGCTTCTGAAGGACTACCTGAGCACCTAGATGAGTCTGCGTTTGGAATAGGTACACACGTCCTTGTGAGCATACATACATGTCCATGACCACGTGTGTGGTGTGATGTGGTAGGGTTTATATCTAGTTTGTGTGCATGTTTGCACAGGGTGCTTTTGTGTATCTGTGTGCATATGGTGTGAGCTTGCCTCTCCTCGCACCCCAGGAGGCACCCAAGCAAGTGCAAACGACAAGGAACAAAGGAATAATCTGCATAGTTTAGTCTTTGATCTCTGCCACCCAGGATTCATCCCTTACTCTCACTCCAGCTGCCACGCTGTTTCTCCAGCCCTGTGGACTCCATCTTTGAGCTTTGTCTTCCAGAAACCTCTGCCTCTCCTTGCCCCCCAAGAGGGGAACCGGGTGGAGAAGGGTAAGGAGCCTTTACTGAGCACCTATGGTGCACCAGGCACCTGAACTGGATGCTTCACGTACATTCTCAGGTCTTAGCAATCCCTAAACAATCGTTCCCACTTGGTGGTTGAGGAAGCCGGGGATCAGGGGGATTAAGCCATTTGTCTAGTGATGGAGCTAGAATTCGAAATCAGGACTGCAACCAGGTTGTCTTCGCAGAGCATACCTACCTGCCAGGTACTGAGAAGTGGAAGCTACAGCCACAGCTCTAGGGGAGATTCCTGGGAGACACAGACAGTCTGATGTCAGGGACAGGGGTACGAGCAGGGAATCAGTAAGTCGTCAAAGGATAGCCCTTACTCCATTTCTATAAGGAGGCAGGATGGAGTAACCCCAGGTGTCGGAGTGGTACACGGATCACGTGGGGGAGAGCAAGGCATGGACCAATAACAAACAGCAAAGATGAAATACAAAGCATCTTTGCCACCCCTCTCTTAGAACGCAGTTTGCAGATTCCTTCCCCGGTTGGAGGGAGGAGTATGGGAGGCAACCAATCTCTCTCTCTCTCTCTCTCTCTCAAATCAATAAAAACGTATCTTGGGTGAGGATTTAAAAAAATTTCTCCGTGTTCTTATTTGTTAAGTGTGTGTGGAAGATGGGTTTCAGAGGGTTTTTACAAGCTCTTGTTAAAACTAGCATTTGTTCGCCCTGGCTGGGTAGTTCAGTTGGTTAGAGTGTCGTCCCAATACACCAAGGTTGTGGATTTGATCCCCAGTCAGGGCACATGCAAAAATCAACCAATGAATGCATGAATAAGTAGAACAACAAGTTAATGTTTCTCTCTCTGTCAAATCAATTTTTAAAAATTTCACACACATTTATGATTTTAAAAAAAAAACTAGCATTTGCTCTCTTCCTGTGCTAACTCATGCAACCTCGCAATCATTCTGTAAGAGAGTTACTGTTACTGGCCCCATTTTGCGGATGAGGACACTGAGGCTCAGAGAGGTTACCTTTCTTGCCCAAGTGGCAGAGCAGGATACAAACCCAGGGGGTGTCTGACTCCCAACCCCTGCCAGATTCCCTGTTTTAAAGTTTAAAGCCAAGAGTTGATAAAATACCAAGACATAGTAGATGCTCAACACATGGTAGCAGATGATGATGATGATGGTGACAATGACAGTGACCACAATGATGACAAAAATGTGTTTTGCTGAGCGTTGACGAGGCATTAAATTCCTCAAGAGTCAGAAGTTCTGGAGAATGCCACACTGTTAGTGATTGTTTTTAGAACAAAGGTTGCCTCCTTTTTTAGCCAGACCAGACCCCAAAACCACTTTTTATTTTTTATTTTTTTTATTTTTTTAAATTATTTATTGTTTAATATATTTTACTGATATTTTACTGAGAGGAAGGAAGAGGGATAGAGAGCTAGAAACATCGATGAGAGAGAAACATCGATCAGCTGCCTCCTGCACACCTCCCACTGGGGATGTGCCCGTAACCAAGGTACATGCCCTTGACCGAAATCAAACCCGGGACCCTTCAGTCCGCAGGCCGACGCTCTATCCACTGAGCCAAACCGGTTTCGGCCCAAAACCACTTTTTAGCTGTGTGGCTCTGAGCAACCTCACTGGGCATCATTTCCTTAGCTCTCATGTAGGGATAATAATAGCCTACTCAGTTCCTCAAAAGGTTAAGCAGAGAGTTACCATATGACCCAATAGCTCCAGTCCTAGGTGTTCACTCAAGAGAAATGAAAACAGATGTCCACACAAAAAGTTGTACATAAATGTCCATAGCAGCGTTATTTGTAATAGCTGAAAAATGGGAATGGCCCAGATCTCCATCCGTTGGTGAGTGGATAAACAAAATCTGTATAATGGACTTTTTATATTGCAGTAAAAGGGAGTGAAGCACTGACACATGCCACCACATGGGTGAATCTTGAAACCACCATGCTAAATGAAAGAAGCAAGTCACAAAAGACGACATACTCTGTGATTCTATTTCCAGAACAGGCAAATCTACAGGCAAATGCCACTCCAGAATAGAATTTCCTGACTGAAGATCCACAGTCAGCAAGTCGATGAGCGGTTGCCAGAGGAAAGCATGGAGAGTGATTGAGTGGGTATGGGATTTTTGGGGGGTTGATAAAAATATTCTGGTGGTGCCGAAACCGGTTTGGCTCAGTGGATAGAGCGTCGGCCTGCGGACTGAAGGGTCCCGGGTTCGATTCCGGTCAAGGGCATGTACCTTGGTTGCGGGCACATCCCCAGTGGGGGGTGTGCAGGAGGCAGCTGATCGATGTCTCTCTCTCATCGATGTTTCTAGCTCTCTATCCCTCTCCCTTCCTCTCTGTAAAATATCAATAAAATATATTTAAAAAAATATATATTCTGGTGGTGATAGTGGCGATGGGTACACAGATTTGTGAATATACTAAAAACCACCGAGTCATGCAATTGAAAAGAAGGAATTTCATGACATGTGAATTGTATCTTATTAAAAACAGCTTGATCTCAGAGGGTTGCTGTGAAGTTTAAGTGAAATAATTCATGTAAATCCCCTAGCGCAGCACTGGCATTGTAGTAAGCAGTCATTAAATGCTAAACAATTTAAATAAATGCTAGCACTGTTACTGTTATCATCATGACTATACTAGCTGGTGATTTTAGTTCCCAGAGTTTCAGACTCCTGACCCGTAAACAGCAATAGTGATACTTTAATTAGTTAGGTTTTTTGAGTCGCAGGCAACAGGTACCACTCTGATTCATGAGTAAAGAGGAATTTATTAGAAGGCTGCAGCACAGAACACTGATTTGGAAAAGAGGACATAGAACCGGGCTCAGAAAGCAAAGGTCTAAACAGCTGTTTCCTTGGCTTGTTCATCTGCTAGCTAGGGAAGGGAGCGAGTATAGGAGGGCCTACTACGTAGGATTGTTGTGAGGGTTAAATGAATGCCTTGCACTCTAAACTCTCAAAAAATGTTGTTGCTGTTGTTATTATTACTAGAGGCCTGGTGCACGGGATTTGTGCACTGGTGGGGGGTGTGGCTTGCAGGGATCGGCCTGCTGTGGGAGCGCCGCTCATCCGGTCAGCCGAGCGGTGCTCCCACTATGGGAGCGCACTGACCACCAGGGGGCAGCTCCTGCGTTGAGTGTCTGCCCCCTGGTGGTCAGTGCATGTCATAGCGACTGGTCGACTGGTCGTTCTGGTCATTCCGCTGTTTGGTCGCTGGGCTTTTATTATATAGGACTAGAGGCCCGGTGTACGAATTCGTGCACGAACAGGGTCTCTCAGTCTGGCCGGCAAGGCAATCGGGGCTGATTGGGGCTGTGGGAGGTTGGCTGGCCAGAGAGAGGGGCTGCGGGAGGTTGGACGGCCACGGGAGGTTTGCTGTGGGAGCACACTGACCACCAGGAGGCAGCTCCTGCATTGAGCATATGCCCCCTGGTGGTCAGTGCATGTCATTGCAACTGGTCGACCGGTTGTTCGGTTGTTCAGTTGTTCGGTCTCTTAGGTTTTTATATATATAGATTATTTTTGACAGAGCCTTGACTCTGGGATGATTCAACTCAAGCCACTTTTTCTGACTGAGCCTGACTCTGTTCAAGGTTTAGATCCATAGAGTGTGATGGCCCCAGCTAGGGTCACTCACCTACTCCTTGGCCAGGGGAGGGTGGGGCATCTTGATTGACAGCCTCACTAAGAGTTCAAACTAGGGAGGGGAGGTGATACCCAAAAGAGAACCCAGAAGAAAGAAGAGGGGTAATCGCAGCAAAGCCAACCCATGCCCCCTGCAAATACCCTCACACAGACTGTTCGGAGGATCAGAAATAATATGCGTGAAGTGCCTGGCACAGAGTGGGCCCTTAATTAATGGGATCTTTTTAGCTGATGACTGTTCTCTACTTGGGGCTCTGAATTTTTCATTGCAATGTAGGTTTGGGATGGATTGTGAAAGGCCTTGAATGCCATGTTAAGGCATCTGCACTTCCTTCTGAGAAATAAGCAGGGAGGACCCTCCCCTGAAAGCCCCATGGCATGCTTAGAGTCCCTGTGGGCTGGAGCCACATTCCCTCAGCCTCCCAGCTGGGTGACCATGGGCAACTGACTTAAACCTCCGGCCCTCAGCTTTTCTGTGCATAAAACCTGGTCACATTAAAGATATAAATTTTGTATTGATTTTTAGAGAAAGAGAGGAAGGAACAGAGAGCTCTGCGGCCTCCTGCACATCCTCCACCAGGGATCGAGCCCTAAACCTAGCATGTGCCCAGACTAGGAATCGAACTAAACTAATAACCCAAGCCACACCAGCTAGGGCAAACCTGGTCACATTTTGAGTCAGTGGGCTTCAATGAGATAGTGTTTGCAATGTATTTAGAGCTATGTGTGGCCAAGGTAAATGCTCAATAAATCATAGTAGTTATTATACATAAAATAAAATTAAAAGAACTCTGCCTCACCAGGTCGATGGAAGAATCAATCAGGATCAAAGAGGTTATGGCAGTTCGCACTTTACAGTATTGTGTCCCGGGAAGATGTTTGCTTGATTGTAATCACCACTGGCAATAAGATACACCTTAGTCTAACGAATATCTTTTCGTGAAACAAAGTAACAGCAAATGTACACATTGAATAATAACATGGAACCTGATTTCAGAAACATTTAAATATGAGAAGGGTGTGTCTTAGAATTGGGGAAGTGAAGTATTGATAATTTAATGTTTCAAATAATTAAAGAATGTTCTCACAGAGTCTATTACCAGTTTCCCAAAACATAGAACACAATATTGCTTACTTAATGTTAAAAGAGCACTGAGCATAATTTAATCTTTCCTTGCAGCTTTTGAATTTCCTTGAAGGCAAGATCAGCAATTTTAAAATACACTTTTAGGTCCTCTGGCTCAATGGTTCTCAATCCTGCCTACACATTAGCATCCCCCCCTGAGAGCTTTTTGAAAGTACCATTGCCTGGGTCCCATTTCAGACCAATTAAATCTGAGTCTCAGCGGGGAGGAGCCTGAGCGCTGGAAATTTTCAAAGCTTCCCAAGTAAATCTGATGCTCAGAGTCCAAGAACTGCTCCTGCTAGCTGGGGCCTAACTCACAGAGGGTGCCATCTGTATTTGGAGATGAGGTTGAAGAGGACTGCGGAGGCTGGGACATGGAGGGCTGAGTATACTACCACCTAGAAGCTCAATGTTATCTTGTAAAATGGGAGCTACTAAAGACTTTGAACAAAATAGTTAATCCGGCGTGAGTTCAAGTTAGAATGACTGCTCTGGTGTCCTGTGGAGCACAACTGGAGTTGATGAGACTGGAGGAAGAGGACCTAGAGTGGAAGTCCCTGCAACCATCCAGGCTGCATCAGTTATCTGTTGCTGTGTAACAAAGCAGCCCCCAAATCTAGTGGCTTAAAGCAGTGGTTTATTATGGATCATGATTCTGTGGATTGGCTGGCAGTTCTTCTGCAGGTCCTGCCTGTGCTCCTTCACGCAGCTGCATTCCATTGGAGGGTTGGCTGGGGGCTGGGCTGGCTGTAATAACTGGACCTCTCTCCATGTGGTCTCTCATCCTTGATTTCTTCTTAGCATTAGAAGAGTTCTTAGCAAGAGTGGGGAGGTAGAAACTGCAAGGTCTTTTAAGGCCTACTCTTGGAAATCATATGATGTCACTTCTGACGTCTTTCATTGGCCAAAGCGATTCACAGGACCAGCACAGATTCAGAGGAGGGGAAGTAGGAGGCATGACAGAGTCACATTTCAAAGGAGTGTGCGTTTGATAGGGGAAAATCGTGGCCATATTTTGCCACCCAGATGAAAGATACTGAAGCCTGGCCCAAGGCAGGGGCAGTAGACAGAAGTGAATTCATTCGTTTAGTTAGTGAGGTAGTCTTTTATGCAATAATTTACTGAACACCTCCTGTCTACCTGGCACTTTGCTAGACATTGGGGATAAAGCTGTAACTGACAATGGCAGAGTGGTACTGCTCTTGTGGATTTACAGTCTAGGGCCATGGGCGGCAAACTGCGGCTCGTGAGCTACATGCGGCTCTTTGGCCCCTTGAGTGTGGCTCTTAGGCCAGCTTAGGAGTACCCTAATTAAGTTAATAACAATGTACCTACCTATATAGTTTAAGTTTAAAAAATTTGGCTCTCAAGAGAAATTTCAATCATTATACTGTTGATATTTGGCTCTGTTGACTAGTGAGTTTGCCGACCACTGGTCTAGGGGGTAGGGAGAGATACAATAGAAAGTAAACTATTGCAGTGAGAAACATTAAGGTGGGATGAGGGATTAGAGAGGGTTCTTTTAGGCCTTTTGAGTAAGGGAAACCCAAATGCAGTGAACCATCCAGATGTTTGGAGGTTGCAGAACATCAAGTGCAAAGTCCCTGAGGCAGGAGCATGCTTTACACTTGAAAAATAACAGGAAGTCCAACCTGGCCAGCGTGGCTCAGTGGTAGAGCATTGATCTATGAACCAGGAGGTCACAGTTTGATTCCCGGTCAGGGCACATGCCTGGGTTGTTGGCTCGATCCCCAGTGTGGGGAGTGCAGGAGGCAGCCAATCAATGATTCTCTCTCATCATTGATGTTTCTATCTCTCTCTCCCTCTCCCTTCCTCTCTGAAATCAATATATATATACTAGTAGCCCTGTGCATGAATCCATGAGCCAGTAGCTCGCCAGTAGCTCGCTGCCACTATCCAGTAGCTTTCTGCCCGCTGCCTGCCCTCCTGTAGCTCCCCCCGCCCCTCCTCATAGCTTGCTGCCCTGCCCCCTCCTGTAGCTCTCTGCCACCCACTTGTAGCTCACTGCCCACCCTCCTGCTGATCCATGATCGGTCATTACACAGTCAGTCGTTACACTTCTTGGCATAAAGACCATTTGCATATTACATCTTTATTATCTTTATTATATAGGATATATATATATATGTGTGTGTGTATATATATATATATATATATATATATATATAATCTTTTTTAAAAGTTTAAAAAAGGAGGAAGGTCATTGCTTAGCCAGGGGTGGGCAAACTTTTTGACTCGAGGGCCACAATGGGTTCTTAAACTGGACCGGAGGGCCGGAACAAAAGCATGGATGGAGTGTTTGTGTGAACTAATATAAATTCAAAGTAAAGGAGCGGAGGGGAGAGCAAGAGAACCCTCCGCTCTTTTGGCTCCGCGGGCCGGATAGAACAGCCAAATGGGCCGGATCTGGCCCGTGGGCCGTAGTTTGCCCACGGCTGGCTTAGACAATAGTTGTAGTGGAAAAAGTGGTGAATAGATGTCAGAATCTAGGTATATTTTGAAGGCAGAGCCAATAGAATTGAATAAAATATGGGAGGAGAAATAAAGAAGTCCAAAGCTTTTGGCTTGAGTAATTGGGTGAACTGTGGTGTTTTTTACTGAGATGGGGGGGGCCCAGAGGAAGGCGTAGATGGACTGAGGGAATCGCAAGTTAGTTTTGGATATGTTGTGTTCAGGATGCCTTTTTGACCTCCCAGTGAAGATGGCTGTAGGCCATTGAGTCTGGAATGCAGGTTGTGGTTGCAGATAGAAATCTGAGTGTTATCAAGGGCTACATCAAGGCTTGAGCCTGGATGGGTCACTTGGGGAGTGAGTTTGATAGGAAATCTGAAGATTGAGCCCTGGGGCACTGCAACCTGTAGGGGTAGGTTGAGAGGGAAGACGCAGCCAGGGAGACTGATAAGGAGTGGAGATTGATAAGGAGTGGAGACTGATAAGGAGTGTGCAGTCAGGTGGACACTTGAGGAGGACTGTAGACTGCTGGAAGCCCAGGGAGAAAGTGTTTCCAGAAGAGCAGGATCGGAGTTGAATGCTGCTGAGCCGTCAGGTAAACCGAGGCAGAGAAAGAACTAGTCATTTGGATTTGGCAACAGAAGTCACTGGTGATCTTAAGATTAAATGGAGCAGAGTGGAGTGGCTGGAGGAGAGAATAGGATAATTGTAGAGAAATGAGGCTGTGTGTGTGCGTGCGCCACGCAAATATTTAGTTGAGAAAAACTGGAGAATATTTGTATGTTAGTGGAAATAATTTGCTAGAAACGTAAAATGATCAATGATGCAGGAGAAGGGAACAGTTGCAGGAACAGAGGGCATGTGATCTGGTGAGCACGTGGAGCAGGTGGCCTAGGTAGCAGCAGGGACAATGCTTCCATTGTATCCAGGGGGAGGCAGAGCATATGGGCTCAGACGCAGGTAGATTGCAAGATTTGGCTTTAGGAGAGTGTGGAGAGAGTCAGGAGGCATTTGGAAAGTAGAACAAGGAAGGAAAGGCTTTAAAGCATCTCCCAGTGAGACCATCTCTTATCTGCACCCTTGCCCGACACCCCGTCTGTGCAGGGCCTGGTGCCAGGCCAAGGGGCTCACCGATGACTCACCCAGTATTCCTGCTGATGAGAGAAGTTCACAGTCTCAGAAGGGACACAGACCTGCAAACTGACAGCTTCAATGCACTGTGCTAATAATAAAGACACGTACAAAGTGTTTTGAGAACAAAGGGTGTGAGTAACTCTGCCTGGAGGGGTCAGAGAAGGCTTCTGGGAGGTGAAATTCAAATTAGGCTTCCAGGAGGAGTGAACTTGATCAGGCAGCCTGGGGGAGGAAGGTCATTCAAGGTGGAAAGAATGGCACGTGAAAGCCACAGAGGTGAGAACGACCCTTTTACTGCTTTTCTCCTGCTCCACCTGTCTCTTTTCTTCTCTCCCTCCCCCCTCCCCATTCCCAAGCTGCCGCCTCTCAGGCTTTCTCAGTTCAAGAGGAAATTTTTCTTTTTGGAAAGTTTAATAAATTTCCGTTCAGCCTGTACCGAGTCATGACAAAGGTGTGTTTCACACTTAAACGTCTCAGATGTTATTTTTTGCACTTGAAGAACAAGCTATTTTTAAAGAAACCCAAACTCACTGGGACTCAGCAAGGACAGTTTCTGTGACCTGTTTTCAAGAAGCGAGCTTTGGAAAGGAACACAGTGACCAGCGGTGGCAGAATCAGAGGGCCCGGCAATTCTTTCCTCTAAATGTTTCAATGAGCCAGTGAGTAGTGTCACCTGTGCGTTTTATCTTGGCGGTCTGGTCTTCTGCAAAACTCGCAGGGAGCATGCAGCAATTGCCCAATAATAGAATGAGGGGAGATGAGGCCACCACCCTCTCAGAGGTGGACCGAGATAGTGGTAGAAAGAATGGCGGGAAGGGATGGATTTGAGAGGGGTTTAAATGGTGCAATGCCCTAGCCAATGTGGCTCAGTGGTTGAGGGTTGACCTATGAACCAGGAGGTCACAGTTTGATTCGTCAGGGCACATGCCCGGGTTGTAGGTTCGATCCCCAGTAGGGGGTATAGGGGAGGCAAACGATCAATGATTCTCTCTCATCATCAATGTTTCTCTCTTTCTCTCTCTCCATCTCCCTTCCTCTCTGAAATCAAGAAAAATAGATATTTTTTAAAAAGGTGCAATGAACAAGGGAAAATTCATTTACCCATGCTTCAGAAGAGTCATTGTGCCCATCTATGTAGCTTGCCTCCTCCCTGTATGGCCCACCAATTCCTTCCATCCCTGAGCACACACAGCATTCCTCTACAGAGTCTGTACCTCCACCCCCTTGAATCTGGTCTGGCTTGTGACTACTTGGGCCAATTGAACACAGGGTAAGTGATTATGGGCCGGTCCTAGGACTAGTCTTTAAGACTCTTTTTTTTTTTTTTTTTAAGTTTTTATTGATTTTTGAGAGAGAGGAAGGGAGAGGTAGAGAAAAACATCGATGTGAGAGAGTAACATCAATTGGTTGCCTCCTGTATGCCCCCCACTGGGGATCGAGCCCCCAACCCAGGCATGTGCCCCAACCGAAAAATCGAACCCAAGACCCTTGGTGCATGGGACAACACTCCACCAGCTGAGCTACACCAGCCAGGTTCACTTTTAATCTAGATCAGTCCCTTCTTCTTCCTTAATCCCACTTTTCTTTCTCATGCTTTTGACTTATTGAAGTAACTGGATCAGTTGTCCGTAGAAGAGTCCACATTCTGAATTTGGCTGATTGCTTCCTCGTGGTGTCATTTACTTATACTTAGCCCCTGCATTTACTGGAGGTGATACGTTTTATTTAAAGCCTTCATTGGATTCGGGTTAAACCTTTTTGGCCAGGGCAGAGGTGCTGTGTACGTTAGAACGTGTCTCACCAGGAGGCCCGGAACCTGTGTTCCTCTCACTTTTAGTGAAGCTCACATTTATCAGAGGGTTTAGGTGGTGACACCCTTACTTCTTCATTGAAAAGTTTCTATCAATCCTTCATTCAAAGGTTTTACCATGTATTATGACTGTGGCCTAAATCAGGTATATTATTAGGGTTTGCAAAATGGTGATGATCTAATTTTAGTATTCCTTCTGACTTATTAGGTAAAATTCTGCTGAGTAAAAGAACTATCTTATAACCTCTAGGGCTAGATGGTTCCTGAAATATAGTTCATAAAGGAAGGCAGAAAAAAGACTTAATTCTTTTTCTCTTTTTTAAAAAAGAAACCCTCCAGTTTTTATGAAATTTCCAGGAGAGAATTGAATAGCAATGTTGATAGTTCCAACTCAGATTTAAAATTATAAGTTTTTTTACCTAACTTGTTTGATATTATACTTGTAACTCTTTTGTCTTGAAAATCTGGGGTCCTAATACCATTGACGTAATTACTACAACGTCTTATTCCATAAGAGACATTTTTAAATAGCAATACTATAATTATTACTATTACCAACAATAAGACTGTTGAGATAAGTTTAAGATTTCTTTGTGTCCTCCCCTGCCCCTATATTCTTAGAATATATCTCATGGCAGTACTTTGTTTTAAGGGGTCAGTTGAATTCATTTTTTTTCTGTATGGTCATGTTGTCAACTTCATATAAAGTTATGTTCATGTTTTTGCTTATTTTTCATTTTAGGGATTTTTAAAAATATATTTTATTGACTTCAGAGAGGAATGGAGAGGGAGGGAGAGAGAGGAGAGAGAGAGAGAGAGAGAGAGAGAGAGAGAGAGAGAGAGAGATCAATGATGAGAGAGAATCATTGATCGGCTGCCTCCTGCCCACCCCCCAGTGGGGATTGCCCACCCCCCAGTGGGGATTGAGCCTGCAACCTGGGCATGTGCCCTGACTGGGTATTGAACCCTGACCTCCTGGTTCATAGGTCAGCTCTCAACCACAGAGCCATGCTGGTTGGGCAGGATTATTTTCAAATGTATATGATTTAAATATTTTCATGAATCACTTATGGAATGTCAGAGTCACAGCTAGATAACCAGGCTCATTCAGAGAAGCTGTACCTCCAATCCTTTCCCTCCATTCTGTTCTCTTCCTTCTGCATAGAAACCAGTTTAAAGTTTGGTTTCTCAACCCCAGCACTATTGGCATTTTGGGCCAGATTATCCTTTGTTGTGGGGGAGCGGGGGAATGGCTCCTGTGTATTGTAGGATGTTTAGCAACATCCTTGGTCCTTATCCACTAGATGCCAGTTACAACTAAAAGTGTCTCCAGACATTGCTAAATGTCCTGGGTAGGGGCTTGGGGGGAAAAAGTGCCCCTAGTTCTAAATTACTGTTTTAAGAGGAACAATTTCTTACTGGCTTGAAATTTTGATTTCCAGTCTAAGATATCTGCATTTAAGGTTAAACCCGTCATTTTAGGCAATTACTCTGCACCAAAGCAAAAACTAAAATTTGGGCATCAGGATTCATTTACAAGGTGGCTGTCCCAGTGATCCAGAATATGCTTATATTATTATTATTTGTAGATTGTAACTGAAACCGATACACTTTTTTAAAAAATATATTTTTATTGATTTCAGAGAGGAAGGGAGAGGGAGAGATAGAAATATCAATGATGAGAGAGAATCATTGATTGGCTGCCTGAGGGAATCGAACCCACAGCCCGGACATGTGCCCTTGACTGGAATCGAACCCTGGACCCTTCAATCCACAGGCTGACACTCTATCAGAGTCTATCCACTGAGCCAAACCAGCAAGGGCCTGACACACGCTTAAAAACTTCTCTTAGAACACGTGGACCCTGAAAATATGTCCACCCAGAGACCCGGACACCTCAGCACTCTCCCTAGTTTGCAGAATGGTAGGGCTGGGTGGTTTCGCAGAGCCTCCCTGCTGTCTGGAAGCTTTCTTATTCTAAAACTCTAGAAGCTGGCGTTTCAAACTGGGGTGGACAGCACAGTGATTGAGAGCACCGGGTCGAATCCCCGGTCTTCAACTTCTCAGCTCTGTGATGTAGTGCACATCACTTACCTTCCCGGAGCCCGCGTCTCCTCCACCATAAATTAAGATGAACATTGTATTTACTTCATGGGAGTGTTTCAAGGATTAAAGACATAATGCACGTTAAGTGCATAATATACTGTGTGGCATATAATATAGGTGCTTAGTAAATGTTGGCGAGGTAGTGGTTCCAGGAAACGCTCAGAGCGCCGGGAGGCAGAAGGAGCTTCGTCCTAGAGTGTGGAATGCATTACTTCAAGAGTTAGAAAAATAGAGTCATTAAAAACATCATGTTCCCGTTAAAACAAACATGGGAATAAAAGGTGAAATTTGCATGGTTTTTAAAGATGAAATGTGAGACTTCAAAGAAATGTTATGCTTGAGAGGGATGGGTCTGGGCCTTATCCCCAGAACTCCAGGGAGAGACTGTGTCCTCTGATGGGGAGAACTTTGGTGGGACAGTTTCAGCAGCAGCTCTGGGTTATTTTGCATCGTGGACTGATAGAAATTAAATATTAGATATTATGTCACAGAAATTAGATAGTAGAAGAAATTCTGTAGAAATTGGGGAATTCCTGATGAGGAATCCCTGTTCCTGTCTAGTCCTCTCCTTCCAAATTGCTTTGGGTTTGTTACCCAGGGAAGAGGAACGGGAGAGCTTTCTGGGTATTCATTCAATAAACATTCACTAAGTGACTACTAGAAGCCTGGCACCTTTCTAAGGGATACAAAGAAAGCCAATCAAACACACTTTCTGCCTAATATCAGTAGCTACCATAGCCTCAATAAGGGAACTGAACTGGGAAGGTTGGGGTTTAGAGGAAAGAGCTGCAGTTAACGGACAGTTGGGTAGCATGGGAAATGGCCAAACAGAGATGGGGAGTGGGCTGTTGAAGGAATGTCTAGAACATAGTTCTCACTTGGGGCTTTTAGACAGTCGTGGTGGAGTTTGGGTAGTCATCGTGACACTTATTGGGGGGAAGCCAGATGCCCTGCAATGCATGGACACTATTGCACAACGTTTGACTGTCACACTGAACATGGATGTAGGTGAAAGTCCTGTGTACAATTATATGCGCCTAACAACTAAGTTCATTTTTCATATAAAGACAAAGTATATCCTGGCATGATTTTAATATTCCAGGGAGGCAAATACGATGCAAAGTGAGTGAAGATTATACCTTGTTGTGTTCAGACTGTACCAAGTGTTCTTCACCATTTCAGAAAGTCACATCAACAACAGTGATTCCATCATGGTATGTGAGTCTCCAATCGGCACCTACAGCTGTTTACTTCGGGGCAGTGCTTCTCAAAATGTAAGGGACACATGGTCACCTGGATATCATCCTTTTTCCCCTCCCTCCCTCCCTTCATTTTTTCCCCTAGAAAATGGAAGAGACTGTCTGGGTAATAATGGAAAGAACCCAGCGGGGAAGGAGAGGCTGGCCATAGCAGTGAGGGGCAGATTAAGGAATGAAGTTCCTCAGAGGGGAGGAAAAGCTGGTATCCGGACACAGTAAAAGGACCTGGTCTTTGTTGAGAGGAGCTGGTTTTGGTAAAAGGAGATAAGGAAGAGAGAATGGCTGGAGATGCAGGCAGATTTAACGTGATGGCAGGAAGTTGAGGGATGTCACATCCCCCGTGTCCCATCCCTCACCCACAGCAGGACTAGCCACCTCTCTGTCTTCAGCTTCTTTTGATAGAGCTGGCCTGTAGTTGGTGGAGGGGTGGGGAAATGAAAAACAGGGGGACCATATTGAACTCTACTATGTCCCAGGGCAAGTGCGTTGGAAAATAATATACAAGTAAATTATCATTACTGCTACCACTAATTGTTAGGATTGTTCTTCTAGGTCAGCCTGATCAATAGGACTTCTTGCAATGATGGTAATGTTTTATATCAGCGCCATTCAATGTGGTAGCTATGGAGCACTTAAGACATGCCTAATGTAACTGGGGAACGGCATTTTGAATTTTAAATTTTATTTAGTTTTAATTAATTTAAATTTAAATAGGATAGTGCAGCTCTACCGATACAATAGACACTAGCCACAGGTGTTTTCTGCCTCTGTCTCAGTGTGGTTCTTAAAGATGTCATTTGGCCTAGGAGTCAGACCCGAGTCCAATTTCAGCCATGCCCTTTCCTGGCCCGGTGGCTTTGGGCAGTCCCTTCCTTCTCTGGGCCTCAGTGTCCTCTATTTCCTTCTCTCTGGTGGGGGGGCGGGGGCGGGAGGGGTTGGGGAGTAAAATGAGCTGAGGTGTGAAGGCACTTGGAGCTGTGAAAGGCTGCACTCCCGCTGCTCATGCTGGGGAGTCAACCCACCTCCCATTACAAGGCACCTTTCGTGAGAATGGCTCAGCCCTGACCCAAGGATATGGTCCCCAAATGCCTCTTCAGACCCCTGCCTTTCCTCCCCTGTTGGCTGCTCCCTTCTCTGTAGGCTATTCAAGGTTATTTGATTAATGTGTATCTCTCCCACTGGCCTGTAGCCCCAGGAGGGCAGGGCTGTATAGCTGTTTGCTTGCTTTTGCATCCCTAGGGGATGTACATAGCAGGCTCTCAGTAAATATTGGTGCAATGGAGGGATGAAACAGGAAGTACTGGTGTTTGAATTTAGTGTGATTCCAAAACTCACTGAGCTCTAGGATTTTACAACATCTATTACCTTTCCCTGTTTATAAGGGTGGAAATACTGGAAAAGACCCAAATATTTAACATAGGGAGTTGGCTTAATTAAATGATTCTTAAGATACAACACTATACAAAAGAATATTCAGTGACATAAAAGAGGTGTATTTACTTTATATTGTTAAGTGAAAAAAAAACTGAAGGGGTTACTATAATCTCTCTTTGTAAAAGTTATGTATTGATATGCATGGGAGAAGTTTGGAACAATAGACACAAATATTAACAGTGATTGCTATTGCTAGGTGGGATTAGGAGGTGGTACATTTATTCTTTTTTTCTAAAACATGTATTTGATCTTTTTAGGAAATGTTCTTAACACATTGCAGGCAGATCACGAGCATTCCCGTGTTTTCATATTACACAGTGTTTTACATAAATGTTAAAGGCACGCCTTAAAATTAAATACCCATTTCATTTTGTAGTATTCATTACATGTTCTTACAAGCTAATACCTTTTTAAAGTATGATACTTTGTAAAACATTTTTGTATTCGTTCAATAGAAACTTATCTAGCCACTGGGTAAAGCTAGCAATAAAATTACTGGTGCGCAATGTGTTAATATATCCAGAAAAAGCAAAAATTGAGAGTAGATTAGTGGTTGCCTATGGCTGGGGGTGGGAATAGGAATTAATAGTAAATAGGTGTGAGGGATTTTATGGGGAATCTGTAAAAGTTCTAAAACTGACTTATATTGATGTTGCTTCACTCGGTAAAGTTACTGAAAGTCCTTGACTTGTACACTTGAAAAGTGTGAATTATACATATATATATTAATAAAAATTTTAAAATTTATTACATATGTGTGTTTTTGTTGTTGTTAATCCTCACCTGAGGATATTTTTTCCATTGATTTTTAGAGAGGGTGCAAAGGAGGTTGAGAGACAGAGAAACATCGATATGAGAGACACATAGATTGGTTGCCTCCCGCATGAGCACCAACCAGGGCCGGGGATTGAGCCTGCAACTGAGGTATGTGCCCTTGACCAGAATCGAACCTGCGACCCTTCAGTCTCTGGGCTGATGCTCTAACTACTGAGAAAAACTGTCTAGGGCTATATGTATTCTTTTTTTTTTTTTTTAATATATTTTATTGATATTTCACAGAGAGGAAGGGAGAGGGATAGAGAGCTAGAAACATCGATGAGAGAGAAACATCGATCAGCTGCCTCCTGCACACCTCCCACTGAGGATGTGCCCGCAACCAAGGTACATGCCCTTGACCGGAATCGAACCCGGGACCTTTCAGTCCGCAGGCCGACGCTCTATCCACCGAGCCAAACCGGTTTCGGCTATATGTATTCTTTAAAAAATTAAAACAATGCAGGATTTAAAGTCCCCCACCCCACACCCAGTTCCACTTTCTAGGCATAATAGTAATAATTGGTGTTTACTCTTTTCTGACTGTTTTCTATGCAGAATCCAAGTATTACATTATAGATATGTAATTTTCTGCAGCTTTTCTTTCTTCTCTGGACATACATTGTAGGACATGAAAACTTAACAGTAGTTGCTCTGGGAGGGTGGAATTAGGGGTAGAGGCAGTTGAGTGGGGGGCAGAAAGGGAGAGGCACACTTGAAATTCTACTTTACTTTAGTATCACATGTTTTTGTCAGGAATGTTAGAGTTATAAACTCAATAAAGATATTGGAATAAGAGATACTACTGAGTGCTTAATGCTGTGCAGTCCTCCTGTTTAAAAAAATGTTTGTAATTTACCAAGTTCCAGGCACCATACTGAGTGTCTGAGATACATTGTTTCATTGAATCTTTGTAACAACTCTATGAGGTATTCAGTGTTATAGTCTCATTTGATAGATGAGTAAACTTGATTTTCCAAGGTTCCACAGGTAGTGTGCACTGACCTTTATACTGTGGCATCTCTTCTTCCTCTAGCAAATTCATGTTCTGCCTGTAAAGCCCAGTTTTAATGATCTCATCTCTTGTGCTTGTGTGGTCCTGCCTAACCCACTCAAGTAGGGATGACCCTGTCCTCAAGGTGCTTACAGTTCAGGGAGGAGACAGACAGCTAAACAATGACAATGCAGTGCCATGGAACACGTCGTTTAACAGGCTATGTGCAGAACAGAGGGAGTTTAGACAGTGTGTCTGAAGCAGCCAAGCAGCTTCTGAGAGAGTATGTTCTGAGTTGACTGATAAGAACTGCAAGGAGTTTCTCAGGAGGATTAAGGAAAGGTGTGGGTAGTTGGAGATGAGGAGAGGGTGTAGAAAGGGATTTGCCGCTCAGCACCTGGCTCAGGAGGCTCAGAGGCTCAGAAGTGTTACAAACCTGGGCATACTCTGGCAAGTACAGTTCTGAAGTGCAGTGTGGCTGCAGAGTCAAGTTGGCCTGAAGGAGGGGCGAAGGGAAAGGCTTGCACCTTGAAACTTAACACCAGATCACCAAAGCTTTTTAAAATATTTGAGTCTGGTGTATTAGAAAGATGGGAAAAGGCCTGGAGGGGACTCTTGTTGGAGATCCCTCCTGGACCCCAGCCCTCCCAACCCTCCCTGATCAGGTCATTCTGCCCCAGACTGGGAACTTCTTTAGGGCAAGGACTTGTCTCTTCTGCCTGTGCATCCTAGAACCCAGCATAGCACCTGGCATACAGCAGGTACTCAGTAATGGCCAAGCTGGCAGAATGCTGGGTGCCAAGAAGATGCTGACTCTAAAATAAAAAGCAAATCTTCATATCTTCCCCAGAACCACCTGGGTAGTGTTCAGCCAAAGTCTGACCCAACTATAAGGAGGTCAGGGAGGCCCTGGACCCAAACTCAATCCAGAGGGGTCCATTCCGGTAGGAGAAGGAGAGGTGGTTACTGACTAAGCTGTAGCAACTTCTGTTCAGTGCCTACTATGTGCTAGGAGAATTCACACCTATTGCCTTTTCCCATCTCTCCAACAGCTCTTAAACCGGAATCATTGTCCCAGCTTCTCCGACCAAGAAACTGAAGATCAGAGTGGTTCTGTAATTGGTCAAGGTCACACAGCTGGTAAGTGTAGGAGTGCGGAGACTGGGATTTCTTCTCCACCTGGGGAGGCACTGCACGCAGCTCCTACTTTGTTTGCCTAGCGGCTGGGGTTGGGGGGGCACCCCATTCTGGGATGTGGGGATTTGGAGCCTGGTTCGTCGCGGCGGCCCAGGGCCGCTCCCAGATTCGGAAGATACGAAGTTTCCGTGCATTTCGCTGGCTTCCTTGCGCAGCTGTTCCCCGCTCCGCAGCAGTTACGCCGCTAGCGCAGCAGGGCTCAGGTGCTGCAGAGGGCGGGGGCCAGGCGCCGGGAGGAAGGCGGGGACGCAGTTTACGTAAGCGTCCGCTCACAGGTGCATGCGGCCGCCACCCGCGTGTGCTCCCTGCGCGTCCCCAGGTGCGCAGTTGGCGCAGGCGGCGGGCGCTGGCCGGCGCTCTCAGGTGCGGCTGAGTGCGCGTGGAGGGGGCGCGCGGCGAGCAGGGGGCGGGCTTTCCGTTCCCCAGCAGCCGCGGGGCCCGCCCCCCGTCCTGGCCAATGGGTGCGCTCGGCGGCGTCACGTGCTTGCCGCCGCTGCCGCCGGAGCGGAGACCAGAGCCGTGAGCGCCACCAGGGCAGCAGCCGCCGCCGCTGGGCTGAGAAGCCGGAGACGCGGGCTGACGAGGTGGCGGCGGCGGCGGAGCGGGAGCGGGGACCGGGCGCGGGCCGAGCGCGGCGGCGCGGGTAGGCTGCGGCGGCGGGGCAGGCGCCTGCGCGGCGGGCCGTCCCAGGCGGGCGGGCGGCGGTTAAGGCGGCGGTTAAGGCGGTTGGCGGAGCCGGCCGGGCCCCGCATTGTTTGTTGTGCGTCCTTAGCAGCGGCGGCGGCGGCCGGGGCGGAGAGCCCTCCTGGCCCCCGCGGCTCCGGCATTGTGGCCGCCGCCGCCGCTGCAGCGCCCGGCCGCTCGGCAAGGGCAGCGGGCAGCCCTCCTCCCTGGTGGGGACGGGCGCCGGCCCCCAGCGAGGGGAGGGCGTGGACCGCGGGGGACTGGCGCCGGGGGGTCTGGGTAAGACAGAGGGCGAGGGGCTCTGGGCAGGTGCTGGAGGACATTGGGGACAGGAGCCGGCGGGGGGGAGGCTTCAGGGGGCTGCGGGGGGTGCGTGCTGGTTTGGGGGAGCATGTAGGTGGAGGGTTCCGGCCCTACGGAGGGAGAGGGCCTTCGGGCAGGTTCGGGCACCCACGGGGTCGGGGCGAGTGCGGGAGGGATGGGGGACAGAGGCGGGTGGGGGCAGTCTAGGGGGTGCGCGAGAGTGAGGAGAGCCCTGAGGGGGGCAGGGGCGAGGTGGTGGGAGTGGAGAAGACGGGGATCCCGGGAGGATGGGAGCAGCGGCCGGCTGGGCTGCGGGTGAGGGGCGGGAGTGGGGGCAGATCTAGAGACGACCGCCGGGCAGAGGTGGGGAGAAACGGGGAGGGAGTGTGACCGGGCGAGTGGGAAAAGGGGGGGCGGTCTGAGGTCTCTCCGCGACGAGGAGGGAGATGGAGGGCGTTGGGCAGGAGGTGTGCGAGGTAGGCCAGAGGCCTCCGGAGACCTGAGGGGTGAGGGCAGGGTCTGGCCACGAGGGGTGCAGGCGAGACCGGAGGCCGGTGGATGGGACACTGGGGGGGGGGGGGGGACCTGCGAGGGGACCAGGCAGGCATCCACCTGGCAGCGGTGCTCAGGGGAGAGAGCAGAGGGCGGAGGGGGAAAGTGAGGGGAGCAGGGCCTGAGTTTGAGGAGTTTGGGGGAGAGGTGGGGACAGTGGAGTCGGGGGTGGGGGTGGGGAGGAGATGTCTGGACAGGAGGTGAGCAGGGCATTTCGCGGGTGGCAGGAGAAGTATGCACGAAGGGGCTGGAGCAGAAGAGGGGAACTTTGGAATTGGGGGCGTTGAGGGGACAGGTGGAGTAGAGTGTGTGTGATGGACGGCCAAGGTGCTGGGGTGAAGGACGAGTTCTTGGAGTGGCAGGTGAGCCACGGGGGCAGATGGGAGAAAATGTTTCTGAGTAGGACGTGTGGAGGGAAGTTGGGGAGAAAGAAGGAGAGGGTGCTAGTGTGCATGTGAAGGGACATCAGCAGAGGGAGGCAGTAGGGAATGGGTTGGAAGGGAAGGCATACGGGTCTGGAGAACAACATAGGGAGGGGGGAAGCAAGGGTTTGGGGTGCTAGATTTTTTCTGGTAGAGAAAAGCAGGTAGGCAGGGAACAGAGGGCAGGAAGTGGGGGGAGACAGGATATTTTGGGGGATAGGATGTAGAAGAATGCGTAATACCTATAATGGGGTAAGTGCAAGGTAGGGATGTGTGTGGGTCCACCTGTAGCTAGAAAGGGATAGGTTGTCTGTTGGTTTGGGGTGGTGTTGGGAACCAGGTGTAGGGCAGGAAATGACTATGCAGGTGGAGAGAGTTAGGAAAACAGGTTGCTTAGAAGAGTGTGAAAAGAGCAGGGTGCTGAGGTGTCGGAGAGTTGGAAAACTGAATCATGAGATTAAAGGGGCCAAAATTTTTAGGTCGCTGGAAGTATAAGGAAGGGCAGAATGGAGAAGCTGGGACAAAATCTAAAGGGAGGGCATTCCAGATTTAGAGAAACTGGAGAGTGTGTGGGGTGTATGTGTGGATCACGGAATGGTGTTAATGGATTATGGAGGACAGTAAGCTCTGTTCCATATCTGAAAGGTCATACTTCTAGGGTCAGGAAGATGGTGAAGCCTGGTTTTAGTTCCAGAACCCAGTGAATGGGGGATGGATAAGGGAGAGCTAAGTACACATTCCTAAGTTTGCAGGAGGTGTGTAGTGGGGTATCCTAGCACATTGGCCTGATGAGTGGGCAGATAGAGTCATGAAGAATATATCAAGGGGCGTACAGGGTCATGAAGAATACACAGAGAGTGAATAGAAATTGGATTGCAGCAGCTTGCTGGGCAGATGTCTTTGTGAAGATACTGGGAGAGCAAGGCCCTGCATCAGTAACATTCAAGCGCTGTGTATTAGAGAGGGAGGAAGGGATACCTTGGTGCAGTGTCTCAGATACCCTGGTGCTTTCTGGGTAATGGGGCAGTTTTCAGATATTGAATGATGTAATATCTGAGTCCCATACTACAGGCAGACAGAGGCAATAAATACATCTAGCACCCAGAAGTGGCTGGAATGGAGCTCTTCTGACTCTTGTAACTCTCTTTTGGGGTATAAACACCTGATCCTGGGATGTCAGCTTTTTCTCCCAAATAGTTCAAGTAAAATTCAGTTGGAGGCTTTTGGATTTAGGGGTATTTCTATCTGAATTGGGGAGGGTAGTATTAGTTTTATTGAGGAAAGACTTCTGGGGTTGTGTGGACATAGGGATATCAGCTTGCCAAATACATAGGAAATAACCTTTAGGGTTTTGAGCACAGACATTTCAGTGTAGGTCTCAATTCAGTGTTCGGTGGCTTGTGTTAAATTCTTTGAGGCTTGGACGGATTAAGGAAACTGCTTGAGACTGCCTCAGTATGCAGGATTTTCTAGAACCTTAGAAAATCATTTCCCCCTTGACAGTTGAACAATTTAGTCTGTCAGATTTGCAAAAAAAAATTATTTCATCATGTTGCAGAAATAACTTCAGTTATCACTTTGTGGGCTCCAAGTAGTGTGCTATGTGGTACCTAGTATGATTTCAGATACATACATTGGTACATTGGGAAGCTTTCTGGGTTGATTAATTTTTTTTCTTTTGTCAATTTAGGAAGTATCTTAACGCAGTCATTTATAAGTAAGTTCAAATAATAAATTCAAGTGTAAGTGGGAATCTTGCCTAACCATAATGAGGGCTGAGCAAAACACATTTTAAGTAATCTGAATCTGTAAATATAAATGAAAAATAAACGAACCTAATCATTTTTGAAATCTAAATTTGAAGTGTATTATGAAGGCAGCAAAATAATGCTCTGAAGGCATTACCATAAGATTTTATTTTTGGAGGGAAAGGCTTTTAGAGTATAATATGCCTTCCATCGAAACTCTTAGTATTTTGACATTTGATATATGTAAAGAATATAATTATAAGGAGCATCTCTGGTCTGACCCCTTTCACTCCCTGGAAGAGAATTTGAGCAGTAGGATAGAAGATGAATAGAATGACCTTTGAAAAATATTTCCAAAATGGCTATTGTTTCCTCTTGTATTTTTAAGTCCATTGTAGTTCATTTTAATGATTTGGGGCAAGCAGTACTGTCTTTCTCAGAATACTCAATTCTGCCTTAGTGTCCTAGTTATATGTATTGTTCTGTGAAGTCCTATGGTTTGGGATAGTTTGTAGGCACTTTAAAATATTATGCTAAGTTTATGAACCAAGGAAGGAAGTTTATTTAGACTTTGTAGGCTAAATAATTGGGTCTGGTTTTACTTTCAGTGGTGCTTGCTGGACAAGATACTTAATCCCTTTGTGCTTGTTTCTCCTCCAGAAACCTGACTCTTTATCTACCTCCCATGAGAATTGAGATGGTTTATATAAAACAAGTGTAAGTCTTTCAGGAAGATTAGAACTATGTAAAAATGGGGAATAGATGTTATTTCTATAGTGCCCTTTTTTTCTTTTAGCCTGGTCAAATAACAATTAGTACTTCAGATTTTGGCATTAAATAGGTTAATTTGTAGTGAGAAACTTGGATAGAGATGAAACTTCTGTGACTATCAAGAGATGTCTGTGAATTGAAGTTTGTTCATTCTTTGCTCTACTGTCTACTTATCTTTCCTGGCTCATTTCGAGTGCTGGTGTCTGAATAATTGAGTAAAGCAGAAGCTTGTGAGAGACATTATGAGTTCCAGCTATAGCCCCTAAATTTTTCTAAGCCTGAATTTCCAGAGACAGAGTACTTCTATCACTTAGTGAATGCAATTCGTAAATCAGGGATAATAAACATAATACATTTTTCTATGTATTAGCAGAAAATTGAGAAATGCTGAGTAACTTGAGCAGAAAAATAGAGCTATCCCTTCTAGTGGCAATAAACATCCTTTTTCAGATTTATTGAATCTTTCCTTTTTAAAGTTTTAGTTGTTAAAAAATTACCCATCCATTTGAGATTTCCAAGCCCATTGATTGACAAGGGGATTTATTTTTAAATGTTGTGTTTGGTTTATTCATTGTAAAGAGCCTCCAGATGCAGGTCATGATAGATATTGCAAAAATGTAAATAGTAAGTTGCTTTATTAGACATTAATTTGCTTGAGCTTGGTAATACTCAGCCCTGATAGTACTCTTTCTGTGCTAGCTGATCTAACCATTACCCATCTTACTGCTCTTCATTCAGTTTATTGGAAAATTGGGTTGTTTTAAAAATTTGTTTAGCTGTTGAAAAACTTTCTGACAGGTAATTATGAGAGGCTTCATAATCCAGTCTAATTTTAGAAAACTATTGAGATGTAAGTTTATCTGTCAATCAAAACAGAAAGGAATATTTTTATCACCACCAGATTAATGGTGATAAAAATATTTAAATGTTTGAGCCAGAAAGCTCTGCAAATCTTTAACTTTTAGGCCTTGTGTTGAATAGTGAGGTCACCAGATGACCTGATTTGTCACTTTCATTGCTAATTTGAGTTATTTCTTATCTTGAGGGTCAAGTGTGTTATTTTTTAGAAATATGGTGTGTATCATACAAAAGACATTACATATATGTCTTGCTGATGAATGTATTTCATATTCAGATTCTCTTAACTTCTGACATAACTAACACTATGTAGAACATCTGCTTTCTTTAGTTAACTTTAGCACAATTTGAAAAGGTACTGTTGATTATATCAATAATAAAATCACAGCCTTGCATTTTGTGACTTCATAGTTCATTTCCATTTGAAAAGTGAGAGTTCTGCAGCAGGTTGTGTAATAATTTCTGAAGCATTTCTGGGTCATGGTTAAGATGTAGTTTCTTACTGCACCTGCACAATTTCCTGTTCTTTGCAGTTTTCCAGGTGCTGGGCTTTTCACAGTATCCTATTGAGCACATCAACATTTTGTTTATGAATTGAATTTAACCATATTAATACTATTGACATAAACAAGTAGTTTTTAAAAGTATGCTTTTAAACATATTTTGCTAGTCTAATTCAGCAAACATGCATTGACTTTAGGCTCAAAGGTGTGTTTTTTGCCAGACCTGAGATTTCTTAGTAGGGCTCAAAAATATTTTTTTGAGCAAAGAATAGGTTGTTCTGTAGATAGATTGGCCCTTAATGTGAAAATGCAGTCTATAACTTTGGTTACCTATATGCAGTCAGCGCAAATGAAAATCAGTACATTTTAAGACAGCAGGTAAGTAACCTGATAAAGGAGTAATTTGTTATTTAAAATTTATTCTTATTATGTTTCTAATACCTAGTAAATCTGAAACTCCTCAAACATTCCATGTAGTCATAGGCTTTTGTACAGCTTAGGTAACCTGCATTTTAACCTAATGAAGTATTGGATACTGAGTAGCTCTTAACTTAGGTGACTTTGGACAACTCAGTTTTAGTTACAAAAGCTGGCGACCTCAGAGGGGAAAGGTGTTGCAGTTTTGACTTACAAAGGTGTTGACAATGTAGGTTGCTAGCAGCTGGAGAGAATAAACATCTAGAACCTTAGTATGCATATTTTTAGTTGTTTTTGAAGTAAGCTGTAAATAAGCTTTTAATGTCAAGGTTAGTCTGGAAGAACAGATTTCAAACATATTAGTGGTGAGGCTTTAAAAAATATGGTATTGCCCTACCGGTTTGGCTCAGTGGATGGAGTATCGGCCCTCGGACTGAAGGGTCCTGGGTTCGATTCCAGTCAAGGGCATGTACCTTGGTTGCAGGAGGCAACCAATTGATGTGTCTTGCTTACATCGATGTTTCTCTCTGTCTCTCCCTCCCTATCCACTTTCTCTAAAAATCAACGGAAAAATATCCTCGGGTGAGGATTAACCAAAAAAATAAAAATGGTATCTTAGCCCTGGCCGGGTAGCTCAGCTGGTTGGAGCATCGTCCGGATGAACCAATGTTGCGGGTTCAATCCCCTGTTAGGGCACATAAAAGAATCAACCAGTGAGTGCATAAATAAGTAGAACAACAAATCAATGTGTTTTTTTTTTTTTCCTCCTCTCCTTCCCTTCTTCTCTCTAAAATCAGCCAATCAATAAAAATTTAAAGGTTATGGTATCTTAAAGATAAGTATTGACTAAGATGCTTTGTGGTACATCAGCTCTGTGGTAAGTGTGGAACTGTATAAAATTGGCTTTTGATATTGGTCACTGTTATTGTTTACTAGTGTCCTTTATTTCTAGAGCTCAGGGTTCATATACCTAGACTTTGGTCACTATGATAGCGTGGGCAAACTACGGCCCGCGGGCTGGATCCGGCCCGTTCGGCTGTTCTATCCGGCCCGCGGAGCCGAAAGAAAGAGCAGAGGGTTCTCTTGCTCTCCCCTCCGCTCCTTTACTTTGAATTTATATTAGTTCACACAAATACTCCATCCATGCTTTTGTTCCGGCCCTCTGGTCCAGTTTAAGAACGCATTGTGGCCCTCGAGTCAAAAAGTTTGCCCACCTCTGCGAGGTAGGTAGGCTTTCAGAACACCCTTTCAGAAGTTGTATAGGAAGTTTCTGTTAGTCCTCCAATTTGGCAAGGAAGGTTGATGTCTGGGCAAATTTGAAACCTGTCTCTTTAGTCAAGCCCTTGAGTACAATAAGGAGAGATTGACTGAAATAAAGCTTGTCCTTTCCTAGGGTTATGCATTAGCAAAAAGATCTAAGGAAAGAGTCTCCTTATAGGTATGCCCAGAGATGACCCTGTGTACAACCTTGATCTCTGTATTGGGTAGTAGAAGAATGTTTTGATATAGGAGACTTGGCTTGGAGGTCCAATCCTGCTATTTATTAGTTGTAGATCTCTCTTTTTATGTGTAAAATTGGAATAAAATCCCTAATTAACAGTTACAGTGAGGATTAAAGACAATAAAAAAATTGTAAGGTATGAAGCACATAACATTTTTTTTGAAAGGAGAGTTGAGCAGAAATTAAGGGCAGGCTTTGAAGTAATTTGACTTGTAAGCAGCTGGGTTTTTATTTTTTATCATGGCATTTTCAAATGTACTTAAAAGAGAAATAGTACAGTGAACTTCCACATATCCATCATCTAACTGCAACAGTTACCAGCATTTTGCTGCTCTTTCTCACATTTTTTGTTGCTTTTGCTGGAGTATTTGCAGTAAATCTTGGACATCATATACTTTCATCCATAAATACTTCAACCATAAAAAATAACCACAAAACTATTTTAACCCCCGTAAATGAACAATTTCTTATCTAATCCTCAGAAGGACCTGTATTTGAAACATAGCTCTACCACTCACCAGCTTTGTGTGGTAATCAAATTACTAGCTCTCTCAGAGCTTCTGGTTCCTTATCTGTCACATAAAGATAATACCTCTTGAAGTTATTTTGAGCGTAAAGGAAATAACATAAAATGCCTAATGTGAAGATTCTCTGTAAATTCTATTGCATGCAAATTAGAATTATGGGTTGCCGTCCTATGGTCTTCAGTATCACAAAGAGTAATAGTATTCTGGAATTATTGCCCATTAACCTAGTGAAATTTCTCTTCATTGGGCTATTTGACTCTTTGGAATTCTGTAACAGTTAAAATCATATCCATTCTCACCCCTCTCTCCTGCAGCATCATTCATTATTCTCATGTCTACCTGCTCATTTCAGTCAGCATACATCTGTTTTTTTAAAAAAATATTTTTATTGGTTTTCAGAGAGAGAAGAAGGGAGAGGGAGAGAGTGAATGTTTGATGTGAGAGCAAAACATCAATTTGTTGCCTCCTGCAAGCCCCTCACCAGCGATTGAGTCCGCAACCTGAGTATGTGCTCTGACTGGAATTGAACCAGCACCCTTTTGGTGCACAGGGTGATGCCCAACCAATTGAGCCACACCGGCCAAGGCTACATCTTTTTTTTTTAACCTTTTCTTGACCACACTGTGCCTTCCAACTACAACCCAGTTTTTCAACTTCTTGAAAAAGTTGTTTCTATTCATTTACAGTTCTTTTCTGAACCTGCTCTGATGAGACTTTAAACCCTATCACTTTACTAAGACTGCTCTTGTCAAAACCACAAAGATTAATAATTCTTACTTGACCTATTAACAGCATTTATTGCAGTGGATGCCTCTTTCCTTGAAATACGTTCTACTCTGGTTTCTAGACACCACACTCGGCTGCTTTTCCTCCTACCTTCTTCGCTTCTCAGTCTCCTTTGTTGGTTCTTCCTCATTACTCCTACCTCGTAATACTGTACCGTCCCATGGGATCTCTGCTTTTCATTCTCGTTCCCTTGGTGATTCCATCTAATCTCATAGCTTTTAATACCATATATGTGATGATGACTCCCACATTTTTATCTCTGAAGTTCCAGGCTTGTATATCCCACTGCCTACTTTGACACTTCAGATTATGTATTTTTATTGGCCTCTCAAACTGAACTTCTCCCAGAACAAACTCCTCATCTTTACCCTGCCCCATCTTCTTTCTGCCCCTCTTGCAGTCTTCCACATCTTAGTAAATTGCATCTTCCTCCATCTTTGCAGTTGCTCCTCCAAAAGTTCGAATCATCCTTGACTCTCTTACACGACATCTGACCCATCAGGAAAGCTTGCCAGTTTTATCTTCAAAATATATCCAGACTCTGACCACTTTTCATCACCTTTACAGATTTAAGTCTGTCAGCTCTTCTGACTTACTATTGCAGTAGCCTTATTTTGCTCTTGCCCCTTTATAGTCGTTCTCAATACTGTAGAAGGAATTATCCTTTAAAAATGGTAAGTCGGATTTTGTCTCCTAGCCAGAACTCTCTAGTGATACCTCATCTTGCTTAGAGTAAAAGGCCAAGTCCTGTCAAAGGCTTTATGTGCTTGGATCCCTTCTTTTTTTCTCTCTGACCTGATTTCTTCTTTTTGTTTACTCCATTCTGGCCACAATGGTCTTCTTGCTGTTTCTTTAACATGTCAGGCATATTCCTGTTTCAGGTCTTATGCATTTGTGGTTTGCCCTGCCTAAGGATCCTGTTTCTCAGATCTATGTTGCACCATCTTTTTCAGATCTTTGCACACCCCTTTCCAGTGAGGCCTTCTCTTACCACCCTATTAAAATGGCAGCTCCTCTGTTGCTGGTTTAGGTTCTCTTTTCTATCCTCTTTTTCTCCATACCACTTAAACCATCTATATATATAAAAGCCTAAGCAACCATTTGATCGTTGGACCGGTAGCTATGACATGCACTGACCACCAGGGGGCAGACGCTCAACGCACAGGCATGGAAACATGGAACAGACTGATGAATCTCAGAGGGAAAAAGGGAAGGGGGTGGCGGGAAAAGAGTAACCAAATATCTTATATGCATACTAGAGGCCTGGTGTACAGATTCGTGCACCAGTGTGATCCCTCGGCTTGGCCTTTGGGGATCAAGCTGAAACTGGCAGTCTGACATCCCCTTAAGGGTCCTGGATTGCGAGAGGGCGCAGGCCAGGCTGAGGGACTCCACAGCACTAGGTCTCTAGTTTAGCTTATATTTTGCTATTTAATGTTTATTGCCTTTTTCACCTTCACTAGAGTATAAGCTTCATTAAGGAAAGAATTAATGATGGCTTTGTATTCTGTAGATTCTAGGCACCTAGAATAGTGCCTGGCACTAAGTATTTGTTGAGTAAATTGTTCTTTTATTAGTTGTAGTCTATTACTTTGTAAAGGATGCTTTAGCTGTAGGGTTTTGCTATGATAATAGCAAAGTCTATGATAATATTTATTCCTGTTATTCTTCTTCATGAGTATCCTTAAGATCTTGTTAATTTTTCATCATGATTTTGAGTCCTTATTTACTATGCATAATCTGTGTTGCATTGAGGGATACAGATAAAATATACATAGACCCTCATCTTTAAGAGCTTCCAATCTGTCAGTAGAGGTGTATATATGAATGATAAAATGGTCCAGACAAGAAAATATTTCCAGCTAAGGAGACTGAAGAAGAGACTTCAAAGAGGATGTAGTTCATGATATCTGCTGAGTTAGGGAGAACAAGGATTAGATGATGAGAAAATGGGGAAGGGAATTGCATTAGCAAAGTAAGAATGTTCAAGATGGCTTTTTTAAAAAGCATTTTTAAAATTTTTATTTTTTGTTAATCCTCACCCAAGGATATTTTTCCATAGATTTTTTAGAGAGAGTGGAAGGGAAAGGGAGAGATATATAGAGAGAAACATTGATTGGTTCCCCCCCCCCCCTACACACACACATGTACCCCAACCAGGGCCTGGGATTGAGCCTGTAACTGAGGCACTTGACTAGAATTGAAACCAGGACCCTTCAGTCCACAGGCCAACACTCTATCTACTGAGCCAAACTGGTTAGGGCTCAAGATTGCTTTGGGAAGAACAAGTGGTTCACTTAAAGATAAGGAATATGAAAGGGCTTGGTGGAGTGTAAGATGCTGTTGGTGAGGAATGTTGGAACTATTGACAGTGGCTTTGAATGAGGAAATCAGACTTTGGTCTGTCAATAGTGAGACTTCAGTGAAAGGTTTTCGGACAAGAGTGGAAGTTCCTGGCTGGGTTGCTCAGTTGGTTGAAGTGTCTTCCACCAAAAGATTGCGGGTTTAATTACTGGTCAGAGCACATGCCTGGATTTCGGGTGCGATCTCCAGTTGGGGTGCATACAGGAAGCAACTGATCAATGTTTCTCTCCCTCTCCCCCGCCCCCTCCCCTATCCCTTCCCCCTCTCCCCTTCCTTCCTTCCTCCTCCCCTTCGTTTTTCTTAAAAAATAATCTATAAAAATATAACCTCAGGTAAAGATAAAAAATGAAAGCACATGTGGAGGGACATTATTATGGCTGTCTTTATGAATTTGACAACTTTATGTGAAAAGAGGCTGAAATGAATACAATGATTAAGATGCTGTTGAATAGTTTGAGAAAAAAGTGATACAGGTAGTTGGAAATGGGTATAAAAAGGATGCTAATGAAACTTGGTAACATGTGAGGGCTGAGCAACAAATCTACAAGCGTTCAAGCCTAGTCAGTCACCTAGGGCAGTGGTCGGCAAACTCATTAGTCAACAGAGCCAAATATCAACAGTACAACGATTGAAATTTCTTTTGAGAGCCGAAAACCGACTTCTGCGCATGGGCCACGAAGTTTCAATTGCACTGTACGTGCGTGCCCGCACGTGGTATTTTGTGGAAGAGCCACACTCAAGGGGCCAAAGAGCTGCATGTGGCTCGCGAGCCGCAGTTTGCCGATCACTGACCTAGGGAACCCAAGAGAAGTGGTATAGGGAGGCAAGTTTAGTTTTGATAACTGAGTTGGCAAGTGTGGTGATGACATCCAGGTGATGATTGTCCTGATAAAAAGAAAATCAGGAATCTTTTTAGAAAGGTTGTTCACCTGCGGCTTTATGCCTTCATTTTGATACAACTAACTGCCAGAAAGAGAGGGGAGACTTAATTGCTGAATCTGCTACTGAGGTCTGAATCTAGAGACAGTTGATTTGGGAAACTTCTGATAAGGCATCCAAACTTTTTTGATTTGTTAATTGGCTCTACTTGTTTCACTAAGTTTGTTACATAAGTTGCTCTAGGTTTTAAAGCACTTCATGTATTCTCAGCAGCTCCATACAACTGGAATGTTATCCTTTGAGCTTTCCATTGACTATGGATATATAAGCAGTGTCTGTCTAGTATTCCTTTGAAACCAACAGATGAGTTTCCATCTAGACACCTTGATCACTGTTGAGAACACTTTAATCATGCTATACATCTCTTTCTCCCCATAGGATTTAGGGGCACGTTGAAGGAAGACAAACCTATCCCTAATTAATGGTAGTTAAGGTGTTCGTTGCCAAAACATTTCGTTAACAACCTGCACTTAACAAAATGCCAGAAGTTATCAGAAGATTTAGCTGTACTAGGTGTACCGGTCAATAATGTGGATTTTTTTTCAATAGATGCAGTTACACATATGTTGATAAATATGCTATTTGATATGTATGCTATTTTGTTGTATTGACAACAAGCTTCAAAAATTCATATGTCTAATTTTCTGAAGGTGTTAACATCATAGATATTTTTACACTTAAAAACGTCGAATTTCGTGCCAAAAAAAGAGCATTTGCTGGAAGTTTTAATTCATTACTTTATTTTGAAGAAAAGTGCTGCTGAATACTTTGGGAAGCTTACGGTAAACATGCTCCATCTCAAGATAACTTGTGAACGCTGGTTTGAACGCTTTAAAAGTGATGATTTTGATGTGAAAGACAAAGAAAGTCCAGGTCAACTGAAAAAGTTTGAAGACCAACAATTACAAGCATTATTGGATGAAGATGCGTGTCAAACTCAAAAACAACTTGCAGAAATATTAAATGTTGCTCAGCAAACAATTTCAGTTTAGAAGGAATGGGAAAGGTTTTAGAGGAAGGAAAATGGGTGCCACATCAACTGAACAAAAGACAAATGGAAAACTGAAAAGTCATCAGTAAAATGTTGCTTCAACGGCACGAAAGAAAGTCTTTTTTGCATCGAATTGTGACTGGCAATGAAAAGTGGATTTATTTTGAGAATCCCAAATGCACAAAATCATGGGTTGATCCAGGTCAACCGTCAACATCTACTGCAAGGCCAAATCGCTTTGGAAAGAAGACAATGCTCTGCGTTTGGTGGGATCAGGAAGGTGTGGTGTATTATAAGCTTCTAAACCAGCCGGGGGCAAACTACGGCCCGCGGGCCAGATTCGGCCCGTTCGGCTGTTCTATCCGGCCCGCGGAACCAAAAGAGCGGAGGGTTCTCTTGCTCTCCCCTCCGCTCCTTTACTTTGAATTTATATTAGTTCACACAAACACTCCATCCATGCTTTTGTTCCGGCCCTCCGGTCCAGCTTAAGAACCCATTGTGGCCCTCGAGTCAAAAAGTTTGCCCACCCCTGTACCCAGGTGAAACCGTTAATACTGATCACTACCGACAACAAATAATCAATTTGAATCACACTTTGATCGTGAAATGACCAGAATGTGCCAGAAGACACAGCAAAGTAATTTTGCTTCATGATAACACTCCATCACACACTTCAAAACCAGTTAAAGACACGTTAAAAGATCTTGCCCGGGAAGTATTAACCCACCTGCTGTATTAACCAGACCTTACTCCTTCAGATTACCACTTGTTCCGATCGATGGCACATGCACTTTCTGAGCAGCACTTCAAAACGTACGAAGAAGTGGAAAATTGGGTCTCTGAATGGTTTGCCTCAAAACAAGAAAAGTTCTATTGGGACGGTATCCACAAATTACTTGTAAGATGGAAATATGTAGCTATCGATGGACATTACTTTGAATAAAGCACTTTCTCTTGAAATTATCGTGTTTTCTTTGATTATGAAATCCGCATTATTACCCTGTACACCTAGTATTCAGACAAATTCAAGAACAGATTAAGGTTCATTTAGATTTATATCCTTTGTAGAGCCTTGTAGGTGGAGAAGTTTTTAACTTGAAAATTACTTAGACAAAATAATTACTTGCAAAATAATGTTGATTAACGTATACAATTTTTATTATAGGCTATCCCATAATGCATATTTATTTTTATACTTAATGCATTTTTAATAGTTGAGTAAAAAGACAATGAGTTTATTACTTAAAAACTTATAGTTCACCAGCTTGGTTTAGAATGAATGCTGACCTTGAGCTTACCACATTAGTCATCTTTAAATTAAGTCTTTTCCTTTGTGCTTAGCTCATAATGTTGGTGAATAATTTTGGCTCTGACATTATAGGGTCTGTTTTTGTTTTCCAGTAAATAGGAGGTAGTAGAAAGAAGCCAGTTATCCTGAAAAGAGAAAATTTTTCAGTTTAGGATAACATATTTTCAGTTCACTGGAGGTGTGGTGGCTTTTAGTTTGTCAAATTTAGCATATATTGTAGTTAATTTTAAAAAAATCTATGCTATTTTATGTCTACATAAATTGGTTTGCCAAGGATATAAAGTATAACATCTTAAACTTGTGAGAAAGCTGTGAGATTGTTTTGCCCTGCTTTGGTCTTTGACAGATGTAGAACTTAAGATATATCCAGAGTAGTTAAGAGATTTGCCCAAAATCACATCCTGACTGGTTGCAGAGTTGGGACGAGGAATGGATTTCTTGACCTCCGGGTTTGGGCTCCTTCACCATGTCAGGCTGCTTTTTTAGAAATGTGGACCAGAAAACCTTGAATGCACTTAGTTTAACTGGTCACATTGCTGGCACTTAATGATGTTTAGTAGGAACAATTAGGTTATTTTTTCCCTCATTCTTCCTTAAAATACATTTTCTTTTTTTTTTTTTAGATTAACCATTTTAAATTGAACAACTTAGGGGCATTTTTGGTGCAATCACAATATTGACCAACCATGACTCTACCTGTTTCCAAAACATCACCTTCATTCCAAAGTAAAGCCCCTGACCCATTAAGCAATTTGAAAAGTTAAGCAATTAAAATAAAAATCTTTACTCTGACAAGGTCAATGATAGCCAGTTTGTATTATAGGTCACCCTGAGTGCTTTGCCACCTACCTCTGATTTGCCAATGAGAAATAGAATCCTCTTTACTATTTAGTAGTAGGTATATTACGTTATAAACAATGGCAACATTACAAAAGAAAGTGTCAGGCACATGATGATTAACAGAACTAATAACAGACTTGCATTATGCAAATTATCTCTAATCTTCATATTAGCTTTTCTGAATGGTTGCTATATATCAGATAAGAAAACTAAGACTTTTTCAGTAAGTCCAGAAGCACTTAACTGATAAATTGTGCACCTGGGGTTTGAATCCATGTCTGTTTGATTTCAAAAGTTGGGTGTTCTGTTTGCTAAATCTGGGGATTTAGCATAGGCACTGTTTTAGCAGGACAGTGTTTAAGGGAAGGGGAGTTGAGTTTGCTGGTCCTGGTAGTACCTGCAGTAGTAGCCACTCTCTCCTGACCAGTTATGATCCGTATTCCATAGGGGAAAAGAAAAATAGGAAAACCCTTGGAACCTTTGGAACTCTCTAATGGACATAATTACAAACAAAGAAGAAATTGCAATGTAGCTTCTGAGATTTGTTCTTACAAATTCTCTGTTTTTCCTTTCCATTTATTTTTAATGAATTACTTCATTTTACTTTATTTTTATTTTTTAAATATATTTTTATTGATTTCAGAGGGCAAGGGAGAGGGAGAGATAGAAACATCAACGATGAAAAATAATCATTGATCGGCTGCCTCTGCATTGGAGATCGAGCCCGCAACCCAGGCATCTGCCCTTGACCAGAATTGAACTCGGGACCCTTCAGTCTGCAGGCCAATGCTCTATCCACTGAGTCAAGCCAGCTAGCGCTCATTTGATTTTAAAATCATACATTGATTTGCTTGAGTAGTTAATGACTAGTCTTAACATTACTGGAACTTGGTTGAATTCCCATTTTGAGATACTTTAAAAAAGTGGTGGTTTACTTCCAATGAAAAGTAACTGAAAAGTAACTCAAATTGTGCTGTTTTGAAGAATTTTTGTAATTACACTTGCCCCTATTAAAAAACAAAACTAATTTTAGCTTTTTTAAAGTTTTTTTTTTTTAAACATATTTTTATTGATTTCAGGAAGGAAGAGGGAGAGAGAGAGAGAAATATCCATGATGAGAGAGAATCATTGATCAGCTGCCTCCTGCAAGTCCACAACTGGGCATCGAGCCCGCAACCCGGGCATGTGCCCTTGACTGGAATCGAACCTGGGACCCTTCAGTCTGCAGGCCGACGCTCTATCCACTGAGCAAAACCGACCAGGGCTTTTTTTAAAGTTTGAAAGAACTTTTACTAGGCCAGTTTTTAGTTATTTATTTGAAAGTAGCTAGAAGTCACCCTCCTAAACCTGTCACTTTTTTTCCTGTGCTTTGAATGACACCACTTTCTCCTCTGAGTAATAAGAGTAATTTGCTTCAATGTGCTGGGCTTGGAATGCAAAGATGATACCAGCCCTAACCAGTTTGGCTCAGTGCATAGAGCATCTGCCTGTGGACTGAAGGGTCCCAGGTTCGATCCCGGTCAAGGGCATGTACCTTGGTTGGGGGCACATCCCCAGTAGGAGGTGTGCAGGAGGCAGCTGATCGATGTTTCTCTCTCATCGATGTTTCTAACTATCTCTTTCCCTTCCTCTCTGTAAAAAATCATTAAAATATATTAAAAAAGAAAAGAAAAGATGATACCAGGTAAAAGACAGCTTCCTGGCTACTTTGGACAGAAGAGATCTTTTTAGGTTTTATGAGCATGAGACTATAAGCAATAGCAGCCATCTCATATGTTCTAAGTTTTAATGTATTGATATCCAAAGAAATAATAGATTTTTCATAGTGACCTTGTGACTTTTGCTAGTATCTAAACAGTAGGTACTTCCATAAATAGATTTTAAGCTTTTAAAAATGCCCTTGTAAGTTGGGTCAAACGTTACACATTTTTCTGTTTTGACCTAGGGATGAGGTTTCATTCTCTCTAGAACCAGCAGAAATGTATCATGAAGAGTACTGGCTTTGGTGTTGGTCAGATTTGTTTCAAATCCTTTCTCTGCCGCTTACTAGCTGTAATACCTTCTTTCACCTTTTAACATGAATATAATGCCTCACAACTCTGCAGAGTAGGATTAGAGGGTGATGTCTTTAAAGGGCTCAGAACTGTGTCTGGCACATACTCACTTGTGTTAAAATTGTAGCTGTTGTAGGAAGAAGTCTAAATTTTGGTAGTCTTAGACAAGTATCAATGTAATGCAAATACAATGAAACCTCATTTAATAATGAATACTGTTCTGCAATCAATGCATTTTTTCTTGGAAGTGTGTGTGTGCGTGCGCACGTTGTATGTACACTGAAGCGCCATGTATCAGTTTTCATGATTTTCTGCAGCTTGTCCTTCTTTTCTCAGAAATGCTTGGTAAATATCTCCATTGATTGTTGTATAATTTACCTCAAAGAATAGATGGTGCTTCCTATACAATCGAATGATGAGGCATTTGTTCCCCATAGCAGTCCTTCAGGTAGGTGTTTCTGTGTTGCATGCTAATAGATTCTTATCACCTTTAGAGATGTCTGCTTGCTGAATGCCCAAGCTTATATCAAAGAAGAAAGCTCTGGTTGCCTGGGATCAAGGATGTACACAATGCCTGCTTGTTTTTATAGTATACTTTATGATGATGGTTGACTTTAAAGCATGAAAAGCTATAATCTGTTAATTTTACTCATTACTTCCCAATTACTTGTATCGCTTCACTTGTTCTGTTCAGAAAAGTGTACAAAAGATTAGGCAGGGTTGAGATTGTGATGAATCAATCCAAGAATATCAGCTATGGATGGGACTCTTTGTAGATCAGCTACACTGATCCTCTTATCTTGTAGATGAGAAAACTGGCTGAGAGAAGTTGTGACTAGCTCAGGGACACAGGTCTGGTAAGTGACAGGTCCGATTTCCAGTCTAGTGTTGTGAAGGTCACCTGGTGGAATATAGAAAGCACTGGACTTTGGAGTCATTCAGTCCTGCTTTTGATTTCTGATTCGACCATTTATTAACTGTATGATCTTTAGCAAGTACATCTGAGTCTCTTTCTTGCTCTTATACTTTCAGGTTTGTGAGGATTATGAGATAATGTAGGAAAGCACAGTGCCTGATATATACTATGGGCTCAATGAGTGCTGCCTGTTATATTGTACTGTTTTTCTTGATTACTTACCGTAGGTCATATGGCTAAGTGATTATTCTTTATGAAATGAGAATCAATGAGAAGGTTGGTATTTTTGCCAAATCCTTCCACTGAAAATCTTAAGTAGTTGTTTATTAGAGGAGGACTGCTTACTGCAAAATGAGTGCAAAATATTCACCAAGAGCTTAGTGAATACTGCTCCAAGTTGTACAGTATTGACATGGTTTTTTCCTGGGAAATTTCTGCATTCCTTAAGTGAAATGGACCTAGTATATGGAACACCAAAATCAACCTTTATTTTATTAGACCAGCAGTTCTCAAACTTTTACTATTTAAAAATAACTATTGTATATTAACACAGATTGTATACATAAATATATAAGATTTTAGCTTTTTAAATTTTTGTTTCAAATTAAAAAAGTAATGTAAGTTAAAATAATAGAATCAAAGTAAAAAATGAAATTCATTTTTTTCATATATGCACACTGGTCCCTGCGGTCAAGAATTAGCATGTATTCTTCCAGAACTATTTTTATGTAATTAAAATATTCTCTTCCTCCTTCCCTCCCTCCCTTATTACAAATGTTTGGTGACTTTTCTTTAAAATATATTTTTATTGATTTTTTAACAGAGAGGAATGGAGAGGGATAGAGAGTTAGAAACATTGATGAGAGAGAGACAATCAGCTGCCTCCTGCACATCCCCCACTGGGGATGTGCCCCTAAGGAAGGTACATGCCCTTGACCGGAATTAAACCTGGGACCCTTCAGTCTGCAGGCTGACGCTCTGTCCACTGAGCCAAACTGGTTAGGACTGTTTGGTGACTTTTAAAAAATTGTATATATTTAAGGTGTATAACGTGATGTTTTGATATACATATACCTAGGTAAATGATTACTACAGCTGAGCTAATAAACATATCCATCTGTCATATAATACCTTTGTGTGTGTGTGTGTGTGTGTGTGTGTGTGTGTGTGTGTGTGTGTGTGGCAAGAGCACATGAAGTCTACTCTCTTAGCAAATTTCTAGTATCCAGCCGAAACCGGTTTGGCTCAATGGATAGAGCGTCAGCCTGCGGACTGAAGAGTCCCGGGTTCGATTCCGGTCAAGGGCATGTACCTTGGTTGCGGGCACATCCCCGGTGGGAGGTGTGCAGGAGGCAGCTGATCGATGTTTCTCTCTCATCGATGTTTCTAGCTCTCTATCCCTCTCCCTTCCTCTCTGTAAAAAATCAATAAAATATATAAAAAAAAAAAAATTTCTAGTATCCAGTACAGTATTATTAATCATCATGCTTTACAATAGATCTCTAGATATATTCATCCTACATAACTACAACTTTGTACCCTTTGACCAACACCTATCCATTTCCCTCACTTCCCCAAAATAATTTTTTTAAATGAAAAATAGGTATTTTCCAAAACAAAAAAATTTAGAAGAGCATTGCTTTACATTTTTGCAAATCTCATGAATGTGTAACTTAATGAAAGACAGCTGCGTTTCTGATAGCTACTTGTACATTTAATCTGTTGTGGTATGTTCTGGTTGAAGTATATTATAAAGAAAATTTGGCTTCACACAGATTGGAAGTTGGAAACATGGAGGAGTATCTTAGTAGCTTTTTCATATAATTGGGTATTTTCTTTTGATACTATACTAAAACTTGACAAATGTTAGTTTCTTAATGGAATCTGAAAACAGACTAGTAAACTTTTTTATTCTGTCACATAAAAATCCATTGGTCTATTACATTTTGAATGGCTCTTTTATCATGAATAACATCGTGCTTTGGATACTTGGAAAATATTGGTTCACTGAATTATGTTGAGCTTCCAAATATGACACATTTCATTACATAATACTCCACACATTATGTAGTCTCTGGAAAACTACACTTATGAGAGAATGAGAATTAGAAGGCATATAATGTCTTAGTTCTACTGCAAAAAGACCTTCAGGAGTCCAGAGAACTGTGGAGTTAGACCAGGGGTGGGCAAACTTTTTGACTCGAGGGCCACAATGGGTTCTTAAACTGGACCGGAGGGCCGGAACAAAAGCATGGATGGAGTGTTTGTGTGAACTAATATAAATTCAAAGTAAACATCATTACATAAAAGGGTACGGTCTTTTTTTTTTTATTTCAATAGTTTTATTCATTTCAAACATTTTAACAAGAAGAATGTAAACACTAATTATTATAATTTGAAACTTCAAAAAATGGAGGAATCATAGCACAATAACATACCTTATATTGACGATGGCAAAGGCAAAATAAAATTGCCTAACAAAAGAAAGGTACAAAAGCCTTTCAGATTAAACTTAAATATAATAAAATAATTTAAAACGAAAACAAATAGAAAAGAACAAAATGTGTAAACAGTAAATTAAACATTTTCTTTAGTGCAACTTCCAAATTATGCCCGGGACGTAGATGTAGATGGCAATGTAGACTGGGTTGAGAGGTTTTTGGTCTTTAAAACATCAACTTCAGTGGGAACAGTGTTGTTGGTCTCCTTTTTAGCTAATGCTCTGATACTGTGCTCCCCAGGGGCATGTCTCCCTACATCACCACGATAACGTGTCTACGCATTCCCAGGGTGATGTCGGGGGACGCGTCGCGGGCATTACAAGGAGCCTCTGGAAGATTGAGAGGTTGTTCCTTCTACTGAATGGGCGGATATAAATCCGCCCACTGAGAAGGAGCTGCGGCCGTGTTTCCCGATGTTGCCAAGTTAACACTGCTGCTGGTGAAGGAGTGGAGGGAGAGCAAGAGAACCCTCTGCTCTTTCGGCTCCGCGGGCCGGATAGAACAGCCGAATGGGCCAGATCCGGCCCGCGGGCCGTAGTTTGCCCACGGCTGAGTTAGACAAATGGGTAAATTACAGGTAGTGACCAGGTTTGTAAACTGCAGCTTTAATAATGGATAATCTGGAAATTATTTAATGGAATGGATTGTTGTACAAGGCCTAAGTCTTAGGAACCATTTTATTCCTTGAATAAAGAGTGATCTAATTTTGAAAAGCAGTAAATTGGTCATTGAATCTCTGAGTGCTTTTCATATGTGAGACATTGTATTAAGGTGCTACTAAAGATATGCATTATGAAAAAAAAGATTCTTTCTCTTCAGTATTTTATAGACTGGCTGTAGAAGTAAAACATAATTTTTGTTTGTTTTTAATCCTCACCCGAGGATATTTTTCCATTGATTTTTAGAGTGGAAGAGAGAGGGAAGACAGAGAGAAATATTGATGTGAGAGAAATACATCTATTAGTTGCCTTCTGCATGCGCCCCACCAGGGCCCAGGCTGGGGAGGAGCCTGCAACTGAGGTATTATATGTCCTTGACTGGAATCAACCCGTAACCCTTTGATCTGCAGGCCAACGCTCTATCCACTGAGCCAAATCTGCTAGGGCTAAAACATAATTTTGTGAAAAGATAACTAATGCAGTGTTCTCTGTAACAAATGTGATATACAATGCTGGGTAGAATAGTTTTAAATAGGTGAAATGAGAAAAGTGAGTCCTTATATGGTTAGTTACTCAAACTACTTACTAGCTAAGAAGTTGTAGCTGGGATTTGAACCCTTGCTGTCTTCAGAGTGTCTTCTTTTACCTTTCCATTTGGGCCGTAAGTTAAAGGAAGTATTTTTTTGATTGTAGTGAGGATCTTGCAATTTTTCAGATAGCCTATTGTGTTAGTGTTGGAGGGGAATTGGGTGGTAGTTACTCTTCCCTTTTAAATGTATTCATTGGTATTTGGATTCTAAAACTTACTTTTTTGTTATTAAGGCATTTAATATACTTAATGCCTTTATGAAATTATGGTGAAATAGTAATGAATAAAAAATTTCCATATCTTTTTTTTCCAAGGTGAGATTTTACTATATTGGTGAGGAACAGTTTGTGGGCTCTTACAGCTTGTTTTAGGTCAAGAATTGACTTACCTTTACTAACTAATACATTGTTCTTTGATTGAATAATATGGTTGTAGTCTTTTGAAAGAGGATTGTGGCTTGCAAAGCTTGTTTAAGGGGAAAAAATTCATTTGTACTGGCAGTCAGCCAATATTTTATAAGCTACAATTTTCTTTTGAATAGCTGGTGGTTTGTAGCACATAATTTGTGGTTCTTCTGAACTTGTAAAAAGATTACACATATTTAAAAATGGCCTTATCACTTTAATGTTTTAAGCAACATACAACTGTCAAATTCTGTTATGTTATAGTGTTCTTGTTTTTTTTTAACTTAATTTTCCTGGGCTGAGACTCTATTTTAAATTAATATTTTGTATACTGTGATTGCCCCACTCCTCCCCCAAACTCCAAACAAACCTAAAACCCAAAGCTATTTTGGTAAGTAATATAACAGGCACAGCTAAAGGCAAAGGAAATGTGAATCTCTCTACATCAGTCAGTCTGCCAAATCCTTGCAGTATCCATGCTATTCCATTCCTTAACCACTGCTGCCCAGATATGTTGAATTATGTGGTATGTGGGTTTGTTTGGGTGTGTTTAGTGTTCCCGCATGACATTTAGTTTTAAATCAGTTTCTTGTGATGCTGCCACTGCGGCTTTTTTACATGCAGGTGGAAAAGAGCACTTCATTTGAAATGCTTCATGTTCTACTAGTGTATACCTTGTTCTCATGGTTTGTATGTAGGTAGTTAAATTGTCCTGAGATTATTTAAATTCCTTCCTTTTGATTTTAGGTTAAATCTTAAATTGACTATGGTAATCTTTTTGCTTGAAAGATTTTGGAAAGCCAGATTAATTGTTCCATTTTTGTATTTATAGAAGTTTCATAGATAAAAATGAACATAGCATTCAACTTCAATAACAATCCATCTGTACAGTTTTGTCACTTGAAGGATGTTACAGCCCTAGCCGGTTTGGCTCAGTGGATAGAGCATCAGCCTGCGGACAGAAGGATCCTGGGTTTGATTCCTGTCAAGGGCACATACCCAGGTTGCGGGCTCGATCTCCAGTAGGGGGTGTGCAGGAGGCAGTCGATCAATGATTCTCTCTCATTATTGATGTTTATATTTCTCCTTCTCCCTTCCTCTCTGAAGTCAATAAAATATATTTTAAAAAAAGTTACATAAATGGAATCATACAGTATGGAAACTTTTAAGATTGGCTTTTTTCACTTAGCATAATCCCATTGAAATCTGTCTAAGTTGTTGCATATATCAATAGTTTGTTGTTCTTTATAGCTGAGTAGTATTCCATGTCAGGCAGGTCTGTCACTGTTTGTTTAGTCATCACCTGTTGAAGGAAATTTGGATTGTTTCCGGTTTTTAGCTATTAGCAATAAAGCTGATGTAAACATTCATATATATAGGCTTTTGTGTGGTCATAAATTTTCATTTTTCTGGGATTAATGCCCAAGAGGACATCTGCTGGGTTGTATGGTAAATGTATTTTTAGTTTTGTAAGACATAGCTGTACTTTTCGGAGAGGCTGTAGCATTTTACATTCACACTAGCAATGTATGAGTGGTTCAGTTTCTCCACATCTTCACCAGCATTTGATTTTGTCAGTTTTTTGTTTTTATTTTTTAATATATTTTTTATTGATTTCAGAGAGGAAAGGGAGAGGCAGAGAGGAATAGAAACATCATTGATGAGAGAGAAACATTAATCAGCTGCCTGCTGCACATCCCCTACTGGGGATCAAGCCTTCAAGCCTGCAACCTGGGCATGTACCCTGACCGGAAATCAAACCATGACCTCTTGGTTCATAGGTTGATGCTCAACCACTTAACAACACCAGCCAGGCTGTGTTTTTGTGTTTTTTGTTTTTTTTTAAACAAGTATTTATTTCCCTTTTTTTATACTAGTGTATTTAAAAAAAAAAAATACATATATATATATATATATATATATATATATATATATATAGTTGACAGTATTAAAGATGTCTCCCATCCCCTTTCTCCCCCTTAACACCACTCCATCCAGCCCCTACTCATCCTCCCCGCCCAGGTCTTCACCACACTATTGCCCGTGTCCGTGGGCTATGCATATCCTGTATAATAAAAACCTAATATGCTGAGTGTCAGGTCATCCGGTCATCCTTCAAACAATCAAAGCATAATATGCTAATGATATGCTAAGGCTGCTCTGTAACGTGCACTGACCACCAGGGGGTAGACGCTCCAACTGGTAGGTTAGCTTGCTGCTGGGGTCCGGCTGATCAGGACTGAGCAAGACGTGCCGGACATGCCCTGGAACTCTCGCGTGATCCCTCCCCAGCTGGCCAACCTCCTGCATCCCTCTCCAGCCCTGATCTTGCACCGGTGGGGTCCCTCTGCCTGGCCTCTGCCCTCTCGCAATCCGGGACTCCTCGGTGGATGTCGGAGAGCCGGTTTCAGCCCGATCCCACAGGCCAGGCCAAGGGACCCCACTGGTGCATGAATTTGTGCACTGGGCCTCTAGTATGTATATACGTTTTTGGTTTATCTCTCTTTGTCCCCCCGCCCCCACATTGAGGTATGTCAGTCTGTTCCATGCCTCTATACTTCAGGTCTTATTTTGTTGGTCAATTCATTTTGTTCATTAGATTCCACAAATAAGTGAGATCATGTGATATTTGTCTTTCTCAGATTGGCTTATTTCACTTATGTCTCATGTCTAAGAACTCTTGACTTACTTATGTGTCCTAAAGATTTTCTCCTGTGATTTTTTTCCTAAAAGTTTTTATAGTTTTACATTTAAGTCTGTGATCCCCTTTGAGTAGTTTTTTATATAAGGTATGTGTTTTAGATCAAAGTTTTTTTTCTTCTTTTTGGGCCTGTGGATGTTCAGTTCCTCCAACATTGTTTGCTGAAAAGGCTATCCTTCCTCCATTGAATTGCTTTTGCACCTTTGTCAAAACTCAATTGGGCATGTTTGTGTGGATCTATTTCTGGATTCTCTATTCTGTTCCATTGATCTACTAGTATGTGTCTATTCTGCCAATACCACACAATCTTAATTACTGTATCTACATAAGTTTTTAAATTGGGTGGAATGATTCCTCCTTTTTCTTATTTTTTCAAAATTGTGTTAGCAATTCTAGGTCTTGATAAGGAATTTCATTAAATTGATAGGCCAGTCTGGGGAGGATTGACAGCTTTACTATGGTGCATCTCTACCATTGGATTTAATAGCTTGGAATGATATTAGAGAGAAGTTGTTTTGTAGAGACGGTAGTCAAAGTACTTAAATTGGATAGAGATACTTGTTTATAACTAGCAAAATGTCAATTTTAACCCTCCCCCCTTTTTGGTGCTAAAAACCACCATTAATAGAGTAATGGAAATGGAAGCAATTGTTCATTTATTCATAAACTAGAGGCCTGGTGCATGAAATTCGTGCAGGGTAGGGTCCCTAGGCCTGGACTTCCCGTCTCCTGCTTCCCTCACTCCCTTAGCACCCCACCGCTGCTGTTGCTTGCCATGTTCCGTGCTGCCCCTTGGTGATCAGCGCACATCATAGGAAGCGATCAAACTCTGTTCTCCTGGTCAAACTCCCGAGCAGACAATTTGCGTATTAGCCTTTTATGTATATAGATATATTCACTTAATATTCTCTGAGTGTCTGTTGTGGGTCAGGCACTTATTTAGTCACTGGAATACATTGGTAAATAAGACAGGCAATATCCCTATTATCATTGACTGTTTATGTTTCTGTGGGGAAGAGATAAATAATCAAATGTATCATTTAGGTATGCAGAGAATTAAAATAGGTGGATATTAAAATACTAGAGTGATAGTCTGGCCGGTGTGGCTCAGTTGGTTGAGCGTCATCCCTTGCATGGGTTAGATTCCCAGTAAGGGCACATGCCCAAGTTTTGGGCTCAGTCCCCGGAGGGGTGCATGTGGGAGGCAACCAATCAATGTTTCTCTCTCTCAAAATTACTAAAAACATACTTTAAAAAAAAAGATGCCTTTATTTTTTAAAAAATTGGAGAGTGATGGAGTAGCTACTTGATTCAGATCTCATTTGTGGTTAGATCTGAATGTTAGAAAGAGTCAGCCTTAGGAAGAAAAGGGACAAGACTGTTTCAGTCAGGGAACAATGAGTCCAGTGGTACAGTGCAAGGACACAATGGGCATGTGGGACGAAGGGGAAGGAGTACCCAATGATTGGAGTGTAATGAGAGGGAGGGAGAGGGCAGGATTAGATAGAGATAGAGATAGATGGTAACAGAGGAGTTCACTGAGTACTACACGGAGGTCAGATCAGCTGGGACTTCTTAAGCCAGGGTGAGGAGTTTGATTTTTATTCTGAGGGTGATGAGAAGACATCGGAAGATTTTGAATAGGAGAGTGAAAGGTTTGATGTTTTAAATGATGACTCAGTTGTTGTATGGAGAAAGGATTGTATGTATGGGCCAGAATAAAAGCAGAAACATGAATCAGGAGGCTATTTCAGTTCAGGTAAAAGATGATACTAGGGAAGGATTCAGGATATATTTTAGAGGTAGAGTTAATTAGGATATGTTGACAGGGCTGACTTGTTTCCTTTTAGAGCTTGGGTCGATGGTTATTGGTATTCGGTGAGATGGGTAAGAGTTGGGAGAGGAGTAGGTTTTGAGGAAAATAATTTATAGTTCTGCTTTGATAACTTATTTTCATAGATGGCAGACATTAATTGGATAGACACCTCTAGAGCCTAGGTAGAGAACCGGATTGTAGGTATAGTATGGTGATCTGTCTTTAGACATTTAGAGTCATGAAACTGGGATAGGCCATTTAGAAGAAAGTGTGATGAAAAGCAAGGGGGCCTAGGACAGCCTTGGAGCACTGGAGCTTTATAAGGTCTGGAAGAAGTGGAGGCAGAGCCAGCAAAGACTAAGAAGGTTTAGCCATTGGTGCCTGTCTCTTTGTAGTTTGCATCCTTGAATTCATTAACTTGAAAATATTAAAGAAAATACACTACCCTAAGATTTTGTTTGGTGTGGTGAATAAATAATAGAATTTTTATATGTGTAACAGTGTAATGGTTTTATTAAGAAAATTCATTATACAGTCAAACTTCAGTTCTCAAATGTCTCCCATCTTGAACAATTCGGTTCTTGACCCCACAACACTTTTATGCTATTACCGGTAATTGTGCTGTGAATATTTTTGTGTTTTTTTGCTTTTGTTGCTGCTTATTATTAAGTCACCATGGGTCCTAAGAAGGTTAGAGATAGCAGCAAAGTGAAAAGGGAAGTTGTGAGAACAACAATATATTGCATATAAGAAAGGTTAAAACAGGGAATCATTTGGGGTGTGGAATGGATTACAGAATCCAACTTACGTTATTTTTAATGGGAAAAATGGTTATATTTTCAAACAAATTGCTTTGAACGAATTAAGTTCGAGAATTGAGGTTCCACTTTATTTAAAGCAATTGAGTAACTACTCTGGGGTCTAGCGTAATGCTACAATTAGGGAAGACAACAAAAGAAATGTAAAAAAAAAGAAATAGACCTTGCTTTCATTGAACTTTGGTACAAAGTAAAAAATAATAATAAAGTGTAAGCTATGGCAGTTGGAGAGGATTTATTGGAGGAGTTGGGACTTGAAGAATATGTAGGACTTAAGTAGGCAGAGAAGAGCAAGTCAAGGTAATAGAATAAGGTATGGGGGAAAGAAAATCAGCTTTTCGGTTAGAAGAGTTGATTTGAATGTGGGCTTTCACTTAATAGCCTTGTGACATCACAGGGCTGCTATGAAGATGAAAATTGTGTTCATTGCTTCATCTCTAGTGGTAATGTACTAGTTCTCGTGTTGGGTGGCTGGTTCACAGATACTCATTTTTTTTTTTTTTAAATATATTTTATTGATTTTTTACAGAGAGGAAGAGAGAGGGATAGAAAGTCAGAAACATCGATGAGAGAGAGACATCGATCAGCTGCCTCCTGCACGCCCCCCACTGGGGATGTGCCCGCAACCCAGGTACATGCCCTTGACCGGAATCGAACCTGGGACCCTGCAGTCCGCAGGCCGACGCTCTATCCACTGAGCCAAACCGGTTTCGGCAGATACTCATTTTTTAAACTTCATAATTCTTATCAATAGTGCCTAGCTAAATGTGAGGCATTCAGTAAATTATAGGTGGTGATTATTATTACTTTGCTCCTGCTGTAAGAATAACATAGCAAAAGGAGATGACAATGCCTGCCCTGCAGGAATTTTGCTTTCAGTGATTAGTCCTACTCAAACGAATGCCAAGCAGCCTGTGTCCTAGTGCCTGAATTTGTAGTACACGGACAAATAAAGAGGTCGGCGAAGGCCTCTTTGTTGGGCCTCATTGTGGCAATGAAACAAATGTGGCCTAGGAAAGAGTAAGATTTGGAGGGAGGGCAGGCTAGGCATTCCATACTGAGAGAACTTTCATTTCATTTTTTTGTCTGGTTTTATTTATTTTATGCCTTGTTTATTTTAGGGGCAGCAAAGCATAAATGTTACTACCACTGCTGAGGAAATCATTAGTAACACTTAAAGATTCTCATTCTGAAACTTTTATAATGTTATAATTGAATTTACCTTTCTCCCTGTACAATTTATTGAAATTTTGCCTGCTCTCTAGATGGCATTATAGTATATAGAATTTATTTTTGGAGTGTCTTTTTTAAATATGCAATTGCTTTTATGATATACAAAGGTCTAATGTCCGTTATGGGTTTTCTCTTTTATGTGTACAAATAATAAAGCTCCATCTATTTTATGTTGTAAGATTTATTGTTAGAAAGGTAGGGCAGTTTTCTGAAATTTCCTTGGTTAGTCTCCCTTCACATGTTTAGATTATTTGGATCTCAACTGTTTATAATTCATGTGCATATGTGGGATGCTAGGATGACTTATTGTTTTGGAAAACAGAGCCATCAGAGTTTCTGTACAGCCTGTGCTGAAATTGGGTTGTCCTAATACAATGCACTCTTCTCTCTTGGTCACTGTCATGGTTTGTAAATAGCTAGACCCTAGCTCATGCTGCTTTTCTGCAGCTGTCTTCCTTGGTTACTGGGAGTTAGATGCTTTTCATTTTCCTTTAAGGCAGTGGTCGGCAAACTCATTAGTCAACAGAGCCAAATATCAACAGTACAACGATTGAAATTTCTTTTGAGAGCCAAATTTTTTAAACTTCTTCTAACGCCACTTCTTCAAAATAGACTTGCCCAGGCCGTGGTATTTTGTGGAAGAGCCACACTCAAGGGGCCAAAGAGCCGCATGTGGCTTGAGAGCTGCAGTTTGCCGACCACGGCTTTAAGGGAATCTGGTTTAATTGCATATCTACTAGAATACTTTGCACCACAAGCTAAGTGGTTCAAAGCATTGCAGTAGCCTTCCTTATTGATACATGATCAGCTCAGTGGAATTGTGTAGTATGATGATGAATTTTATAATTTTAATAGTAAAAGTTAACATTTACTGAGTGCTTTTGTGCCATGCACTCTGCTAAGCAGCTTTAAAACATGGAATTTTTCCATTTAAATGTTTCAACAACTCAGTGTGGTGAGTACTGCTTTTATTTCCACTTGACATGTGAGACAGAGGTTAATTTCCTATTCCAAGGTTGCACACTAACAAAGTGGTGGAGCCGGGATTTGAACCTAAGCAGTCTGAATTTAGGGCCTATTCTCTTATCCGCTATGCTTTATAGTCTTCTCAGATAATGTCTTTCTGGGAAACTGTCATATTAGGAATTTTATCTTTTATGTGCTACCTTGTGTGAGGGCATTGGAAGCTATTAAATTCCTGTTAGGGATTTTATAGTTACACTCATCATCTTGTGTGAGGGGTTGGCCACTGTATTAGTTAAGGAACCCTAGCTGTTGAATACATTGGCTAAACCCCCAAAATACAGTGCATAATAGTGTAGAGCAGGTATCCATATCAGTATGTGGCTCACTTTTATACAGGCATTTAGTGACCTTAGGCCCTTGCTCATGCTAGGAGGTAAGGTGCCATTCTTTAGTATTTTGAGTATTTCATCCATGTTGAAATGTTCTTCACGAAGTGCATTTTTAGCAGTAGAATTTGGGGTAAATCTGATTTAGGATTGGAAGTTGTGGACTGTGGCAGAATGTTAAGTATTTATACAGATGGATTACTAATCAGCAAGTTAAAGTGGAGACTTCTACACATTCCTATTTTAATATAACAAAAGCAGCAAGCTCATTCTGGTTGACTTATTTTTTTTCTTCTTTCTTGAAATCCTCTCTTGTTGGGCACTCTATTCCTAAATGATTTCAGAAGTGACTTTAGTACATGTTGAATTTTAATAGATAGAAGTAGCATGGTTTAAATTTATTTTCCATGTAGCAAACGAGCCTTCCAACATTCCTTACAGCATTAGTTTTGCCATGAAAGGGACACAAAGAAATACCATTCTGTTTGCATTTGGTTGATGACCTATATATAGCTTTCTGGGATAACAGTGTATTTCCCTGAAGTTGTACCTTAAGTGATCCAGTCTTTTCATAGATTTTTGGTTTTATGACAAGATAGCAATAGATATACAGTGGCTGCACCCTAAACTCACTAAAGCCTAATTGAGGTCTTTATAAATCATAGACTAGCATTCTTTGTTTTTGTTTTTTTTTTTTTAAATAAATCTTTATTCAGATTATTACAATTATTTCTCCTTTTTCCCCCCATAGCTCCCCTCCACCCATTTCCCACCCCACCTTCTGCCCTTACCTCCCCCCCACTGTCCTCATCCATAGGTGTATGATTTTTGTCCATTCTCTTCATGAACCCCCCATGCCCCTTTCCCCCTGAGAATTATCAGTCCACTCCCTTTCTATGCCCCTGATTCTATTATATTCACCAGATTATTCTGTTCCTCAGGTTTTTAATTCACTTGATTTTTAGGTTCGCTTGTTGATAGATATGTATTTGTTGTTCATAATTTTTCTCTTTACTTTTTTCTTCTTCCTCTTCTTTAAGAATACCTTTCAGCATTTCATATAATACTGGTTTGGTGGTGATGAACTCCTTCAGCTTTTTCTTATCTGTGAAGCTCTTTATCTGCCCTTCAGTTCTGAATGATAGCTTTGCTGGGTAGAGTAATCTTGGTTGTAGGTTCTTGCTATTCATCACATTGAAAATTTCTTGCCACTCCCGTCTGGCCTGCATAGTTTCTGTTGAGAAGTCAGCTGACAGTCGTATGGGTGCTCCCTTGTAGGTAATTAACTGTTTTTCTCTTGCTGCTTTTAATATTCTCTCTTTGTCTTTTGCTCTTGGCATTTTAATTATGATGTGTCTTGGTGTGGTCCTCTTTGGATTCCTTTTGTTTGGGGTTCTGTGGGCTTCCTGGACTTGTAAGTCTATTTCTTTCACCAGGTGGGGGAAGTTTTCGGTCATTATTTCTTCAAATAGGTTTTCAGTATCTTGCTCTCTCTCTTCTTCTGGCACCCCCATAATTCTGATGTTGGTACGCTTGAAGTTGTCCCAGAGTCTTCTTACATTATCTTCAACTTTTTGGATTTTTTTTTTTGCTTTTTGCTTTTTCGGTTGAGTGTTTTTTGCTTCTTTGTATTTCAATTCTTTGACTTGATTCTTGGGTTCCTCTATTCTGTTTCTGGGTCTCTGTATAATATTTTTTATTTCAGTCAGTGTATGTTTAATTTCTAGTTGGTCCTTTTTCATATCTTCGAGGGTCTCGTTATATTTATCGGCCTTTTCTAGGATATTCTTAAAAAGTCTTATAACCGTGGTTTTGAATTCTATATCCAGTCGTTTGTTTTCCTCCATTTCTTTCGTTTGTGATCTGATTCTTTGACCCCGCATTTTCATTGATTCCCTGTGTTGGTAAGGTAGATATTTGTGCTAGGTTTCCAATATGGCCCAGTGGGTCGGCCTCCCCAGTTAACCTGAGGTGGACACTCTTGGTGCACCCCTTTGTGGACTGTGTGTACAGCCTTGTTGTAATTAAGTCTTTATTGTTGTTGGTATCACTGGGAAGAATTGACCTCCGGGCCAGTTGGCTGTAAGGATCAGGTGTGTCTATGCTGGGAGAAGTTCGGTGCTGGAGACAGCCTTATAGGATTAGACTTGCCAAATTGCAATAGCCTCTGTGCTCAGCTTGGATGGGGTGGAGTCTCAGTTTTGGCTTCCTGTCAGCCTTGCCCTTGCACACATGTGCGCTTTCAGTCCTCCGCCTTGCCCAGCTCGAGTCTCCGCCCGAGAGTCCAGACTCCCCCACAAGAGCGTGGGTCCCCAGGGGCTCGCCTGCAACTGGGGTTCACTGCAGTCCGAACTGGGGCTCAGTGCAGTCAGAATCCTCTGACTCCCTTCCACTAGGGAAAGCCTGTGGCAACTTCCGCAGCCTTTGTGCGCACTGGCGCACGCGCGGTGCGCACTTTCAGTCCTCCGCCTTCCCCGGCTCCCGAGTCTCCGCCCGAGAGTCCAGACTCTCCCCACAAGAGCGTGGGTCCCCAGGGGCTCGCCTGGAACTGGGGTTCATTGCAGTCAGAACTGGGGCTCAGTGCAGTCAGAATCCTCTGACTCCCTTCCACTAGGGAAAGCCTGTGGCAACCTCTGCAGCCTTTGTGCGCACTGGCCCGCGTGCGTCTTCAGACTTCTGCCTTTCCCAGCTCGAGTCTCCGCCCGAGAGTCCAGACTCTCCCCGTAAGAGCGTGGGTCCCCAGGGGTTCGCCCGGAACTGGGGTTCAGTGCAGTCAGAACTGGGGTTCAGTGCGGTCATAGGCTTCCTTCCCCCTTCCGCCAGAGAAAGTCAGCCAGGCTCTCAGCCGCCCTTCCTCTCTGCGCGCACAAAGCCCCTTTGCCGTACCTCCAATTCTCTGTGAGCTTTCCTCTTTCCTTCTAGTTGTAGAATTTTCACTCAGCCAGCTTTCCTGTGGTTCTGGATGGTGTCCGTTCTGTCTTTTAGTTGTAGTTTTGAAATTGTTGTGCGAGGCAGCAGTTTAGGTGTTTACCTATGCCGCCATCTTGGTTTCTCTGACTAGCATTCTTTGAATGCTTTTGTAAAAAAAAAATGTAGTTACATATATCTCCTGTAATCCATTACTTTAGCATATACACTTTAATATACTAAAAAAGTAGACTGAATTTTTAAAGAAAGGTTTATCCTCTAACTTCTGCAGCTTTGTTATTCACTTTTTGGAAGAGTACTTATAAAATTTTGGCCTCTACCACAGGCAAGAAACGCAGGCAATTGTCCTGCTAAAATTCTGTTTGTGCCTCTATTTGCCTAAAACAATGGGACAGCACTTTCAACCCATTTTAATGAAGTTCAGTTTAAGGTATGACATTTGAACCCTGGTCATAATGTGATTCTCGTATTCGCTTGTATTTTATACCTTGAATGCCTAGTACCAAAAACAGTAAACCAATTGGGATAAATACAAAATATGTAAGCTAAGATGAGGCACTTCATGTCATATTTCTGTAAAATAACAACAACCACCACACAACAAAAGCACCAACTCTGGAGGGGGGTCTAAGACTATAAAGGAGGATGGAAAGAGCACTGGGCACTTTCAGTCATGAGTCCAGGGTTTCAAACGTCTGAGCCTTGCTAATGGTTGTTTGGTGACCTTGGGCAAGATACTTCAGCTTTTTGGATCTTGGTTTCCTCTTTTGAGAAATGAGGAGCTTGTAGTCTTTTTGACCAGTTTTAGCTGTCTGTGATTCTGTAATTCTTATCTTCTAATTCTTATTCTCCTGATGTGTTTTTCTGACTTGTCAAGAGAGGGTTAACTATATAGCTGCTAGCTCTTTTTTTTTTTTTTGTCTTGATGAATGGTCTTAATGATAGAAAACATTGAATTGAATTATTCTATCTAAACTAGTTTTAAAGGAGGTATGAAATTGGAAGTATTTAATTTTACATTTTAATTGTACCTCATTGCTGTCACTATGAAATAAATTTGTGAACTGGGAAGACAGACAAAACACTTTGAAAACCTAATCAGTGAAAGGAAATCACCCAGGTACCTATCTTTCTTTTAAAGTTCTTTGAATTGCCATTTTAATGCAGAGGGCAGTAATATCAGTTAATGAATATATTGCTTATGGACTTTTTTTTTTTTCGTATAAGTCAGTGCAATTGCTGTTATATTCTTCTTTAAGCATTTTATTATTAAAAACTTCAAACACACAAAGAAGTTGAATTGTACCATGAACAGATATATTCTACAAGTAGTTCAACCTAAACAATTAACATTTTCTTTTGCTTTATCACGTATCTGTCCATCTGTTGATCCCACTATCCATCTATAAATTCATCTTATTTTTGATGTATTTCAAAATAAGTTGCAGACATCTTTACAGTTTGCTCCTAAGCAGTTCGACATACAAACTATTAGCTGGAGTTTAATACTTGTTTATACTTTTTAAAAGTATGGCATGGATGTCATTAATTGAGCATTTGACATTTTCTAGGGTCTGTGCTAATCTGGCAGATAGGTGAAAGACACAGCTTTTGTCTTCATGATGCTAATAGGATAAATATATATATGTGTAAGAAAGTAAATTCAGCATCGTACCAGTACTTGGATCTTTTAGTTGCAAATAATAGAAACCAGCAGTATAAAGATACATGTCTTGCTTTTAGAACTCAAGGACAGGAATTCAGAGGGGCTTTAAGAAGGACTGGAACCAAAACCTGGAAGGCCCACAGGACTGTCTCCTCTTTTCTCTTTCACTCTACCCATCTGTTCATTCTTTTCTCTGAAGATCTGCTTTCTCCTCTCTTTAGTACATATGGTAGAATATGCATCTCCGCTCCCCTAGCCTTGCTTTTAAAACTTACAGTTCTAGCCAAAACCGGTTTGGCTTAGTGGATAGAGCGTCGGCCTGCAGACTGAAGGGTCCCGGGTTCGATTCCGGTTAAGGGCATGTACCTGGGTTGCGGGCACATCCCCAGTGGGAGGTGTGCAGGAGGCAGCTGATCGATGTTTCTCTCTCATGGATGTTTCTAGCTCTCTATCCCTCTCCCTTCCTCTTTGTAAAATATCAATAAAATATATGAAAAAAACAAACAAAAAAAAAACCAACTTACAGTTCTCAGCCACACAGACACTAATTTTCTAATTTTGGTTCCAGATTCCTGGAAGGTAGAATCTGATTGGCCCAGCATGCTTGAGGGCAATCTTTCGAAGTACATATTGCCTGTTGGAAACCTAATTTTGTGGATGGAGCAAAGTAGGAAGGATAGAATAGATAGTTCCCAGAGCAAATATGGGACTATTGTAAGTGAGGCTGACATTGAAAAATGTTTCTAGCTATAAGTGTGCTAAATAATTCTATAGAGAAGAATAGGAGTATCATAGAAGGGGAATGAATCACTATTTAGGGGTGAAGAGGGGGTCAGGCACAGCTTCCTGGAGAAATTAATGGCTGAGTTGGGTTTTGAGAGAGAAATTCAAGTATAGCAGTAGTAAGGAAGGATATGCTTTACAGAGGAGCAGCAGTGGAAAGATAGGAAATAGCATAGTGTTTTTAGGTAATGATAAGCACATTAGTACATTTGTAGTATAATTTTTGAAGTGGGGGCAGGTTTGTTAGAGGGGAGAGGATGAGAGAGAGAGAGAAAAAGAAAGATATGGGAAGCCAGGAAGAGTAGGTGACAATCAGATTTGTTTCCTTAAGAAATCATTTTGGAGGCACCATCCTTCTACTGAGAACATGGACTAAGAAAATGGCAGCAAAACAGAAGAGGGAAGATATTTAGGCAGTAAAATCCTTAGTACTTGGATTTATTGGATGTAGGGGGAGAAGGGGAAACCCTGATCTTCTGACCTGGGTGACTAGGTGAATTGGGGTACCATCCAAGATAAGAAATATAGGAGACTGAGTTGCTGTTCGTAGTATATTTCTTGATCTGGCTATTAACTATAATTATAAGGGCACTTTTTTTATAGGAATAGTCAATTGTGCTTATATGTTTTATGCATTTTTCTATATATGTTATATTTCACAATCTAAAATGTAAAAGAACAAAACCACAAAATATGTTTGGGAAATAGATGCTGACTTTAGAATTGGACTTTTGCATGAGGGGTGTCCATGCAACCCCCCAGATGGAGGTGTGTAGAAGGCAGTTAGATAGGAAATTGGAAGTACAGGAGAGACATATGGATGCCAGTACAGAGGAAGGGATTAGATTAGGTCTGTAGTTGTCAAGCATGGCTGTATATTAGAATCTTGGAGAGTTTTAAAAAATACCGATAACCTAGATTCCACCCCAGACCACAATTACATTGGTTTCTGGGGGTGCTTAGACATAGCACCTAGCTTAAAAAGATCCCTGTGGTTCTTAATTTAATGCCCAAAGATGTAACCTCTGGGTTATAGGAAGATCACTTGTTACCTACATTCAATAACTGAGAACTCAATCTAGAACTCAATATAGGTTTATTTTATTTTTACATAATTCTTATGCCTTGTGTTTTCCCCCAGTAATACCTAAAAGTTTAAAAAGTATGCTTTTTGTTAAAATAATGATGTACATTTATTCTTGAAGAAAAATGTGTAGAAGATATAGTTTTAGTTAAAACAGTTTTAAAACAGAAGCTTTCCTTTGATGAAATGGCCATGTCTCCTCTAATTTCAATTACTAATAGTGTATAGTCTTTGCAGCCAAACATAGAAAATTGTCTCATCAGCTGCAGTGTCTTTGAATAGTAAATATGAAGGACAGTGGTTGGTAAATTAATTGTGTGTTATAGCCTGAAAGGCAGACAGCTGTAAATGGTGAGAAATTGTGTCTGATGTATGTGATAGGGAAAGGACAATTGCTCACTTGTCTGTCTTTTCATTCCCTCACTGCATGGCTTTTTAATTCATCAGGGCCCTGGATCTATCAATAAGTATTTATTAGCACCTGGAATATGCCCAGGAGTATATTAGGAAGTTTATGTAAGTTGCTAAATAAATAGGTAAAATAAATAGATAAAAATGCATGGGACTTGCCAGTATTTGCTTTGGGGAGGGCATATAAATGACAGCTGAATGCAAAATTATTTGGTAATTAGAATAATCCATTTGTTGTTCAGAAACTAGAAAGATTTCTTGTACTTGAGCATTTAGGGGTGACTTACACATAGATGATTCTTCTAACACACTGGCCTCTGGTTATTTGAACTCTCCTCCAATGATCTTCTTTTCCATGGACCTCAGTCAGACTGTGGACCTCTCAGACTCATTGATCTTATCACTTTTTCATTGTCTTTTATCTTGATGTTTTTTTTTTTGTTTGTTTGTTTGTTTTTTTTATCTTGATGTTTTTACTGCCTTTCTCACCTTGCTTAAATTCCTAGTCAGTCATTATACAAATGCCTCTGCACATACTCTCAACTCCCATGCCCTTCTTTATCATATTCAGTTGGCAAAACTTAAAACCCTGGTTAAATCTGATTATCCTACTCTGTACTTGTACACAAGCATCTGAACATAGCTGGAAAATATGTGCATGGGCACACATACTCCCACACCTGTGTTAACTGATCTTACCTTTAAATTCATGACCTTGAACTTCAAGTAAGTCCTTAATGCTGCCAGGAAGGCAGAGTACCTAGTCCATTCACTCTATATCACTTCTATACTACTCCCGTTTTCTTTTCTTTTTTTAATTTATTGTCTAAAGTTTTACATATGTCTCCTTTTTCTCCGATTGACCCCCCCTCACACACACACTCCCATTTTCTTTAAACCCATAACACCATTTCTCCCATTCAACTGGTGACCTTACTTCCTACTTCATTAAGAAAACTGAAGTACTCTGTATCCATGCATTCTGTCGTCCTGTAATTATAGATGTACTGGAGGCCAGGTGCATGAAATTCGTGCACGGGGTGAGGTTTATCCTTCAGCCTGGCCTGCACCCTCAGGGGATGTCCGACTGCCAGTTTAGGCCCAATCCCCGTGCATTCCGGGACGCTGCATACACCAGTGACCATACTTTTCATACAGGTGAAAGGCATCTTGCTGTTGTATGGGCAGCTACATTTTTTTGCCCCGATTATAAAAAGTAGTACATAATATGATCCTTCTGAGGCAGTAGTACCATTTTCCCCATCTTATGGGTGGAAAAACTGAAGCAGAGAGAAGTTAAGTAATTGGCTTTGTCCCACAGTTATAAGTGTCAGAATCAGGGCTGATCACAAAATATGCAAGCCAGAGTCCCTGCATGTCATCACTGCATCATCCTGTTTTCTCAGTGTTAGAGTAGCCTTGCCAGGTTTTAATTTTTAAATCTAAGAAACTGTTTCCAACATATAGGGTAGGGTCCCTAGGCCTGGCTGGCGAGCAGGGCCAATTTGTGGGGTGACCAGCCGGCAGGCCAATTGCGGGGGCCCCCACTGGCACCTGCCTTGGCTGGTGGCCTGGTGCCGCCCACTCGCCGGCCCTGCCCCCGGCCCCTCCCCCCACTGTCGCCACCGGTTGCCTCCCTCTTGGGGGGCAGACCCACAATGCAGGAGCTGCCCCCAACTGGGGCTGGCTCCTGCATTGAGCATCTGCCACCTGGTGGTCAGTGCGTGCCATAGTGACCGGTCATTCTGCCACCCGGTCAATTTGCATATTAGGGTTTTATTATATAGGATTATTTATCTATATGTCTATCAAAGACAGTCTTTCACTTGTGTATTAGATACCATCCCTTCTCAACTACTCAAGAATATTGCCTCCAGAACCCCCCATTCTAATTTTTATGCATCCTCATTTTTTCTCTGGGATCATTCAACAGCATATAAATGTTTTATTTTTTCCACCTTAAAGATACTTTCTCTGGACTCCACTTTTACTGCCAGTACTGTTCCATTTTTTTACCTTTCTTGTAGCAAAACTTCTAGAAATAGTTCTCTATTCAATGGTTTCTAATTTCTTTCCTCCTGTTCTCTCTTCTATTATTTTTTATTAAGATACTGGAGGCCCGGTGTATAAATTCGTTCACCAGTGGGGTCCCTCGGTCTGGCCTGCGGGATTGGGCTGAAACCAGCTCTTAGACATCCAAGTGGTCCTGGATTGTGAGAGGGCACAGGCCAGGCTGAGGGACTGCGCTGGTGCATGATTGGGACTGGGGAGGGATGTGGGAGGTTGGCCAGCTGGGGAGAGACCGTGGGAGGGCTCCAGGGCATGTCCGGCCCGTCTTGCTCAGTCTCGCTCAGTCCCGATCAGCTGGACCCCAGCAGCAAGCTAACCTACCGGTTGGAGCGTCTGCCCCCTGGTGGTCAGTGCATGTCATAGCGAGCGGTTGAGCAGCCTTAGCATATCATTAGCATATTACGCTTTGATTGGTTGAACGAACAACAAGACACTTAGCATATTATGCTTATGTTATAAATGAAGGATAATTCACCTACCATAAAATTCACCATTTTAAGTATAAGATTCAGTTTTTAGTATATTTACAAAGTTGTGCACCCATCACCACTATCTAAATCCAGCACTTTTTCATCATCTGTAAGAAATCCCATACCCCTTAGCAGTCACTTACTGTTCCTTTCGTTCCCCCAGTTCTAGTAACCACTAATTCTGTTTTCTGTCTCTATGGATCTGCCTATTCTGGACACTTCATATAAATGGAGTTATATGATGTGTGACCATTTGTCTGGCTTCTTAGTAAAATGTTTTTAAGGTCCATGTTGTAGCATGTATCAGAACTTCATTCCTTTTTATGGCTGGACACATATGACATTTTGTTTATCCATCAGTTGGACATTTGGGTTGTTTCCTCTTGTTGTCTATCCTATCTAATAAAGATAAAGAGGGAATATGTTAATTGACCATCACTCCATCACAAAGATGGCTGCATCCACAGCTGAAGCCAAGTTCCCATAAGGAGCCTTAATGAGCAATCAGCAGGGACCTGAGGCTATGCCCTCCCCTGCCCTAGTATGGCTTAACAGGGGACCTTAGGCCCCATCCCCCACCCAGCAGGGCTTGATAGGGGACCTCTGGCCGTGCCCCCTGCCCAGCAGGGCTTGATGGGGACCTGAGGCTGCACACCCCCTGCTGGTGGGGCTTGACGGGGGACCTGAGGCTGTGCCCCTCTCCCAGTGCCGGGCCGGGGGATCTGAGGCTGTGCCCCCCTGCCTGGCAGGGCTTGACAGGGGACCTCAGGCCATGCCCCCCACCCAGCGGGGCTTGACAGGGGATCTCAGGCCATGTCCCCCACCTGGCAGGGCTTGACGGGGGACCTTCAAGGCATGCCCCCTGCCCTTGTCTGGGGGACCTCAGGCCACGTCCCCTGTCCTGACGCCAGGCCAGGGGACCTGAGGCTACGTCCCCTGCCTGGCAGGGCTTGACAAGGGTGGGACTGGCCAGATCTGGATCTAGCCCAATGGGGGCGGGGGCCGGCCGGGTCTGGGTCTCACTCGATTTTTAGGCGCATGTGGGTGGGCGGGGACTTGACTCTGGGTCCCGTGGTGCGCCCCAGACTCTGACAGGAGGAAGGTTTTCATATACATTTTACTAATTTTCTTTCATCTCTGACACTTCTATTATAGAGAAAGGGCAAATAGCAATATTAAATTATTTTCTGTAATTAATCCCCTTTTAATGTGCACAAATTTCGTGCACCGGGCCACTAGTCATGAAATATGCTGCTATGAACATTCATATTTTTGTGTATGTGTGAATGTGTGTTTTCAAGTTTCTTGGATGCATACCTTGGAGTAGAATTGCTGGGTCCTATGGTAACCTTGTATTTAACATTTTGAGGAACTATCAATCTCTTTTCCAAAATGACAGCATTTTACATTCCCAACAGCAAGGTAAAAACCACTGGGTTACAGTAAGATCACTTATTACCTATATTTTGTGACTGAGACGTGGTGTTGTGCAAAGAGGATTTTGTAATTGTCTTAGAACTTGATATAGGTTTATCTTTGCGGGGGCGGGGGGCCCATAATTCTTATGCCTTGTGCTTTTCCCCATTAATACCTGAAATTTAAACAAAAGTATGCTTTTTAAAGTAATAATGTGCATGTGTTCTTGAAGAAAAATATGTGGAAGATACAAACTGTTTTAGTTAAAACAATTTTAAAACAGAAGTTTTCCTTTGATGAAATGGCCATGTCTCCTCTAATTCCAATTACTAATAGTGAATACTAATTATTAAGGTTCTCACTTGAAACACAGGCAGGCCCAGGAGACCTAGGACTTAACTCAGCTCGACTCCTTTTTCTCTCCTCTGTAAAAATTCTCTCCCGTATTTTCTTCCTCCAACCTATTCTTCTTATTATTTTTAAAAACTTACCTCTTTATTGTACTGTCACTTGATCATTTTACTTTCTCCAAGAAGATGACATCACAGAAATACAAATTTTGGAACTAGACCTGCTTTCAAAAAGTTATTGCTTCCTACCTTGCAAGGGTGTGACATTGTGCTGAGGGTATTTTTTATGAATCATTTTTTTCCTTAGTAACTTTGGAATTTATACAGTCTTTTTCGGTTCTTTGGCAATATTCTGAGAAAATTCAATCATCTTTGACTTATTAGAGTCTATTATTAATTGATACCATTATCATTTATCCTGACACTATATGCATCTTAGAACACTTCCTTCATCCTAATCTCAATTTATATGCTATTATAGTTTTGTACTTTATTCTATCTATTTAAACCTCATAAGTTAATATTTTATATAATGTTATAACTGTTAATATTCGTTTGGGTTTACCTATGTATTTATCACTTTCTTCGCTGTTTTCTTATTTGTATATCTCTGATCTTTTATCTGCAATAATTTTCTTTCTGGTTGACAAAGAGCCTTTAGAATTGCTTTTAGTACAAGTCTAAATTTAATTTAAAATAACCTTTAGAATTTTTTTAAAATTTATTGTTGGAAGTATTACAGATGTCCCCTTTTTTTCCTTAGATCACCCTCATCTTGTACTCTCCTCAGGCCTTCACCACGCTATTGTTTGTGTCCGTGGGTTATGCATATATGCATATACATAATTTGGCTAATATCTACCCTCATTCCCACCTTCCCTCTGAGATTCGTCATTCTATCCCATGCTTTTAGAATTTCTTTTAGTACAGTTTTCCAGTGGCAAACTCAGATTTTGTTTTTCTGAAAGTGCCTTTATTGGCATTCATTCCTGAAGCATATAGTCCCTGTGTTTATAAAGTTCTGTACTGGCACTTACTTTCTTTAAGCTCATTGAATATACCATTCCTCTGTTTTTAAGCTTCCATAAATATTGAGAACTCTCAGTTTATCTCTCTTTTGAAGGTAATCTTTTTTTCTCTCATTTAAATTTTAGAACAACCCAGTGAGGTACAGGTTTTATTTTATTTTATTTTTATATAGATGAGAATAGAAATTCAGGACAACTTACCAAACACCCAGCAAATGGTAGATTAAAATTTTGGTTTGTTGGACAGCATTGCCTGTACTTTGTTGAAACACTTTGCCTTACTGCCTCTCACTAAATAAAAGTTCACATTCATGTGTTCAACATTATTTATCAAGCACCTGTTATATGTATAATACTGTGCTATGGACTGAGGTGGATACCAGATTTTGAGACATAATTCTGACCTTTAATTTATAGTTTGGAGGAAAGCATGTAAAAACATTCAAATTGCAGTATGAGGCAGTATATGATTAATAGCTAAAATGGCAATAGCTTGCAGTAATTACTGAAAGTTTATGCAAAGATAATTTCACAATTGGCTGTAAGTGTCAGAGAATGTCCCGTTAAGGAGGTGGAACTTTAAACCCTGGGCAGAATTTGTTGAGGGTGGAGATTTGTAGAGGCTGTTTTAGGTAGGGGTAAGTCATATGAAAAATGGCATGGGAGGGCTGAATGACAGATGGCAGCAAGGTTGATTTAACTCAAACTGAAGTTCATAAATATGTTGGAGATAAGATTGCATGTGAATAATGCTGCTGTGAACATAGGGGTGCATATTTTCTGTTTGATTGGTATTTCGGGTTTCTTAGGATATATTCCTAGAAGTGGGGCCACGTGGGTCAAATGGCAGTTTCATTTTTAATTTTTTGAGGAAACTCCACACTGTTTCCATAGTGGTTGTGGGGAAGGGGTGGGAGTTGGGAGAAAGGAGTTAATTGGGGGGGGAGGGGGCGGGCATCTGTAATACTTTGTACACACACAAAAGATTGCAATGTGAGGTGGTGCTTCAATATCTTTTAGGCCTAAGGGAGTCCTTGAAGAGTTATTTGGGGTGGGGTGATACAAGGAAAGTGGAAAGTACTAGTGTTACTTAGAGCAGTGTTCGCCATCTGGTGGTCCGCAGACCACTGATAGTCCATAAGGTCCAAAAGGTTAGCGCCACTAACTTAGAGGGTAAGAGCTTGACTTCATATACCCAACCTAAATTTCAATTATAGTTCTATTACTTCCTCACTTACATTGTGAGTAAACTAACATTCATGAATTTGAAATACTAGTTCTTACCTTATAGAATTGCTGTGAGGATTAAATAAATTAATATGTGCAGTGTACTTAGAACAGTACCTGGAAAATAGTAAGCACAATTTAAATGTTAGGCATCATTTTGTTGTTATTATTAAATGAGATTATGCATGTCAGTAACCAGTGCCTAGCACATGGTTAATTATCATTCTAGGCACCAATAGAATGTGGATGGGATAAGTATTATTGACTAAACTAGTGGCCCGGTGCACAAAATTTGTGCATGGGAGTGGTGGGGAGAAGGGTGTCCCTCAGCCCGGCCTGCACCCTTTCCAATCTGGGACCCCTCAGGGGATAACCAGCAGTTGGACATCCCTCTCACAATCCAGAACTGCTGGCTCCTAACTGCTCGCCTGCCTGCCTGCCTGATGGCCCCTAACTGCTTCTGCCTGCCAGCCTGATCGTCCCCAACTGCTCCCCTGCTGGCTTGATTGCCCCTAATCACCTCTGCCTTGCCCCACATCCGGGACCCAGGATTCCCTCCTCCAGCCGACCACAGGCACCTGGGATCCGCGCTTCCCTCCCTCTCTCTGGTCAGCCATAGACGCCCAGGCCGGCTGCAGCCGCAGGGATGGTGGGCAGGTGGCTTTGCCTGGACTGCAGCCTTGTGCTGGCGCCCAGGACCGCGGGGTGGGCGGCTTCTCCGTCTCCCGGGCCACAGCCAGCCACAGGTACTGGTGCCTGGGACTGCAGGGTGGGCGGCTTCTCCATCTACCAGGCTGTAGCCAGCCGCAGGTGCTGGTGCCTGGACCACAGGCGGGTGGCTTCTCCGTCTTCCCTGGGATACAGTGTGGGTGACTTCTCCAGCTGGCTGCGGCCTGGGATCATGGGGCAGGCGGCTTCTTCGTCTCCTGGGCTGCAGCCAGCCTCAGGTGCTGGGGTCCGGTTTCTCCGTCTCCCCCAGGACGTGGGGAGGGCAGACATGGGGCAGGCGGCTTCTCCAGCTGGCTATAGCTTGGGATCATGGGGCAGGCAGCTTGTTCTCCTGGGCTGCACCCAGCCTCAGGCGCTGGGGCCCAGTTTCTCCATCTCCCCCAGGACGTGGGGCAGGCGGACATGAGGCTTCTGCTGCTGTCTGTGGCCTGGGATTACAGGCCCAGAGCGGCTAGGGGGCGGGGCTGCCGCCATATTTTCAGGTTAATTTGCATACTCACTCTGATTGGCTGTTGGGTGTAGCAGAGTGATGGTAATTTGCATGTATCTCTTTTATTAGTGTAGATCAGTGGTCGGCAAACTGCGGCTCGCGAGCCACATGCGGCTCTTTGGCCCATTGAGTGTGGCTCTTCACAAAATACCATGTGCGGGTGCGCACGTACAGTGCGATTGAAACTTCGTGGCCCATGTGCAGAAGTCAGTTTTTGGCTCTCAAAAGAAATTTCACTCGTACTGTTGATATTTAGCTCTGTTGACTAATGAGTTTGCCGACCACTGGTGTAGATTATATTTTCATACCTCTGTACCTAGGTATAGAGAATGTCAAATCTTTAGTTTTATTTAAGAAAATAAAGTTTTGCCCTAACCGGTTTGGCTCAGTGGATAGAGTGTTGGCCTGCAGACTGAAAGGTTCCAGGTTCGATCCCAGTCGAGGGCATGTACCTTGGTTGCAGGCACATCCCCAGTTGGAGGTGTGCAAGAGGCAGCTGTTCGATGTTTCTAACTCTCTATCCCTCTCCCTTCTCTATAAAAAAATCAATAAAATAGATTTTTTTAAAAAAAGTTTTATTAATGTATAGTAGATAAGCTATATAATTCATGTGGGTTATTTCCCTATTGCATAATTTTTGTAATTACATAATTATATACTAGTGACCTGGTGCACAGATGCATGCACATTGAAAGGAAATTAGAAGGTGGCCGGCGGGGCGGGACTGGGCAAGATGGGCCGGACATGCCCTGGAGCCAACCTCCCGCGGTCCCCGGCATCTGCAGAGTGAGCGAGGTCCCTCCCTTAGGTGGGGTCCGTCAGCCTGGCCTGTGGGAATCAGGCTGAAACTGGCTTTCCGACATCCCCCAAGGAGTGCAACAGGGCACTCTACAAAGTTTCTGTCATACAGGGTGTGGAATGCAAATGCAAGTGTGCAGTAAACCAGATTCAGGCTGACAGTGCCCCAGCAACAACATAACCCATGGCCGAAGGTGGAATCGTGCGGCCCGACAAGGAATCGGCTCCCTTCTCTCTGGTTTTGGGGTGCATCACCCAAGAACTGCGCTGCCAAGTCACTGCAGCTCGGCAGCTCCTGCATTGAGCATCTGCCCCCTGGTGGTCATTGCACGTCATAGCGACCGGTCAGATGGTAGGAGGGACACTTAGCACATTAGCCTTTTATGTATATATAGATATTATTTGTAATCTACTCTTCAGTTAATTCATTTTATCAATAAAAATAATAGTGAAGAAAATATTCTGTGTTAAAAATCTGCAGTCAGAAAAGAGAAAAGGAAGTTTGTTAGTTAAATCTGGGATGAAATAGTGTATCATAGAAGGAAGCTGTACTGATGCCATAGGAAAGGTATAGGAATTGTACTGGTTGCTGAATTTAGAAACATTGTCTCTGGGCTGTTTAATTTAGTCTCTTTAGGAAATTGTGTATAACCTGAGGATGCTTAATTAAGCTTTCACCATAGGTATAAAAAATAAAAAACTGCCTTCTCTGTTAAAATTTTATTCCAAGGGAAAGTGTATGAAGTCATTGAAGCATCAGGACTGACAGGCTAGAAATTCATTTAAAGTGAAGTCTCATTAATCTTTAAGAAGCTGAAAAGCAAACGTGTGTCAGGGAAGCAGTGTGGATTTGCAATATTAAAATGCCAGTGTCTTTAAATATTGTCATAAAGGTGAATGGAAAATAATTTAAGAATGGACACCACATATATTTCTTTTGAAGTTAAAATAGCATTAAATCAGATACCATAGTGCAGGGGTGTGGAACGCTTTTTTTGCCAAAGGCCATTTGGATATTTATAACATTGGAGGGCCATACAGAATTACCTACTTAAAAATTAGCTTGCTATATTTGGTCAAACATTTAATTAACTCACCTTTAATGCCTTGGCAGGGCCAGACTAAATGATTTCTTGGGCCTTATATGGCCCTTGGGCTGGACGTTCCCAACCCCTGCCTTAGTGACAATAATTTAACAAGTAGCTAATTGTAATTTAAGTGTGGTTTAACTTTACCTAGTGACTTTATTAACAAGCATGTCGATAATGCATTAATTGGAATGATCTCACTAGTGAAATTGCCTTTCAGTGTACATGTATATGTAGAGGCACTAAACATATGGTGCTGTCTTTTGGGTTGTATTTCAGATAGTCTGGTCTAATTACTAATGATTTGAACTATTTTGTTTTAATGGGCAACTTTTTCTTAAAGAGAATTCCTGTAAATGCTATCACATTTTTCCTATTTTCCATATTCTTTGTGTTTCTTATAAATTGGCAAGGGAATAACTTTGCATATGGTCTGCTATTTTTGGAATACAAGGCCTTTTCTCTTTATTTTTTTCTGGTCTGCTTTCTTAACCTTTAACTACCCTGTTAACAGATGGTCATTTTATCCTACTCCATCATTTTGAATAACTTTTTGGAAAAACAAAACAATTTCTAAGAGTGGCTTTAATTTTGTCATAAAGATGAATGGAAAATATTTTAGGAATTACTTCTAACTCTTTTTAATTGACAGTTTTGATGCTCGAAGTTCCTTTTATTGTTTTGTCTTGTGTCTATATATAATACTAAATGGAAAGCTTAACCTTACATTTTAAGTTATTGGATGATCATATCTTCCTGACCCCTTAATCCAATTTTTAGTTGATTAACACCACCTTATCAAGCCCATAGGCAGGTATCTTGTACTTGAAAGCTCTTTAGTGTAGTGATCCACAGGTTTTAGCACCTAACAGACTAAAGTTCAATTTATAGAGTTGCTTTCATGATGCCTTTGAAAAAGTTACTTAACTATCTGACCTCAGTTTTTTAACCTTAAATTGGAGAATGATTATACGCTATTTACTTTGCAGGGCTGATGTAAATACTAAATTGGAGGATTAAAGTATCTGATACACTTCTGTGGAGCATGGGGGATCAAAAGTGGAGGCTTAACTACAAAGGTGATCATTTTACAAGATTGGTCATGTAATTGTGTATGATATGGCAGCAGTGTTTGCTGTTTATATGAGCAGTTTCCTTAAATAATTTATCTGGGAGTAAAGCACCCTTAGAATGAATCATGACAGCATCTCAGTTGAAATGTATTTTCATGAGCTTGAGTTTGCTTTTCAGTAACCAAAGGGTGCATAGTAGTTGTGGTCATAGTACCTGTTTGCCTATAGTGCCTGGTAGAGAGAGAGATCTATGACAAGACTGTTACAAGTCTGGCTGTGCTATAGCTATGGAGAATGATGAGATGCTTATATGTCCCACCAGAAGTAGCAACACAGAGTCCTAATTGGGTCATCAGTCATTTATTCATTTGACCAATATTTGAGTGCTTACTATCCAGACACTGCTATATACTAGGAATATAGCAGAGATTAACAAACAATATCTGCCTTAAAAAAAACATGTGGTTACAAACTGGTAAGTGGTAAAATATAAGGTAAAACTAGTGCAGTGGGAGCATTTGGGAGGGCTAATTTAGTTTAAGCTGGGCAAAGGGTTATGAAGTGTAGCGGTAGGGAGGCGCTAAGTGCAGTGCATGGTCAGGGTAGAGTATTTAAGAAGTTAAGGAGGGCATTTTGTTCCTGAGAATAGAGGATACTAAGTAAGCAGGTTTGAGTCTGATCTCCAGCAAAAAGGAAATCAGCTTTCAGAAATTTTCTTTCTCACAGTTTTGAAAATGGGGAGTAAACCTAACATTGTGTCCTAGAAAGATAAGTCTGGAATCTCACTTGGAAGCTGAGGGCATTCTCTCTCAGTTTTAGAATATTATCAACAATGTATTGATTGAGGTTTTATAATTTTATTGTGATAAATATTCGTTAACTGAGTAACAAATGAGATTGATATGGTTCTGATCACTACCCGACCTCCAATATTAAGAATTAACATGAGAGGCCAAATGATTGGGCAAGCTATGTAGATAGTACTAAGAACATTGGGATTGGAATCAGGTGGCTAGTTTAGTAACATAGGTTATTAAACATAAACATGAATTCATATCTTTGTCACTTACCCTATGGTTTGGGCAAATAATTTAATGTCTCAAGTATTTTAAAGAAAGTTTCATGTAGTTTCAAAACATCTTGTTGAAGTAGATGGTTCCTCAGGAATGAGGAACCAGATTCAGATATGTTAAAGCTTTCTCTTGTTTACATGCATAAGTGTATGTGTGTGTATGTATGTCAAAGTTCATAATGTTTATAGATTTTGCTTGTTCATTCATTTACAATAATAAAAGAGTAAGATGCAAATTGACCCTACCTTTGCGATGTCCACCAGCCAGTCAGGAGTGAGTATGCAAATTAATCCAACAAAGATGGTGGGTTAACTTGCATAGGCAGGCGCCGAGCAGCTGGGGGCAGGGCGGGATGCTTGTGTCATTCTGCACTGCCCCAGCCACTCCGGGCCTCTGGGCAGTGTGGGGAAGGTGGAAAGGCGGCTCTGGCCGGAGCGAAGGCAGTGCCAGCAGCCAGGGGAAGGAAGGCCCATTCTTGCACGAATCTTCGTGCATCAGGCCTCTAGTAATATATAAGATAGGTAGGAAGCAGTATCATCAGAGAGGAAATGAAATGGTGCTTTGAAGGGAGAATTAGTTTTACACTTGAGTTGGGATGAATGAAGGCTTCCTGAGAGGTATTGAGATGGGTGGGCTTTTTTGGCAGATGATTTATAGCAGTCAAGAGCTCTGGCTCTGTAGACAGGCAGTCAGGTTTGGATCCTGGCTTTGCCCACTGACTAGCTGCTTGACCTCAGATATATTATTTCACTTCTCTACATTATTGTTTCCTCTGTAAACTTAATATACTTGTTTCTCCTACAGAAGGTTTTTGAGGATTAAATGAAGTAATGCAGGATACAATAAGCACCTGCTATTATTACTGTGGCATTCATTATTACTGATAGGATTACTGATGGAGAGGCCTTTTAAGGCAGAGAGAATTTAGTTTGTTCTCTTGTCCTATTTTGTAAACTGTCAAGTTTTTATAAGTGAACCTAGTGGTTGTATTTTTCCATTTATAAATCACACACTGAATAATTGAGATTTAGACAGGATTCTTCTTGAATTGCAGAATTTGTTGCAGGCTGACAAAACACCAGTCACAAGCTCCTGGTATTGTATTGCTGTCCCTTGAGTTCAGGACTCAATATCATTGGTTAAAGGTTGGAAAGGTAATCTCTCCCCTGTTTATGTAACAGTGTACTTTTCAAAATACTTCCATGACTGTTAGTTGATCCTCACAGTAGCCTTGTGAAGCACATAGGGTGAGAGACATTTTTTTTCCAGGAAGTAGAATCCACAGGGCCAGGGGAGAGGCCTTTCTGTCTGTTAATGGCCAGTCCAACATAATTATAGCCCTGGTCTCCTGACTTCTATTTTTTTCTTTAGTTTTCTGTGAATAGAAGTTTGTCAGCAGACCTGAGTTTGCATTTAATTGCTGCCGTTTACTAGTTGTATGATCTTGTAAGAGTTGCTTAATTTGAGTTTGGGGTGTTTTTGTTTGTTTGTTTGTTTTTCATCGGAGACTTTGAAATACACAGGATTGTCTATGATGCTGAATTTACGTCACTTTGTATAATACAGGGATGTATGTATTATGACGCAGGCTTATTCACTAATTGGTATCTTATCTGTGTTAGTGAAAATGCAGGTAGGAAATATTTATATTTCATACTGCCTTAATGTTCTTATCCTGCTTATTTGAGGGTAATATTTTGGATAGTAATGTGAGGGCTCTTTCTTGGGAAAATGTAGGATATCTGGGAGTGTTTGACAGGCAAATAATAACACTTAACAAAAAGATACTAATCCATTTTCACAATATTATTGTGTTACTTGGTCTTTCCCTTTGTTTCTTCTCTCTCCGTTTTGCAAGGGAAGGATTGGAAGGGGTTTTGTATTACCCACATAGTTGAATAGTTTAAAGCTTTCCAGCTAATCTATAATAATAAAAGTGTAATACGCTAATTAGACCAGACAGCTGAACAACCTTCTGGACGTCATTTCGGACTTCCTTCCTGATGAAGTCGTGGTGGTGGGGTCTGAGGCAGAGGTGGTAAAGTGCAATCAGGCAGGCAAGCGAGCAGTTAGGGGCGATCAGGCAGGCAGGCAGGCAGGCAAGCGGTTAGGAGCCAGCAGTCCCAGATTGCGAAGAGGGATGTCCGACTGCCGGTTTAGGCCCGATCTGGGTCCCAGATTGTGGAGGGTGCACCAGGCCTCTAGTAAATACATAATTTTTGAAGTTTGAAGTTTGTTTCCCAATGGAAATTCAGACAAGGGGAATTTCTGAGGAAATTTTTTACATATGAAGAGCATTCTTAGTGTTTATTAGTTATTTATACTTTACTGTTTTCCTCATGAAACTGTCAGAGGTAGGTGAGTATATACTTTTACTTTATTTTTTAATTTAATAAATCTTTATTGTTCAGATTATTACAGTTGTTCCTCGTTTTTCCCCCCAAAGCTCCCCTCCACCCGGTTCCCACCCCACCCTCTGCCCTTACCTCCCCTCCACAGTCCTCATCCATAGGTGTACGCTTTTTGTCCAGTCTCTTCCCACACCCCCTACACCCTTTTCCCCCCGAGAATTGTCAGTCCACTCCTTTTCTATGCCCCTGGTTCTATTATATTCACCAGTTTATTCTGTTCATCAGATTTTTCACTTGATTTTTAGATTCACTTGTTGATATGTATTTGTTGTTCATAATTTTTATCTTTACCTTTTCTTCTTCTTCCTCTTCTTAAAGAATACCTTTCAGCATTTCATATAATACTGGTTTGGCGGTGATGAACTCCTTTAGCTTTTTCTTATCTGTGAAGCTCTTTATCTGCCCTTCAATTCTGAATGATAGCTTTGCTGGGTAGAGTAATCTTGGTTGTAAGTTCTTGCTATTCATCACTTTGAATATTTCTTGCCACTCCCATCTGGCCTGCATAGTTTCTGTTGAGAAATCAACTGACAATCGTATGGGTGCTCCCTTATAGGTAATTAACTGTTTTTCTCTTGCTGCTTTTAAGATTCTCTCTTTGTCTTTTGCCCTTGGCATTTTAATTATGATGTGTTTTGTTGTGGTCCTCTTTGGATTCCTTTTGTTTGGGGTTCTGTGCACTTCCTGGACTTGTAAGTCTATTTCTTTCACCAGGTAGGGGAAGTTTTCTGTCTTTATTTCTTCAAATAGGTTTTCAGTATCTTGCTCTCTCTCTTCTTCTGGCACCCCCATAATTAGGATGTTGGTACGCTTGAAGTTGTCCCAGGGGCTCCTAACACTATCTTCAAATTTTTGGATTCTTTTTTCTTCTTGCTTTTCCGGTTGGGTGTTTTTGGCTTTTCAAATCTTTGACTTGATTCTTGCAATCCTCTAGTCTGCTGTTGGATCTCTGTATATTATTTTTAATTTCAGTCAGCATATGCTTAATTTCTAGTTGGTCCTTTTTCATATCCTCGAGGGTCTCACTAAATTTATTGGCCTTTTCTGGAAAATTCTTGAAAAACCTATAACCATGGTTTTGAACTCTATATCCAGTCGTTTGCTTTCCTCCATTTCTTTCATTTGTGACCTGTTTCTTTGTCTCCGCATTTTTGCTGCTTCCCTGAGTTGGTAGAGTAGCTTTGTGTGGTAGGTGTCCTCTAGGACACAGTGGCTCAGCCTCCCCAGTTACCTGAGTTGGACACTCTTGGTGCACCCCTTTGTGGACTGTGTGTACAGCCTTGTTGTAGTTAAGTCTTGATTGTTGTTGGTATCAATGGGAGGAATAGACCTCCAGGCCAATTGGCTGTGAGGATCAGCTGTGTCTACACTGGGAGAACTTCTGTGCTGGAGACACTCTTAATGAGACAAGACTTGCAAAATTGCAAAAGCCTCTGTGCTCAGCTTGGGTGGGGCGGAGTTTTAGGGTGGAGCAGACAGCCTTGGTTTCCCGTCAGCCCTGCCCTATGAGGCCCCTGGATCTCAGTGTCCCTCGGTAATTGCTGCAAGCACCTCTGAGAGAAAGCCGCCCTCGAGTTCTGCCCGCTGCCAGACAGTCCAGTTTCTCCCCGAATGAGTCAGGATTCCCAGGATCTTGCCCGGAACTGGAGTTCAGCGCAGTCGGGAACTTCCATCTCCCTCCCGCTTTAGAAAGCCAGCCGCGCACTCAGCCTTCCGTGCATTCAGCAGTCAGTCCTCTCTGCGCGTGCGCGCCTCCGGACCTCTGTCTTCTGCAGCTCCCGAGTCTCAGTGTGCTTTCTCTTTTCCTGGCAGTCCAGATTCCCCCTGAATGAGTCTGGTTTCCCAGCGTCTCGCCTGGGACTGGAGTTCAGTGCAGTCGGGAGCTCCCTTCTCCCTCCTGCTTTAGAAAGCCAGCCACGCACTCAGCCGCCCGTGCACACAGCCACCTGTCCTCCCTGCGTGCGAGTCTCCGTGCCTCAGCCTTTTGCAGCTCCTCTGAGTCTCAATGTGCTTTCCTCTTTTCTTCTAGTTGTAGAATTTCCCCTCAGCCAGCTTTCCTGTGGTTCTGGATGGTGTCCGTTTTGTCTTTTAGTTGTAGTTTTGATATTGTTGTGCGAGGCAGCAGTTTAAGTGTTTACCTATGCCACCATCTCGGTTTTTCTCGAGTATATACTTTTCTAAATACCATATTAATTGGAAATTATAAAATGCAGAAATTGTATAGCTTTATCATATCTTTATGGATTCTTAGAAAGTATATTTTTTAATTTTACCAAAAAGATATTTTGTATATAATCATTTGGGACTTGTTAAATATTTTTACTTAACATTGTAGTGCTAAGATTTATCCAGGTTGTTGCATGTCATTGGAGTTCCTTCACTTTGCTGATTAATAATCGATTACATTAATGTGCCATAGTTTATTCACCCATTCTCCTGAGAAAGGGCATCTTGCATGTTTTCCAGATTTTGCTATTGTGAACAGTTGCTATGAACATTCTAATTATGCATATCTTGTACATGTGAATGTTTCTCTTCATGTATATGTAAGAGTAAAATCCCTGGGCTACAGAGTATGGAATTATTCACGTTGTGGAAATTATGTCTGACATTTTTTCCTACCTTTAATGAACAAAAGGCTCCATAACTTTCCAACACTTGCTATTATCAGACTTTAAATTGTTTAATCTGGAATGGCTATAGAATGGTATTTCATTTTTTATTGCATTTCTCTGATCATTTTTGATAATGTTTCTTCACTTTTTAAAAAATAAATCTTCACCTGAGGATATGTTTTTCATTGATTCTAGAGAGAGAGAAAGGAAAAGGAGGAGGGAGAGGGAGAGGGAGAGGGAGCGGGAGAGAGGAAGAGAAAGAGGGAGGCCAACACGGAGAATGGGAGAAACTGAGGTAGGGGGAAAGGGAGAGGGGTGAGGAAGGAGAGAGAGAGAGAGAGAGAGAGAGAGGGAGAGAGGGAGAGAGGGAGAGGGAGAGGGAGGAAGGGAGAAGGAGAGAGAAGACTTCATTGTGAGAGAGAAACGATAGTTGCCTCTAGCTGAGCAACACTGGCCAGGGCTCTTCACATTTTTATTGGTCTTTTTTGTTGTTCCCTGTGAAATGCTAGTTCATATGGGGTTTTTTCCTTCTCCTGGATTGTTTGCCCTTTTCTTTTGGATTTTAACTCATCCTTATATGTTTTTTATACTTTTGTTAGATGTATGGATTCCAAAACTCTTTTTAGTTTATAACTTGTTTTTTTACTTCTTTAGGGTGTTTTTTGAAGACCAAGTTTCTTTTATTTTAATATACTCAAATATATTTCATCTTATAGTCAACACTTGTGTCTTTAAGGAATCATTTGTCTCTTTTTCTCATTTTATATGCCAATATCTGTTAACATTCCCGCCGACATTTATTTAAAAGTCTGAGATTGCAGTGGTAGGACAACACAGAAGGAAGAAGATAGTTTAAGAAAATGAAAGCAGAGGAGAGAAGTATGTTAGACTATACCAATGTATATAACTACTCATTACTCATCAAATCCCAGTAGAAAATAAGCCTTTGTTTATTTCCTTTGCTGGGTTCACATTTATGCTTTAAACTCAGGTAGCTGAGGTAGGGTTTACTAGCATGATTTACTAGCATGATTTTTCTGTAAACTCTCATCAGCCTATATTGAATGATTTACCTTTTCTCTGGATTTTATATTAAAATTTTTTATATAATGACTATGGGTGAGAAAATGATCATGACCTTTGTGATGCACTGAGATATTTTTAAAGGATGTTATATGAACGTTATTTATATTAGAAATTTTTATATTCTTGAACTTTAAAATAGTTGGAATAAAGCCATAAATGTAAGCTTAACCTAAAGAAATTTGTATGGCCCTAGCTGGTTTGGCTCAATGGATAGAGCGTTGGCCTGTGGACTGAAGGGTTCCAGGTTCGATTCCAGCCAAGGGCACATGCCTGGGTTGCAGGCTCGATCTTCAGTAGGGGGCGTGTAGGAGGCAGCCAATCAGTGATTCTCATCATTGATGTTTCTGTCTCTCACTCTCTCTTCCTCTCTAAAATCAATAAAGTCTATTTTTTAAAAAATTGTATGAGAAGATGGCGGCATAGGTAAGCACCTAAACTGCTGCCTCGCACAACAATTTCAAAACTACATCTAAAAGACAGAATGGACATCATTCAGAACCACAGGAAGGCTGGCTGAGTGGAAATTCTACAACTAGAAGGAAAGAGGAAAGCTCACGGAGAATCAGAGGAACGGCAGAGGGCTGAGGTACGGAGACGCGCGCAGAGAGGAAGGGCGGCTGAGTGCCTGGCTGACTTTCTTTGGTGGGAGGGGGAAGGAAGCCCCCGACTGCCCTGAACCCCAGTTCTGACTGCACTGAAACCCAGTTCCGGACGAAACCCCGTGGACCCAGGCTCATACAGGGGGAGTCTGGACTGTCAGGTAGAGAGAAAGCCACACAGAGACTCAGAGACCCGGGGGAGCCGCGGCGGGTCTGGAGGTGTGCACACGCACGAGATTGCTCACAGAGAAAGCTGAATGCGTAGGTTGCTGGGAGTCGGAAGCTCCTGACTGCACTGAACCCTAGTTCCGACTGCACTGAACCCCAGTTCCGGGCGAGCCCCTGGGGACCCACGCTCTTACTGGGGGAATCTGGACTGTCAGGTGGAAACTCAGGGGAGCCGCGGAAAGCAGAGGTCTGGAGGCGCACGCGCAAGGGCAGGGCTGATGGTAAGCCAAGACTGTCTGCTCCGCCCTGAGACTCCGCCCCATCCAAGCTGAGCACAGAGGCTTTTGCAATTTTGCAAGTCTAATCCTATAAGGCTGTCTCCAGCACCAAACTTCTCCCAGCGTAGACACAGCTGATCCTCACAGCCAACTGGCCTGGAGGTCTATTCCTCCCATTGATACCAACAACAATCAAGACTTAACTACAACAGCCCTAACCGGTTTGGCTCAGTGGATAGAGCGTCGGCCTGCGGACTGAAGGGTCCCAGGTTCGATTCCGGTCAAGGGCATGTACCTTGGTTGCGGGCTCCATCCCCAGTAGGGGGTGTGCAGGAGGCAGCTGATCGATGTTTCTCTCTCATCGATGTTTCTGACTCTCTATCCCTCTCCCTTCCTCTCTGTAAAAAATCAATAAAATATATTTAAAAAAAAAAAAAAAAAAAAAAAAAAAAAAAAAAAAAGACTTAACTACAACAAGGCTGTACACACAGTCCACAAAGGGGTGCACCAAGAGTGTCCACCTCAGGTAACTGGGGAGGCCGACCTACTGGGCCATATAGGAAACCTAGCACACAAAGCTACCCTACCAACTCAGGGAAGCAGTGAAAATGCAGAAACAAAGAAACAGGTCACAAACGAAAGAAATGGAGGAAAACAAATGACTGGATATAGAATTCAAAACACGGTTGTAAGGTTTTAAAAGAATATCCTAGAAAAGGCTGATAAATTTAGTGAGACCCTCGAGGATATGAAAAAGGACCAACTAGAAATTAAACATACACTGACTGAAATAAAAAATATTATACAGAGACCCAACAGCAGACTAGAGGAACACAAGAATCAAAGATTTGAAAAAGAAGCAAAAAACACTCAACCGGAAAACCAAAAAGAAAAAAGAATCCAAAAAGTTGAAGATAGTGTAAGAAGCCTCTGGGACAACTTCAAGCGTACCAACATCAGAATTATTGGGGTGCCAGAAGAAGAGAGAGAGCAAGATACTGAAAACCTATTTGAAGAAATAATAACTGAAAACTTCCCCCACCTGGTGAAAGAAATAGACTTACAAGTCCAGGAAGCGCACAGAACCCCAAACAAAAGGAATCCAAAGAGGACCACACCAATACACATCATAATTAAAATGCCAAGGGCAAAAGACAAAGAGAGAATCTTAAAAGCAGCAAGAGAAAAACAGTTGATTACCTACAAGGGAGCACCCATACGATTGTCAGCTGATTTCTCAGCAGAAACTATGCAGGCCAGACAGGAGTGGCAAGAAATATTCAAAGTGATGAAAAGTAAGAACCTACAACCAAGATTACTCTACCCAGCAAAGCTATCATTCAGAATTGAAGGGCAGATAAAGAGCTTCACAGATAAGAAAAAGCTAAAGGAGTTCATCACCGCCAAACCAGTATTATATGAAATGCTGAAAGGTATTCTTAAAGAAGAGGAAGAAGAAAAAAGTAAAGAGAAAAATTATGAACAACAAATACATATCTATCAACAAGTCAACCTAAAAATCAAGTGAATTAAAAATCTGAAGAACAAAATAAACTGGTGAATATAATAGAATTAGGGGCATAGAAAGGGAGTGGACTGATAATTCTCGGGGAAAGGGTATGGGGTTGTGCAGGAAGAGACTGGACAAAAATAGTACACCTATGGATGAGGACAGTGCGGGGGAGGTAAGGGCAGAGGGTGGGGTGGGAACCGGGTGGAGGGGAGCTATGGGTGGGAAAAGGAGAAACAATTGTAATAATCAGAACAAAGATTTATTAATTAAAAAAAAATTGTATGAAAGCATTCTGTAATAAAACATTTTCAAAAATTTTTTCTATACCCTGTCATGAAATTTCAAAAAAGTTCTTCACTTAAATGCTCTTCTGCTGTTTATTGAGCTTATCAACATTAGTATGATAATTACCCATATCTCCTGTCACTTCTATATACAGGCAATCCTTCGGTTACGAGGGACTCAACATACGTCGTTACGTGGTAAAGTTTCATCATTTTGATGTATGTACATATGTGCTTTATGTTTTTCATTATTTATTTACCACAAGTAAAGGTCAGGAATTAGTTTTCTTATAAAATTTTTTTTACTGTTTCACTTCATTACTGCTGTGTATGTGCTCCATATGAGTGACGTAGGTGCTTATGTAGGTGGGTTCAGAGTTAAGGCGAAAATCGTGTTACATCATGCCGTAGGAACCCGAGGACCTACTGTATACACTCTGTTCTCTAGCAGATTTGAATTCTGGATTCTCCCTACCCTCCAGAGCTCATGCACTCATACACAACATGTTCTTTTATAGCCATTCTTTTATATCTTATTTCTGCTGTAGGGAAAGCATATACGGAGAACTCGTGCTTTATCAATAAGGGCATGATTGTTGCCATCACAAAAATAACTTGGATTTATGTAGTGCTTTATCCAGTGTTTTTATATACATTTTTTCAATTTCAATCGTTATCTGAAACTTGATTTGCAGGGCAGATTATACTACTTTAGGCTGTGCTGATACTGAGGCTTAAAGACAAAAATCAGGACTTTTCTGGTACATTAAGATGCTTAGTAAGTATTGGTTGGATGGATGAATGAATGGCTAGTTATTCCCACCATAACGCCCTTTGGGATTACAATGTAGCTTCAGATTGAGGTATGGCTCAGAAGAGGTCCTGATATATAGTAGAAACTAGAACATTTATTGACTATGCTTTTGCTGCTGGCTATAACGGACCAGCTGGTCTGGATTAGCCTTCCTGTCATAGAAGAACTTGATATGAGGCTATTCTTTCAGGCTTTGGGTAAGAGACCTCTGATCTTGAGATTCATGAAATGATCCCCAAGATGGTCCCTATTTTTTGCCTGAGGGCAATTTCCTGACCTGGAATCCATGCAGAGCATGGTGGCTTAACTGTGCTGAGCTCAGAATTTAGGACAGTTAAAATGACTAGAATCTTCTAGGCAGGACAATGGAGAAGAAGAATTTGTGTAAGAAGGGTTTCCAAATGTTTGTGTGTGTGGGGGGTCCCTCGTGAATTTGTGGCAGAGGGTTGGGCTGTCAATAAATTAGAAAGACAAAGGTTTACCATAGTGGCTGCCCCAGGGTTGGGTATGAGCAGAGATAGTAGAGTTTGTACAGCTGGGGGTTATTAAAGTTCTGGTCTAGCCAGAATTGAGAGACCCCTGGCATGTGGGTGAAACACCAGAAAGACCATGAGGTAAAGCAGGGATTGGCAAACTTCGTCTTTAAAGTTTTATTGAAAACATCCACGCCCATTCATTTGCATATTGTTCTGGCTGCTTTCACCCTACAATGGCTAAGTTCAATAGTTGTCCTGGAGACTTAGGGCCTGTAAGCCTACAATATTTACTATTTGGCCCTTTAAGAAAAATTTTTGTAACTTCTCCCCTAGAGTAAATCCTATTCTAGACCTTCCTTCCCATCACAAAGCTTATAATGAAATCTTGACAAAATCTGCAGGGGAGATAATTTGGAAATTGAGTTTTGTCAGATTAGAGATTTGAGAAATAAATCTTTCCATCGATCTCCCCTAACCTCAGTATTACTTGAGTTTTTCCTTAAAATTAGAATGTTTCTGGGCGGTATTACCTCCTACAGTGCTTTGGGTCCTTCATAACAATGACAGTGACCTTAGCCTGCAGGCTAACACTTTGAACGTCTTAGGTTATAACTCCTGGTTAATTCTATGTAAGGATAAATCTCATTCCACTTGAAACAGAAAGAAAAACTTACAATCTTCTTTGATGGGGGAACTTTCTTGTATCTTCTATCCAGTATCAATATTTATTATACATTGAAAAATTTGATAATCCCTGAAGGTTAAGACCAGAGCTAAAGTATATTGCTTAAGAGGCCAAGGTTCCATTTGTTTCTATTACACACGTGGACTTAATTATTAAAATACTTTGAAATATGAATTGTTTTGGGCATATAGACAAACCAGGATATATTAAATAACTGTACTCACCACACACATTTTTCACATGCTATCATTTTGCCAAATTTGCTTTAGATTTTTTTTCTAAGAAACTAGAGGCCTGGTGCACAAAATTCGTGCCCAGGTTGGGAGGTGTCCCTCAGCCCAGCCTGCACCCTCTCCAAGTGGAACCCCTCGGGGATGTCTGACTGCCGGTTTAGGCCTGATCATGCAGTCGGGCATCTCTCTCACAATCAGGGACTGCTGGCTCCTAACCACTCACTTGCCTGCCTGCCTGATTGTCCCTAACCACTCTGCATGCCAGCCTGATAGCCCCCTAACCACTCCCCTGCCGGCATGATTGACGCCTACCTGCTCCCCTGTGGGGCTGAGAGGACTGGGGGACTCCAGCTGGATGAGGCGCATGGTGCCACCCCCCGGCGGGGCTGAGGGGACTGGACGCCGCCATTTTGTGGCTTTGGGCGCTGCCATCTTGTGAGGGCGTGGCAGTCATTTAGCATATTCCCTCTTTATTGGCTGTGGGCACTGCCATCTTGTGAGGGCGTGATGGTTGATTAGAATATTCCTCCTTTATTTGTAGCTTAAATATGTACCGTGTGTATTCCTCCCTGATCCTTAAGTTTTTGTCACTACCTTGAATATTTTTTATACTGAAAAGTGCTTATATCCATAAATTATATGTAGTATTTTGTGCGTTGTTAAACTTATATAAATGACACCACTCTACATATTATTCTGCAACTAGGTGTGTTTTTTTTTAATACATTTTTATTGATTTCAGAGAAGAAGGGAGAGGGAGAAATAGAAACATCAATGACAAGAGAGAATCATTGATCGGCTGCCTCCTGCACACTTCCTACTGGGGATTGAGTCTGCAACCCAGGCATGTGACCTTGACTGGAGTCAAACCTGGGACCCTTCAGTCTGCAGGCCGATGATGAAATATATCACTGTAGTTCATTAACTGCACAATTTATGTCTCTCTTCTCGTTGATGGACATACAGGCTTACAGTATTTTGTTAATGAACAGTGCTTCAGTGAACATTGGTGATATTTGACTTACTGTGTTTATGTGTTGGGAGTTTCTCTACACCAGGGGTGGGAACTTCTTTTTCTGCCAATGGCCATTTGGATATTTATAGCATCATTCGAGGGCCATCCAAAATTATCAGCTTACAAATTAGCTTGCTATATTTGGTCAAACATTTAATTAACTCATCCTTAATGCCTTGGCGCAGGGCAAGACCAAATGATTTTGTGGTCCATATACTGCCCACAGGCTGGACGTTCCCCATCCCTGCTCTAGACAGTATAACCAGAAAGAGATTGTTGCTTGTAGGATATCCACATCTTTGACTATTAGTTATTACTAAACTAAAAGCCCAGTGCACGAAATTCATGCACTGGTGGTGGTGGGGGGGGGGGTTCCCTCATCCCAGCCTGCACCCACTCCCAATCTGGGACCCCTCGGGGGATGTCTGACTGCCGGTTTAGGCCCTGTGGGATCGGGCCTACACCGGCAGTCGGACATCCCTCTCACAATTCGGGACTGCTGGCTCCCAACTGCTTACCTGCCTGCCAGCCTGATCACCCCCTAACCACTCTCCTGCCAGCCTGATCGATGCCTAACTGCTCCCCTGCTGGCCTGGTCACCCCCAACTGCCCTCCCCTGCCGACCTGGTTGCCCCTAACTGCCCTCCCCTGCTGGCCTGGTCGCCCCAACTCCCCTCCCCTGCCGACCTTGTTGCCCTTAACTGCCCTCCCCTGCAGGCCTGGTCCCCCACAACTGCTCTCCCCTGGTGGCCTGGTCACCCCTAACTGTCCTCCCCTGCAGGCCTGATCACCCACAACTACCCTCCCCTGCCGGCCATCTTGTGGTAGCCATCTTTGACCACATGGGGGTGGCCATCTTGTGCAAGGGTGTGAGGGTCAATTTGCATATTACTTGTTTATTATATAGGATAGTTCACCAAGAAGTTTTTATCCTTTTATAATTGCCCCTGTTTTGGTTTTGTGCAGTTACATATGGATTCTCTAAAGTAGAATGTATCCAAAGAAAATATGACATGAAAATCTCATTTTACTATAGATGAATTGGAAGTTGTATGGTTAGATTCTTGTGTGATTTGTTCTTGTTTGAAAACCTTCTTAGGAAATGTTCAAATATATAAGGAGAGTGAACTGTGAAGCATCAATTTTCAGTAATTATCAACATACGTTCAGAATTATTTTACTCTCCCTCTTAACTAAGTTACTTTAAAGAAATCTCAGATTTTGGTGTTATTTCATCTGTAAATAATTTAGCATGTGTCTCTAAAAAATATGAATACCCTCTCAAAAGCCCAGTATTACCCTTTAGAAGTAATTCCTTGTTTTCAATATTCAGTGTTCAAATTTCCCCAGTTATCTGGTTTTCAGTTTTATATATAATACTTAAAATATGATCACATTGTAAAAATACATACTTTTGAGAAATAAATTTAATATGTCATATAAAATGATCCCATAGATTCTGGCTTATCATAGAATTATGTTTAAACAGGCAATACCTAAAAAGTAATCTAGGTATATAGTCTAACCCTTTTATTTTTTTATAAGTGAAGGAATTGAGGCTCAGAGAGGTTGACATTTGTTCAGAATTGGCCAGCTCAGTCTTAGGAGAGCTGGAATAAAAATGCAGATCTTCTGACCCTAAATCCATTGCTCTTATACTAATTACATTGTATTGTCTATTTCATATTTCTCTTTAAGTCCATTACCTCTATCACTTTTCTAAATCTAGCATTTAAGTATTTTTTTTCCAGTGGCTTTTCATAAATATCAGTAGTGCTAATCTTCTGATTTACATCAGGGTATATTTTAAAAGGAGTTTGTGAAAGGGTTGAATTATAATATCAACACTTGTGCCAAAGATATTGAGCTGTTCTGAAAAGCTACTTGTCTTTTCTGACCTAGATACACAGTTTCCAACTGTGGCAGAGGATGCCAGAGGGAGGAGAATGAGTGTTGGCAAGAGTCTGGAAATTAAATTATTTTACTGAATAATCTAATATATTTCTTAGTTTTTAGCGCTGTTACGTATGAAAAATTTTTTACATTGACATAATACTTGATAAATTTGTGCATTTTCTTTGCTGTCAGAAATTAATTTGCCAAGGTGAGAACAAAGTGACTTCTGTTTATTTCAAAATTGGTGATTTTGAACAGTACTGCTTGTTTATAACTAGATTTTAGGTTCTGAGGTTGTTTTGCAATCTTAAGAGAAATAATCGTGTCAGTCTATCTCCAGTATGGTTTCTTTGCCATTCTTTGTTCTGTAGAGTGGCACCAAAAAGTCTTGAGAATCAGAGACACCATGGGAAGCTTGTTTTACCAAGGTGCCAGTTTAAAGCCTTTGGTGCTAAGTGTGCTGCAGTGGACAGGAGGACAGAGAATACTTGAATACTTAACTGTTTCTTGACACATTACCCCATTTTCCTTTTGATCAGAACTGTCACAAGATCTGTAAGTTCTAAAGATAGTCTGATGACTTCCATCATAGCCTTTTAATGAAAAGAAAATAAATACTATTGAAGCATCTACAGTTTAGGTGGTACTTCATATCTGATTGTGATTTAAAGGACTCAATCTCAAGTTGAGCTTTTAAATATTACTGTGCAAAAATTAAATATACATCTGCTCTTTGATTTGCTTGTGGAGGTAGTGAATTGTAAAATGTGGAGAATGTGAATTGTGAAAGATGCTAGAGATCCAACCCCAGTTCTAGGGATAGCTCTGCCTGTGTGTGATCATGGACAAATCATTTAACACCTTCTTATATTTGTGCTTTCATATTTTAAAAGATTATAGGAAATTTATACTACTTACTCTTCTTTTTCACTACTTTGCAGGGCTGCTTTAAGCATTGAAGATGTGTATGAGAAAATCTGCTTAAGTTTCTCCTTTCTGCTGGGTATTTTTCTAGGTGTACAAAGCAAAGAGTATGCAAAGATCTCATATGTTAGATCCTATGGAGAGAAATGGAATAGGGTTAGAGGTGTGGAGGCATTGCTGTTTATAGGGTGATCAGAGATGGGCTCCAGATAGGTGACATTTGAGCAGACACCTGAAGAAGTAAGAGGAGTTATGTGGATATCTGGGGTAAACTAGCAAGTGTAAAAGTCTCCCAGATGGGAGTATGAGCGAATTGTTTGAGAAATATCAAGGATACCAATGTGGGTGGAACACAGTAAGATACTGAAGAGATTAAGTGTGAGGGCTAAGTCCTAAGGCACTCTAGCATTTATTTAGAGGTCATGGAGATAAAAAAGAAAGGAGATGGTAAAATAATTTATGAAGCAGGCACAGTTCTGGTGTACTGCGTGGAAGCCAAGGGAAGCAAAGTGTTCCAATACGACGCAGTGGACTGTGTCACCTATTGCTGAGAAATCAACTGAAATGGGGACTGAGAATTGTTCACAGCAGTAAACACCATGGAAGCCCTACAGGATCTTGACAAGAGTTGTTTCATTAGAGCTTCGGAGTGAGAGGCCGATTGGAGTAAATTTAAGAGGGAATGGAAGGAGAGAAAATGGAAAGCAAAAGTATAAACCCAAAGAATTATGTATCTCCTAAAAGGAGCAGATAATCAGGCTATAAGGAGGCAAGAGATCAAGGAAAGTTACTCAGGGAAGGGAGGAGGTGATTACTGGAGTGATATCCTTGAGTAGTCTTTGAGTTGAGAGATTTGGATTAGATAGGAATTGGGACAATTCATTCATAATAAGCAAGAATTGTAGAAAATACGGGAAAAGATGCAGCGAGATTGGTGTTTTGATTGAAATAGAAAGCAGATGATGAGTGGAATGTGAGGATATGGGAAGGATGTGTAGATGTTTGAAGAGACAAGAGAAGATGTGAAATAATCATTAAGAAAATGGGAAAGTGATTGAAATATTTGCCTTTTTTTTTTTTTTCCCAGTGGGGCTCCTTGGACATTGCAGGATGTTTAGCATCCCAGGGTACAAATGCCAGGATTATCTACCATGTGACAAACAGAAAACTCCACCTCACATTTTCAATTACCCCAAGGTTGCAGTACCATCAGTGTTTGAAAACTTTTAATTAATGGATGATGAATTTAGGGAAAAGATCAAATAGCATAGTTGTATAATTGGACCCCCTCCTGTCCCATCCTATTGTCTAGGGTTACTGGTGTGGGTTGGTTGGGGTTTTTCAGGAGAGGATAACAAAGGAAACTGCTGGTGTGAATGATAAATGGTGAATTGTGTAATTTCAGTTGGATAAGGACAGAATTGAAGGCATGAAAAGGGTGAGGGATTGTGAAAGGTGGTAGGATAATAGGTTAAGGGCCCTGGTGAGGAGTGGGTGTCTAAGGTAGGAAAGCAAATGAGAACATTGGAGGAAAGGACTATGGGGAATGGTAAGGCCAGAATTTTAGAAGGATCATCTATGTGGTTACTAAAATTACTAAGAATAATGCCAGAAGCTGAGGGGAACATGTGTCAGTGAGCTAAATAATAAAGTCCTGAAGGAATTAGGGTTTGAGGGATTAATTCAAGATGGGTAAATTAAGTCAAATAAATACTGGAATTTGTGCTTACGGAGGAAAAGTCAGATAATCCCTATAAGTCACAGTGATAATGACTGCCATGGAAATATATGGGAAAAGATGGTGGCCTTTCATATGAACCTTCTTAGATTCTGCGGTTTCACCATCTCTAAGGAAAGGTAAATCTGGAGTTGAATTTAGATTTTTATTGAGCTTTTGAGTGTGGGGCATTGTAATAAGAGCTGTGGAGGTAAAGGTAAGTCATTTCATTAAGGATCTTATTTATGGTAAAAATAACTAAAACTGAGTAATAGTAATGTCATAAAGGAACTTGAAAAAAGTGCTAGATGGTTCAGAAGGAAGAAATTATATTAAGCTCAAGTATTAGGTAAAGCTTTCATGGAGGAGTAAATTTGAGAAGGATATTTAATGACTAGATCAATGACAAATAATGGTGGTCCGTCTGGTAAATAAAAGGTTGAACCTAAAGCTTAGCAGTAACACATTGCAAGGTGTTCCAGGGAAGAGTCATTATTCCCATTGCAGCTAGAACTACTGTAGTCAGAGAACTGCCAGGGGAAAAATTACATTAGTTTTGTTTATGGGGATTGCCACACTGAATATCTTGAGTGGAATGCCAGTTGCTGAGGTAATGAATTTAGTCATTGAAGATTTTTACCTGATGTTCTCAAGGTAAAATTTTCTCCAAAATTGGCTTGAAGTGGGGTTAGACTAGTATAGTAGAGGGTAAAAGTTTTGTAAATGGTAAAACTACTTTACACAGTAGTATATAAACATCCTTAGTAAAATGAGGACTAAAACTCAGGATTTTCATTCGCATGCTGTATCCCCTTTCCGTTGTGTGTGTGTGTGTGTGTGTGTGTGTGTGTGTGTGTGTGTGTGTGTGTGTTTTAATTCAAGGAGCTTGCCTCATATGTTTTCTTTAATTGACTTTCAAAAGAGCACAGTCTTAGTTTTACTCCTACCTCTCAGGCCACTCTTGTGACAGTGGTTATGTCTGTTCTGGCTTTCCCATTCACTGGTACAACTACTTGTACCTAATTTACATGCTACCTATATGCTGAAAAGTGCCTACTTTATATCCTAATCTAGTTACCTACTTAGATATCTAATATCTCAAATTTAGCATGGTGAAAGTGGAATGCCTGATCTTAGTCCCAAAATCCGCTCTCCTTGCACCTTCCCTAACTTGATTGCTCAGGCTGAAAACCTTGAAGTCACTCCTAATACCTCCAGTTCATTCACACTGCACATCCATTCTGCTAGGATGTCCTGTCATCTTACCTTCAGAATATATAAAGAATCTGATTACTAACCTTTCTATGTGGCCTCTTTCCTTCCACGCTCGTCCTTTCTGCTATGTATTTCAACAGAAATCATAGTGACCTTTTAAAAACATGGGCCAAATATTGTTACTTCTCTGCTTAAAACCCTGTAAAGGGCTCCCCCTCTCACACAAAGTAAAAGCCACAGTCTTTAAAGTTAGGATTTGTCAAACTATGACCCATGGACCATATTTGGCCTGCTGCCTGTTTTTTTGTATGACCTGTAGACTAATACGTTTTTATTTATTTTTTTATCAGAAACACTTTATTTTTTTTTTTAAATAAATCTTTATTCAGATTATTATAATTATTTCTCCTTTTTCCCCCCATAGCTCCCCTCCACCCATTTCCCACCCCACCTTCTGCCCTTACCTCCCCCCCACTGTCCTCATCCATAGGTGTATGATTTTTGTCCATTCTCTTCATGAACCCCCCATACCCCTTTCCCCCTGAGAATTATCAGTCCACTCCCTTTCTATGCCCCTGATTCTATTATATTCACCAGATTATTCTGTTCCTCAGGTTTTTAATTCACTTGATTTTTAGGTTCGCTTGTTGATAGATATGTATTTGTTGTTCATAATTTTTCTCTTTACTTTTTTCTTCTTCCTCTTCTTTAAGAATACCTTTCAGCATTTCATATAATACTGGTTTGGTGGTGATGAACTCCTTCAGCTTTTTCTTATCTGTGAAGCTCTTTATCTGCCCTTCAATTCTGAATGATAGCTTTGCTGGGTAGAGTAATCTTGGTTGTAGGTTCTTGCTATTCATCACATTGAAAATTTCTTGCCACTCCCGTCTGGCCTGCATAGTTTCTGTTGAGAAGTCAGCTGACAGTCGTATGGGTGCTCCCTTGTAGGTAATTAACTGTTTTTCTCTTGCTGCTTTTAATATTCTCTCTTTGTCTTTTGCTCTTGGCATTTTAATTATGATGTGTCTTGGTGTGGTCCTCTTTGGATTCCTTTTGTTTGGGGTTCTGTGGGCTTCCTGGACTTGTAAGTCTATTTCTTTCACCAGGTGGGGGAAGTTTTCGGTCATTATTTCTTCAAATAGGTTTTCAGTATCTTGCTCTCTCTCTTCTTCTGGCACCCCCATAATTCTGATGTTGGTACGCTTGAAGTTGTCCCAGAGTCTTCTTACATTATCTTCAACTTTTTGGATTTTTTTTTTTTGCTTTTTGCTTTTTCGGTTGAGTGTTTTTTGCTTCTTTGTATTTCAATTCTTTGACTTGATTCTTGTGTTCCTCTATTCTGTTTTTGGGTCTCTGTATAATATTTTTTATTTCAGTCAGTGTATGTTTAATTTCTAGTTGGTCCTTTTTCATATCTTCGAGGGTCTCGTTATATTTATCGGCCTTTTCTAGGATATTCTTAAAAAGTCTTATAACCGTGGTTTTGAATTCTATATCCAGTCGTTTGTTTTCCTCCATTTCTTTCGTTTGTGATCTGATTCTTTGACCCCGCATTTTCACTGATTCCCTGAGTTGGTAAGGTAGATACTTGTGCTAGGTTTCCAATATGGCCCAGTGGGTCTGCTTCCCCAGTTAACCTTAGGTGGACACTCTTGGTGCACCCCTTTGTGGACTGTGTGTACAGCCTTGTTGTAATTAAGTCTTTATTGTTGTTGGTATCACTGGGAAGAATTGACCTCCGGGCCAGTTGGCTGTAAGGATCAGCTGTGTCTATGCTGGGAGAAGTTTGGTGCTGGAGACAGCCTTATAGGATTAGACTTGCCAAATTGCAATAGCCTCTGTGCTCAGCTTGGATGGGGTGGAGTCTCAGTCTTGGCTTCCTGTCAGCCTTGCCCTTGCGCGCATGTGCGCTTTCAGTCCTCCGCCTTCCCCAGCTCGAGTCTCCGCCTGAGAGTCCAGACTCCCCCCACAAGAGCGTGGGTCCCCAGGGGCTCGCCTGGAACTGGGGTTCACTGCAGTCAGAACTGGGGTTCAGTGCAGTCAGAATCCTCTGACTCCCTTCCACTAGGGAAAGCCTGTGGCAACTTCCGCAGCCTTTGTGCGCACTGGCGCGCGCGCGCGCGCGCGTGCGCACTTTCAGTCCTCCGCCTTCCCCGGCTCCCGAGTCTCCGCCTGAGAGTCCAGACTCCCCCCACAAGAGCGTGGGACCCCAGGGGCTCGCCTGGAACTGGGGTTCACTGCAGTCAGAACTGGGGCTCAGTGCAGTCAGGATCCTCTGACTCCCTTCCACTAGGGAAAGCCTGTGGCAACCTCCGCAGCCTTTGTGCGCACTGGCCCGCGTGCGCCTTCAGACTTCTGCCTTTCCCAGCTCGAGTCTCCGCCCGAGAGTCCAGACTCCCCCCGTAAGAGCGTGGGTCCCCAGGGGTTTGCCCGGAACTGGGGTTCAGTGCAGTCAGAACTGGGGTTCAGTGCGGTCGGAGGCTTCCTTCCCCCTTCCGCTAGAGAAAGTCAGCCAGGCTCTCAGCCGCCCTTCCTCTCTGCGCGCATAAAGCCCCTTTGCCGTACCTCCAATTCTCTGTGAGCTTTTCTTTTTCCTTCTAGTTGTAGAATTTTCACTCAGCCAGCTTTCCTGTGGTTCTGGATGGTGTCCGTTCTGTCTTTTAGTTGTAGTTTTGAAATTGTTGTGCGAGGCAGCAGTTTAGGTGTTTACCTATGCCGCCATCTTGGTTTCTCTCTAATACGTTTTTAAATTGTTAAAAAAATAAATTGATTATTTTGTGACATGAACATTATAGGAAATTGACATTTGATTGCCTATAAATAAAGTTTTATTGGAACATAATCATACTCATTTATTCATATGTAGTCTATGGCTATCTTTGCACTACAATGGCAGTTGAATAAGTAGAGACCTTATGGCTCCAAAGCCTAAAGTATTTATTGTCTGGTCCTTTAAAGAAAAAGTTTGCCAACCTCTCTCCTGTATGATCTGGTTCCTCAATACCACCCCTCTGTCCTTGAAGCTCTTCTCTCTCACACTAATCCTACTCCAGGCCTCCAACCACATTGGCCTCCTTATTGTTCCTCCACCTAACCAGGCACAGTCTTTCTGGCAGGACTGCTCATTCCATAGATATCTGCATGACTAACTTCCTCCCCACATCAAATCTTTGCTCAGGTGTCACCTTCTCAATGAGGACTGACCATCTGTTTAAAATTGCATCCCCCCTCTACAGTACTTGTGCTGTCACCTCCTCTCTCTCCATACCTTCTAACATATTATTTAACATATATTTTTACATTTATTGGTTTTGGCTGTTTTCTCCTCTCTCAACTTGAGCCACAAGGACAGGATTTTAGTCTCTTGTTCACTGATATATCCTAAGTGCTTAGAACAGTGGCTGAAATATTATAGGTGCTCAATAAAGACTTATTATGATGCATTTAATTATTGTTTCTTTGACCAAACGAGCGATCTAACCAAACGAGTAATCTAGCTGGCTGATCACATCTGTTCTGTTAGGAACGGGAAGAGCTCGTGTCCCTTTATTTCAGTGAGATGTGTTTTCCTGTTACCACTTTCTTTGATGGGTGACTTGATAACATCTTTTCCATTTTGCTCACTGACAGTAAGTATTTAAAAAGCATTCTGGTTCTGCTTAGCCAGTTCATACAGTGCATTTCATGTCAGGATTGTAGCCATTGTACCACCTTGTTTAAGCTGTTAATTGAGAAAAGGACCTTTTGCCCCAAGCCCAGTGTTGCAGTGCTGCTGCTGGTGTGGTGAGATTGCACTTGTCCATCACTGTATGCTTTGGGGTAGGGATGAATAGCTGGATTTTTGGCGTGGGTATGTGTAGTGGACAGGTTTTTCAGTTTAGTCTTCTTCTGTGCTTGTCTTAATATAAAAAATAAAAGGAAATTTCCAGAGGAAAATACTGAAATTCAGTGTTCTTCAGATTAGTTTACAATAGAATCTGAATGTCGTCATGTGGAGAGGAGTACTGAATTTATATGTAGTATTTGCTCTTCTCTTAGTGTGTCTGAATTTATCCGTCTTTGTATCCCATGTCTACCAAGGCATAGTGCTAGGTCCAGAATAGGCAATTAATTAGTATCTATATATATATATAAAAGCCTAAGCGACCGAACGACTGGTTGACTGGTTGCTATGACACACACTGACAACCAGGGGACAGATGCTCAACACACAGGATCGGGCTCCCTCCTGTCTGGATTGGGCCTGCGGCGATCAGGCTGAAACTGGCTATCTGACATCCCCCAAGGGGACCTGGATTGTGAGAGGACGCAGGTCAGGACGAGGGACTCCACCAGTGCATGAATCCGTGCACCGGGCTTCTAGTTTACTTACAATCACACATAATTTAAATTGAGCCTCTTGTCCTATCAGTGAGGTGCCTTTTTCTAACTTTATCTTGTTCATCTTTAATATAGTAGAAATGTGATTGTTCTTTCATAATGGAGAAGTAGAGCCTGGATATTTTATTTTTACATAACTTCTTTTGGTGAAGTTGCACATGTTAGTATTAACAAAATTTAAAGTTTTCTTTTGTTACTATTTTGAGAGTAAGCAATTTCCTGAATTCTGTACATTACATGGAATCTTTCAAGAAAGTAAATATCCTATATAATAAAGAGCTAATATGCAAATGGTCATCATGCCCTCACACCGTAACACTGTAATGGCTCAGACACTCAACAATGGGGAGAGAGGAATGGGGACCAGCCAGGCTGCGACCCGGGAGAAGGACAAGCTGCCCGCCCCGCAGTCCCGGGTGCCAGCGGCTGCACCTGCAGCCTGGGAGAGGGACAAGCCACCCGCTCCGCGGTCCCGGGTGCCTGTGGCTGCAGCCAAGGCGAAGCCACCTGCCCACAGTCCCCTGCGGCTGCCACCGGCCCAGGCAAAGCTGGTTCGGGTCCTGGGTGCCTGCAGCTGGCCAGAGGGAGGGAAGCCCAGGTCCTGGGTGCCTGTGACCAGCCTGAGGAGGGAATCCTGGGTCCCGGGTGCAGGGTGAGGCAGAGGCGGTTAGGTGCAATCAGGCCAGCAGGGGAGCTGTTAGGGGCGATCAGGCCAGTAGGGGAGCAGTTAGGGGCGATCAGGCAGGCAGGCAGAGGGGTTGGGGTGATCAGGCAGGCAGGTGAGTGGTTAGGAGCCAACGGTCCCGGATTGCAAGAGGCAAGTAGACATCCCCCAAGGGGTCCCAGATTGGAGAGGGTGCAGGCCAGCCTAAGGGACAACACCCCCCCCCCGCCTGCATGAATTTTGTGCACCGGGCCTCTAGTATTTAAATAAGTTCTTGCCTTAATTTAAAATATTTTCTTTTAATTGCATTTCAGAAAAATTTCCAAAATATTTGACTAAGTTTTATAGTTTGAATATAGACAGCATAGTCATTCTTCAGTTCTGAGATTTGCTCCTAGGAAAAGGGTCTAATGTTCATACATACAAAAACCTAGCATTGCAGTCTGGTAGCCTGACATCTAAAGCCTTTCACCTTTTAAGGTCAGTTGCAAAAGATATACAACACTACCAAAAGTGTGATTCATGAAAAAGAAAAGTTGATAAGTTGGGGGATATATAAAACTTTTGCTCTATTAAAGATGAGAGACACTGTTAAGAGGATGACAAGACAAGTCAGAGATAGGGAGAAAATCTTTGCAAAATGCATATCTGATTAAAGGACTGGTATCCAAAATATTCAAAGAATTCTTAAAACTAAACAGCAAGAAAACAGACAACCCAATTAAAATGTGTAGAAGATGTGAACAGATACCTCACCAGAGAAGATATGCAGATGGCAAATAGGCGTATGAAAAGATGCTCCACATCATCTGTCATCAGGGAATTTCAAACTAAAACAACAATGAGATACTATTACACATCTATTAGAATGACTCAAGTCCAAAACTTTGACACCACCATATGCTGTGAGGATGTGGAGCAACAGGAGCTCTCATTCATTGCTGGTGGGAATGCAAAATAGCATAGCCATTTTGGATGAAAGACAGTCTGGAAGTTTCTTACAAAGCTAAACATAGTCTTACCATATGATCCCGTGTTCATGCCCAAATGGGTTGAAAACATGTCTACACAAAAACCTGCACACGAATATTAATAGCAGTTTTATTCATTACTGCCAAAACTTGGAAGCAACAAGATGCCCTTCAATAGGTGAATGGATAAACAAACTGTGGTACATCCAGACACTGGGCTATTATTCAGTGATTTCAAAAAGTGACATGGAGAGATCTTAAATGCATATTGCTAAGTGTAAAAAGCCAATCTGAAAAGACTGCATACTTCAGCTATATGATTTTTGGAAGAGGGGTTGAATAGGTGGAGCACAGGATTTTTTAGGGCCATGAAACCATTCTGTATGATTCACTAATGGTGGGTGGATACATGTCCTTAAGCATTTGTCGAAACTATAGAATGTGCCTCACAAAGCGTGAACCCTAAGTAAACTATGGACTTTAGTTAATATTGGATTAACATTGGTTCGTTAATTATAACAAATGGACCACACTAATGCAAGATATTAATAGGGAAGGCGTTTGGTGGAGACAATGGGAACATGGGATTCTCTCTACTTTCCACTCATTTTTTTTCTGTACACCTGTTCTTTAAAAAATGTTAAGAAAACAGTACTTGATTAAAAAAAAATCACACATGTACACACATGCCTATACATACACATTCAACATGCTGTATAAAGTACTCTTATTTAACAGGTAGAGCACAGCTAATATTTTTCTAAGGTGTTTTTCAGCTGTTTCTGATGTATAAATAAAATATTTTATTTGATATTTGAGGGTTTTCTTCTCCCCTGAAGCCATTTATTGAGTGTACACTATTTGGCAGATACTTTTAGGTATTTTTATGACCAATCTCATTTAGTTTGAAGTAGATACTATTCACCTCATTGCACAGGTGAGAAAGCTCTGGCTCAAAAGTGGAGTGGCAAAGCTGGTATAGGCATACCTCAGGTATTGCGGATTCAATTCCAAACTACTGCAGTAAAGTGAGTATCACAATAAAGTGAGTTACAATCTCTGTGCTGGTGGAGGATCTTGCCTTCAGTTTTTTAAAATGGCAACATCTGTGAGGAGCAATAAAGGCAAAGTGCAGTAAAATGAGGTATGCCTGTACTTGAATCTAGGGATGTCTGACACCAAAGCCTGTGTGTGCTGTGCAGCTATATGGCCTTTGTAATTACATAGCAATATTTTTTGAAATAGCTAATGTTTATCCTCTGACAAATGTCTCTCTAGAGCCAAATTATTGAAAAAGATTGTCTAGGTTTGAATCTTGGCTCTGCTTTGTGATTTTAATTAGGTTATATGACCTCTTTATGCTCTATTTTCCTTGATGTATTAGAGACAGTTGTTGAGATTGTTGTAAGGATTAAATGAGGTAATGTATGAAAAGCTCTTAGAACAGTGCCTGGTACAGAATATGAGTTCCATAAATGTTAGCTGTCAGTAGTGGAATAAATAGAGGAAACTGAGACCCATGTAAATTAAGTGGTTTTCTGAGTCATAATTTTCCAAGGTCACAATAGCTATTAAATGGCAAAGTTTAGTTTTTTTATTTGAAGGCGATAATTTTATCCATTTTAAAAAAGAAAATCTTTACTGGGGTGGTGGGGGCCTGCCCTCGGGGTTGAGAGTAGCTGGTGGTGGGGGGGTGTCAATTGGGGAAAAAGGAGACACATGTAATACTTGAAACAATAAAAAAAAAAGAGAGAAACTCTTTAAAAATGTGTTGCAGTTTCTTCTCATCTGCTTACAGGCTACAGTATATAACTTAACTTTTTTTCTCAGATTGATACGGTAGGGAAAAAGCATTGGGCTTTATTTAGGTGCTGGACCAGGCCTTATTCCTGATTAGTTGTGTGACCTTAATGTTTCTGATTGTAGTTCATTTGTAAACTGAGGGTAGGTGGAATTGGGCCAGATGATTTCCTAGTTCCTTTTACAGCACCAACAAAATATGATTCTGAGATGCACTGCTTTTACCATGAATTCCTGCACTGTGCTGAATAACACCCTGCGGTTCCCAGAACTTCTTGATGCATGTATAGGGTGGTTCATCTCTGTGCTAAATGACTGAGGAGTGCTGTACTTTATATTGGCCATCCACAACCTATCTCAGCGTTTTCTTAGCATTCTTCCTGCTTTTTCTACTTTCAATCTACTTTCTTAATATGGTTGATTGATTTATTGCCTTTACCTTTTTACAGAGTGCAGCTTGTGTGGACTATGTTTTCAGTTCTCAACTGAGCACATAGCATTCTTTTTTGGCTGCTGGATTCACAGCTAAGTATTGAATCCTCTAGCATGGAGTAGGGTTGGGAATAGGAAATGCCAAAGACTAAATTGTGTAGTATGATCTTTCTGCAGAAGGTATGATTTTAGTGATAAAAGAATCTTGGAGATGTCTTTTACCGTGGGATCAAGTTTTAGTTTCTTTGTTGTATAAAAGGACCCTGTGAGTTGCAGCATGTGCATGTTCCCGCTTTACCTTAAAGTGATATGTATACATAATCAAAGTAAGTTCCATTTGTTCGTTCACTTACATCACCTTTTTGTTTGTTTTAGTCAAGCCTCACTAGCTTATTTCTGGTGGGTTTTGTAAACCAGAGTCAGGGAAGTTGGTTACAGGATATGAATAGTTTTGCACGTAGGTCACAGCTGAGTATCATCTATAATAATAAAAGTGTAAAATGCTAATTAGACCAGACATACTTCTGGACAACCTTCTGGACAAAGCCGGGGCTGTGAGGGAAGCCCGGGTCCCGTGTGCCTGCTGGTGGCCAGAGGGAAGCCTGAGTCCCAGGTGCCAGAGGGAAGCCGGTGCCAGCAGTCGGGGGAAGGAAGGCCTTCTCTTGTACGCATTTTGTGCATCGGACCTCTAGTTTGATTATAATCATGGGTCTTTTTTTTTCATTTGTAGTATTTGGAAGAGTTAGATGTCACACCTGTAACTTTCCTGGTCCCTCCAAGTTAAAAAAAGTGCTTTTTATTTCTGTGAGGGAGTAACTGGTGGACTATATTAGGAAACTTACAAAAAGAACAAGAAGGGAGGTTCTTTATTTAAAGGAAATTTAAAGAAAAGATACTGAAATAAAGTTAAAGCTACTTCTTTGTGAGTTTATATATTGTGTGGTATGTAAGTTACTCCTGATATCTACATAGTTAAAGCATGTGTTCTATTTTGATAGTCACTCTCTTTTTTTGTGTGTGTTAAGTAGCTGGCTTATAATATACTAATGGCCCAGTGCACGAAATTTGTGCATTGGGGGGGGGGGGTGTCCCTCAGCCCAGCCTGCACCCTCTCCAATCTGGGACCCCTCAGGGGATGTCCGACTGCTGGATTGGGCCTAAATCGGCAGTCGGACATCCCTTTCACAATCTGGAACCACTGGCTCCTAACCGCTCACCTAACTGCCTGCCTGATCACCCCTAACAACTCTGCCTACCGGCCTTCTCGCCCCCAACTGCCCCCCGCCCCTTGCTGGCCTGCTCACCCCCAACTGCCCCCCCCCCCCCCCCCGCCAGCCTGCTCGCCTCCAACTGCCCTCCCCTGCCAGCCTGATCCCCCCCAACTGCCCTCCCTTGCCAGCCTGATTGCCCCTAACTGCCTCTGCTTCAGCCCCGCCACCATGGCTTTGTCCGGAAGGATGTCCGGAAGGTCTTTCAGTCTGATTAGCATATTACCCTTTTATTAGTATAGATAAGCATTTCATCAGTGCTCAGAAGAGTTTTTACCCTATCTGGAATAAAATCTCCCAAAGGTGAAACAAAGGGATGATGAGGCCTCTGGGCAGAAATATACAGTGGTATCCTGGCTAGAGTCATTCATGGGTAATGAAGACAGGATTTAGCGGATATTCAGGAGTCTCATATATCAGTGCATAAAAGGTTGAGGGGGAAGTAGGAAGTAGGATCTCTCAGGAGTTAGGGGAACAGAGACAAAAAAAAAAAAAAAATTGAATTTTTGACCTAAAAATGATTAAAGGAAAAACATTGTGCCAACATAAGCTGTCTGTCTCATGGTTGTGTCAAATTGAAAAGGCTCATGGTTACAATTGGTGTTGGTACATTTTCAGGTGTCTTACCTACTTTTTGGATAGGTCAGATTAATGCGTTTCCAATCGAAAAATCTCAAGGTTAATTGCAACATTGTTGCCAACAATAGTACTATTACTTTCTTTTAGTTGGTGGTACTGTGTTTGTTAATATCTTTATCTCATTGAGAGCAAGTCAGCTAGCTGCCAGCCACATTGTGTCTACCAGGAGGGGGTTGCTTTTCTGGCCATATCACTTAGACTCACTCTTTCATGGGCCCGGGCCTTCAAAGGCTGTTTTAGCTTTTTGTTTGAAATGAGGTAGTTTCTGTTGTAAAGATAGTTTCTTTTTAGTCGAACATGCTTATAGGCTCCACACTTAGATATGAAACTGATAGTAAATAAGCATTTTTGAAAAGTTGGTTTTATTTTCTCTTGCAGGTGTAATTCAGAGAGCAGTCTTCAAACCTTTGCCGTATTGACTCTGAGTTGTCAGGGGACTCAGGCTTATGAGGAGGTACTGTCACATAAAACAGTGTCTGGTGAAGACAACAAGAAAGAGGGGAAAGGATCGGAAAAAGAAGCTAAAACACTGTAGAAAACCATGGTAGGTTATTATTTATGTTTCTTAATTAAGTTATAAAAGATCCCAATAGTTTAAAATTGGAAGTGTTAACAGGAGGGCAAGTGAAAAACAGTGGTGTTAATTTTTGGCTCTAGTGCATCAGATAAAGAAGGCACTCTACCATTTAGGCAAAGAAATGAGTTCAGATTTATTATGAGCCCTTTAAACCACAAGATGGAGCCCCATGAGCCTGCAGACTATAAATTATTAAGTACAAAGGAGGGAATGTTCATAAATAATATTTTCTAATAAAACTGGCATTAGCAAGCATACAAATGGCTAATATGACCTTGAACTTGAAGTTGTGTAATTTTCTTTGAATTCAGTTGTTTTTCCCCATGGAAATAAAAAATTTGAATGTGTATAAAATGTGTATTTAACTCAAAAAGCCGCCTTTTCCCTCATGCTTTTAAAATAATAAGGTCAGTTGTTAAGTGTATTGGGGACACTGAACTGAATATCAAGGAAATCTTGTTTTCTGTGGAAAGTTCATACTTTTGAATTTGAGATGTTAGATGAGGTCATAAACTCTGATGCCTAGTTTTTTAATTGGTAAAATGTGCTGGATTATTTCCGCCTAGTATTTTGTTTCAGGAGGATGTGTGAATTTTTTCCCTTGAGTGTCTGAGAAAAGGTTTAAAAAAGTGGGGAAAAAACACAAAAATATTAATCATCAGTATGTTTGAAATAGTTGTTTAGTAAATCTGATAGTGTTTCTTTAAGTGTTTGATTTTACAAAAAGTTGTTGTAGGAATTATAACTTTAGTTGAATTGCTCTTTAGAGAAGGAATTCTAATGTTTTAGTTCTGGATGGTGGGGAAATGTTGACTTGGGATTTTCTCTGTCTCTAGTTTTATTGTGAGATGTGAAAAATGACACTGACTTGTGTTTCCCCCCATGTGACTTATTCAACACTTCAGCTCATTTATCTGTTATGGTCTTGATATTCTTACAGTTTAAAGAAATGCTTTCTATATATTATTGGTCCTAGTTGATGAAAAATTTTTTTCTAGTTTATTTTAAATTTAGCTTAGATTTTCTGGCATAGAAATTTTGTGTTTTTATATAATTTAATTGATTGGTAGGTCGTTTTTAATTTCTTCTATTGTTATATCTCAGATTTGAATGAGAACTTTCTATTTCTGCATAGGTCTTCCAATTTAATTTTTTAATACTTTAAAAATCTATTTGGAGTTTATTTGGGTAAATAAGATCACCCTCCAATTTTTTTTTGGTCATATTATTTGTTTAACTCTTTCTTTCACCATTGTTTTATGATGTTTGTCCTATTACGTCCTGTTGGCTCTTGGACTTAACATGGGCAGTCTGTGTTATTTTTGAGAGACACCAAGGGTTTGTGTTACATAGCAATCTAATTGTACTATGGTGAGGCCAGTGTGCAGGACTCAGAAATCTAAATAATTTAGTAAATCACCATACAACTAAATGACGGAGAAAATCCAAAGTTAGCATTTTTTCCTATCATCCAGAACAAAAATATTTTAATAGAATTTCTTCTCTAAAGAGCAACTCAACTAAGTTATAATCCCTAGAACAACCTAGCATTTTCTAATTCGTTATATGGCTCTTTTATTTTCTTGTTACTTAATTTGGGATATATGAGTAAATCTCATGAAGTGACTAAAAAGTTTGTGGCAAAAGAAACTCTAGTTGAAGACTGGTTGTGGACTTTGATTAAGAAAGACATCTAAATAGACATGATTTTTTATCTAGAACAAAGAAAGCTTCTGTGATTGCTTTTAGTCCTTTTTTTATTTAATAACAGGGTTTGAAAGGATTACTGACCTTTTTAGTTATAGTTTGCTGCATTTTATAGGGAATAATTAATTATAGTGTAGTATTAATTTACAAATTAATAGATTAATTTTTTCAAATTAATAGATATTTAAAGTATTGATATAAAAACAAAGAACACTGATAAAATTGGAAATCTTTTGTTTTGAGGTAAAGACTTTAAAGCAAATATTTACCACCTACTAGTGCATAATTTCATGTAAGTAAAGACACTGTAGCCATCCTTTAAAAAAAAAATAGAATACTTTTGGCTTTATGAAAACTCAGCAAGTTATCCTGGTTCGTATTGCTTTGCATTGGTACAAGTGTCTTCATGGTATTTGTAAATTTGGAAATATTCAAAGGTTTTTGATGTGTGACTTTTGAATGTGAAGGATCTACTGTATTATATTTTCATGAAATTCATCCTATTTCTAGGCTTTAATCTGTATTACTGATTTTTGGACCTGTCATTTTAATTATTGCTTTTTAAATTTTTTTTTTCTTAAAAATATATTTTATTGATATTTTACAGAGAGGAAAGGAGAGGGATAGAGAGCTAGAAACATCGATGAGAGAGAAACATCGATCAGCTGCCTCCTGCACACCCCCCCACTGGGGATGTGCCCGCAACCAAGGTACATGCCCTTGACCTGAATCGAACCGGGGACCCTTCAGTCCGCAGGCCAACGCTCTATCCACTGAGCCAAACCGGTTTTGGCGCTTTTTAAATTTTTGATATTTTGTTTTAGCACAGTGGCACCACCCATCCATTGTTGTAGAATATTTCTTACTTTCATGATTTTTTTTTCCTCTTCAAAAGAGCTATAAAATTATGTTCAGTATTAATACCCTATCCTTAGGGTATTTTGATTGAGAATGTAATACATTTGTAAATTAGTTTGGGAAGTTTATTTCTTTAGCAATATAGGGTGGAGCAAAAGTAGGTTTACAACTGTTTATATGGAAAATAATACAATCCTATCTAATAAAAGAGTAATATGCAAATTAACCATCACTCCACCACACCCACCAGCCACGCCCACCAGCCAATCAGGAGGGAATATGCAAATAAACCCAACCAAGATGGCTGCAGCCACAGAGAGCAGGAGGGAGGCTTGGGTTTCCCTGGCAATGGAGGAAGCCAAGCTTTCCGCCTGCCCTTGCTGGCCCAGGCCTCCACTCAATGCTACAAAGTTTCAATTATAGAAGATAAAAAAAGCCCAACAGAAATGGCAGCAGCCAGAGCTAGAGAGAGCAGGAGGCTAGGGTTGCCCGTGGTGATGGAGGAAGCCAAGCTTCTGCAGCCCTGGCCTGCTTTGGCCTCCGCTTAAGGCTACAAAGTTTCAATTATAGTAGATACATAAATCCCAACAGAAATGGCTGCCACCATGGAGCAAGCAGAAGACTTGGCTCCACTCCAGGCTACAAAGTTACAATTGTAGAAGATAAATAAAGCCCAGATACCAGGGCCTCTGCTTGGGTCGCCGGGGGACTGGCAGGTCTGCAAACCACCACAGGCCCCTCGCCCAGGCCGCTCCATGCCCCAAGGGAACCCCCACCCTGATCTGGGACACCCTTCAGGGTAAACCAGCTGGCCCCCACCCATGCACCAGGCCTCTATCCTATCTAATAAAAGAGTAATATGCAGATTGACCATCACTCCAACGCACCAGATGGCTGCCCCCATGTGGACACAAGATGGCCACCACAAGATGGCCAGCAAGGGAGGGCAGTTGGGAGAAACCAGGCCTGCAAGGGAGGGCAGTTGTGGGCGATCAGGCCAGCAGGGGAGGGCAGTTGGGAGGGACCAGGCCTGCAAGGGAGGGCAGTTGGGGACGATCAAGCCTGCAGGGGAGGGCAGTTAGGGGTAACCAGGCCTGCAGGGGAGGGCAGTTAGGGGTGACCAAGCCTGCAGGGAAGGGCAGTTAGGGGAAAACAGGCTGGCAGGGGAGCAGTTAGGTATCAATTAGGCTGGCAGGGGAGTGGTTAGAGGGTGATCAGGCTGGCAGGCAGAAGTGGTTAGGGGCAATCAGGAAGGCAGGCAGGCGAGCAGTTGGGAGCCAGCAGTCCTGGATTGTGAGAGGGATGTCCGACTGCCCGTTTAGGCCCGATCCCACTGGGATCGGGCCTAAACGGGCAGTCGGACATCCCTCGAGGGGTCCCAGATTGGAGAGGGTGCAGGCTGGGCTGAGGGACACCCCCACCCCCCCGCCGTGCACGAATTTCGTGCACCGGGCCTCTAGTAATTAATAAATAACAATTGAAGAATAATTTCTGTTTCATGTACTCACAATTGTAAAACTACTTTGCCCCACCCTGTATGTATTTTTCTTGTTCTGGAATTTGGAATGTCCCATGCCAATCTTTTTATGGATTAAAGCCTTGCACCAAAGTTTTAAATGACAAACAGTAAATAGTATGCTAGTGTGTCTTTAGTTCATATATAATGGTATATTTTGTATTATTACTGCATTATAAAATCTCAATTTTTCAAGGTGCAGAAATCTCCAGCAGTTTGGAAAGGAGAGACTGGGTATCATGAGTCAACATCATGCATTTCCAGATACTCTCTCGAAGCTAGGAAGTGTCTATTTCTAGCAGATAATGTGTGATATGGGTGACTTTTTCTGAAGTGGTATTGGAAACACAGATTCAGCTAAAAGGTAGCATATACATCATACCAAGTATGATCTGGGTGAATGAAAGATCTCTAATTTTTTGGTGTGTTCAGTAGAATGGGGTTTTCCTTCTTATTCCTGAGCAATTTTTTACTTTCTCAGCATTAACTATTTCACAGTGGTTTGGTAAGTAATACTATGACTTGACTTAAATATATTTGTCATCCTTTTCAGGTAACATTTTTTTTTTTTAAATATATTTTATTGATTTTTTACAGAGAGGAAGGAAGAGGGATAGAGAGATAGAAACATCGATGAGAGAGAAACATCGATCAGCTGCCTCTTGCACGCCCCCTACTGGGGATGTGCCCGCAATCAAGGTACATGCCCTTGACCGGAATTGAACCTGGGACCCTTGAGTCCGCAGGCTGACGCTCTATCCACTGAGCCAAACCGGTTTTGGCTGGTAACATTTTTTTTAATTGAGCTAATTGTCTTCTTTCTCCTTCTGACAGAGATCTATTAGATCTTTTGCCAATGATGATCGCCATGTTATGGTGAAACATTCAACAATCTATCCATCTCCAGAGGAACTTGAAGCTGTTCAGAATATGGTGTCTACTGTTGAATGTGCTCTTAAACATGTCTCAGATTGGCTGGATGAAACAAACAAAGGCACAAAAACAGAAGGGGAGACAGAAGTGAAGAAGGATGAAGCCACAGACACCTATTCTAAGTGAGTGTGGCCTGACCTTTGCGGCACTTTACTGTAGTGCCCAGAAAAGCCCAGGGTCCGATCCCACTGGGTTTGGCATATGGTGTCCTTTGTGTTTTCTTATTTATATGATAAGGAAGTAAGTATTTGTGGAATTTTTCTGAGTTAAATTTGAAAGGAAAGCAAGAAAGGAGGAGTAATTAGATTAGAAAAAGAGGGACCTGTGCAGGATGCTTTTTGAGAGTGCACCAAGCCCTCTAAAATCTTTTCTTTTTGGAGGTTATGGTATGTCATCTTTTTCATGGTTTGATTCAGCCTCCTAAATTCAGACATAAATAGTAGTGTTTTTTGTTTCTGGGGAAATCATAAAATGTGATTTTTGTCAGGTATTTTAAAATTATGGTATAGAAGAAAGATGCAGGAAAATGTATTTAAAGGTATTTTTAACTGTATCTACCATCTTGATTCCCAGTGTTTTCCATATAGTAAATGCTCATTGGATATTTGTAAAATGGAAGAACTACCAGGATCCAGACCCTTCAACAATTATAGCTAGTAAAAATAGTAAGAGATTAGTGAGATGAAGCTGATGATAACTGGAGTCAGATCATGACATTTTTTTATGCCATGTAAAAGCTTAAAATTATTGTTTTGAGCATTATGACTGAAATAAGTGTATGATTGACTTTGAAAAATGAAGCTAATTTAACTACTGTATTAACTAGGATTAAGAACATTACTTTGGCTAAAACTTGTAAATTGAGGATAGAGGTTATAGAATTTTTTTCCAGCTTTAATTCTGAATCAATGTGATAAGTAGATAACAGTGTAAAGGTATTGATAAATTGAAAGGTGGTGTAACCTTTTCATTTTTATTTTTATTTTTTTTATTTTTTATTTTTTTTACCTTTTCATTTTTAGATCAAAGATAATCACTATCATGTTTCAGTTGAACATAATTCCTTGACTTTGTTAACGGTTTATGGGTAATATGTACATTGTATCTAGTTGTAATCTTGTCAGCTTCAAGGTTTTGGCAGCAATTCAGTTCTTCTCACATGATGGCTTTAAAAAAGTCACTCAAATTTGGGGTTCATGTTAATCTATAATAATAAAAGCGTAATATGCTAATTAGACCAGACATCCTTCTGGACGTCCTTCTGTCCTTCCGGACAAAGTCGGGGCTGCGAGGGAAGCCTGGGTCCCGGGTGCCTGCCGGCTGCCGGAGAGAAGCCCAGGTCCCAGGTGCCAGAGGGAAACCAGTGCCAGCAGCCGGGGGAAGGAAGGCCTACTCTCGCACGAATTTTGTGCATGGGGCCTCTAGTTAGTAATATTATCTAACAATCTAGTTCTGTATATCCCAGTCCTTGTTCAAGTTAAATTGGCATGCAGTTCCTATTTGCATTGTACTTTGGAATGTGTTATGCCCTTTTAAACTTTTTTAAAATTGCAAAATATATAATATAAAACTCACCATATTTACTATTTTTAAGAGGTTTCCTTTTTTAGTGGAGTTGATGCCTTCTTAATACATCTTCGGTTTGTTCTCATGGCTGGGTAGACTTTCAGAAAGTGCTCTAGTAAACTTTTGCTTAACTGGATCAGGTCACTGTGTTTTAAAGGGTGTGTGTTTAATGTTTTTATTGGTTTTAGAGAAGAAGGGAGAGCAATAGAGAAATAGAAACATAGATGAGAGACATCTATCAGCTGCCTACAGGGGATTGAGCCCACAACCCGGCCATGTGCCCTAACCAGGACTTAAACAAGGAACCTCTTGGTTCATGAGTAGACGCTCAACCACTGAGCCACACCAGCTGGGCTGTTTTACAGGTTTTTAAAAGATAATGTGCTCCACACGTTCATTTGGATTTTTAAATATAGCTCCCTATGTTGATGCTCTTGATTGTAAAGTTTTTCCATTTTATGGACTAGTCACAGGTTGAGCATTTGTCTAGGTTTCTTCCCACATGGTAGAATCCCAGTTATGCAGAATGATTGTGTCCTTATTTTGTATCAGTCAGAGGCAGACACATCTCCCAAGAGCAAAGCTCTTGATAATAGATGTGTATTGTGCTTCTGTTATATGTTGAGTATCACTACACAGGGCACAAGATAGCTGATGGTTATTAAGAGCTTTCTCTTGTCAGGCAGTTTTTATTTTACCTTTTTACAAACTGACTCAAAAGTCAAATTGCACAAGATCCCATTATTGGTATTATTAGGAATATTAGGATTCTGTTCTTAAGCAATTCCCTGCATTTGGGTTGCTTGCTTTACAATGCCTTCTATATTCAAATTCATTATCAACTTCAGGACTGAATTAGGAATTAGTTTTTCTCCTCAGTCATGCTGTCTTCTACATGAGAAGACCAAATATATCATAATTATGATATCGAATTGAGTAAGTGAGCTAATAATGGCTAGTTAATAATAGTACCATTGTATTGCATGTCAGTTACTGTACCAGATTATTTTCCACATTGTTGTAAACCTGCTAGTCTCTGTTATTATTACCCTCCTCCTCTGCCACCATTTATGATATTTTCACTGTTTCAGATTTGCTTACTAAAAACAAGTGACTCGGAATTGTTAACAAACTTTAACTTGCTTAAAGTCACTGAATGAGTGTGTGTGGTGTTGCCAGGATTCATATTTAAGTCTGTTGGACTCCAGATCCAGTTTTCTTGGCATCTTTGCCTTGATTTCCTGTGACTTAAATGTGAAAGTACAGAGCAGGGAGAGATTATGTGCTGGTTCTGGGGATCAGAAAAAAACTTTGTGCAGGAAGTAGCATGCAGAAAGGTTTAGAAGAGGGGTGGGGATTTGGCACAGGTAGTGAAAGTGGAGGAAAAAATAAATCTCAGCAAAGATCTAGGTATGAGGGCCAGGCCGGTGTGGCTCAGTGGTTGAGCGTTGATCTATGAACCAGGAGGTCACGGTTCAAATCCTGGTCAGGGCACATGTCCGGGTTGCAGGCTCAACCCGTGGTAGAGGGTGTGCAGGAAGCAGTCGATCAGTGATTTTCTCACATCATTGCTGTTTTTATCTCTCTCCATCTTTCTCTCAGAAATCAGTAAAAATATATTTTAAAATAAAGATCTAGGTATGAGAAAATATAGGGACTGTTGAAGGATTAATAGTTATTTATTGAGCTGTTAATATATGCCAGGCTCATTAATTACATTAAATTAAATATTTTCAGTACTGGTCTCACAGGAAGGTATTACTTCCTTTTTACAAATGAGAAAATAGGCTCAAAAGGTCAAGTAACTTGTAATTTGTCAATGTTACACAGTAAGTAGCAGAGCCAGGATTTGAACCAGGTATTCATATGGTTTTTAAAATTGCCTCTCAATATGGTAACTGTCAGAGAGTGTTCAGGGGGACACCAGGAAAGTAACAGGGAAAGTGCCATCATCCGTGCAGTGCTTTTGGAAAATTATTCTGGTTGCAGGATACTGTGTATAGTAGATTGGAGATGGCAGAGGTTAGTCAATCAGGGTACTGAAAGGTTATTGAGATAGTATAGGGGAAAGGTAGTAAGAGCCTGAAAAGAAACTAGTTTGAAGGCAATAGTTTGAGGGAGAATTTACAAACTATTAATAGATTTGGGAGAATGAATACCAGAGGACAGGGAGACAAAAAAAAAAAAAAAAATCAAAGATGACTGACTATTCTTTTTTTTTTTTTCTTTAAATCCTCACCCAAGGATATGTTTTTAAATTAATTTAGATAGAGAGGGAGCGAGGGAGGGAGCAGGAGAGGGAGAGAGAGAGAGAGAGAGAGAGCGAGCGAGAAAAATACCAGTGTGAGAGAGAAACATGGATCGGTTGCCTCTTGTGCTTACTCCGACCAGGGATAGAACCTGCAACCTAGGAATGTGCCTGAACAGCTATCAAACCCATAACCTTTGGACAACACTGCAACCAACTGAGCCACCTTGCCAGGGCCTGACTGTTCTTTTTTGTTGTCATTAATCCTCCCCCAAGGATATTTTTTCCATTGATTTTTCAGAGAGCGTGGAAAGAAGCATGGGTGGGAGGGGGTGTGGGGAGAGAAACATAAATGTATGGATTTGAGAAAGTCTCATTGGTTGGTTGCCTTCCATATGAGCCCTGACTGACCAGGGCCAGGGATTGAACCTGCAACCCAGGTACATACTCCTGATTGGAATCAAACCTGCGACCATTCAGTACATGGGCTGACACTCTACCCACTGAACCACACCGGTCATGGCCTAACTGTTCTTTTTAAAAAATATATATTTTATTGATTTTTTACAGAGAGGAAGGGAGAGGGATAGTTAGAAACATCGATCAGCTGCCTCCTGCACATCCCCTACTGGGGATGTGCCCACAACCAAGGTACATGCCCTTGACTGGAATGGAACCTGGGACCCTTGAGTCCGCAGGCCGACGCTCTATCCACTGAGCCAAACTGGTTAGGGCCTGACTGTTCTTAATATTAATTCCCTACACTTGGGTCAATTGCTTTAAAATGCTTTTTATTTTTTTCTATACTTGCCACCCTTAAAGTTTGTTTTTTTTTATTATTGATTTACTATTTATGAATTTCTGAGGTGTGCCAGGCACTGAACCAGTGACTGGATTATTTATAATTTACTGTCTTTTGTTTAAATTATCACAATTTGTGTTCTCTCCTTTCTCCTTTTTCTAGTTCATTCTGTACTCTGCTGACTTTTGCCCAACTCTGCTGATTCTTTGCCTCCAGCTAGAATGACTTTTTAACCAAATCAAGACTGAGCTGAAGTCAGACTTTCAGGTTGCTTTGCTTGACCTTTTAAATTTCGACTTCCCTTTTTCTGTACTTGGGATGCAACTATAATAATGTAAAAAACCTGAGTGTCGTGATCAAACCAACCTGTGTTTGAATTCAGGCTTTGCCATTTTACTCTCACTGTGAACCTGAATAATTAACCAGCTTGTCTGAGATTCACCATTTTTTTGTTTTTCTTTCTTTTTTTTTTTAAATTATTTTATTGATTTTTCACAGAGAGGAAGGGAGAGGGATAGAGAGTTAGAAACATCGATGAGAGAGAAACATCGAGCAGCTGCCTCCTGCACACCCCCTACTGGGGACGTGCCTGCAACCAAGGTACATGCCCTTGACCGGAATCGAACCCGGGACCCTTCAGTCCGCAGGCCGACGCTCTATCCACTGAGCCAAACCGGTTTCGGCTATTTTTTTGTTTTTCAAATGCAGGCTTGTTTGAGGTATAAATGAGAATTGTGGTATGCAGTTTTGTTCTCAGATGTTACTTTCTCTTCCCCTTTTAAGCAGGTTACTGCTTTTGTCCTTATACAGTGTGAGCCTCAGCAGCAGGAGTGATCGGATCTCCCCTTAGTATGTTTTCCATACTGAACCGGTGTGGTTCAGTGTCAGCCCATGTACTGAATGGTCGCAGGTTTGATTCCAATCAGGAGTATGTACCTGGGTTGCAGGTTCAATCCCTGGCCCTGGTCAGTCAGGGCTCATATGGAAGGCAACCAACCAATGAGACTTTCTCAAATCCATACATTTATGTTTCTCTCCCCACACCCCCTCCCACCCATGCTTCTTTCCACGCTCTCTGAAAAATCAATGGAAAAAATATCCTTGGGGGAGGATTAATGACAACGTTTGCTTACTTGTTGAATGACTGGCTCAGCTTACTTATAGTTTCTCGTGTGATTAAGGAAAATGAACCCGTAAGAAACTTAAAATCAAGGATAGTTGCTAACATTATTCTTTGCACCACTCACAACTTGATGTTCTTTGAGTATTTGTTCATTTATTTACTACTGGATTCGAAATGCATATCCTGGCAAATTATCTTTGGTCTGTTCTTTCCTCAGCTCTTTGCTTTTATCACATTAAACTGCTTTCTCCATAAACCTTTGTGGATTTCTAGAATGATACAACTAGAAGAGATGAGCTAAGACTCATCTAGCCGATAGCCATTTGACAGCTGTGGATACTGAACCAGCAGGCATCACTAGGAGTAGAGTTTTGGACTTTTAGATTTCCAGCCTGCTGCTTTCTCAGTATACCATAGTGCTCATGTTTCTCACAGATTCTTTAATTACCAATAAAAAGATAATAGGAAGAGCTATCAAACACACAACCTTTTTTAATTTGAAAAAGTGTTTAAGATTGAGATGCAGTATTTTGTATTTTCCTGAGCAATATAGATGTGATGAAAAATTTTTAAATCTGTTGTCTGAAATATGCTCCCTGATGATTTCTTGGGGAAGGTTGATACTATATGAGCCTTAAATTGCAGACTTAATTTTATGGAAGTTCGGATATCTGGATTTATATCCTCCCTTTCACATGGATATCCAGGAAACCAAGTAATGATTAAGTTTTAGTCAGGAAATAGGTTGTAAAAGTAATCATTCAGACTTTTATTTTTAGGGATCAAGGTGGTCGGACATTGTGTGGTGTAATGAGAATTGGCCTGGTTGCAAAAGGCTTGCTGATTAAAGATGATATGGACTTGGAGCTGGTTTTAATGTGCAAAGACAAACCCACAGAGACCCTGTTAAATACAGTCAAAGATAATCTTCCTATTCAGATTCAGGTGAGTACAGTATAATTGCACCTCTAGGATAATTTGTAAAAAGGTGAAAATAGGTAGTGACCTTGAAGTCAATAACAAGAAATCGGTAATAGTAGAGGGTACAGACAAAAGGAATGCTGCTTATCTGGATCAATGACTCATCCATCACATATAAAGCAAATGTCTGGTGATTAGTACTCTGGATATATTTGCCAAGTTAAGATAGCTATTAAGGTACAGTCTTAAATTTTTCAGGTATGTCTTGTTGAGAGTCTTCCTGTTTTACAGACCAGGTCTCTCAGCATTGTGAAACGCTTGGCAGGGTTAGTATATGGCAGAAAAGAATTGAAAGATAAGAGCCTAGGCAACTGGAGACTTGCATAGATGATAATTTTTAATATCGAAGACTCAGTTAATTTAACAGTCACCCACTCATTCTTTTAATGCAAAGTCACTGTTAATTTCTTGTTTCCAAACCAAAAGCTCAGTAACGGGTTTCTGGCTAACTATACTTTTTGTCATTAGAATGTTAATAAAATTGCTCTTGTTTCTGTTATTTTTTATGTTGCTTTAAAATTTAATCTATATTTCTGCTTTTAGTGAACATTGTACACTTAAATCTATAATAAAGTAATAATCAAATGGGTGGCTATATTAAAGTTTTTCAACCATTTCAGCCCCCTTTCTGTTTCCTTTAGTGAGTCCTGTTTCTTATGAGAGTGGTCATATTCCTCATGTGTTAGGGCGGAAAACGGTTTGAGAAACCAGTGCTGTAATAAATCGGAGTTCTTATTCTGAAAGTATATCACATTTTTTCTGGTATTGAAGATATAGGAGATTGGGCCAAGCTTCAGTTTGCATTAATAGAGCTTTCTCTGTGCAGACCACAACTGTGTGAACAGCATTTTTTCCCTTTCCTGGGGTGTGTGTGTGTGTGTGTGTGTGTGTCTCTCTCTCTCTCTCTCTCTCTCTCTCTCTCTCTATTTCTGGGCACCACAGTTTTAAAATGCTCTTCTTGAGCTAGCAAGTATTCAAGGGAGGGATGCAGGAGAGAGGGCAGGCTGTGTAAACCAGTTCAGATTTAAAGGGATTGGGGCTTTTTAGTCAAGAGAAGACTAAACAAGACTCAAATAGCTTTAGGTCTTTGAAGGGCTTCTTGGAGAAGGTTAAAAGAGGCCTGAACTATGAAGACCAATAATGAAAATTATGAGAAACATGTCAATTTAATATAGTCAATGAAGTTATCCAAAGCAGTGAAGCCAGCTGCTTTGTGTGATGGTTAGATCCATTGCTATAGGTGGTGGGTAAAGGTACCCAAATAAAATGGGGATGTAATTGTCCATCCATCTCAGTAGATTATATACATGTTCACACATACATGCCCAAATATATACATATAAGTTACACACACATTATTATTACTATTACTAGTAAAGTTTCAGAAAATCATTTTAAGGATGATTAATACTTATACTCCCTGCTTCCCCCTTGTTTTTTATGTATTTGTGTTGAAAACCAATTTCTTATAATCTTATTTTTTTATGAGTTTAAAAATCTTTCTCTCTTTTTTAAGCACTTACCATAGTAAAACTTTCAGTTAGCTAAATACCTTAATTAATTGAGGTTATACTATACCTTTTCTCTCCATATTTTTTTCCTAGGGTGATTTTAGAACTTTCATGAGCAAGAAGGGAGGAGAAGAATGACCCAAACCAGAAATCACTTATAATTAGTCTAATGCAGGGGTGGGGAATCTTTTTTCTGCCAAGGGCCATTGGATATTTATAACATCATCCACAGGCCATACAAAATTATCAGCTTAAAAATTAGCCTGCTATATTTGGTCAAACATTTAATTAACTCACCCCTAATGCCTTGGCAGGGCCAGACTAAATGATTTTTCAGGCCTTACACGGCCCTCGGGCTGGACATTCTCCACCCCTGGTCTAGTCCAAAAGTTGACACCATATGTTTATTACTTTGGATGTGTCTTATGGTGATCTGCCTGAATAATTGAAAAATTTAGTTTGACTCATTCTCTGATGGATATATTTAATGTTCTTATAGTGGCAAAATGAATGTAAGCAGTTTTCTGCTTTTTCTTTATATTCTAGTTCTTTTTTTCCCCCAGTTACTCTGTGGCCTTTTCCTTCCTTGGCTTCCTCTATTCAAAAGTAGATAATGAATTTTCTATTTTCTATCTTTTTTTGAAGTGCTTAATGATAAAATACTATTTTTATGTAAATGACTCTGAGTTCTTTTAATGTGCAATGATGAGCAGAAACCCAGTAGTGTTTTTATTCACCTATTTATGTCAGATAATAGATATTAATTTCACCTCCAAGAAAGGCCCTGTGTAATTAAGAATATATCTATATCTATATATGTAGTATAATAATACATTAAATACAACTTATGTGATTCTAATTGGTGATTATTTTGTGGAAGGTTCTTATATTGCATGTAGTTGTATATTGAAAGAAGCAGTGCACATTTATTTTCCTGTGGATGTGTCAGATAACTTGTCCCATAGTGATGGGTCTCACTGGAATGATCTCTGAGACCTATAGTTAGAGAAGGGAAGTTATTTATTTATACTTATTTTTTTCTTTTTCTTTTTTTGCTGGTTAGTGACTGTAGAGATTCTTTCCTATTTATTCTTACTCAATTCTCTTTAGAAATCTATATAATCTTATATAAAAGTCTACATTATCTTAAATTTGTAAGTCCTTGGTAAGCAGGAGTTCCTTTTTAGTCTGTTCTATAAAAAGAAAAATATTGGTTTAGAGAGCATTCCCAGCGATTTGTCTACAGTAGTTCTCTGTAATAATGTAAAAAAACAGTAATTTACCCTTCATAACATAATGATGCTGTTGCTATTTTACATTCAAATATTACAAATAATGAATTGAAATACTGTTTATAATTGTGTAGAGAGTTGACATTGTGGTTACTTTTTGAGGGATGGAGAAAGGATTTGCTGATAAGTTGGAATGAGAGAGAAATGTTATCCCTAAAGAGCTAAAGACTTTATTCACTCTCTTGGCACAGTATTACTAGTAGTTAACACTTGAAAACTAAGGGGCAATCATTCATTTTTTGAAAATTTAATTAATTGGAATTTTTGAAATCTTGGTGACTTTCAGAAACTCACAGAAGAGAAATATGAAGTGGAACAATGTGTAGATGAGGCATCTATTGTAATTCGGAATACAAAAGAGCCCACGCTAACTTTGAAGGTGATACTTACTTCCCCTCTAATTAGGGATGAATTGGAGAAAAAGGATGGAGGTACATAAACATATATTTTTGTTTTGTTTTGTTCATGAAAGACCTATGTTTAGTGCTATGTTAACTGTGCTTTATAGATTTATGAAATAACTGTCTTCATTTGTTTATGCCATTCATAGTATTTTAAACACCTTTGTTTCTACATAAATCACTATTTTGCAAAAATGTATATATTTGAAATATAAAATACGTTAATTGAGAAACTTGTGCTTTCATGTTGGTCATAGCTAATTTTATACTATTTTGGCATTATGGTATTGCCAAATTATGCTATCATTTAACTTGTTCAGTAGAGTTTGACTATTAGGTCTGACTCTAGGATTAAATGTGGACCAAACAGTATTTTCATATTTATTCAGTTGTTGTTCAAATTACTCATTTGTACATTGCTCTTGACTTCTATTAATTATATATAACCTTATAAGATTTATGCTTTACCTAATTGTCCATATGTAAATGTGTTTTATAATGTAAGATATAAATTAAGGGATTGGATTTTTAAAATTAATAATCTTTAGTAAGTTTTTTTCCTAAGAGGTTTGTGATCTTGTTAACATTTTGATTATGATGTATGTGGGAATCATGCCTTAAACTAACTTTCTTCTGAAGTTAAAAAAAATTCCTGTATGGCAGTGTCATCCTTGTAAAAGTAGAGTGAGAAATCTATTCAGTTTTGAGAAGTAATAATGGAGCCAAACTTCTTTTTCTGATGTTTTTATTCTGTCAAGTTAGCTTGTTTCTGCCTCTCAGTTCTGTCCCTACAAACTTGTCCTGTGATATTTCTCCTGTGTCAGACCTTTGACCAACCGCCCTCTCTTTGTCATGACAATTTAGAGACAGTCCAGCCTGTCTGGGCCAATGGAGACTTTCTATTGCTCCTTTTCATCACTAGACATTTAACAACTCCCATTGCTTACTCCCCTACCTGAAATGCCAGTGCAGTAAGAAATATTGGTCAGTTTCTTAAGTTGATGATAAAGGTAGACAAAGACATTTACCAGTCCTGTTAGAACTTTGAGTTTTGGCAGACATGTGATAGACTCCTTTCAAAAAGCTTTTGGGGTAACTAAAATCAGCTATACCAAACCCAACAATATAAACTAGATACATTTATGAGTTATAGTTTAAATTTAAAGTGCATCCAATCTATAATTGGGTTTATGCATGTACTGTTTTTTTTGCTGTATATAGTGTCTCTAACACCTCTGAAGAACCAATCTTAAATGGCTTAATTTCTTTAACAGCTTTTCAGTTCACCATTAACTGTAGAACTATAAAATGATTTCTGAAGTATCAAGATAATTCTGTTAATTCTGGTAAGCTGTGTTCTACTTGACACCCCTAGTGTAAAACTAACCATTTTTAAGTAGAGTTATAATTATAGGTATTCTTAAAAATTATTTGAGTATAGAGAGATGAGAACAAGACTGAAGTTGCCAAAGACTATATTAATTATATGTTTGCTTGTAGCTGTAGGCGTCCCTTCCATTACTTCTTTGAAAATATTAAGACAACAACATCAGACTTCTTTTTTCCCATGGTTTTGTGTACTTACATGGGGTTTTGTCATAGTTTTCAGTGATACCCTTAAGCTTAGTCTATTGCTTTTATTATTTTAATTTCTGTTTGGGGAAACTGAAAACAGATTCTTAGTGTATTGCATCCTCACTAGAAGACTAGTTATGGGATGGAACTTGTGATAAAGTAGGAGAGTCAGTGTTTGTTCAAGATGTTTGGGTTACTAAAGGATCCTAAGACCTTTTAAGGGCTGACTTTCATTAGTTGGTGTTAACATAGTTGGTGTGGGATCAGGGAAGGAAAGAATCAGCTTGGCTCCAATGTTTTATACATGTTACTTCCTTTTCTTTTGAATGGCAGGAAGATTTGCTTTGCTGTTGTCCTCAATTCCAGCCCTTTTGACTTGTTATCTCTTCCAGTTTGCTTATTTTGTCTAACCTGGGTTTTGTCAAAGGCAGTTTTTTTTCATGTGTGCTAGAAGTTTTGTGTATTCCTGGGAAAATTTGAGGATCCGGTATAACTGATTATTTGAGACCTAGGCTGTACAATTCTGTAGGACTTGATTCCTTACACTAGACAGCTCCTCCCTTACACTAGACAGCTCCTCCCTCCAGCTGTAGGAGGTGAAAGCACAAGATTATTAGGGTTCCAGAAATTTCTAAGACTGATAAATTTCCCTTTAAAAATAATCTCCACTCGTTTTCTTTCTCAAAGTTAAAAAAGTACATGTAATATATTTCAAAGAGTATTTTTCTGTAGAATCTCAACTTCTCCCCTTCCCACAAAACAGACTATATATATGTGTGTGTGTATATATATATATTTCACATTTTTCTCTTCCTTGTCTTCACTTGGTACATATTTGGGTAAAATCTAAAAAAGGGGATAAAGTGTGGTTGAGAGCAGAGAGAACTGGAGGACTGGTACAGGTGAGGGCATCACACTTAACCTCCTTAGGTCCACTTCTTTACCTATTTCAGGTCACTACTTACATTTCCATATTCTAACCCTTTACCTGAAGGTCCTGTAGAATAACCCTTCCCCTTTACTACATGCTTCCTGCTAAAAAGCACAGACCTTAGTGTCTGGCAATCAGTTGTTCAATTTTTAATTCCATTAGTTACTATTTCTGTGTGACTGTGGGCAGATTTCTTAATTTAAAAATGTGGATAATAAATACTTTAGAAAGTTGTTTGAGGTTAAACGAAAGAGTTTATGTAATGTGACCTATACAATACTCAGCACAAAGTAGTTGCTCAGTAACTAGTGATAGCTTATGAAAAAGATTCATTAACACAAGCTTACCTACTCAAACTGCCTTGAGCTCACAGTGATAATAATGTGTACATAATGGGTCTGAAAAACTGAACCTAAAGCCCCATTGAAGTGCAGTGTTGGAATCAGTAATTTGTACTTGCTACAGTGCTAATAATGGGCTTGCTTATTATACAGCTTATGGCTCGCTCATTGAGGGCAGGTATCTTTTCTCTACTCCTATCCTGTCCCCCAGCACCTGGGATGATACCTAATACATAGTAGGCAATTCAAGAAAATCTATCTGATGAATTTTTGTAGCCAGCATATTGTTTGATTAAATAGGACTGTCCTGTATGTAAGAAGCATTAACATTGGGCATGTCGGAATTCAAGCTCTGGCAGGTTATAAAATAACTTACTATTTTATTAGCAGTTTTTCATATAACTCATTTTAATCCTGACAACAGCCCTCTTGGGTAGATAATTGCCCTGTTTTATAAATGAGAAAGTATCACATTGGACCCAACTCTTATAAGTCCATTGTGCTGTCCACGCTCCCATTACTGTCAAGGATGTGTGTCGGAGCATCTTAGCTGATTTGGTTATTCCGAGCATCACACAGTCTCAGCTTCTTTTGGTGTTTGTGATTTTAAACTAGCAATGTGTTTGCTATGAGGGTAATAAATCAGCTGTTTATTCCATTTGCAGTGCAGTTTGAAACCAGGTGGACAGGGAAACTACAGAGAGTTATGTGGCTTAGGTTAAGACAAACCCCTGTCCTCGGTATTGGGGAGATTTTCAGGGGCTCATAGAGAGGTTACCCAAGAGTCCCTTTTCACATATTAGCACCAGTATAAACTTCTGGTGCATCTTGACAAACGTTCACTGGCATACGTCCTGCTAGGTGAAGGTATTAGATTCTCACAATCTGGTGAATTATATTCTCACATTCTTAGAAATCACAACTGGGATTATAATGATGCTGCAGGCTTTCTTTTCCTGCCTTTCCCAGTTGCTAGATCTAAAATCAGGTGCAAAGCTTGAGCCATTATCTTTCCAGTGGCCAACTGTCTACTAAGGCATTGGGAAAAAAAAAAGTTATACCGAGTGACATTTCTACCAGAAATTAGGAAAACAGTCTCTCAGATCTCTCTTGGTCCTGCATTTACCTGTGTACATTATCGTGACTTGATGTTTTGCGTGGACAGTGGTTTGAAGCATAATGTCTGCTCTCCACAGAGCCTCAAGGGATTGAGAGAAGGGGCTGCTAGCATATTTTCATGCTATCTAGAAAATTCTGTCAGCATGTACTCAGTAGCTCAGCTTCATCCGTATTGTCAAGGAGGCCTTCATGATAACCCAGCTGTTATTTTACCTTCGAAGAGCCCAGGTTCCAGACATAACAACTCCTGTTTACCAGTCATGTTCTGGCTTTTCTCTACCCAGTGTCCAGGCTAGTGTTTTTGTTAATGGGAAGAGAGGTAGCATGCATGTATGAATTGAGAGAAACTGACCAACATTTCCTGTAGTACGGTGTGTTTCTGGTCACTGATCTAACCTCTAACCAAGATAAAGTTCAGCATAATAGACTTCTTTTCCAGTGCTTCCATTGTTCAGAATGCTTGATGTAGCTTCATGCCCTGATGCCAGGTTACTGAGCAATAAAATTTTACAAGCTGTTTTTGTTTGTTTGTTTTTTATGTTTTGGGGGGGCATTTTTGTCACTCCCCATGCCCGTCCCCCATACTATTTCTTTTCTTTCTTTTTTTTTTTAAAATTCCAATTCTATTTCTTAATTAATTTTACTTGTCAATATAGGAAAAAATGAAATGTCTCACAGTTCCATTGTTTCTAATTTAAAGACTCCAAGTTGCCTTTTATCAGAAAAGCTTTGCTTCCCCTCAAAATTGAAACACTTACATTGAAATTCATTAAAAAAAATGTTAAATTTGAAGTTCTGCTATTAGAAGTAGTGGTGTTTTTCCAGCAGCAATTCTATGATTGCCACATTAAGTAGATTATTTTTCTCAATGAATGAAAATATATAAAACTATATGTTATTAATATATAAAGGAAATAGGGAAGCAGGGCTTACAGGTTCTGTAGTACCATATGAATGAATTCACATGGTTTTAAAATAAGAAACTTTGAGGAAGATAACATGAGATGAATTATGACATTTCCTCTACTGTGTCCCACCTCATGAATATTGAAACATTTTGGATCTTTTGACTATCAGAGCAGGAAGAAACATAGCCATTCTGATGGTGATGTGAATGGGAATCTGGTGCAAGTCTTCTTGTTCACTGCCTGCTCCTCCATCTTGTCTTAGTGGAAACTATTGCCTCCAAATGTTGACTGTCTGTAGCAAGCTGATGCCTCTGTTGTTTTTTTTTTTTTAAATAAGAGTTTGTGGTTATAATCTGACTTTGGGAATGAAATAATTTATCTTCATATTTTTGCCATTGTCCCCCTTTAAAAATATGTGTTGCAATGAGCATGAGATGTTTTTTTAAAAGTTCTGACCATTGGATGAAAGTACCAGAAAGTTCAAACAGTTTTGGATTGCCTTGTCTTTTCTTATCCAAACTTCCTCTACCTCTCTTCTCTCTTGCATTACCCCTCCCCCCACTCTTCCCAACTCCTACTTGGTAAGATGATAGACTAAAACTAAGCTTGCCTCATTCTTAGAGATTGAGATTTTAAAAAATAAGTACAGCCCATACCTTCTTTGGGAATTACATTACTTAGCAGTCAGTCAACCTTTGATATGTCTAACTTTAAAGAGATTCTAATCATTCATTTATAGTAGTTTGTTTGATCTGATATGTGAGCTTTATGCAGATGCTTGCATTGACCACAGTTAAACATTTCGACATAACATTAAAATGAGTTACTTGTATGTTTGTGTCATTATAAAGACAAAATTGAGCAAGTCCAGGAACTAGATCACCTATGAAGTGAAAATCCGTAGTATATTTATTTATGGTTATCAATGAATCCACATTTATACTTTTTGAGGCGGTCCAATTTTTGAATAAAAGGGGGTAGTGAAATGAGGCCCTGTGTTGTGAATTTGTTGGAAGAGGTTAATGTGAATCAATGCAAATATCTGGTGTAGAGCTCACCGGGTCAGAAAATAAGTGTGTAGCACTTCAGCCTTTAGAATGTTGCAGCCTGTAGAATAGCTGTTGCCAACCTTTTGGACCTCACGGACCACCGGTTGGCCACCACTGTTATTGAAAACCCCAATTCTTCCTCTGAAAGATTTGTTTTCTGCTGGGCATTATGCCTTCAGTTTTAGTTAGTTAATGGCAAGCTACCAATTAGAATATATGTCATAATGGAATCCTGTAAATGAGGAAACCAAAAATTATCAGTTTTCTGCCTCTTATTTTAAAATATTGACATTGTATCAATTGGCCCACACAGCATACTACTAATTCTGATTATTATGATAATGGTAGGAAAAAGTATTGGTGGACTTTCCTACATCTAAAAGTTCTTAAAGGAGAATGGTGAATCTGACTTCATTGGGCTAAGCAAAATTCCTCCCCAAGAAACATTTGTCGTTTTTGTTTGCATTTTATAATGCACCAAGTCTTCAAAAAGTTGAAAAACCCACTCTGTAATAGCTTAGAGGGCATACATTTGGCTCTTAAACTTGGATTTAGTATCATGTGACATTTTCTCAAATATGGATATTTTTCATTAATCACATGTTTGAATTCTTAATTTTGCTGCTTTGGGCCCTCTAATCCAACTTTAAAATGTTAAGGCAAGTCAAATAGCTGTAATTAGATAGTATTCTTTGCTGCCTTTTAAAAATTTATATAATTTAAAATTGAAATGTATTTCAATGTTTTTCATTTTTGTAGTTTTGATAATTTTGGCTTAGAAAAGAAATAATGAGGGAACTCCAATGTGACACTTGAACAGTTTTCTTCAATGGGGTAAAGTTTCTATTAATGGTTATCTTGTTGGATAAGTTTATTTAGTTGTAAAAAAATAAAATTGCTATACGCAGTGTATTCATAGTATATCTCATTGATTATATAAAAGAGCCCCAGTTTTCCTTAAGATTAAGATTCCTTCTATAAAAAATAGTTATAATTGTTATTAGTCCCAGATTTGCACTCTTTGCACCCAGCCAAAGGAACAAGTGCTATGTACCTATTTTGTGCCCTTTGACGTTCTATGTGCTTAATAAGATCCCAGATTGTACGTAGCAGCGATCATTGATTTGTTTACTGACCATATGCCTTTGTGCTCCTGTTTACTTGTGCACAGAATGGCTCTGATGACTTTTTACTTAAGTAATCATAGTGCATGTAACTTAAAAAACAACAACAAATAAACCAAATCATGAAATCTTCTGGGAGTCTTATTAGTTAACTCAAATGCTGCTCTTTTAAAAAAAAATTTATTGTTTGGTAATTTGACAGGAACTCCTTGGTCAAATTGTATGTGTCTCTCTCTGTCCCATTTTTTTATTAGAAAAGGTTGCGATGAAAGATCCTCCAGACTTATTGGACAGGCAGAAATGCCTGAACGCCTTGGCGTCTCTTCGACATGCCAAATGGTTTCAGGTTGGCGCTTTGTTTTTATCTTACTGTTGTTATAGCCTTGCACAGGTTTCATACTGCCACTTAATGATTTCTGTGTAAATTCTAAAGTGGGGTACTCTACCTTCTAGGGTCACTGTAAGAGTAAATGAGTTAATTTAGGTAAAATGCCTAGTATGGCTTCTATTACATAGTTGATGTTTAATTATAATATAATCCTTTTTAGCTTAGCACTCTAAATTTCAAATGGTGGCTTATAAAATACAAACATGGGCGAGAAAAGTTAAAATAGTGGCCTGGAATGGTGTTGTCATGAGGCTATAAAAGCAATTTTAATAGTATGCTTCCTTTACTTTAAAAGCTGCCGTTCTGAATTACAATTTTACTTTATTTTTTAATTTCGTTTGACAACTGATGATGATTGACTAATTAGTATTCACTTTAAAGAGCCTATCCATGATCAGTGTGCTTAAATGAAGAATGGATTTCAACAAGGATATTGGAATCTGTTTGTTTTAGGCAAGGGCAAATGGATTAAAATCGTGTGTCATTGTCCTTCGCATTCTGCGTGATTTGTGCAACAGAGTCCCCACGTGGGCACCATTAAAAGGATGGGTAAGTACTTAAATACAGTTAAAAGCAAATTCTGAAGTAAAGTCAGAGGAAATCCTGTAGAAATTACATATTACTATGAAATAGCTGTATTCTGAGTTAGCTGAGGTATGCAAATTCTTTTTTATGTATGTAACATGTCTCTTTTACCTTATCATAATTCATGTTACAGAGCCTGAGAATTTTTTCTCTGACAAAAAGCCTCTATACTTGTTAGAAGTGAATGTCTTTCTGCACTTTGCTCTGCACTATTCACTACTGCCCATGAAAGCTCCTTGACTGGCACATTGCTTTTTCAGTGCTGCTTCCATTTTTTAAAAAAAATAGATATATTTTTTATTGATTTCAGAGAGGAAGGGAGAGGGGGAGAGAGAGAAAAACATCAGTGATGAGAGAGAATCATTGATGGGCTGCTTCCTGCATGATCCCTACTGGGGATTGAGCCCGCAACCCAGGCATGTGCCCTGACCAGGAATCAAATTGTGACCTCATGGTGCATGGGTTGACACTCAACCACTGAGCAACACTGGCCATGTTAAAGGGTCATTTTAAATTAGTCTAGCAATTATAACTTTCATATAGTATCAGTTTTTAATTTATTAAATATATAGATTTGGTCCTTCATTTATTCTAATTGTAGTACTTGAGGCAGGCTGTCTGAAAAGAAGTCTTATTGTGGTTTAAGTGTTTCCTAGGTTATTTGGGAGATAGGTGGGTTGGGTTTGAATATTGATTATTTATTAGCTATTACTAACTTATATGAAGGCTTGTTATATTTTTATTAAATTAGTTAAGTGACCACAATTTCTTAAGTGATCTTTTCAGGGTAACTAAAGTTTTATAACAAAATGTCTTCTGAATATATTATCTCAAAAATGGTTGATTTAAAAACACTAGCTGGGTTAAAGGTTAATAAACAAAGGGGAAAAGTTAATTGAGCCCTTAATCATAAATGGACTTCCATGGTTTTGGCCTTCAATGTAGATAGAAATGTCAGCTCACATTTAACTGGAATCCTTTTAACACTTGATGCATGTACTAATTTGTAATTTAATATCTTCTAGCCACTAGAGCTTATATGTGAAAAGTCTATAGGTACTTGTAATAGACCTTTGGGCGCTGGGGAGGCCTTGAGACGAGTAATGGAGTGTTTGGCATCTGGAATACTACTTCCTGGTAAGGGTTTCAAACTCTGGAGGCAGAAGAATCAGAAAAATCTCATTTTGGTTTATTTTTCTAAATCCTTATTAAATTTATCCTCTGCACAGGAAAGTGATGTGTAGGAGTTGTTTTACTTCGAATTTTAGCGAATAGGATACCTGTATGTTGAAAAATGGCTATAAAACTCTGTTTCAGTAAATGTAATTTATGTTTTATATGTACTAACATAAATGGTACTAATAAGATATTGTGTCTGCTATGAATTTGCTTTACCTTGAGCTCTGAATTTGAAAATGCAGATGTTTGGTTAAAATGTATTAAGTTCACTCTGTTTGCACTCTGGTGTTTAATTTGGAAACATTAAATTTGGTTTTATTTTCTATATGTAATCCCTTTAAAGATTTGGGATGATTTATTATGCTGTGTCTAAATTCGCAGAGTAAGACCAAATTTTGACCTGAGATATATGTGACTTCCAGTAAAATGAGGACATTTAGGTGCTAACATATTGAAAATGAGAGTGTCCTTTATACTCCATTTAATTAAGCAGATGTAGTTTCTCAGTTTTTTCCCCCTCTATTCTCTTTTTCTCTGTTAGTTTATTGAATTCCTAAACTCAGTTCTAAGTGGTACTTGTGTCTTTCTTTTGCCTTTGCCAAAGGGGGTCCTGGTCTTCATGATCCTTGTGAGCGAGACCCAACAGATGCTCTGAACTATATGACCATCCAGCAAAAAGAAGATATTACCCATAGTGCCCAGGTAGAAGATGGGGCACATTACTGTGACCTATTAGAGGGATATTATCACTTTAGTTTCTGAGTTTTTCTATTTAAACACTATTTTCTTGCTTATTGTTAAAGGGACTTTTCCATCATAACATTAGCGTTTAATGAATAGTCTTTTTAGCTAGATGTTCTAAGGGCTTTATAAAAGGGCTTTATAAATAGCGGTTGAAATTTGAATAAATATAATCTTTTGTTCTTCAGCATGCACTAAGACTGTCAGCCTTTGGCCAGATTTATAAAGTGCTGGAGATGGACCCCCTTCCATCTAGTAAGCCTTTTCAAAAATACTCCTGGTCAGTTACTGATAAAGAAGGTGAGTGTGAAAGTTTTTTTATTGGTTTTGGGCATGGGCAGTGGTAGAGAGGATTATGGGGTGCATCTCTTGTTAAAGGGGAGCAAATTTAATAATTGTTAATTGGATATTAACTAGACTTATTGTGGGATCATTTCACAGTGTAGACAAATGTGGAATCATTATATTGTACACCTGAACCTAATAAAATTTTGTCTGTCAATTATGCCCTAATTTAAACAAATTGTTAATCCAAGTCATGCATAAGGATTTTTATTGCTTTTTTTCCCTGACTTTCTGCTTTTCTGTCCCATCAATGACATCAGCTTGCTATTATTTACTCTTATTAGTGATTAACTCAGTTGACTATGTTGGCCAGATTCCATTCTGCATAGATGTAGGGACCATACTTTGAGAACCTCTGGTCTAAGAGAAGAGGTAGTCCATAAACTAGGAGATGTCATCGCTGTACTTGGAACTGTTACATAACCAAGAAAGAGAAAACAAATATAAAGGAAAAGCATATTGAAAAATCCCGGAGTATCTTCCATTTGTACTAGTCTGTTTGAACAGAAAGAGCACAGATTTTGGGGTCAGTATTGCCTGGGTTCCAGTCATAGCCCCACTATTTACTAGCTTTAGGTCTTGAGCAATGAGCTTATTTTTGTCCTAGGGATATTACCCTTGCTTTATTGGCTATGGACAGATTAAGATGCCCGACTCAGTTCCTCAAATACAGCAGACTCAAATATGAATCTACTTACTCTCCTCGTTATGCCTCAAAAAATATTCCCTCCCCCTCCCCCCTTTATCTCCTGTTACACTAGAAGGTAGGATGTTTAACACCAGTTATTCCTCACCAGACTACCAGCCCTTGACCTCAGACCCATTTTCCTCAGTTTTCCACTCGGATGTCTAACAGTCATCTCAAACTTAAGATGTTTAAAATCCAAATTTCTGTTCTTAAGCTAACTTTGATCTGCTCTTTCCATAGTTATCACTATCCCAGTCATTGGAAACTCTATCTTTCTATTTGCTCAGGCAAAAACCTTTACCCTTGAATCCTCTCTTTCTTTCCTCCATATCCAAATCATCAACAAATCCTGTCTGTTTTGCATTCAAAGTATCTCCAGAATTCAGCTATTTCTTTAACTTCTTCACTGTTGCCATCCTGGCCTAAGCTGCCATCATCTCTCACCTGGGTTATTGTAGTAACTTCTCTATCTGGTCTTTCTGCTTATGACCTTGCCCCGGTTGTCTGTTCTCAACAATCAATAATTCTTTTTCCCCTTAATTTTTTATCTTAAAATGAAGACTCACAGGAAGTTACCTAGTTACCACAGAGTGTTCCCATGTACCCTTCAGTCAATTTCTCCTACAAGTTACATCTTATATTCTAGTACTGTACAACAAGCATGTCAAACTCGTAGCCGGTGGGCTGCATGCCTCGCTGGCCACAAGTTTGACATACTTGCTGTACAATATCAAGAGCGAGAACTTGACATTGATACCATGTGTATGTATATGTTTTATTCCATTTTATTACATGTGTAGATTTGTGTAACCACCTTCACAATCAAGAGACAAAACTATTCCATCTTCTACATACAGCTCCTTTATAGTCACACCCTCTTCTTTAACCATCCCTAAACCCTGGAAACCACTGACTTTTCTCTATCTCTGTACTTTTGTCATTTCAAGGAGTTATACAGTATGTGATCATTTGAGATCTCCCTTTTTTGTTTACTTGTTCTTCTAATTACTGAAGAGTATGTCAGTTTCCCTCTGTTGTGGATTGTCTAGTCCCCTCCCATCCCCCAGTGTAATGTCCTTGTGGCCTGTCCAAGTTGTTGCACGTGTCATTAGATTTATTGCTGAGTAGAATTCCATGGCATTGGATGAGCCAGACTTTGTTTAACTGTGCTTCTGTTGTAGGGAATTTTTTGTTTCCAGGTTTGGCTATCACAAATAAAGCTGGTATGAGCAATCTTGCATAGGTTTTGTAAACAAATCCTATTTGTGTGTTAGATTGGCCAGCAGTTTTCCTTTGTTGTAATGTTTTGTCAAGTTTTGCCTCTTAAGATTATGTTGGTCTCATAAAGTGAGTTGGAGATTATCCCTTCCTTTTTTGTCCTTGTAGGAGTTTGCATAAGATTGATGTTATTTTTTCCTTAAATGTTTGCAAGAATTTATTATTGAAGCCATTTGAGCACTTCGTTTTCTTTGTGGGAAGGTTTTAAATTATGGATCAAATTTACTAAATAGGTATGAAACCGTCATCGTCTTGTGAGAGTTTTGGTAAATTGTTTTTTCTACAAATTTATCCATTTCATCTAAATTTTAAAATAGTTTATAAACTTACCTTCTTTGGCTGTAATTTGCTTTTTTAACTTTTCGAGATAGATGAATATATTATTGATTTGTCTAGACCCTTGTTTTATTGCATATACTATTAAGACTGTAAGTTTTCCTTTAAGCCCAGATTTATGTGTATAGTACATGCATTTTTTTTTTTTTGATGGTATAGCCAAATTTATTAAAGAACAAGTACAGACTCCCACGTGGGGAAGGGGAAAGAATCTCACAGCACAGACTCCCACGTGGGGAGGAGGAAAGAGTCCCTAGTACACACTTTGACATTAGTATCTTTTTTATCACTAGGTTAAAACTATCTTTTATTTTCTCTTATTATCAGTTCTTTGACACATGAGTTATTTAATACACCACACACACACATATATATATAAATTTATTTTTTTGATTAATCTTCACCAGATAATATTTTTTCTGTTGATTTTTAGACGGAGGGGAAGGGAGGGGAAGAGACAGAGAGAGAAACATCGATGTGAGAGAGACACATCAATGGTTGCCTCCCACACACCCACCTGGAATCGAACCAGGGACTCTTCATTCCACAGGCTGATGCTCTATCTACTGAGCAAAACCAGCTAGGACTATTTAATATATTTTTATTGATTTTAGAGAGGAAGGGAGAAGGGAGAGTGAGATAGAAACATCAATGATGAGAGAGAATCATTGATCGACTGTCTTCCCTGCATGCCCCCCTCCTGGGGATCGAGGCTGCAACCCGGGCAAGTACCCTGAACGGGAATCGAACCATGACCTCCTGGTTACTGAGTCTACACTCAACAACTTAGCCACATCTGCCAGGCAACACATGAGCTTTTTATATGTTGTCATTGCTTAATTTCCAGACAGAAAAGGATTTTTTAGTTACCACTTTATATTTGAGTTCCCTCTTATTCTACTATAATCTGAGAACGTGTTTTGTTTGATTTCTATCCTTTGATTTTTTTTTTAAGACTTGTTTTATTTTCCAGTACTTAGTCAGTTTCTGTAAATGATTCTGTCTGAAAAATTATGTACATTTTGCAGTTGTTGGTCCAAATGTTCTTTATGAACATTTTGCAGTTACATTTGTTCATTATGCTGTTCAGATCTTGTACACCTATACCAGTGGTCGGCAAACTCATTAGTCAACAGAGCTAAATATCAACAAGATTGAAATTTCTTTTGAGAACCAAAAACCGACTTCTGCACATGGGCCACGAAGTTTCAATTGCACTGTACGTGCGTGCCCACACATGGTATTTTGTGGAAGAGCCACACTCAAGGGGCCAAAGAGCCGCATGTGGCTCGCGATCCGCAGTTTGCCGACCACTGACCTATACTATAGTTTTTGTTTACTTGTTCTTCTAATTACTGGAAGAGTATGTCAGTTTCTCTCTGTTGTGGATTTTCTAGTTCCACTTGTAGGTCTGTTAGTTCTTAATTTATATTATACTAGAGCCCAGTGCACGAAATTTGTGCACGGGTAGGGTCCCTAGCGGCTTCCAGCAGGGGGCGCCTCCCTTCCCCTGGCCGCCTGCCGTGGCTGCCAGCCCCACCTCCTGGTCAAAGTCCTGGTTGAACTCCCGATTGAGGGGACAATTTGCATATTAGGCTTTTATTATATAGGATTTTTCATTTTTATAATTTTGGATCTTTTATAGTTTCAGATTTTCTTCCAGAAATTCTTCTAGTTTTTATTTTTTACTTTTAAATTTCTTTAGCATTCTGATCATTCTTTTTAATAAAGTTTGTTTTTGAAAGCTCCATTATCTGGGTCTCTTTTGGTTCTGTTTCCTTTGATTTTTGATCATAATACCTTGTCTTCTTATGTACCTGGTTATTGTGAATGCTGGAGACTTAAAATGAAAAAAATGTAGAGAATTTAAAGGCTAGAGTAAAACTATCTTTCCCCAGGGCAGATTTATACCTGTTTCTGGGAGATGGTTAGTGGCATTGGCAATCCTGGGTCATTTTAATGTAATCAGGGAGGAAGGTGATTTGAAGTTGGGCTTCAGTCCTCATGAGATCCACAGTGGGGGGAGATTCAACAGGCCTTCCCTTCTTGGTGGTCCTCACACCTCAGTTTTTGCCCCCACAGTCCTTACTGGCCGTTTCTGGACTTGGAAAATGCCCCTAGAGGAAATGTGGCCCTAAGGCAGGACTTCCTTCATCTCCCAGATCTAACTAACTCCATAGTCTTTACTGTCAGGGAACATATTTTGTTCTACATTTTGTCCAGTGTTTCTAATTACTCACATCAGGAAGGCTTTTTCAATTTACTTACTTTCTTATACTGGAAGTGGAACTTAGATATTTTGTAAAAGTTTCTCTGATGAATTAGTGGCAGCTCGAGTTCAGAACTACTGCCTGTCCTCATCTTCTGCTATCCTCCCCTCCTGGGTCAGGCGACTCCAACCACTCAGGCCTTTATGCTATTTCCTAGCCTGTTCCTGCCCTTTGTACTTGGCTGTTTTCCTTGCCTGGGGCTCATTCCGTAATAGTGAATAGCTCACTCTTATTTTCCTTAAGTCTTCATCAAAAGGTCACCTTATCAGCAATACCTTTTTGATCTTTCTGATGAGCACTACAAACAAAACAGCAACACCTCCTCCCCTTTAAGGCTCTTATTTTTCTTCATTGTGTTCAAAACTTTGCAGGGGTTCTTAAACTTTTTAAACAGGGGGCCAGTTCACTGTCCCTCAGACCGTTGGAGGGCCGGACTATAGTTTAAAAAAAAAAAACTATGAACAAATTCCTATGCGCACTGCGGGGCCGGGACGAGTCGGCTGCTAAGCAGGACAGGCAGCGGCACCCGGCGGGCCGGATAAATGTCCTTGGTGGGCCACATGTGGCCCGCAGGCCGTAATTTGAGGACCCCTGCTTTAGGGCATGCTGTAGTTCCTTTCCACCACCTTGCATAAACTCTCTCTTTTTTTTTTTTGCATAAACTCTTTGAGATACTGTTTTGTTCTCTTGTCCAGCATCTAAAATGATCCTGCACATAGAAAATTCTCAGTTAATATTTGTTGCTGAATGAATACATACATGAAATTATAATGAGGATGATATAAGTACATGCTTCAAAGGGTGTTGATTAAATAAATACATGTAAGGTATTAAAACAGAGCCAGGCATATAGTAAGCACTCTCATATTATTTTTAAAAATTGTTGCCTCTCAAATGATCACTTCTCATTCCTAGATATTATATAGATTGAAAATGACTTGCGTTTTATAAAACAAGCCCATTTCTACCCCACACCCCCACCCTATTACTATTATGGTTAGCCCCAGATTTACAGCTGTTTTACAATGGCTGGGACGGGAGAAGGAAGCTTAATCCATGGAACTCTGTAGCTGGAGGATTTAGAGATCTATGCGTTTAAGCGTTTGTGATTTCTGCACAATCAGGTAGCAGCTTTTAATGTAACTTAGTGAGCGGTTGAGTGATTGAGTAGACTGTGTTCCCTTTGAACTTTATCTCTTAAAGAGGGGACATTCCGGGAGACTGGCTCATAGGGTTTTATATAATGCAGATGAAATACAATACTAAGCAGATATAAGCAGATAGTGAGTGCCTTCTATAGAAGAGAACATCAAGATTTATAGACCTGAGCAGTAAGCATTGACTCAAGCAAGTGCTGAAGTCAGTGTTTGCCCCAAGAGACAACAAATCTTGATGATTAAAGAATATGTAGTTAATGTTACTATTCTTACAAGGTCTCATTAGAAGTATTTGGAAATCTTGTGGCATGAATCTCTTGAGTATAACTTTACTTTAGGAAAAACCCACAACCAGTTTTTAAGTTGAAGAGACAGAGTTCTTTAAAATACTTGGAGAGGTTAATGAGCTATTCTCTGATTGGTTTTAACTTGGACAGCAAAGCCTTTTGCCTGACAGTGTAATGAATTAGCTGCTTTACCCAAGAAATTGCATATCCTTTAGTTTTGGTTCATACCCGTTGTATTGTTTCTAAGTCTTGTGATAGTTTTAAAGACCCAAGACAAGGGCAAAATATCTTTGACCTTCATTAGAGCACTAAGAAAACATGTGAAATAGCCAATGACACACTACCACATGGGACGCTTTATATTTCTAATACCATAGAAACTCTTAGAAAGTTGAGATGAGAAAAAAGCTGAAGAAAACTTCATGGAAAAGATGAACTGTAAATAAAATCTTAAGTCGGGTTTGACTAGACAGACAGACAAATATTTTGTAATGTGAGAAATAATCAGATTTCCAAAAGCCTAAGATTTAACATGTGAGCTTTAAAATTTTATACAAAGTAATAAATGTTAAGTTATAGAAATATTTGAAAAGACATAGGTAAAAATAAATCCTAATTCCAGAGAACACTACCTTTAACATTTTGATACATATCTTCCCAGACCTTTTTCTGTCTATGCATAAACAGATGTGAGTATATACATACGTGTTTGTATTTGTATGTATGAATGACTGGGAAAATAAATATTTATAAAAAGGGATAAATTGTTTTATAAAGATTTACTTGAAAAGTTTTTGCTATTACAAGATTATAAATATAGCAATTTAATTGTTCAATGAAGGAGTACTATGGTCTTTGTGATTCCTAAGGTTTCCCTTTCTGAACATAGTATATATATTTGGTAGAAGAAGTAGAATCATTGTTTTGACTGATAATGAATCTCATGTAATTCTTTAGGTGCTGGATCTTCAGCTTTGAAGAGGCCATTTGAAGATGGATTAGGAGATGATAAAGATCCAAATAAGAAGATGAAACGGAACTTAAGGAAAAGTTTGTAAAATCTTTATTCTTATAGATGTTAACTAGAAAAGAATTAGAGTCTCAGGAAAAGAAAATTTTCCTAGTGAAGAATTTGATTGATTTGAATTGGGGTTTTTAGAATAGATCTTTACTGAGAAATTGATGATTGAATAACTTCTTTTGTTTCCAAGCTTCATTGCTTTGAACAGCAATTTTCAACCTTTTTCATCTCATGGCACACATAAATAATTACTAAAATTCTGCAGCACACCGAAAAATATATTTTTTGCTGATATGACCCCCCCATCCCCCCCCCCCCCAAAGGTATAATTTTGATTCATTCACACTGGACAGCTATTGTGTTGGCTGTCGTTTTTTTGACAATCTAAGGGAAAAACAGGTCAGTGCCCCTGACTAAATAGTTAGGTATTTCATGTTTTAAAAATTCTTGTGGCACACTGGTTGAAAATCACTGGTTTAGGGTATATTAATTTTGCCAAACGAAAATTAATGAATATATATAGTAATGCATTTTATTTTTACAGTGATGTTAGCATAATAATTTAAGAAGTAATTTTATAATTATACTAGAGGCCCGGTGCATGAAATTCGTGCACGGGGGGTGGGGGGATGTCCCTCAGCCCAGCCTGCACCCTCTCCAATCTGGGACCCCTTGAGGGATGTCCAACTGTCGGACATCCCTCTCACAATCCAGGACTGCTGGCTCCCAACTGCTTGCTTGCCTGATTACGCCTAACCGCTTCTGCCTGCCAGCCTGATCACCCCCTAACTACTCCCTTGCCAGCCTGATTGACGCCTGACTGCTCCCCTACCAGCCCAATTGCCCTTAACTGCCCTCCCCTGCCATCCCGGTCACCCCCAACTGCCCTCCCCTGTAGGCCTGGTTGCCCCTAACTGTCCTCCCCTGCAGGCCTGGTCATCTCCAACTGCCCTCCCCTGCTGGCCCGGTCATCCCTAACTTCCCTCCCTTGCCAGCCTGGTCACCCCTAACTGCCCTCCCCTGCCGGCCTGGTCACCCCTAACTGCCCTCCCCTGCCAGCCTGGTCACCCCTATCTGTTTTCCCCTGCCAGCCTGGTCACCCCTAACTGCCCTCCCCTGCAGGCCTGGTCACCCCTAACTGCCCTCCCCTGCCAGCCTGGTCACCCCCAACTGCCCTCCCCTGCAGGCCTGGTTGCCCCCAACTGTCCTCCCCTGCAGGCCTGGTTCCCCCCAACTGCCCTCCCCTGCAGGTCTGATCGCCCCCAACTGCCCTCTCTTGCAGGCCTGGTCCCTCTCAACTGCCCTCCCCTGCCGGCCATCTTGTGGCGGCCATCTTTGACCACATGGGGGCAGCCATCTTGTGTCTTGGAGTGATGGTCAATTTGCATATTCTTTTTATTAAAAAATAAATCTTTATTGTTCAGATTATTACAATTGTTCCTCTTTTTTCCCCCCCATAGCTCCCCTCTACCCGGTTCTCACCCCACCCTCTGCCCTTACCACCATCCCCCGCACTGTCCTCATCCATAGGTGTACGATTTTTGTCCAGTCTCTTCCTGCACCCTCCACATCCCTTTCCCCCCGAGAATTGTCAGTCCACTCCCTTTCTATGCCCGATTCTATTATATTCACCAGTTTATTCTGTTCATCAGATTTTTTATTCACTTGATTTTTAGATTCACTTGTTGATAGATATGTATTTGTTGTTCATAATTTTTATGTTTACCTTTTTCTTCTCCTTCCTCTTCTTAAAGAATACCTTTTAGCATTTCATACAATACTGGTTTGGCGGTGATGAACTCCTTTAGCTTTTTCTTATCTGTGAAACTCTTTATCTGCCCTTCAATTCTGAATGATAGCTTTGCTGGGTAGAGTAATCTTGGTTGTAGGTTCTTGCTGTTCATCACTTTGAATATTTCTTGCCACTTCTGTCTGGCCTGCATAGTTTCTGTTTAGAAATCCACTGACATTCGTATGGGTGCTCCCTTGTAGGTAACTAACTGTTTTTCTCTTACTGCTTTTAATATTCTCTCTTTGTCTTTTGCTCTTGGCATTTTAATTATGATGTGTCTTGGTGTGGTCCTCTTTGGATTCCTTTTGTTTGGGGTTCTCTGTGCTTCCTGGAGTTGTAAGTCTATTTCTTTCACCAGGTGGGGGAAGTTTTCTGTCATTATTTCTTCAAATAGGTTTTCAGTATCTTGCTCTCTCTCTTCTTCTGGCACCCCCATAATTCAGATGTTGATACGCTTGAAGTTGTCCCAGAGGCTCCTAACACTATCTTCATATTTTTGGGTTCTTTTTGCTTTTTGCTTTTCCAATTGGGTGTTTTTTGCTTCTTTGTATTTCAAATCTTTGACTTGATTCTTGCAATCCTGTAGTCTGCTGTTGGATCTCTGTTTGTTATTTTTTATTTCAGTCAGCATATGCTTAATTTCTAGTTGGTCCTTTTTCATATCCTCGAGGGTCTCACTAAATTTATTGGCCTTTTCTAGAAAATTCTTGAAAAACCTTATAACCGTGGTTTTGAACTCTATATCCAGTCGTTTGCTTTCCTCCATTTGTTTCATTTGTGACCTGTTTCTTTGTTTCTGCATTTTGGCTGCTTCCCTGAGTTAATAGAGTGGCTTTGTGTGCTAAGTGTCCTATAGGGCCCAGTGGCTCAGCCTCCCCAGTTACCTGAGGTGGACACTCTTGGTGCACCCCTTTGTGGGCTGTGTGCACAGTCTTGTTGTAGTTAAGCCTTGATTGTTGTTGGTATCACTGGAGGAATTGACCTCCAGGCCAATTGGCTGTAAGGATCAGCTGTGTTTACGCTGGGAGAACTTCTGTGCTGGAGACACCCTTATGAGACAAGACTTGCAAAAGCCTCTGTGCTCAACTTGGATGGGGCGGAGTCTCAGGGCGGAGCAGACAGCAATGGCTTCCCATCAGCCCTGCCCTAAGAGGCCCCTGGGTCTCAGTGTCCCATCGTAATCGCTGCAAGCACCTCTGAGAGAAAGCTGCCCTCGAGTTTCACCTGCTGCCAGACAATCCAGTTTCTCCCCGAATAAGTCTGGGTCCCCAGAGTCTCGCCCGGAACTGGAGTTCGGAGCAGTCAGGAGCTTTTGTCTCCCTGCCGATTGAGAAAGCCAGCCGCGTACTCAGTTGTCAGCCCTCTCCGCGCATGCGCCTCCATACCTTTGCCTTCTGCAGTTCCTCTGAGTCTCAGTGTGCTTTTCTCTTTCCTGATAGTCCATTTTCTCCCCGTATGAGTCTGGGTCCCCACAGCCTCGCCCGGAACTGGAGTTCAGAGCATTTCGGAGCTTTTGTCTCCCTCCTGTTTGAGAAAGCCAGCCATGTACTCAGTTGCCAGCTCTCTCCACGCACACGCGCAATTCCGTACCTCTGCCTTTTGCAGCTCCTCTGAGTCTTTGTGTGCTTTTCTCTTTCCTTCTAGTTGTAGAATTTCCACTCAGCCAGCCTTCCTGTGGTTCTTGGATGATGTCCGTTTTGTCTTTTAGTTGTAGTTTCGAAATCGTTGTGCGAGGCAGCAGTTTAGGTTTTTACCTATGCCGCCATCTTGGTTTCTCTCCATATTACCTCTTTATTCTATAGTATTATATAGGATGAAGTTATTTGTATGTTTTTATAATTCTCGTTTTAAAAATTTTGATAAATTTATAGTGATCACTAGGAACCTACAAATGCATAGATTAAAACAAAATGGTTTAATATTCGATCTCCTTTTTCTTTAACAGTTCTGGATAGTAAAGCAATAGATCTTATGAATGCGCTAATGAGGCTAAATCAGATCAGGCCTGGGCTTCAGTATAAGCTCTTATCTCAGTCTGGCCCTGTCCATGCCCCAGTCTTCACAATGTCTGTAGATGTGGATGGTACAACATACGAAGCCTCAGGACCATCCAAGAAAACAGCAAAGCTTCATGTAGCAGTGAAGGTACTGTATGTCTTCTACTTACTAGTGCTTTGCTATTTTATGTTGTAAATAAGGTGCTTATTTTTCTATAATAAATTAACAGAACTTTTTTTAGATTTTAATAATATAAAGAGTTTTGTGATCTCTGGTCACAAAATTCTTTTTTGGTTGTAAAATATGTGTTGATTATATAAAATTTGGAAAACAGAAGAAAAATAAAAATATTAGTTGCATATTTCTGAGACAGATGATTAATATTTATATATATGTTTTAGTTATCCAATTTTACCCTCTGATTTTCTTCATTTAACATGTCATGAATGTTTTCCCCTGTATTAAAAGCTTCATAAATAATATTTAATGTTTGTATGAGTAACATGATATGGATATAATATTATTTGTTTAAACATTTCTTTATCATTGGATATTTTGCTATTTGCAGACTTTTTCTGTTATAAATTTGATCATTATCTTTGTGCCTGGTGCCTTTTCTGTATTTCAGAGGATTTCCATAGGTAATATGATACAGGATTGAACCAATTAGTCATTCATGTAGGTTTGTAGCAAATTCCTAAATATTGGAATCCCTCTAAGAGCACATTTGACCTCTTGCAAACATATGTGAAAATGTCAAAGGTCATGTAGACTGAAGATAAGTTTTTCACTTAGAAGTTCTGTTATGTAGCAATCTGGCATAAGATATAATTGGTCTATTTTCATGATCATTCCATTTTGCAAGATGTATTATTAATGTAGATGCAGACATTATCCTAGAACTAAGGATACAGCAGGGAGCAAAGTCTTTGTCCTCCTGGAGCTTACAGTCTGGTGTGATATGTTGGGGAGACAGACCACAGATATATAAGTGAATAAGTTACATGTCAGGTAATAATAAGAACAATGCAGAGAAGTAAGAACTAAGCTTTAATAATCTAAAACAATATGTTCTGTCTTGTTTATAAAAAGGGTACTTCAGGTATGATGAAATAGTATGAGTTTATGAGGCAGAAGAAGGCCAAGAATGAGGGAAAAGGTGAAGCCAGGAATAAGGCTAAAAATACAGTTTGATAATTTAGCTATAATGTATGCTGAGAATGAGTCACAAATACAGACCTAGGTTCTCTGGCATCTGACACAAAAGCAGGTGAAATCTTGATCCACGGTCTATGACATAAGAACTGACAGGTGATATTGGAGTCACAGTTGTTCTGGTATAAAAACTAGGTGGGCATTCTCCTTAGGTAGGTCTTTGTAAAAGGGATAGCAATGATATCTTTTAAAAGGTGCCTATAATGTAGAGATACAGTTTGTAGTTGTTTTGTAATAACCTTTAATACTGTATAAACTAGAGGCTTCATAGCAAATTGCCGTTCAGTAAAATTTGGGCAAGTTAATAGAGTGGTACATTTTGCAATATGACAAGATTTATTTGTCATATTGCTATTTGTTCTCATAATAACCATTAACATTTTGGTATGTATTTTTCCAAATCCTGCCCCCCCCCCTCCCCCCCCGTCTCCCTACAATTTCAAAATCTAAAAAGCACTAAAAATGAAAAATACTTTCCTAAGTTTGATGCAGACTCACTTGATGGGAAAATCTGACCAGAATTGATGTGTGGCTATTTTCAGTCTTTATTATTCCATTTAATGTGAATATTTTATTTATTTCTTTGCCCAAACATGGGGTAGCACCTGAAATACCACTGGAGATTTAAAAAATATATGGTAAATATATTATAGTAGCTTTCTAAACTCTGAAAAGTAATAAATTCTCAAAATAATCTGGCCCCAAGGGTTTTAGGTGAAGAATGATGGGAACTACAAAATATATACTTAAAATAGGATCATGTTTTCTTTGTTCATCTAAAAATATATTGAGTTTTTTTTATAGTTATCACAAAGATTGTTCTCATTTTTACTGATGGCCTAATATTGCATTACTACTATTCTACCGCAATGTCACTAATCCTTTTTTAAATTTACTAGTGGCCTGGTGCACGAAATTCATGCACCGGGGGGCGGGGGGGGCGGGTGTCCCTCAGCCTGGCCTGCACCCTCTCCAATCTGGGACCCCTCAAGGGATGTCCGACTGCCGGTTTAGGCCCTCTCACAATCCAGGACTGCTGGCTCCTAACCATTTACCTGCCTGCCTGCCTGATTGCCCCTAACCACTCTGCCTGCCGGCCTGCTTGCCCCCAACTCCCCCCCCCCCCCCCCGCCAGCCTGATCACCCTCAACTGCCCTCCCCTCTTGGCCCCTAACTGCCTCTACCTCAGGCCCGCCACCATGGCTTTGTCTAGAAGAACATCCGGAAGGTCTCCCAGTCTAATTAGCATATTACCCTTTTATTAGTATAGATAGAAGCCTGGTGCACGGGTGGGGGCCAGCTGGTTTGCCCTGAAAGGTGTCCCGGATCAGGGTGGGTGTTCCCTTGGGGGGTGGGGTGGCCTGGCAAGGGGCCTGTGGTTGTTTGCAGGCTGGCCACGCCCCCATGGGTGGGAGTCCTTGCTGGGGTGCCTGGCCAGCCTAGGTGAGGGGCTGATGGCTATTTGCAGGCTGGCCACGCTCCTCAGTGGAGACCCTCACCCCATGGGGGCGTGGCCAGCCTGGGTAAGGGGCTGAGGCCCATTTTCAGGCTGGGCAAGCCCCCCAGCGGGGAACCTCACCCTGATGGTGGTGTGGCCAGCCTGGGTGAGGGGCTGAGGGTTGTTTGCAGACCCCTCCCTCGGCGGCCGGCCGGGGCGACCCAAGCCTCCTGCACTCAAGCCAGCTCCGTTGCCACCGCCCACAGGCCCCTCCTTTGGCAGCCGGCCCAGGCAGGCGGGAAGCTTGGCTTCCTCCGTCGCCAGGGGCGATCCAAGCCTCCAGCCTGCTCTAGCTGGCTCCATGGCCGCCGCCAGCTTTGTCCCGCTAATTTGCATACTCATTCCTGATTGGCTGGTGGGTGTTGCAAAGTGATGATCAATTTACATATTTCTCTTTTATTAATGTACATATGCTTTCTGTTGATTACTTTACATCTTTTTGAACTAGTATGATTATCCCTTAAGATGTATTCTACAGCCGAAACCGGTTTGGCTCAGTGGATAGAGCGTCAGCCTGCAGACTGAAAGGTCCCAGGTTCGATTCCGGTCAAGGGCATGTACCTTGGTTGTGGGCACATCCCCAGTAGGAGGTGTGCAGGAGGCAGCTGATCGATGTTTCTCTCTCATCGTTGTTTCTAACTATCTCTCTCCCTTCCTCTCTGTAAAAAATGAATAAAATATATTTAAAAAAAAAAAAAAGAGGTATTCTACAGGTAGAATTACCAGGTCAAGAAGAAAGCCCATTTGAATGATCTATTAATTAATTAAATATGTATTGAGATTTCTATTAATGTCAGACATATATTTGTGAAAGTAGGTTCCACTTGATAAAAATCCTTGCATTTCTTACTCAATAAGCTTGGTAGGGTTCTGTACCTGTTAAGACAAATCACCATAGAATCAAAACAAGAAATCAGTTTCTGCCACAAGAGCCTGGCTGCTCAGTAGCAGGCAGCCTACAGTGGTCAATCTTCCCTTTCCTCTTCCAGTTATTTCTCCTTAGAGTCCCTCACAAATAACACCTGTAGGGACAAAAGCAGCCATATTTCATGGAAAGAATCTTATTCATTATGGAAAAAAGATCAGTTAGAAGGGGACACGAAGTGAAGGCTCTTTGGAGAGGTTCTTGGAGCTATCAGATCTCTATCAGACAGAAGCCAGGAATGGGACTTTGTTTTGACTGGAGAGCCATGGGGTAGAATGTGTGTTTATGTGTTTTCATTCTTGGCCTCTAGTCTTTTAGGATGTCATCTTTCTTAGTTTCAACCCCCTATCGTGAGAAAAAAAAGGCATGGTTACACTGGACTTCCCTTATTTCCAGGACTCATCTTGTGAATTTTAGCTCATTTGATGTGTTTATTAGGTTGGATTTGTTAGCTAGACATTTGAAACCCACCTTTCTTTGGTATAGCAAATTTTTAGCCTTAATTTTCATTTCAAACAAACTTTCATTCCAGAAGTCTGAAGACTACACTTTTTTTTAACTTTTATAGCATATATCAGTTAATAATCTTTGAATTATGTATTCATTGGAAATTACTTAACTTGAAAATTTTGTCAGTTGAGCTGCATTGCAAGTATTCTATATCCCTTGGTATTATCTATTAGTTATATAAATAATTTATGAATGTATTGAAATAAGTTACTGTAATAACAGGTAAATAAATGAATTTGATATGTGAGAAAGGGCAGAGAAGTGGTGCTAAGTAATTTACATGAGGCTATTTTAACTACCTGTTTTAAATGGGGCAAAACTGCATGTCTCTATCTAGTTTTTATTGGAATGAACAAATCAAATGTACTTGTGACTCTGGCTTTTGACTTGCAGCTTGTTAGCTAGTGTTAATTCCAGGCTAGTAACTGTTCTCTCAGGGATGTGATTTCTCAGGAAGAACATATTCATTCGCAGGACTCAGTGGATTGATGAGGTTGTAACCAAATGATTTGAGTGTGTGCTCAGTGTCAAGAGTTACCTGACTACTTTTAGAACTCAAGATGTTAAAATAAAAGCGGGGGGGGGGGGGGGGGGAGGGTTGGCTTTATTCCCAATTAACACAAGGAATTTATTTGTGATTTCAAATGTTCAACAGAATGCCAGATTTTCCATATGAATTGGGTAAATTAATTTCAAGTTCTCTTGTACAGAGTTCTTATGCTCTTTTTTTGTTTAGAGTGATACTACCTTATTTATATGGGTAATCCGTCATATAAGATGGCATTGTTTATAAAGGCTGGGCTGCCTGGCTGGTCATTTGTGTGATTATCAGAATCATTTATTTTTATTTATGGTCTTTTTAAAGCCAACTTTATTGAGATATAATTTATATGCAGGAAAGTTAATCATTTATTGATATTATGGTTTTGGGCAAATGTTTATAATCATATAACCACCACCTCTGTCAAGATATAAAATACTTCCTCTCACCCAGAAAGTCCTCTCAAGTCCCATAGTAGTGGATCTCCCTTGCCACGTCTCTCGCCCCTGGCATCCTCTAATCAGTTTTCAGAATAGTTTTTTTTGAGAGACACCTGTTACGTATAGCTGGGATTGTAAAGAAATATGATGTGCCTTTACATTACAGCAACTTAAAACATTAGTCAAAAGTTAAATACAGGGATCTTTAGGAACCTCTCTCTTTATTTTCTGATATAAACCTTTAAATTAGTAACAGACAGTGCAATTATCAACCTGTTTAAAAGAAGCTTATACAAGTGCTGGTGAACGTATTTCTCTTGTAAACTGAAAAGCAGTGTCATCTGGAAGGAGGTTTTAAAAGGCGTGTGTGTGTGTGTGTGTGTGTGTGTGTGTGTGTGTGTGTGTACGTACACAAACACACAGAGCTCTGAAAACCTTATTTTATGAAAGGTAAGAAATGCCAGGCATTGACTGGAACTATAGAAGAATGAACATTGGAGGAAGCCAAGCCATAACCAGTTCTTGTGAGGAAGGGGTGGAAATACAAACCTGAAATTGTTCCTGGTTCACTTCTTATAGAGACTAAACCTAAAGACTGAATGCTTTCTTCCAGGTCTCACTTATGGTTTTAGTTAAAAGCAAAGAGGCCAATAGGAGAAAGCTTCAGATGTTATTTTGTAATTGACTGGAAAATTGGTTTCAAGGTAAAGAAAGCTTCTTGATGGCCTTTTTGTGCTAATTTCTCCTAATGGGTTGAATTACAGAATTTAGAGGTCAACTAGTCAGTCTTGCAAATTGGAAAATTGAGGACCAGAGGAGAAATACAGGATTAGACCCTCCTGTCTTTTCCTTTCTAGTCCAGTGTACGGTTTTACTTCTCCCCTCACCTCATTAGTTGAACTTGGCTATTTGCTCTATCTCTTACCTCCAAATTAAATGAACCAGGAGCAACCTCAGGTTTTCATTTCCATCATCCTTTATTTAAACCTAATTACTCTGTAAAGGCTTTTTTTCATTTTTATGGTGATACCCTGGTAGGTAAAACCAAGGATTTGTATATGTATATAGTACCATCTTGCTCTTCCTACAAGGTAGTTAATAGATCCAAATGTTGTGGATTTGAAACTGTTGTCTTTAATATTTCATCTATTCTCTGTGGTTTCTGTTGTTTGAATAACACTGAATCTTAATGTAATTTGTACAGGTATTGCAGGCAATGGGATACCCAACAGGGTTTGATGCAGATATTGAATGTATGAGTTCCGATGAAAAATCAGATAATGAAAGCAAAAATGAAACAGTGTCTTCAAACTCAAGCAATAATACTGGAAATTCTACAACTGAAACCTCCAGTACCTTAGAGGTATATTTATACATTATTTTCCTTAGAAAAAAATATTCATTATAGAAAACTTGAGAGCTATGGAAAAATATAAATGAAAGTCAAAAGTATATATAAATGGATATATTCCAAAGGCAGGTATTATTAATATTTTGGTTTATTTTCATCCAGCCTTTTTAATAATTTTTTATTTTAATTCTCACTTGGTATTTTTTTTTTTTTTTAAGAGCGGAAGTGGGGGAGGGGAAGAGAGACAGAAAGAGAAACATCAATGTGAGAGAGAAATATCGATATGAGACAGACACATGAATTGGTTGCCTACTGCACGCATCCCAACTGGGCAGGGCATTTAACCTGCAACAACTCAGCTACATGCCCTTGCCCAGGAATTGAACCCTCAACCCTTTGGTGCACAGGTTGGCACTAATCATTGAGCAACACTGGCCAGGGCTCTATAAGTATTTTTATACAGTTTTACTTCTTGTTTTTTTCCCCACTTAATTCTAAAAATATCTGTAAAAAGCCCTGGCTGGTTGGGCTCAGATGGTTGTAGCATTGTCCCGTGCACCAAAAGCTTACTGGTTGGATCCTGGTCAGGCATAGCCTGAGTTGCAGGTTCCATCCCCCATGGGGGCACGTACAAGAAACAACCGATTGATGTTTCTCTCATACATTCATGTTTCTCTTTCTCTCCTTTCCCCTCTCTCTCTAAAAAAATCAGTAAAAACATATCCTCAAGTGAGGATTTAAAAAAAAAAATCTGTAAATGTACTGTGTACTGCACAACATGTTTAACTAGCATTTCCCTTTTGCTGCATTTCACAAGTATATTAACAGTAACTGTAGAGCAAAGAAACAGAAGATCTAGTGGAAGAAATTTGGATTATTTGAAGTTGTGCTAAGCTGAGGGCAGTGGGTCATCATTGAGTTGGACCGGCTCTGAGAAAGACATATAGCTTGACCTAATATGTTCCTCAGACTCTGGGGAAGTCCTGGCCTATGAGCTTATGACCACAGACACCAGAATGGCACAGAATCCAAGCAATATATTCACAGCATATTTGGGAATTCATGGAGCCCTTGTTTATTGCATTCTACATAAGGAAAGTTGGCTTTCAAGTAACAGTAATAGCTTACATTAGCATTTAAAATTTGTCATTTCTCAGAATGCGTATTTATTAAGGACTAAACTCTTCTTAGTACCTGCTAACTACCAGTTGCTGAAGAAATGTGTCCAGAGCCTCAAGATGCCCTCAGGCTAGAAGGGCAAAAGACATGTTTATAACTAATTACACTGTAATGTGATAAAGCTCTGTGATTGCAAAATGAATATAATAATGTAAAAATCTCCAAGTAGGAAATGATTGAAACTTACACACATGTGAAATTAAAGGGAGTAAAATGTGAGCTAGGTTTTAGATGATGTGTAGGATTTTTTAGGGAAGAGATAGAAGGCATTCTAGGTCAGAAGACTAGTAGGTATAAAGGAGTTGTGAAAGGAAATGTTTAGAAGTACCAGGTGGGCCAGTGAGGAGGGGCCTGATGGGGACTGAAGCCTGTAAAAAACCATGCTTGACTCTTTGTGTGATGTTGAGGATAGTAGACATGGTACCTGGCTTCTGAGAGGACCAGTCAGTCATTCACAAGTGGTAGTCACAGGCAGAGCAAGATGGTTTTTTTTGCTTTTTGTTTTTTAATATATTTCATTGATTTTTTTACAGAGAGTAAGGGAGAGGGATGTAGAGTTTAGAAACATCAATGAGAGAGAAACATCAATCAGCTGCCTCTTGCACACCCCCTACTGGGAATGTGCTCGCAACCAAGGTACATGCCCTTGACTGGAATCGAACCTGGGACCCTTAAGTCTGCAGGCCGACACTCTATCCACTGAGCCAAACCGGTTAGGGCGCGAGCAAGATGTTTTGCTGGCAGTTTTAGAAATCCTAAGAAGAGAAAGAGCTCATTAATTATGAGGCTCAGACCTTTAAGTTTGGAGGGAATTAGGAAGGAAGAGGGCATTGTGGCTGCACTAAAGCAGTCACGAGTGTATGGAGCTTTTGGTAGTGAATACATCACTGCTTTGTTTCTGTATGATGTAATAATGGGGGGCGACACAAAGCCCTATTCTTCATTGAAGTAGGAGTAACTGATTAGAATGCAAATATTTTTATATCTTGACTTGTTTTTATAAAAGTGATTTCAGATTTGGCAAGCAGAGAGAGCTTACCATAGACTAGTTTTTTAAAAAATGATTACCTTTTAAAGCTGGAGACTGGAAATGTGGATTATAAAAGCTCTTCAGAAAGTCATATTTATTACAAAAGACCCAGAAATGTTTATTGAACTTGTCTTTAAAAAGAGTTCAATGTTTCACTTCTACAGCATCAACCACTTACCATAGTAGCGAGAATCTTGCTGTCCTTTAGGTTTATATACATAATAATTCTTTTGGGCATTCATTTCTTTTTCAGCATTTCTTGAGCAGTTACTGTGGTGAAATTAAAGACATGATCTCTAACCTCAAAAAGTCCTCAATCTTTGGGTCTTCCTCAAAATCATAGCTGTATTTTGCGGTTTGTTTTACTTTTGGTGCTAACTTCTCCATTTGAGCCTTCACACTCTTATGAGAATTACTTTTCTTCCCACGACTCTTACCTTTTTTTAAAGTCAGTTCTTTCTATCACTCCTAGAGTAATTTTTTACAACCCACCTCTAATTATGAACTTTCCCAGATGAAAGTCTTTTAGTCTTTCCACTATCCATGATACAGGCAAAGCCCGTGTGCCTGATGCACAGTGATTATGATCCGGCTCCAGTAGGGGTGTTTGTAGTGTGAGGTTCTGCATTCTTCTTCTCACCTCTTCATTCAGCCCAACTGAACCTCCTGCCATTTCCTTCTGTCCAGAATGCCCTTCTCCTTTGATTCCTCCTTAGTGTGGTCTGGCACACTTAGCTCCCTTTTATGGGTGGGTTCACGTTGTCACTTCCAGGGAAATTATCCTGATGGCCCTAGAAAGTGAGTTCTTCTATTGTGTTTCCTTAACTTACATCTGTTCTGTAATATACGTTGTTTTACAGTGATTATATCTGTCCCTCCCACTGCACTATAGCTCCTTGGGGACAGGGAATGACAACTTTTATTGTTATTTTAAAATTTCAGAATCCATCGTTTATAGCCCACTGTTTCGTTTTGTTTGTTTTTTTTACCTTAGGTGCCCTTAAATCTCTCTAGAAATACTGAAAGGTGTGAATGGGCATTTTCTTCCAACCTCCTAAATTGAGTTATTTTTTCCTAATCCTAACGAAAAAAAACAGTGAACACTTATTTGAATCTCAACAGTTCTATCCACTTTGTTAGGTATTTAGATTATTATTCTTAGACCACGAACACCACAACCACAGATTAGACCCGAGAGCACCATGTAATGGCAGGACCACATTCCTCTTGAATACTCATCTATTGGGACAGCCCTGCTTCAAAGGCAGGGTGTTCAGATGACTGACTGACTGCGACATTTATTGCTTGCAGAGTTTTCATACCTTTATAGATACTTTGTCATTTGTATATGGAGGTGCTCGTGCACTAGCTCCTGAATGCTTTAAAATACAAGTTTGAGCCTCTTTTTCAACAGAGACAAAGTATAATTGTATAATAAGAAATTTCATACTTCGAAATCTTGCTTGCTTGTACCTCCTTTTAGGTAAGAACTCAGGGCCCTATCCTCACAGCAAGTGGCAAAAATCCTGTAATGGAGCTCAATGAAAAAAGAAGAGGTCTGAAGTATGAACTCATCTCAGAGACTGGTGGAAGCCATGACAAGCGCTTTGTGATGGAGGTGTGTACCTAGATACAAGCCAGCCTGTTTTGCCCTCAGACACATAGGACATCCTGAGCTTATACATAAATAAGTTTTAGACGGAGTCTATTCTTGTGGCACTATTTGACTTTTGGTGTTTTCTGTGTTATGATCCATTTAAATTGAACTACGTAGAGGAATTGCATGGGCTAACTGCAGAGTGTCGTTCTTGATTTTAGGTAGAAGTAGACGGACAGAAATTCAGAGGTGCAGGTCCAAACAAGAAAGTGGCAAAGGCGAGTGCAGCATTAGCTGCCCTGGAGAAGCTGTTTTCTGGACCCAATGCAGCAAATAATAAGAAAAAGAAGATTATCCCTCAGGTATGAGTTGAGCATTAATAACTTTGAAAAATATTACCAGAATTAAGTTTCCTTTTCTGTTTTTGTGCCACGTTAGCTTTTTAAAAACTATTTGTTTTTCTTGGATTTAGCCATCTTTTCTTTGGGTTAGGTCATTAATAATACAAATGTGTCAGTGGGTCCCTGTTCCATGGTTGTCCTAGGCAAATTATATATTGAAAAGAGAGTGTTAGCATTATTTAGGGACTTCAGGTCTCTCTTAATGAGGTGGAGTGTTGAGGGATTTGGACTTGAATGAGATGTTAGCATTTGTCTGGTTTAGGGAAGCTGCCAAGAGGACTTGGGCTTACTTTCATCAGTCTGCAGATGCTCTTCCATTTCCTTTTCAGTTTTGAATTTTTGCAGCATTTATTTGTGGCTTTCTGTTGAGATGGCACAGTAGAACTTGACCCTGTGTTGCTTCTTCTGTTGATTGGGAATGTCAGTGCTCCAAAGGCCTGGAATTAACCAAGGTATTTGGAAAAGATGGCCTCCTAATTCCATGCTTTTGGATAACACATTCTTTTAACCATTTTTTTTAATGCATTCAAAAATATTTTCTAGACATATACCATGTGGATGGTTGTGAGGGAAAAAGATACAGAAATAAATATAAGACACATTCTCTCCTTTATGGAGAGTACTTGTGTATTAATATCTGTATATATTATGTGATAGAAAAAAGCAATTAAAATACTTAGGTTAATAGAAGGAAACTTGGGTTATTTAAGATTGTGTGTTAAACAATTTCTTTTACATATGCTAGGTCTATTATAGGAGGGTAGAATTGATCTCATTTTATCGATGAGGAAACAGGGTACCAAGAAATTAAGATACTGTGTGTAGCAACATAGCTGATTGATGGTAGAAGTCCCAAAACCAGGGTCTTTTCCTTCCAAAGACATGGGTATTCTACTGTTGCACATTATATCTTAAAAACTTGTTTTGTGTACAACTTCTTTTATTTACTATAATAAATTGCTTAAATCTTAAGATTCAAAATATAAACAAGTAAAACTAACTATTACTGAGATTAAATAAAAATAAAGTTTAAATTGCAGAGGAAGACGTGTAGAGAGAATATGGATTTTCTTTTCCTAAATCTTCTAGAATATGTTCTAAATTTGGAAAAAGATAATTGTTACCTTGTTTATTTTGGTCTAATTTTCCTATGACTTACATCTTGTAATTGGCCAGTTCATTTTTGTGTTTAAAAGCCTACTTGCAGAGACTTTTAAGGTAAGTTTAGTTCTAGTAGGAATGAGCTTAATTTGTGTGAGGTCACTCTGTTATTGCCAGGTTGTTGCTTCCTGACTACTTTTGAATAAGCTGTGTTTAAAAAAAAAAAAAAAGTCTGCTTGAAGTTCACTCATTTTTAAAGTTTTCCATACTAGAAGCTATAAACCTCCTGCGTTCAATGTGCTTGACAGCCAAGAAGCAGTCTGTTTTGGATGTGTGGGGTGATTTTTTTCATTTTTCAGCCAAAAAGAAAAAATGGCAGTTCTCTGTGCATGATATATTAAACCTTGAAACTGCCTCTGCCCAGTTATACTAGCAGTAGAGGCTGACCGAAGAGGAGCAGAGGATGATGGTATTTCCATGTGAGATAAATGTGTGTGTGCTCTGAGATACTGTTGGCTTTATCATACAGTCAGCTTTGAGGCTCTGCCCTCTTCCCCCTTCCTTGTTTGTAGTAGGGAATATTAGTAGTTTCTAGCTTGAGTTTTTGTTGCATTATTTCACTACAAAATAAGTATAATATTTAATTTAAAACTAGATATCCTTGATTTTTTAAAAATTTTAGTTTTGGAAAGGGATGTTTTAGCAGCCCTGTGTGCTGTTACTGCTTGATTTGGTCAGCTTTTCAGAGTTTTATATCTATATTCGAAACTGCTCTTTGTACTCTGAAGTAAGGAGAGCAAAATGGGTATTATTTTACAATTACTGGAGCAACTAACTCCCCTAGAGAGAGATTATGAGACTTTACCAGACTCCATGGCATTTTAGAGCAAGAAAGGACTTTAGAGTTGGTATGTATGTATGTATATATGTATGTATTTATTTAATGATTGGTGCGTGTGCGCGCACACACCGCAAAAGAAGAGACGGGCTCAAGGAAATCATATGACCTTCCTGAGGTCTTAGTAACTTAGAGCAGAAACTGGCATCCACATCTTTTGTCTTCCTGTCTTAGTCCTTTTTTACAAAAACTCTATTCCGGTTTGCAGCTTGTTCTAGGTGGTTTGTTGTTGCAGTATTTTTTATCTGTGGCTGGAGAAGTCAGTGAATTTCGATCAAGTGTCTATAATTACTCTAGTCTGGCCTCAGTTGAATTTGGATGTAATTTGATACTGAAATTTGTATGTAGGAAATGAATTCTTTTTGGGTAGCCCTCAAGTGAAAAGAAGTTATTTGCATATTTTTATGTACTTAGTATATTACCTAGAACAAGTCTGTAAGGTAGGTGTCATTTTCATTCTGCAGATGGTAAAGTGAAGGCTTAAGGTCATAGGCAGCACACTGTCTCATCTATAGGCTCAAGTTTCTCAGGGTGTACATTATTACAGAGATAATAGGATAATTCTTATTTCTCTCAGTAATAAAAATGTGTTACTTTTAACAGGCAAAGGGTATTGTGAATACAGCTGTGTCTGCAGCAGTCCAGGCTGTTCGGGGCAGAGGAAGAGGAACTCTAACAAGGGGAGCTTTCGTTGGGGCTGCAGCTGCTCCTGGCTACATAGCTCCAGGTACAGTACCACCCGCAGATCTGCCTCCTTTTTCGGGCCGAAGAGTAATGGTGTCTCTTTATTTTCTAGGATTATACATGGTCTCTGGAAATACAGTATGGGTGTAGGATGGGTGTGCACAGAAATTGAAAGGAGAATCTACAGAATGTCATGGCTTTTCTCACGGAATTTGCCGAGTGACTAGAGGCTTCCTGGAAGGAAGTGACAGATGAGCAGTGTTGCACATAGTTGAAGGGATGTTTTTTGACAATGAGGAAGCTAAAAGATGTAGCACAGATTGAGGAGCAGAGTGTATTCAGTGGGATACAGAAGACAGAAAAATAGCTGCTAAGAGGTTATTTAATTGGGGTGAAGCCTGGTCATTATTAGCGTTTCCTTAACTCAATGTTTGGGAACCATCACAGACTAAAGAAACACAAAAAGAGAAAAAGGGGAACTTACCCAGAGCTTACTATACACCAGATGCTTTTAAAAAAAAATTTATTGATTGATTTTAGAGACAGAAAGGAAGGGGGATGGAGAGAAACATTAATTTGTTGTTTCACTTATTTATGCATTCATTGGTTGATTCTTGTGTGCACCCTGAATGGGGATCGAACCCGCAACCTTGGTTTACATTCTAATCAACGAAGCTACCCAACCAGGGCACCAGATACTTTCATATAAGGGATTTCACTTAATTGTTTCTAATCTTTGCATGTTTCCTCACATGAAAATTATTTCCATTTTCCAGATGAGGAAACTAGGTTTAGGGAAATAAGGCGAAGCAAAGAGTTGAATATAGATGTTTGTAGTTTCAAAGCTTCTCTTCCCCATTTTACCACATGGCTTGAGGGAGATGGATAAAAGTGCCATCTCCTTGCCTGTTCTAATCCATGTGTCATTTTAATGGCAGATACACATGTCCCATTAAAATCAAGTTCTCTGCAATATTGAAAGTATGGAACTTTTAACTTGACAAGTAAACTGCTTGTAGTTGTTGCTCAAGATGAAATTGTCATAAAGATTGGGGTTTTTATGCAGTCGTTTTTTAAGTTTACATAGATGGTGGGTTTTTTCTGAAGAAAGAATTAGAATAGACTATTTGGGAAGTTGAATGGATGATGGGATTTGGCAATTCTACCTTCTAGAAGTTGATCCCAGTAGGGGCGTAGCTCAGATATTTGTCATATACATAATAGTTCAGTTGCTCCAAAGGTGAGACATACTAATTAAATAATCACTGTTATAGACTGAGATGATTCGATGACAGAGAAGGACATGATGCTATGAGAGGATGTAATAGAAAACTGCTCTAGTCTGTTGGGTCCCTGAAGGCTTCCCTGAAGAAGTAACACTTGAACTGAACTTTGAAGAATGAGTAGGCGTTAACTTGGGGAAGAGTGTGAGGTGGAAGTTTCACACAGAAGAAAGCATGTGCAGAGACCTTGTGGTCCTGGTGGTAGGGAACTTGGCTCAGTTGAAGGTTTGGAAGGTCAGGGTGTAATGTGAAGATTCTTGGGGTGGGGAGTGAGTTGAGCTAAAGCTGGATGCTCGGGCCCAGTCCTGGAGGCAGCGGTTTGGAATTTGTTCTTAGAATCCTAAGTGCAGTGGTATGTTGTGAAGGATTCTAAGGAGTGAAATGACAAGATGAGATTTTCTTTTTCAAGACCATTCTTTAGTGTGAAGAATAGATTGTGGGAACAGAAGTGGGCATGACAAGGCAAGTTAAGGTTTTTATAAACTAGTAGCCCAGGCAAGAAACAATGGGAATGTCTCCAGTGGGTGTAAGGAAGTAAATGGGTGGCAGGAAGTGAATAGGTTGAAGGATTCCTCAGAAGCAAAATTTATGGATTTAATATGGAGAATGAAAAAGAAGGAAGTTTCCAGGGTATCTCCTAGGAGTTTAAGCTGAAGGAATTAGACTGGATGATTGTGCCATTCAAGGAGACGGAGAACACTGAAAGATGCTTGTTAGGGACATGGGAGAAAGGATAGTCATAGTTTGGTACAATCTGTGTACAAAATTAAGACATTCTTCTGTGCATCTCACTATTTCAGCTGAAATTTAATTTTTATTTTTTGCGTTATTTAATGCATTGTTGAAAGGAAGCAACTTTCACTTAACAACAATAGGCAAGTTATTGAGATTAGCTTTCTTGCCTTTGATCACATGTTCCATTGGGACTTGATCCATTTGTGTCTATGGTTGCTTAGTCTTGAACATTTACCTCCTGCTTGAGTGGTAAGCAGCCATCGTCTGTCTAGTGGCAATAATCTTGAAGGGAAGCATTTAGGTCTGCTGTTGCCAGGTGTGTCTGCTCTGTAGCAACTTGTCATCACATTGACCTCTGTGAAAGGTCTGTCTCCGGAAGTGTTTAAAAATGAAGTTCTCTTACAGCCGAGAGAAGATTCAGATGAGATTGGTTTAAGTAGGAATGGGTTACATGCCATTTGTGGAGTGCATGCTGTGCAGCAGGGACTGTAGTTAGTGTTTTCACATATATTATTTAATTACATTTCACTGCCAACTCCATTACTGCCGTAGACTATGGAGGTGCAGAGAGGTTAAATAACAGGTACAATTCAAAGTCACCTTGCTAGTGAGAGGTGAAGTCAGGATTAGAGCCCAATGGTTTGCTCAGTGGCCAGCTAAGCAATCTAACCTCATTTCTCTCTAAGGAGGTCTTGGTAAAACCCTTGAAACTATAGTCTTAGCCAAACAGCTGCCTTTTTCTGGATTTCATGCACAACTCACATTTTTAAGCATTAATTTCTCTTTTGGCCTCTGATACTGTTCCTACTGCTTATTACAGCTGCATTGTGTCCACTTAAAATAACGATTGAGCATCAAGGATTAAGATTGAGACTATGTTGTACTATCCCTAGTTTTATATGACTGAAGCATAGACTAAAAAGTGAAAAAAATTTATCTTTCAGGAAATGTTTCAGTTAGTCCCTAAAAGCAGTTTACTTGTTCAGTGTACATTTGAGTGTTTTGTCTCAAACAGGAGATTTGGAACTGGTTATTCAAAGATGACCAAGACTTAACGTCTGCCCTAGTGAATGATTGGGGTCAGGTGGGAGTAGGAACAGACATTGAGTAAACACCATGCAGTGTGATGCAAGCTGTAACATGAGTGGGCAGAGGAGTGGGAGACTTCACAGAGGAGGTGATATTTGGTCCTGATCTAAATGATGAGTTGCAGCTGGTCATTAGAGCAGTAGACAAAGGGGTTGTAATGTAAAAGTGCTTGCTTTGTTGTGGGTACAATGTGAAGGGCCCATGTACCTTCCATGCCCTTGTCCTATTTTAGAAACCAATTTTTCCTAGAAACTTACCCAAGTGATTTAGTATTTATATTTTGAAGTTGTTTTACTGAAAGATTAAAGATTGTAGCTTCTATTAATATAATATTTCTAATCCCTACAACACTGTAAAGTAGCTTGGAAGGTTTTCCATTTTAAAGATGAGAAAATAGCAACTAAGAATTATATGTCTAAGGACATATAAGAAACTTGTGCCAGAACTAACTGGCTCAAAATCTTCTGTATTCTTTGTATTTGTTTTTATTGACAATATGAGCCTTTTTTCATAGGCACCAGATGCTAATGTCAATTGCACCACTATTTACTGAGAGATCATGTACTGGGGCCAGGAATTCAGATAGCAGCAAGACATGGACCTTGCTGTCAAGCCCACAGCCTGACCTGTGTGCCCTCCTTAATGGCAGTTGAGGCTCCAGCCTGCTCTGTCACTGCTTTCTGGAAAGAGACTTGAAAAGGTCTGTTTTCCAGCTCTGAGAAATTGGTCATTTGAGTAGTTCTGAGCATTCCTTTGTTCAACATACTATATTTAGCCAGTGGTTACTACATTCTGCTAGATTCAGGCGATGCAGGGTGTCTCTGCCTCTCCCTTGGGGAGCACAGACAACTAGTCAACAATTGTAATAGTGTGGTAAGCATAGTGAGGCAGAGACAAGCTCTTCTGGTGGGTCAGGGGAAAGTTTCCACTCTCAGCAAGCCTGAAGGGATCAGTAGACTAGAGCCAGTCTGAGAATGGTTCTCATCCATCCAGCAACTGGATGAAGTCCTCAGAGCCCACAATGCCGGGCCCAGTGGTACTTGTGAATTGGACCAGTACCAGCTGCCCTTTGTCCTGCACTGATCTGCTCTCTCTTCTTTGCACTAGGCTATGGAACACCATATGGCTACAGCACAGCTGCCCCTGCCTATGGTATGTACACCATCTTACTGGTTTCTCCTATTAGCGACTCTGTCACAGCAATCCCAAGCACAGTTTGTATCTAGGGTTTCTTTCAATGAATTGGAGGATCTCAGACCTATTCATTCTAGTGACCCAACTTAAATTCCCTTTGAAAATGCCACAACCTTGTGGTTCTGGGTTTGGTTGGAGTTGCTCTTCTCTCGCTTTGCCTGACTGAAGGACTGCTTGTTTCTAATTGCCTGTTTCTGACCATACTGAAATTAAGTATTTTAAGTAGTTCTTACAGCCAACTTATACTCCATTCAAAGGCTACTGAAGGGCCATATGCAGTTTCTAGCTCGGCTGCCTGCCAGTTATGTAGCTATACTTAAGTTTCTGGTTGGAAACTGAACTGTGGGTGATTGAAGTTAGGGATAGGAACTGCTCACTTCAAATTTGTAGCCATCATCCCTTTCCAGAAACCTGCTTTAGAGGTGGAGTCAACAGGTCCTAGAGAGGTGATGGGCATCACCAGCAGTGTTACTTAAGTGTTTGCTGCAGAATGTCTGTAGTACATGTCAGAAAATCACAGGAGTGTCCCCTCTCCCTCCAAAAATAAAAAGTGAAAGCAAATGCAGAAGTGAACCTCAGTGGCCCTTTGGATAACTTTTGAATGCGGTTTATGTGGCAATGGAGGCAATAGGTTTGGAGTCAGTGATATGCTCTTAGACATTTTTCCTAACTCAGGTGCTACATGTTCTAGAATCAGCCATCTGCAGGATGTTTGTCATTGAGAGAAGAAGGGAGCAAGTGTGTATGCTTGTGAGAGAGCGTGTGTGCGTGTGTGTCTCTGCAGCCCCTGCTGGGCAGGCACGTTCACAAATGGGCCAGACCCCGAGTGTACGGCTGCCTGGGCTTTTGTTCTCTCCATTAGCCCCAAGGCCTTTCATTATACTTTTTCTCTTCATGCATCAGCTTTTCCATTTTTCTTTGGATGAAAATTATGGGCCCTTAAGACTGATAAATTGAAGCTTCATCTGTTTCATAACTAGAAATAAGTAGGAAGTGAACATTTTGACCTCTTTCCCCATTAAGGTAGACAATTATATCCTGGAAAGATGTGGAGAAAGCTGCAAGGGTCAAATGTGTGGGGTGAGTTTCTCCAAGGCCAAGTGCAGAGTCTGGAGTTACTTCCTTTACCTGAGTGCCCCCTCTGGCACACTCTGGTTGGGTCAAGGCTCCCCCAGATTCCCTTGTCCTCAGATCTGGGTGAGTAGGAAGTGGAGATTCATTTAAGAGAGTGCTTTCACCCAGAATTGCCTCTAAAGTCAAACTGTCCAGCTCCTTTTGATTCTGGATATCCTGACTACTGCCCTCTTCCTGTGAGTCAGGTCTGCCCAGTGTAGGGGACACGTCTGACTCACAAGCCTCACTAGAACGTGTCTGAGCGACAGAGCATCTGCCTCCTAGGGCAGGTCTCCTTCTGTGTCTTTCTTTTGGACTCAGTCAGTCTCACATTCTTTGTAAGGTTTGCTAGAGCTCTTTTTCCCTTTAAAATACTTTTATATCTAGGCTGTAAGCTGCATTCACGTTTTTCCTCAGTATTTTTAATTTTTCTTTCTCGTTCCTCCCTTTTCTCTAACATTGTACTTTCACCCTGTGGCATCTGAGCCCCACTGCAGAAGGCTCTTCTCCTCCATGTGCCATATAACTGACTTCCAAAGCTGGTGAAATTTGATGCCCCCATTTTTCACATAAAAGATTTGTTTTTAAATGTTACTGTGATGCCAACCTACTAAAATGATGCTTTATTTTGGCTGTAAGGTAAATATGTCTTTTGGCCTTTGTAAAGCTGTTGCATGTGGGGTAATTTCCCTCTGATCATCTGGTGCTCTTGAATACCTGCTGTTGCTGCTTTGTGATTTCTCCATAGGTTAAAGACTAGAATAGAAATAGGAGCAGATTTCAAATCATGCTTGAGTATGCAGAAGTTTGTGAGGCCACAAGAACTCATTAATTACAAAATTAAGAAAGCAATTATTAATCTTTCCAGATTTGCCATGCCAATATTGGCAATAGCCATGAACAAGCTAAGCCCCTTGTCCCAACTCCACTTGGAGCTGTCTTTCTGGGGACCTCAGGCCTGCAGAGAACAATGTGCTTTGAATGTTGACAATCCGTGTTTCTCCTGTAAAATGTAATTTGCTAAATGGAAAACGAATATGGATTTCTAGAATCACTTTAGAATATTAATCAATGGCATTGCCTTTGATCTTTAGCATTCATGACAGTTCATTCATAAGAAATTGCTTTCTTCCTGTGACTTAGCCATCTTAATTTGGAGTGGAGAATATTATCAAAATATTAAAAGCAATTTAATTTGTGGGCCTCTTCCAAAATGGTGCATGTTGACTGACTAATCTGGAAAAGGTTAATGATAATAATTGTAATATTTTTTTAACCTGGAACTTTTATTGGATTATCAAACTTATTTGGAGTCCTTTCCGTTTCTTTTCTCTGTAGGTTTACCCAAGAGAATGGTTCTGTTACCCGTTATGAAATTCCCAACATATCCTGTTCCCCACTACTCATTCTTTTAGCAAATGACAGAAGCTAATTCCTATTGAACAACTATACAGTACGATACAGAATGTTAGAAACAAAGCCTTTTTATCCTGCTTTCTTCGAACACATACTTGATCAAAATTATTTGTAAAGAACATCTTTCCTACTTTTTGATTTTAACAAATGCAAATTTAGTTCTCTAAAACTTGAAAACAAACAAAAAAAGAAACTAGTTCTGTGAAACGGTACCTCATTTCTGGAAAATAACTTATACCAGCCCTTCTGTTGTAGGGAAATAAGTCTAGCAGTTCAAAGTTTAAGAGGAGTATCAGATTATGTAAAATTAAATTTGTGAAGGATGTATAGTCTCAAACACTGATCACAAATAAACTGCTTTGTTGTACCCCAGAGTACTGCCTGGTTCCTGACATAGCCACTGATTCTAGCTGATTGACATGTATCTGCCCCAGGGCACTTTAAGTTGGGCTGTAGTAATTTTTTAATACAATAGACTTTTCATTTTACTTTGTAAATATTGAAGTGTGTAATTAAAGCCAATAAAATATGGGTTTGAATATTGTTTTAGCTTATTATTTTTTATATGTTTTGGTATAAAATTATAAGGAATTGAAAACTAATAATAACTTAGCCCTAGAAACCCATCTATTTGTAAGCAAACTGCTAAAGTAAACCAAGGCGGTTGTGAGTCTGAGCCAGTCTCCTTACTTGGTGAGCCCTTCGTGCCCTGCTGTACAGGGGCTTCCCCATGATCCAGGGTCCTCTGTTCCCTGAGCATTGCTTATCAAAATGATGGCACCACCAGAGATGGGAAAGGAGGAATAGGATCATTTTAGTTTCAGAATTCCCAAGTTTAAAAAAATAATAAATTAATTGATCAGTCACCCTCTCTTGTTCTTGTGGCCTTCTTCACTCTGTAAGATACTGTGTTCACTCCCTGACTTTTTTCATGCAGATAGGAGATCAGCAATTTTTCTGGGATTCATTGAAGGGTCTTCTTTTCCTCTTCAATTACATCAGAATCTAAAGCAGCAACAGGGTCCCCATAAAAACTTGCTCTTCGATTGTCCCAGTTCTTGTTGAGTGCTGCTGTGAAAAGTGACAGGTTTCAGCCATGGGTCAGCATTTATTTTTTAAGACACCTGGTTAAGCTGGTGACAAATGATGACTGGGTATCATTGTGCTGTTCTGTAAAGGGTGCAGACCTAAGTCTTCCACTTGCATTCTCACCTTGTTTGGAAAGCCTATGATGTTACTAGAAGGTAATGGTTTCATTAAGGTACTCACCCCCATGGAGGCAACAGTGTGGTCCCATGTTGGTATTTACAAGTTGCTGTGTCTTAAAAATGTCCATTTTTAGTATGAAATAGCTTTCTTCTTCCCTCTTAAATTCTGTTTTTCAGAGTGGAACACTGCCCATCAGTGAGAATGGGCTTCACAAAATATGGCAAATTGATGTGCCAGATTCTTTGGGACCACTAAATGAGAGTGAAATGGGCGATTTAAGACAAATGTTCGTGTCCCTTCTCAGACATCTGTTTATTACAGTGGTCTGTTTGTTACTTCTGCTCCTTGACCTTTTGTCTTATTAGTGGTGGGTGATTCTTTAATAAAACCTCATCACTTGCTAGAAATAGCTGTGAACTTATCATTCTCATCCTACGCATTAGTGGCTAGACGTAAACAGGAGGCCCATTTCGGCTGGGAGTTTTCATTTTTCATTGATTCATTTTGCTGACCTATGGATGAAACAGAGCCATCACTGAGAAGAAAAAGCATGGCTGATAGTGTCCAATTTTTATTAAATATTTACAACAGTCCTCTTTGTTTTTGGAATACTATTAATTGGCAGCTGCAGCTGTATTGTCATTTGAAATTGATCGTCAAATTTGCATTCCAAGTTGGAATCTCTCTGGAGATTTCTCTTTAGAAAATTCTTTAGAAGTAGCTGACTCAGCTTCATAGCTCGATCCCTGTATGATGGTGAAAAGGGAGCTGTGCTGTTTTCCAACATGATGGCAGTCATTTCAAATGGTTTCTACCAAGTCCTTTTTTTTTTTGTTTGTTTGTTGGAAGTTACTAACCATGTTGTAAACCTGCCCCGTTGCTGCAAACTTTTACATTTCTCTGCTTTACTGAAAATAACAGAGCTGTCAGTCCTTTGTTAGAAGTGGTAACCATTGCAAGTTCAACTGTTTAAATTTTGTAATGAATTAAGTGTCCCCCCCTTCTTTTGCCCTTCCCACCCTTCCATTTTGTAATGAAAATTCCACTTACAGCTGAAAGAGCAGAGAAATATAAATGAGGCTCTTGGCTTCACCAAATTCTGTGAAATTAACATAGAGTTTTGCTTCTCTGCTCTTTTCTCCACTGTAGGTGGTTTTTTCATTGAAAGCCCCTATTGCCAGCCTCTGAGCGTCGCACCATTTATTATTCACTTGGGCCCTCAAGATTTCTTCTCTGACTTCTAGAACCATCAGGTTGTCTGGCTTGAAATGGCAATTTCTATGTCTTGGTCTTAAGAGCAATGTGACCCCTGAGGCTTTCCAGCTCTCAGACACACCACTCTGGTACCTTCTTTTGGAAAGCAATGACTGAACATTTTAAAGAAGAGCAATACTTTACTCAAAGCCACGGTGTCTGTCCTAAAACTTTTCTTTGGAAACCTAGCAATATCTGTACTTGACTCCTCCTAGTGTAGTCTCTTGTCGGGGAGTTTACAGACCAATGTAGAACTTAGAATTAGTGTGTGAGCTGTGCTATATCTTCTGACCGTTTTTAAACTTTTTTAGCATATAAATTGGGTAGTTGCATTCCTGACTGCGTCAGTTAGTGCTATCATAATTTCTCAGAGATAGGGGTTCTTGAAGCCATATTCTTTGCATGGAGGCTGGTGCCCAGCCGTGGGTGTGGCCTGCAGCCTGTGCTCCTTCGGGCTCAGGAGCACCCCATCTCCTGTGCAAGGAAATGGCCCAGTGGTTTCCCACATACCTCACACAGACTTGCTGCCGTGCCTGGTGCAGTGCAGTGTGGAGTCCTGAGGTCGTCTGTAGTCCTCTCCATCTGTTACCCCAGGGGACACAACCTGACAGATTGTCCTGGTATTAACCTTTGCTTCTTTTTTAAAAATTTGGGTGGATGTTTGAAAATCATAAATCAGTCAGTCACCATTATTAATTGAAGAGCTGGGAATACCTCGTTAATGTATTTTTAAAACTGGTGTTGGACCCTCTGTGTATTTCAGGTTAATACTTTTAAGCAGTTTTCAGCACGTTTATCTCACTTTATTCTCGTTCTCCTCGGACCTTCGTAGCCATATCACTTATATAAAATAGGCTGAGATATAGTGACTGTAAGCTGTGCTCTCAGTATACAAAGGTAAGCTCTTTTACTTTCTGATTAAAGAGAAAAGTAATTAAAAATGGATGAACACAACATGCATGCATATATTACAATCATATATGATGTATTTGATCTCTTAGGTCTTATAGCATCACGTTTCCTTTAAAAAAATTTGTATGATCTAAATGTAAAATAATTGTTTTCAGCGTTTGTTTTAATACCCTTGTTTTACTTTCTATTCAAGAGACATTTCACTTTTGCTGAGTTAAGTGTATGAGTGTAGACACTTAAAATATAGCATATGTGAATTACACACACATACCTGTTTAAAGAATTCGGTGGTAGAGTTCACCTAAGAAGATTTTAACATCAGGGCACTTTTGGCCAAAGTGCTGGAATTTCATAAGCAGCAAGGTTGGTAATAGTGCTGGTAGGATGCATTTATATGTAACTGTTCACAAGCTGAGGATTGAAGTGCCAATTTCTCAAGGAGAAAAACTTCTCTGAGAAATGAAAATCTCTGATCTATGTTGTATGCCCTAATGCAACAGCAGCAAGAAGCCATAAAAAAAAAAAAAGCAATAGAAAATGAAAAAAAAAACACCAAAATATTAAGGTAACTATGGGAAAATATGTAATTGACTGAGTTAAGCTATTTGCAGACCCAAGTTTGGCAAGACTCAGAATGGTAAATACACAGGGTCCAAATAGATGTAAGGCAACTCACCTGATTTCTAGGTTAGGTAGCTAGATGATTTATTTCCCACCTCATTCAACCATCATGGAGTTCATTTAAAATATGTGAGGGTTAGGCCAAATATTTTAATAAGGATTTGCTTTGTTTAGTGTGTCCCATATATGCATTTCACATGTGTCAGATGTTCTGTGCTAAGGCTATGTTTTTATATATAGATTAAAATGAATTTTATGTTTCATATTTGTCTCTAAGTAGCAGTTTTCTTTTTATTACTATCTTGAAGGTTGCTAGAACAACTTCCTTTTCCATACAGAACCTGCATGCATGTTGAATGTGGCTTTCGCATCTATAAAAGGTTGTATGAGGTCTAGCTGACTAGTACCAAGTACATTCTAGTCCTGCTCAAGCAGCCGGGTGCCCATCGTGTGGCAGGTCCTTCTCTGGGTATCAGCAAACAGCCCTGCCCAGTGGAAGTGCTTTAAGTCTGAGTCTCCTTGTTGATGGATTGGGCCTACTATAGATACCCTAGCTTGGGAGGCAAATCATGCACTAACAATGTCAAAAGATTATTAACTTATTTAATAGTTTATTTATGAACTAGAGGCCCAGTGCACGAATTCATGCATCATTGGGGTCCCTTGGCCTGGCCTGTAGGATCAGGCCAAAACTGGCTCTCTGACATCCCCCGAGGGGTCTCAGATTGTGAGAGGGCACAGGCCAGGCGGAGATCGGGGTTGGGGAGGGACACGGGAGGTTGGCCAGCCAGGGAGGGACCATGGGAGGGCTCCAGGGCATGTCCGGCCTGTCTCGCTCAGTCCTGATCAACCGGACCCCAGCAGCAAGCTAAACTACTGGTCAACTGTCTGCCCCCTGGTGGTCAGTGCACATCATAGCAAGCGGTTGAGTGGCCTTAGCATATCATTAGCATATTGTGTTTTGTTTGGTTGAATGGACGACTGGACACTTAGCATATTAGGCTTTTATTATATAGGATTAGTTATATGGGCCCTCTGACATCACAAAAATGAGCATCCAATGGAAATTCATTCATTTTAAATATTTCCCTGCCAATTTTGACAGCTCAAAACCAACTCTGGTTTATGTTCATGGGCCTCTATCCAAGTAAGGGAACTGAATGAAATGAATGACGAATACCCCAGTCCTTTTAAAGCGATTTTTATAATAATAGCAAATAACAAACTGGCTAATTCAAATACCACATATTTTCTTTTATGATAAATGAGGGGAATTTTACCCTTCTAACTATTCATGATTACTCCCCCGTTTCTTGGATCTTATTAATAACTGCAGTGGATGTAAATTTTCAGTGGTGAGTTAAGGGAATGAACTAAGGAGATTCCCTGTACCCCATTCCTAGCAGTTCGAATTCTAGCAATCTAGAGCCCTAAAAACCAGGGCTATTAAGAACAGTTATAGCTAAAAACAGCCTGCTCTCTGAATGGTCATCCTGTAACTGCCATTGAGCTCAACCCTGTACCTCCTTGCTGTGGTGGGGGGTGTGGCTCTCTGTGGTCATCAGAACAAGAAAGGTTCTGTTTTATTCAGACTGGTACTGATGCCATGCCACCCAGTGACCATGGATTTCTCAGTGTTACCAGGAGGCCTGGAAGGGAGATGGGTGGTAAATGAATAAGAACCCCGGAGCCAAGAAAGTATCTCCCGCGGAGGTGAGTTTCTGTGTTGATGTGTCTCTCCAGTGCTTATGTACAGAGCATAGAACCTAGTACTTCTTATATAAGAATGAGCCCCTTCCTTTCCAATAGCATCTTCCAGAAAGGCAGTTTTAAGTCAAGAATTTGAGTTGAGTTAGTTTTAAGAATAGATATCCTTTCTCACATTATCATTTTAGGTAGGAGCTAACAGCTTCCATTGATGCTTGAAGCAGTCATCTTTGGGATTTTTAAAATAGCATCATAATGCAAATTAGGTTATGTAAGCTTTACAGCACAGCCAGAAATAGGGAATAGAAACCTTGTCGGAATCTGGACCAAAGAATTTCTCTCCCTCCAGCAAATTGCTATGGGGCTTGGGAATTAGTTAATACACTAAAGTGCTTTGAGTAGTACCTGGCACATAGTTCGTACTCAGGAACTGTTAACCGCCCTTCCCATGGTTGGCTGAGGTGACAAAGGATGTGAGGGAGGCAAGGCTCTGCTGGCAGGGAGCTGAGAAGCAGGTGTGTGGCCTGCTCAAGGGGGAGCTGCGGTGGTTCCTTAGTGCTGACAGGGTCGGGGTGCGCCCAGGCTTTGGGAGAGGCCTATTCTAGCATCTGGGGGTAGACAGGAAACACAAAGCACACACTTAGTGAGAGCTAGCGTGTGGGGGGTCACTGCAGATCTGTGCTGAATGAAAAGACTCACTTCTCTGCTGTGGTGGAGAAATCACTGGCCAGTCTGTTGCCGAGGTTCATAAATACTTGCTGTGGGATTTAAGTGTGCTTACAGAGGCTGAGTTTAGAGTATCAACCTGCTGATTCCAGGTTTCTTACTAGTGATCAGAAAGAAAAAGGAGTGTGTTTGATTACCACTAGCCCCTGAATCCAATGTTCAGAGTCACCAGTGCCTGGCAGGTAGAAAGCCAAATATAAACCACAGAAAAGAAAGAGGAGTCCGGGGGCATGCTTAGGCTGTTGACTCAGATGCCTCTCTGAATAGCATTCCTGCAGATTCTTCCAGTTTGTTTCAACACTTTGGAGGGGGTGGGGGGGAATCTGTAATCACTACATCAGGCCTTCCTTCTGTCTGTTAATTTTAGAAACAAACCTGTCCGTCCATCCATTTATCTGTCTGTCCAGGCACAGTTGGCAAGTTGCATTTCAGCAAAAGGAAAAATGGGTAGATGATGATACTGTTGGACTGAGTAAAGGATATGTGTCTTTCTGTCCATTTCTGGCCAGCACGTATCTATGGATGTCAGGAGCCTTTGAGGAAAGTTGAGCAGACGTGTCCCTGTTTGCTGGCAGATGAGTTAAGTGGAGAATACAGATTTGAGTTCTGGGATGCTCTAAAGTTATAAAAACTGTGTAGACAAGGACTGGGTGTTACCTTTAAAGGGAAATAAGATAGATTGGCATTCTGTTCACGAGGATTTTCTTAAACCCGAGATATTTCTGTAACTAATGACCTGGTAGAAGTTAACTGCTTTCCTCAGCTGTGGCTGTTCGGTGGCATCATTGCCTCACGGAGCCAAGGTTGAGGGTAGGCGTCTTTTTTGCCTAGACCAATCAGTTGTCTGTATGTTAATTACTTGGTCCTTCTAAGGAGGTTCTTGGTCTTTCTTGGCAGAACTTTGCCATTTCTGCAAACAAACTGCTGCTTCTGCTGGTCGGTAGCATGGAGATGGCCACCAGCTGCCAGGGCAGTTTAAGCGTCTGATTAGCACATCCTGTCTGGAGATGCAATGCAGGTTCCCAACGCATCCTTTTTGCTGCAGGATTAGCCTGGCTGCTGTGAGGACATTCTCTTACCACCACCTAGGAGCCCCGTCTCTCTCTGCTTTGTTTTAGTTTCTCCTATTTTGATCCTTTTGTGTGATTTGGATGACTTGTCTCTGTATTCAAATGTCAGCTAAATATCCCAGGTAAATAAATGAACAGTAGCCTTCAGATTGGGTGATTGTGGGCTGTGGGCAGCAGTAGTTTGAAGAAGCAGGAATGGAAGAAAGAGCAAAGAAACATGCTAACATTGGTACATAGTTAGTACTCAGGAACTGTTAACCGCCCTGTATACAGTAAACCCTCAATTTAATGGACTTCGGATTTAATGGACTTCAGATTTAATGGATACAATTTCCAGTCTGTATGTTAAAAATGATTTTAACCAAGATTTGCTTATAATTAAATTAACGGGTTTTTTTGTTATTAATTCACTTATTTTTAACAAAATTTAGCAAATAGGCCATATGTTGGAAAAACCACTGTAGTAATTTTGCTGACATAAGTAATTACATATTTACAATTATAGTCTACATAGTTAAATCCAAGTCACTGCTTGTAAACAATGTTGGGCGAATGATTAGCACCTGATCACCCCTCATCGCTCAAGGTAATTGGTTCGCCCCGGCCGTGTGCATTGGTTTACTCGCGGTGTCTGGTGAATGCATGCATTTACTACACCTACTCAGTATTAAATTTAAAATTACAGTAATACATATAGAAGACTTTTCTGTGAAATTAAAATTGTTCATGCATATTTAATTTTCATTACACGTGTACATGAGTAAAAACAGGTAAACTAAATTTGTCAAATTTTTAACATACGCATTCAGAAAACCTACTTTATTATATAATGGGCTTTCAGCTTTAATGGAACACCCCTTGTTTGAATTAGTTCATTATATTGAAGTTTTACTGTATTGTGTGTGCGCCAGGCACTGGACATTCTTAATTCTCAGGCATCCTTCAGGTGGTGGTATTCTCTCTATTTTACAGATGAAAAACATGAGGCTGAGTTGAATGCTGGAGTCAAGAATGAAACCCAGCTCCCCTCAGTGCCAAAGCCTCTTTCCACTACACATGCTATGGCTTAAAAGTCTGGGGATGAAGGTGGGCAGGAGACGGGAAGGAGGTATGCGCAGTGGGCAGGGCCCAGAAGAGCTGGAAGGGCCTACACAACCAGCCGGGGCCTTGCAGGATCTTTTGAGCTCTCAGGCTTAGAAGCCACCCTAGTCTCCTGGGCTGGAATATAGGCTCTCTGTCTTGATCCCATTTTAGACAAGATATCCTGGTTGAAAATAGAGCTGTTTTCTTTCTGACCAACTGAAAAAAAGATTATTAAAGTAGCAAGATAGACTTGAAGACTAAGGTGTGGCTGTATAAACTGAGGAAGCTTTTGTATTGGCAGCTTGTTTTTATTTGAAGATCAATGAGAATTGAGGTATGTTTTCATTTAGCTAATTAATGCTTTCTGAGTACATCTGTGTGGCCTGAGGTTGGTGATGGGGATGTGTTAAAAGATTTGAGCCAGACTCTGAAGGCAGGCTGGTGAGGCTTTGACTCATTGGGTCTCATGGTGGGTGGTAGCCAAGTTTGGGGTGGAAGTGTAGGGAGGTTCTGGAGCAAGTGCTAAGGGCAGACTGCAGTGGTTTGTTGTGATAAGAGGGGTCTCCCCTGGCCTAGGCTTCCAGGAAGCTGCCAGCCGGGGTGAGAAGGCTTTGCTCTAAGTTAACCATGCTGGAGGAGCCCTGCTGGGTGGACAGAAAACCACAGGTCTCTGAATGGCTGTGTGAGTCGCTCTGCCGAGCTGGTCTGCTCGCCTGTGCTACAAACCACGTCACCAGCTCCTTTGCTAATGAATGCCACCTGGGCCTCTGCTGGGGCTCAGTAGATGTGGGAATGGATGCAGAATCCTCATTAGGGTAAGATATTCCTCCCTCACCTCAAGTCGTCAGCATCCTTGGCAACCGGCCTTTTTTTTCTGATTACCTGCCATTTCCTGGAGGGGAACAAGAGGAAGGAGCTATCTTTTAAACCCAGGTTGTAGGAGGTCTAGAGCAGGGACCTGTGTTGAGGGCGACTGAGTGCCTGCCAGTATAGGGGACAATTAGCAAAGCTCTCCCCCAGTCACCACTGCCTTCCCTGCTCTGCCCTCGATCTGGAGAAGGAGCAACACATACATAGGTCATTCCCACTGCTCAGACAGAAACAAGCCCAGAGGCCTCCAAACCACCTAGCTTGTTTGTGGCACATTTTGTGGCTCCTAATTAGTGAGTTTTTAACCACATAGAAGAAATAACATTCTTCTACTGTTTTTAGAGTTAACAGAAGCACTTTCTTAGTGATGAGATTTGAGTTCCATCATAGTTGTGGGATCTAGAAATTTTCTCTTTTTACAGATGAGGAAATGAGGCTTAGACAAAATAACTTGCCCCAAATTATCCAGCTAGGAAGTGGCCAGGCCCTCCCATTGTGATTGCTCGGTGCCAGTACTGTGGTGTGCATTTCTGGTCCAGAATGCAGCCTGTCCTGATTCCCAAGACCCCTCCGCAAGTCTCCTCTCCCAGGATGTATTACTTACCTCTCGTGGGTTAAGACAAAACAAGCAAAAGCCAACTCACTTCTCGCCTCCACCACCCCTTGTGGGAAAAAGAATCCAGACGTCAGGCTCCTCAACTATGTGTTTGCTTGATCCTGGACTGGTCGGCCTCGGGTCAATGGCCTGTGTGGGGTTTTTTTGTTTGGTTGGTGCCAGCCGCACAGTTGGGTCTACTTCCACAGACGGCTTTTTTGTGCTGTAATTGAACCTGTAAGAAAGTGCGAACCCTGGGGAGCCCAGGGCTTGGACGGCAGAGGGACGTGCTGCTGGAGGGGAAGTGCTTGCTTGTTTCGGCTTCCTCCCGGTTGCACTGGCTGACGTTTGTTCCTAGCTAGGTTTTTCTTTGTGCGTGCACTAACCAAGAGGGCCACGTCCACAGGGACATGCTTCCCAAGTGCTCTGATGCTGGGCTCTCATTGGACCCTTCCATCATATAGTGTCAGAAATTGCTCAACTTGCCTATGTCCCTCATGCCCAGGGAGGCTACCTGAATACAGTGGAGATCATCTGGGAGGAGGCACCTGGTGAATTCAGGAAGGCTGACTGAGCTAGTCTCTCCCATGTGGGTAGACAGGGCTGCCTTGGGAGCAGGTATGGTGAGAAGCACACTCCATGTTACCAGAGTGTTTAAGCAAGAAGCCAATTGTTTGGCTGGCATAGAGGAATTTCTCCCATGGAATGTCAGTTTGGACAGAGCGCTGATGTGACTGTTGACATTGACAAGATCACTTCTCTCCTCTTTGGGCAGGTGGTTTATTGGGAAACGTTCACTGTCACCTAATACTGTGTACCAGGCTCTGTGTTGGGGGGAAAAGGAACAGAGAAAATATCAAGATTTTCAGCTTAGACGACTGAGTGGAAGGTGAGAGCACGGGATGGGGACGGTGTGCAAGGCTCCCTCAGTCCTGGAGAGGAGCCAGGCCTGTGGAGAGACTGACACGCAGGAAGAGTCAGAGGAGCTCTGTAACGTGGTGAGATTTCAGGAAGACAGGCATGGCCTTCCGGGGACAGCACGCAAGTCCTTGTTAATGGAAGCCGCCTGGTTAGAAGGGTTAAGTAGCAGGTGGGATGTATCGAGTAGGGCCTCTTGGTGAAAGGCCCTGGCTATGCCCTTCAGTGATTACCATCTTCCAAAATGGTGAGAGTTCTGGAGGGTCGATTGGGAAGGAGTAGAGGCTGGAGGCAGACGCCCAGGTGAGGGATGGAGGAGGCTGACTGAGGGCCCCAGAGGGCAGCAGAGGCCGAAATGTGTCTCTTCAGAGGCCAGGTTCTCTCCTGGACCGAGCAGGAAGGTAGGCTTGGCAGCACCCAGCCCAGGGCCAGGGCACCATGTCCAGGGGAGCAGGCGCCTGCCCAAGCATTTCTCCAGGGCCACTGTCATTCGGGGACTGGACCCAAGATGGGGAAGGTGAGGCAGAAGATGCTGACAAGGCAGAAGGGAGTGCGGGGGAAGGAGCTGGAATGTAGGAAGGGCCATCTCCATTGGGCCAGGAGTGGGGGTTGCCTGGGCCCAGCTCTCTCAGGTGGGGTGCTCTTTTGGCAACGGGTAGACAGGTTTGCAGGCTGGTCAGTTAGCATCTTACTCTTTCACTGAGCTTCTGCTCTCCTGGGCTCACCAGTCCAAGGGAATGACAAGTACTGGGCATTTGTTCATAAAGGGACCTTTGTGCTTTTTAAAAAGTGACGTTTTTGGTTTTTTACTAGGACAAGGGCTGGAGCTCATGTAATTCAACATCTGTAGGACATGGTCTTCAGCCAATGGGAAGGTGTCGGCTTGTTTTACAGAGTGCTTTAAGGAGGGGAAGAATGTGAAATTGTACAATTACTGGAGGGTTTGCTTTGGGCCTCAGGGTATGTGTCTGTCTCGGGTTCATCCTGGTCAGGTGGACAGGGAGAGCTCAGGCGTCTGCCCTCTATTTCTGTTGCTCTTTGGGACATGGGGCTAAAGAGGCAGCTGTGGTTTGAGTCTTTAGGTCAGAGCTATGAAAGGTCACAGGTGCACTGAGATGCTAATCCCATTAGCCTTTGGGGGTAGCCAGGTGTCTCTAACTACAAGATGCCTTTTTGTTTACTCCCCTGGGCCACATGCTATCATCTCTTCTTAGTGTCTCAGTTTGGAAATCTACGGGAACACTGCTTTAGACATGGTTTTGGAAAACTCTTCCTATAAAGGGCCAGACAATAAACCTGAGTCTTGTGAACCATTTGCTGTTGCAGCTATGCAGCTCGGCCTTAAATCCTACTCACAACACAGGCACTGGTTGCGTTTGGCCAGCCCTGTCTTACACTGTAGACACCTTTGGCTTAATCCTGATAGGGAACTTCCTGCCCTCTGCTGGGACTTAGCCAGCTTCCCATGAAGGCTTCCTGAACACCTGATCCGAGTGCGCACTGAGGATGAGGATGAGGAGGGGAGTCTTTGCCCTGAGAATCGTAGGTTTTAGGTGAGAGGTGGGCACTGACAGGTCCAGAGAGAAGGGCCGGGCTGAGTCAGGAGATCAAACTGTCCAGTCACTGGCACGTTGGTGCAGCCTGTGAAGGGCCGAGTGTTGGGCTTAGGAGTGTGGGCTTCCTTCTGCAGGTGGTGGGGAGCCAGTTTGAAAAGTTGTGCTCAGGACCGTAAAGTGGTCACAGATGCACTTTTGAAACATCATTCTGGTCGTGGTTTCCAATGGCACTTTCAGCTTAGTACGGACTTTTCAGCCCAGGGTTTGGTTACTGTCAGCACCAGAGCAGAAAGTGGCCCAGAGATGCAGGGCGGTCCTGGCCACAGGCTTTAGTGCCACACTTTTCAACAGGCAGAGTTTGACAGAACCTTCCACCGCAGGCTCTCCCTCTTGCTAAAGACCATTTAATGGCCAAGGCAAATGAGACATTCTCAGTGCCATGGTGTGTGGAAAAATACCTAGGGAAGCCCATCCCTTGCTTCAGATTGAGTCGTGTGTCAAGAAAGCTTCCAGGAGCCCATTTGCATCCTCTGTGCATGTAGCTAGGCCTGCGAGCAGCACACAGAGAGGGATGGTGTCTGTACCCTTACGAACTACTGCGGCGAGGTGCGTGTGTACAGGTTGAAGCAGGTGCTGCTCAGGAGCATCACAGATGGCTCCAGGCGAGGCTGAGGCACACCAGACATGGTGTTCACTGTAGTTGGGGTGGCAGAGAAAACCCTAATAGTATATAGTGCTCTCTACTCCCAAATATTCTCCCTCGGAGAGGTTTCTAGGCAAGTAAATCGAGCTGCCACCATTGCCCTTTAATGGGAACTGGAATGGGGGGGAAGGGGCGGTGCTTCATGTGCAGTGACAGGAGCTGTCATGAAAGGAGACCTAATAGCAGTGTCAGCAGATGTTTTATTGAATCCTCCACAGGCTTGTGGCAGTAGGTGAGGAGCCTCGGAGAGGGAGGTGGCTGTGCCAGCTCCATGCAGGGCTCTCCCAGCGCAGCCTGCAGACACACTGGTCAGTGGGTAGGAGACCACTGAATACTTGGGGAACTGGATGCTGCCTGCTCTGAGCACAGGATTGCTTCTCATTGGGGATGTGCCTCTTGAATTGTGTGCCTGGTCTTGCCTCTGACAGTGGGTGGGTAACTTCTCAATTCTGAGGAGCACTCCTTGGTTTCCTAGAGGAGTTTCTGGGCCTTTCATCAGGCAGCTCAGGCTGTGCTGTGGTTCTGGTCTCACAGGGAGGAGTGTGAGGCCACCTCCTTTTCCTGCTTAGGGAAACATGGTGGTCAGCATGTCTTGTTTTTTTCTGCCGTTCAGAGAAGTCAAGTTCGTTTGTTCATGGAAGTGAATTTAGGGCTAGCAGTTTAGAAATATGCAGCCTCTTTCCTCCTCTAGAACTGGGTTCCTGCTGCCACCAACACCCTTCGGACTTAAGCCAAGCACTTTGGTGGGTCAGTAGCAAGACACCCTGATCCAGACATGTTCATCTCCTGGCCCAGCTGGGCTGTCACTCTTTTGAGATCACCCTGCTGTGACCCACACACAGGCTATGATTTGGAATTTAGGTTCCAAAATCTCTCTCTCACCTGAGGAGCCACCACTAGACACATCCGTTCCCTGACCATGAAGGCTTGAACCACAACTTTGTGTAAGGGACACTGTGCGTGGCCTGTCCCCTTCCTCAGTGTGGTTGGTTGTCAGCAGGGGGCCCTGCCATAGCTCTGTAGGATGTGGCTTAGCTACCAGTTATTACCAGCTTTTCCTGGACAGGAAGACTCATTTGTAGAAACAACTGCAGACATCCTCAAAGCCTCTAATCAGGGGTCCTTACTTTCTGCATCTCCCATCTCCAGACAGACTTCCTTTCCAGGGGCTTGAGGTGGGAATCTCCTCCCTGCCTTTGTCTTTCTTCTAATGAGTCATGAGCCACCTTCCCTGGCAGATTTCAGCCCTTAGTGTTCACTGTTTTCTCTGAACTCAGGCCTTGGGCCATCCATTGGCCTGCTGTGCTGAACCTTTGGTCTCCTTAAGGGGCTGGTTGGGTCCCAGCTACATCTTTAGGAGAAGTCCTAATTAGGGGGAGGGCACTTTCAGGAAGAGTGGGGCTGGCCTTGGTCCAGCCTGTCAGCCTACGCATCCTGGTCTGGCCTCTAAGACTTGCTTCTTGCCCACTCCATGCAGAACTCCTTGGGGGAAATGCAGCCAGTCTAGACCTGAAGCCCTGGGCTGTCCTGCCTCACAAAGGAGTAAGGTGGCCCTGCTCAGCCCCAGGGGTGGGGGTGCTGGCGGCATGGAGAAGACTGAGCAGCTCCCCACACAACACTGGGCTGGGATGTAGCTTACTCTCACTCTGGTCTGGTGGTGGCCAAGGTAATTTTAGAAATCTTATTTAAAATAGCTATTTATTGTTTTGTGTTTTTTTTTCTGAATACGCAAGTGTAAATAGTATAATTTGCAGTGCAAAGCCCTTGGCAATAACTTTGTTGTGTATTATGTTAAAAACTCTGGAAATCGCGAGCACCACGGACTGTCTTTCCCCTTGGGGCAGTGGTTACATGTAGGACTCTGAACTTGAACCCTTCGGCGCAGTTGAAGCAGCAGCTTGCATGTGTGGACTGTCACCAGTGCCTCGTCCAGAGATGCCTGCCCTTCATCCACAGGGACTCTCTGCCACCTGGCGCCCACAGGCAGCGCCCACTGACTGTGTTGGACTCTGCATAGACTGACCCTCTTGTCTGGCTGCTGCAGTCTGCCTGGAATGCCCTGACATGTTGCATTTTCCCCATTTGGATGAATAAAAATAAAAGCTTCTGTCTTAAGCAGGGCCTTCTCTGGTTAAATGATAAAAAGGGTCAATTTCCTGGGACTTTGGCAAGATCTTCCTGTTCATGGTACTGAGATTGTGGGAACTTTTTGCACCATTAGCAACAAACTTTAACCCAGCACTGTGAGTGGTGAGTTATGGGTGCTGAATCCTAAACCTCGGCACACACCTCGCTTAATCCTCATATTTGCACCCCAGGAGTGGGATGTGCCCAAGGGAGGAGAGTTTCTAAATGGCAGCAGCAATCGGAAGGCAAAGCTGAAGCTCTTCCTGCTGTTGCCCCAGGTTAAGCCAAGAGCTGTGTGGACAGAGGCACTGAGTGTTTATGCTTCATCTTACAAACTCAAGGCCCGCCTCCTCCCCCAGCACACCATCGGTTTGGATCTACAACTATGCTAGAACTGACGGGCCCTGAAAGATGGAGGTGACAGGACCTGGTAGAAAGGTTGAAATCCCAGCTCTTGTGATCATGGGCAAGCCTTTCACCTTTACTTTCAAATCTGCGAATAACGTTACTTAACTCAGGGCAGAGCTTAACAGGAGTTCGGTAACCTCCAGGAGACGGGCACTGAGCCCACTGCGGAGATGAGGAAAAGTTCAGTGAGGTGTGCTGTCTGGAGTGAAGTGCTGAGAGCTTACACCCCCTGCTGCCCACTGGGCGTCAGAGACACAGGTTTACATCCTAGCCTTGCTGCCTGGGCCAGGAACCTCTCTAAGGGCCCAGTGTCTTCACCTATAAAATGGGGAAGGGTAGAGAGCTCAGTGCCTCAGCCACTGTGTGGTCCTGATCCTTGTGTCGTCTTCCTCTCCTCTGCCCTTCCCCCACCCCAGGTGAGTCAGATCTGTCCGCATATCTCTGACCAAACGAAGCATTATAATCCACACATCCATTACACAGATGACCATATAGGGTCCCAGAAGCAAGCAACTCCCCTGGGCCCCATGTCCCTCACATACGAGTACTCCTCTCTATGCAGACTCTGGTTTTCACCACTATGGGGTTGTTCAGAGCTGGGAGTGGGTTTTTCTCTCCCACACACACCCCCTTTCTGCTCACTTGTGCCACTGGGACGTGGGCAGAATTTAGAGCGGATAGGGCAGCAGCACTCCTGGGAGACTTTAAGGCAAATGCCGCTTATCTTTCCTTCTGAGCTGCCCCACGAGTTATTAACAAGGCTCGAGATGTCCTCGGCAGGGCCCACTAGATGCCCCCTCAGTCTGTCACGTACTTGCACTTACCTTGTGAGCAGTTCCGAGATCACAGTCGAGGAAGAGCCATGGTCACAGAACCAGGATCTGAGTTTACTAGCATGAAGCCTAGGGTCTTCCTACCACAGTTCCCTCCAACCACCCACCTTTCCCCCACTCTCCTTCACAGCCAGGCTTCTTACCATCTACACTTCCTTCTCCCTCCACCCCGCCCCACAGCACCCCACCCTAAGCATCAGTGACTCCCCTGTCATCCAATCCAATCAGCCTTTCCAGTCCTGCCATCACTCCCAGGTAGAGCTTGCTAGTTCTTAAGGCCCACAGCTATTTCCCTGCTCCATGTCCTTTCTCTTCCCCCTTGACCCTAATCCTGCCCTTGTTTACCTGGGACATCCCCTGGGCACTCCCCACCCTCCTAGCTTCACCTTACCTGCCAGAGTAAGATTCTCAACCAGGGGAACTCCTCCCCCTACTACCCTGGGCGCATTTGGCCGTATGGAGACATTTTGATTGTGACAACTGGTGGTGGTGGGGTGTGCTGTTGGTGCTGCTAGACTTTCTGTGACGCACAGGTCAGCCCCACAACAAAGAATTGCCAGCAGCCTCTGCTGTGGTGGCACTGCCCACACAGTTCCTCTCCCAGGTGAGCGCCAGTCCATAAATTAAAAGCTCAATTTATCTTCCTGGTGTTTCCTCCCCTTTTGCTCACACCTATCTTCAGACTAAATTTCTTGTGACTATTTCCTCCTAAACAGGGATGGGGAACATCTGGCCCATGACATCATTTGGGCTGGCCCTGCCAAGGCATTAAGGATTAAATGTTTGACAAATACAGCAGGCTAATGCTGAAGTTGATAATTTTGTATGGCCCTCAAATTATGTTATAAATATCCAAATGGCCCTTGGCAGAAAGAGGTTCCCACCCCTAAAGGATAGACAGGGAATTTACCAAAGATTTTTAAAGGAAGTGGGCTTAAAACTCTCCAGTAATTATCCTCTAACACCAGGTGGACCGACCTACCTGCTGGCCCAGCCTCACCTCCCATCATGCTGCCTTCATCAGACCACAGTGCTAAACACTGTCTTCCTGCTCCAGAGTCCAGCACGTCCCCTCGCTGTCACTGCAGGAAACTCTCCTTGCCAATGCATACACCCTCCCTGTTCTTACAGGATCCGTATACCTGCTCCAGCATGTAGTATACAAGTAACTAGGGGACCTCCCCGGAAGCAGGACCCCTTGAAGCACGTTAGGCCCGTGTGCCGAGGCAGACTGGTGTTTGGACTCCTTTGTCTGGGCCAGGGCCCAGCTGCCGAGGTGAGGATTGCTACTGAATCCCTAATTCCTGGTCACTGAGACCCTTGGGAGTGGAAAAGCCTAGAAAAGGCTGTCCTTGACTCTTGCCCAGGGAGGCCAGGAGTGTGGATGTCAGAAATACACCCGCCAGCCTGTGAGAGGCAAAGGGAAACCACTATGCTCTGGAGGCCCTGCCATGGCCCAGGCCCTTGCCCAGCTTCAGGGGGCTCACTCACCACCTTCCCTTCTTTGTGGCCTGCATCTCAACCTACTTCCTCCAAAGCCTGGGTGTAGCTGAGGTCCTGGAGGGCAGGCAGGCGACACAGAGAGGGGAGCACTGTTCTTCTTCCTGCTGCAGAAAAGGGGTGGGGTGGTAAGGACGGCAGGGTCTGGGAGCCTCATTCCCTGGTGTGGGGCGGCTCCCAGTGAACAGAAAGCAACTTTTTCAAGCTGGCTCTGTCCATGCCACCACTTCCGAGTTTCAGCAGAGCAGACCTGGACTCCAGGTAATCTGCCTACCTTTCTGCTCTTCAGCGATCTCTCCAGCACATTCACATTCTGGGTGGGAATTCACTCTTCCATCTCAGCCAGGTGAGGTGCTTTTGTCTTTTATGGCTTAATTACACCCTATGATTCCCCTAAACCTCAAACACACAAACAGTGCCTCGCCTATTTCTCAGAGGGGCAATGCTCACCATGAAGGCCACAGGCACCAGCCTCCCAGAAGACGGAGCCTGTGTCTTCTCACCCCATGGGCCTGGCACCTCAGCTGCTTACAAAGGGTCTGAATGGAGCTGGCTGAGGCTCACACACAGTATTTGACTTCTCTGACGGTGGAGGGTAGGGGGGATAAAACTGGTTTTTACAAAGCAATGCTGTTTGTACCAAAATATTTAATGAATATGCTGTTAAAATAAAACCAACAGAAGAAATAGTAATACAATTTTACTGGTTTATATTTCAGTTCATAAAGTTAACACACTAAGACTACCCTAACACAATGTCCACACACCTAGATTTAGACGGGCTTACAGCTGTTTTGGTAACTGAACAAGAAAGACACAAAGTGGTGGGGGGGATGGTGTGGGGAGGAGGGGTTGCCACTTGTTACCTCCTCGTTAACACAGATGACCTCAGCAAGTGTCAGTACAGCCAACGGGAAAAAATACAACCCAAGTGTCTACATACAAACCAGCGCCTCTTGTAACCAGCTACCTTCAACCACGCGGAGACGACGAGCCATCTGCAAGACAGCCTGTCGGCACATCACTATATAAGTTAAAGTCTGTTTTGTTTTGTTTTTAAAAAAGGTGCTAAAACCTCCATACCATAGTTTTGAAGCGAGAACTTGCAGCCCATTTAAACAGCGAGGTTTGCACCCAGCCACACTCCAGGGGGAATGCAGCAGGGAGGGACACGGGCCAGCAGGATGGGGCCTGGGCGTCCCACACGTACGTACATTTATTCACAGACACACACAGAGCCTCAGTGTCCTCCTCACACGATCTGTTGTGCAGAACACCTGGAATCTCAAAGTGAGGGAGCTTGTCACAACTCAGAACGGCAGGGAGGAGAGCAGAACCCAACAGACCTTGAGTGAAATTAAGTGCCCACATAACCACATAATTAAGTTGTGCAGATCAGTCCTAGTCTGGGATTTAAACACTGTCATTTGGGGGCATTGGGAAAAGGTATTTTTATATATATATACATATACACACATGACACATTGAGCAAAATAAGATTTGTCCATATTATGATTAATCCAGTCTCATGGTCACCCACCCCAGCCCTGTGAAGTCATTTTGGCAGCTAACACTAAAAAACAGGAACCATGAGAGTTGCATAGAATTGATCTGAAACGTGAAAAATGCCAAACCAAAACCTGTGCATCATACAGTTTAACAAAACTAGACTGCTCCCACTGCACCCAGGAAACCCTCTTCTTTAAAACAAAGTGCTTCTCCGTTACCCAGGGACCCTCTGCTGGCACTGACGCAGGTAAGAATTACTGGAGTTCCTGATCCTCTGCCCCACCCCACCCAGCCACAGTCTGTATAATGTGTATTAAAAAAAATTAAAGATTTAGAAAAAAACCAACAGCCTGAAAGGATTCCCCCAACTCTGATAATGTCACCTCAGCCTGTGGGCTGGGTGAGCCCGGGAGGTCGCCTCAGGAGTGATTTCCTAGAGCGTCCAGAGCAGCCGCTGGGCTGGCAGGCCTGTTAGTGTCAGTAGTTAGGAAAGCCTGACCCCAGGGGCTGCCTGCTTCAGGAGCTCTGGTCCAATGACCTACCAATTTCTTCTAGGAATCTGACTTAGGTACATCTGGTCCTGGGCCATGTCACAGAATCACACATCTGGCCAAAGAAGGCAACAAAAGGTGTTGTGTTTTCTGACGGTGTCTGGAGGCCGCAGCTGCTCTCAGCAAGTCTCTTTCCCTTGAACGCCAGTTGCTGTCTTTATGGAGCTCAGTGTTCGGTTAAACCACGTCTTCTTGGCTGCTTGTACCTCATTTAGGGCAAGGCCCAAATGGTGCTCCAAGTCCTGCAAGGAAGACTGCATGAGGATATTGGCTCCAGTGCCAAAGACACAGCTGCCTCCCCAAGAGCTGAGCCAGGCAGGAATTCAGTCTGTTTACTTTTGAGAGGCCTCTGGAAATTCCCCCCGTCTCAAACTGGCATGGAAAGATCTGGAATGCCTAAAGCTGTTAAGCCCTCCTTGTTTCTTGCCTAGTTTATTAATGCTGCCTCCTAAGCAAACACCTCCCTCCCTTGTTCACCACTGCACACCAGGCACACTGAGTTTATGCCCAGGTAAGACTGCATCATGGACTTCCAGGAAGAACCTCCAAATCTACCCTCCCGAGCAAGGCACTTGAGACGGCGGTCTGGGCCCACACACAGGCTGTTTCAGATCAGCACCCACATTCACCCCTACCTCCTGGGGCTCCTTACTGGGCAAGCCCATGCCTCCCTGTGCTGCTCCCTCCCTCCCTCCCTGTGCCTAATCTTTCTCTTCAGCTGCAACCTGTCCAATTCTTTGACCACAGCTCCGACACTGATTGCCTGTCCTGGACAGTCCTATGAGCCATGTCTCAGCTTTGCCGCCCCAGCATGGAGAACAGGGCCTGGCAAAGAGCAGGTACCCAGGGAATGTGCACGATGCAGGAGGCCCAGCCTAAGTTTGGCTCCTTGTGCGACAGTATAAAGATGACCAAGCTCAGCCCCACTTCCTTCACCAGGAATGGAGGTCAGATCAATTAGGTAACATGTCTGAAGGCACAAAGCTAGCTAGGTGATGGGAGCTGGGACATAAGAGCCGGCATTTATAAAAGCCCGCGCACACTGTAAACCCTTTCTGTGCATCATCTCCTTGTCCTCACTCATCTCCACTTGCAGATGAGGTGAACGTAGAAGGTTACTGACTAACTCAAGGTTGAAGACTCTGATAGTACAGCTGTGACTTGAAAGGACATATTCTCTGCTCCACCAAGAAGCTCCCAAGCTTGATAATTATTATGAAAAAGGTCAATGCTTAGAACAGGCCAAGTAAACATCCACTGGTAAATAACACGTAATGGGCTTCTTCCCATGAGCATCATAATCAAAGTTGACAAAAGAACCCCAACCCATAAAGGTCATGCTGACGTTTCCCACACCAGGACCCCTCTGGCTGGTCCCAGTCTCATGGCAGCAAGAGAAGCAGCGCTTTGGTCCGGGGGGGGGGGGGGGGGGGGGCAGAGGTGGCTGTTACCTGTATCTTACACTCGGCCTCCACCAGCTGCAGCTTGGTCTGGGCCAGCTCCAGTTCCATCTCTCGCAGCTGGTTCTTGAGCGTCTCCTTCTCCTCATCTGTGTCCTCATCTAAAACTTCCTTAGCTGCGCTGACGCCCTTTATGCGCCCTTCTTTGTTGAAAAACTCTCGGCAGCGCTCACAGTCATCTACTTTTTGCTAAAAGTGAATGTCAGATGTAAAGAGATAAGAGAACTGGTCGTTTAGAAGGTGTGAGCATCGCCCTCCTGGAGCCAAGAGGTGGCTTCTCAGTAGGCACCACAGCTTCTGAAAACCTGCCCTCTGTAACCAGGAGACAGCCAAGGGGAAAACCGCCTGGCCCGGCCCTAGGCACGGAAAGCAGTGAAAACAGTCTGATGTCGTGATCCAGTCAGTCATCATATCTAAGAACTTGGCTAAAAATGAAGCAGCAGTGACTAGGTACGATTTATGTACAAGGATTTTCAGTGCAGAATGAGAGAAGCTTCCCAACACCTGGGAGAAATTCAATACACTGGGCTGTGGGCTGTATTTATATAGGAAGTGTGCAACCTCTAAGTTTCTGAGGAATTTTTCATAACATGGTAAAATGGTACACAAAAAATGCATATATAGTATGGTTAAAATATATACCATAGTTCATAAAAATAAGACGCCACTGACTGTAAGAAACGTCATTTTTTGTTCTTCTAAGAAAATATTCTGCCAACTAAACCAAAACCTGCCCCAATTTCAGAGATGTGAATGTGAAACCATGCATATCTTAGAATGGATGAAATTGTGTATATTAAACAGAACAAAGACTGAAAGCATATACACCCAAGTGTGCACAATGGTGATGTTATCTGTGGATAACAAGATTGTAAGGGGTGATCAGCTGGTGTGGCTCAGTGCCTGAGCGTTGACCAATGAACCAGGAGGTCATGGTTCAATTCCCAGTTGAGGCACATGCCTGGGTTGCGGGCTCAATCCCCAGTTTAAGGCATGCAGGAGGCAGCTGTTCAATGATTCTCTTTCATCACTGATGTTTCTCTCTCTCTCTCTCCCTCTCCCTTTCTCTCTGAAATCAATAAAAATATATTTTTAAAAAAAGAGATTGTAAGAGGTGTTTTTTTTCTTATATACGCTTCCAAATTTTCTGCAATGAGTTTTATTAGTTCTGGAATCAAACAACAAATTATATTTAAAAAATAGCTAGTGCTGGTTAAACACTTCTGGTGGGGGCTGGGCATCATCTTGTCCAGGTAGAATGTTCTAAGCAAACATGGTCATGAGCACAGAACTCTCCATTTTCCTCTCCACTGAAGCGTAAGTATGTGAGGAAAGCACCTTTCAGTACATGACTCATCTCAGTAAAATTGGTAGGTGTTCCTATACAGGCACAGCTCACAGAAAGAAAGCATCGTTACCAAAGGTCCCAAACTCGCAGCAAGTGTACTTTAAAAAGTCCAGTCGTCACTGTGGCATGTGGGCTGGCAGGGGAGTGTCCATGCAGGTGGGAGGGACAAGTCACACCGCAGTCCTGGCCTCCAGGCCCCAGTGCTGCGCAGCATGCACTGCCCACGCGGCAGCACCCCGACCCCAGAGCCACCTGTTTTGTTTACAAACTCCCCGGAGATGATGTACACATTTACAAGGACAAGGACCTCGGATTTTGAGATCTAAAGCCAGAGCTCTTTGAGTCTCATCTGTATTCCCCTCCAGAGGACACAAGCACAGGATCAGCTGTAAATTACTGAGGCTGTGGTATTTGTCAGCTTCTCTCAACTCTGAAATCAAAGCACCCCCCTTACCCAAAATCTGCAGTGCTGGTTACAGCCATAAACTGGGCTGGGTGCTATAAAATTTCTTTGATAAAGGGAGACTTACCCGAATTTTCTCAATTTCCACTTTATTAGCTGTCTGCTGCTTCTCCAATCTTTCACTCAACTGAGAACAAATCTAAAGAAACAGACATAACATCAAATGAAAATCTCTTGAGCAATGCCATCAGCTGCATACTTTGGGCTGGGGACGAAGTCTGTGGTGGCAGCTGGACCATGCTAAGCAGCAGATCCTCTGGCCACACCGCCTCTGCATCCATCAGCCTGGGACTTGCAGGACCCTATTAACACCACACTCGATGGCCACCGTTTCTGCACCATGTAACCACACGTGCACATAAGGCGCAACCTGTACCTGAAATACGCCCAAGAACACAGTGTGGCTTCACTTACTAAGTGCCTACGTGCATGCTGGGCACTCACTCTGCCTGGTGCTCTACCCACATGACTGAGATCCAACTCTTTCCCTTACTCTGCAGTTGCTAAGAAGTGACTGGTCAGAGCCGGAAGCTCTTGGGTGAGGAGGGGCACATTCCCTTGGGACAAGCAGATTGCCCAGGACACAGCCCAATCCCCTGGTGCGAGGACCCACCTGCTTGTAGTCGCCGATGATAGAACTGTTCTTTTTAATCTCAGATTCTGCTTTGTCGAGTTCCCGCCGACACATTTCTTTTAGCTGCGTACATTAAAAAGGCAGACCTGAGTGTTTTAAGGGAAATATAAAGGGCTTTCCACTAAATGCCGACCTGACTCTGAAGGGCTCTCCCTCCCTCCCTCCCCTTTCCCTCCTGGCATCACTAACCCTGTTTTCTTGATGCCAGGAGAGGGAGGGAACAGTCAAAATGCCCCAAAATACCCACCCCACTCTGGGGTCTGCTGAAGCTTCTGCCTGGGAGCAACCTGGCCTGTGGGCCTGAGCAGAGGACACAGAGCAGAGACCGAGCTGATGGAGCGCCATGGCCGCCTCAGTAACTGACCTCTCGTCTGTGTAAAGTGCCGTCACCTCGCACCTCAGGCAGCCCTGACACCAGGAGGAGTTACCTTTATGGAAAACGGGGAAAGGGGACAGGGGCTGGCCCCAGGGCACCCAGCACCCTAAGCTCTTCCTATGGCTGCAGGTCTGTGCCCCAGGGACTGCAGAGCTGGCTGCGGACAAGCCTTCCAGTTTGCTCTTGGAGGACATGTCAGTGGACAGGTAGAGAAGCCAGCCAGGTTAGGGTGTCACTTTCCTTCTGCAGAGATGCTAATCCTATTCTTTGTCACTCAGATGCGGACACACGGGGATTTCTCTTTCCCCAACGAATGATGGGCTTTGCCCCACGGCCTCACTGTGCTTTAGTTAGGAAGAACCATTACACTTCACACAGTAAATAAAAAAGGCTCGCAGAAACTGCAGCCAGCTGTCCCAGGTTCTCCAGTGCCAACAGGAAGCCTCCAGCCACACTCCCACCATCAAGCGTCTGCAGGACACAGGGCTATGGGCGGGCGAAGCTCCCTGACCTGAGCGGACTCCTCTTCCAGCCGTCTTTTCTCTTCTTCTGCATCAATCAACTTCTGTTTGGTCATAAGCAGCTCCTTATTCAGTGCATCTGCCTTTTCCTCAGCCTGACACGTTTAAGAGATGCTGTTAGTGAACAAGAACTGAGAACTGGAGGGGCTTGCATCATCGAGCACAATCCCATTTTAAGATGAAGGGGAACTGTGATGGGGACAGGGGAAATGACACGCCCACGTTCGCACGGAGACGAGGCTCGTGCCCGAGTGCTGGCTCTGAGGTCGGGAAAGGCACCGGTCAGGAGCACAGCCTTTGGCCTCGGGCAGCCTAGGCTCCATCCCTTCGTTCCCTGACCATGTGCCACTGGCGACGTCACAGAAAGCCTGTCAGAGCCTCAGGATCTTCACCTGAGGGATAAAGTGTGGAAAGGACTAACTAAGCACAGAGCCTAGCACACAGTAAACTCAATAAACAGTGGCTGTTACAATCATTAAGAGCTATAATAAACTCTGGTTTTCTTCCTCTAAACTCTTAGTATTCCTCTGCTTCATCAAACAAGTTCCACATTTCGGTCTCCTTGTCACCTGATAAAGGAAGCTACCCCTTTCCTGTTTTCATTCCTGAAACGGCGATCCTCCACCCCAGTTTTCTCCTAAAGCATGCAAAGGTCTGGAGGGCAGACCTGTGGGCCCAAGTGAAAATGACAGGAGTCCCCGACACAAACAGTCCCAGGACACCGAGGAATGAACGACTGTAGCACCGCAGAGGGCGGTAAGGAAACACAGCAGTGCACAACATTTTCGCACACATTCGGTGGAGCAAGGGCCTCATGGGTCACAGACACTACTGGTGCACTGTATCATTAAGTCCCGGTTAACGCTCAGCAGCCTGAGCCTCTTTCTAGAACATCAGGAAACTATGAGCAGGAAAGTAATCTTAGGAGCCTGACAGGGAAACCTGAGTCAGCTGCTGGTAAACGATGGCCTATGCACCAATCTGCTGGCTCTTACCAACGTGGTTTTATCATAAGCAAACAGCCATGCTCATCTGTTTACTTACTATCTATGTGTGGCTAGTTCTGCACCAGTGGCAAAGCTAAAGAGTCGTGACAGAGACCACGTGGCCCACAAACCTAAAATATTTACTATCTACCCCTTTACAGAAAAAGCTTGCAACCTGACCTAACCCTGAATGAGAGACCACACTTCTTTTAAGGGAAGCTTGTGGTAGAGAGGATGGACAAATGCCCTCCAGGAAAGCCATCACCTCAAACTCAAGATTGGGAGAAGCAAAGAAAGATGGCATATCTGCCAACAGATCAACAGGCACAGAATATGCAAGAAAACGAAGTCTCTTCCTGTTTTAGGGGGAGGTTAAGAAAATGGTAGTGATTAAATGCTACTGCCAACGGTGACAGCATGAGAATGAGCCAGAAGTCTCTCGATCAGATGGTGTTTCGGAAGAAGTTCGAGGACTTAAGGAAGGCTTCCTGAGCTCACCACTACCCCCCATGGGAAGAGAGGGAAGGAATGTGGACAAGAGCCCGTTCCCTCAGAGGAGGGTGATTAACTAGAACAACAAACACGGTGATTTCACGTGATCACGGAGAAGTCAGTGTTGAACACAATCTCTCCCTGCAGCCGAGTCAGACTCACGTTATCCAGGTCCTTGCGCAGCGCAATCTTGCTGGTCACCAGCTCGTGGGCTAAGTCATCATTTTCCTGTTCCAACCTCATGTTTGCTTCTTGTAGACGCCTATTCTCCCGCTGAAAGGTTAAAAGAAACCAGTTACAGACACAACAATCAGATGGAAATGACAGTTTCTCAGGGCTAACCCTCAAAACTCCCCGGAGTCCTATGGAAATGGTGGGAGATGTAGCTGGTCCTCATGGGCTACCATTCAATAATTTCAGAAACACTTAACTGATAAGTGACCTTGTCAAGGAGCTACGTCTTATTAACGGTGCCAACATGCCACCGAACTGTAACAATCTAGGCCGCTGGTTTGAAGCAAAACAAACTTTGTTTTCTTATTTGCAAACTCAAACTGAAACTTGAATCTAGAAACAGTGGAACTGAATTTTAAAAGGAACGCAACAAGGCTGTGACAGGCACAATTATATGAAATGAAAGGCGAACCTCAAATCGTTCGATGGGGTCTTCCTGCTGGGCCTGCTGTTCCCTCATGGTATGATATTCCTTTTCATATTTTTTCAACTTCTTCTGACTAATCTGTAGGATAAACCACAGCATGAATTAAAAAGTATCAGAAAGTGGTGGGCGCTTCAGGGACTTCGCTAAGGACAGGGCCGTCCCCAGTCACTATGGAAATGTTGTTTCCTAATTTGGGAGGGAAATCATCAGAATGGGGCACTGTCCAGGACCCAGAATTCTCACTCAATGGCTACTCTGTCCAGGGTTCTGTTGGGGATAACTGGCTCACAGTTTTTACTAACAGTGTTAGAAGGACCACCTACAGAGAGCGCTTCCTATCTGAGGCCTGGGTCCCGCTGTCCCTATCATCATCCCCATCTTATCTAGCACCTACCAGCATGGCTGCAAGAGGCTTCAAATCTCTGCCCTCACGTACAGTATTCTTTATCCTCCTCCTCCTCATTTTATACACAGCTTAACTGAGGAATAAGGAGGTTACGTACCTTGACCAAGGTCACTCAGTGAGGGGCTGGCAGATCTGGGATTTGAACCCAGGCAGCTTGACTCCACCCGAGGTCCAGCTACAGCCACCTCGCTGTCCTACCACCTATCAACTTTCCTCTCCACTAGCTCCCGAGCTGCTATCAAACAGCACAATTCTCTCTGTCCTGCAACACACAGCTCTGCTGACCACTCTACTTGGCTGCTCTTCGGTCCCATCTAACTACTGTCCTCTTTCTCTCAAGCTTACCAACCACCACTGCCAACCACAGGTCTCTACCTGTCATTTCCACTGCTTCAGGGCCTCCCTTTAATCTCTCTAAGTCAAGCTCCTGCTCTGACTGCTCTTTAGAAAATACCCTTTTGAAGGTCACAGAGTGGTTTCTTTTTCACTCCATCCAGCAGGTTCTCTCTCTTCCCAACTAGACTTCAGATCCCCTGACTTCCATGCTTTCCCATGGCCAACCCACTCCTCTCCGCTCGGGGAAAGCCTTTCTCCCTCTCTCTCTCAGCTCTCCTTCTACCGAACAGGTGTTTCCCCCTTTGACTGGTTAGCCCTTTTCTTTCTTCAATCTGGACCACAACCAAGGGCATCCTCAAGATAGAACCCTTAGTCTTTTGTTTTATTCCTTCCTTTAAACCACTAACCCATTCTCTTTGGTGTTTTTAAAATTATATTTTTAAGAATTATAAAATATAAGAAATAGAAAAGTGATAAAACAGGTATATTGCAACTTAAGGCATGATTACAAGCTAACGCTCATCCCTTCCCAAAGCTTCAAGAATCAGCACCATGCTGCCTCACAAATTTTAGCTGCCAGTTCAGGTAATGAGGAAACTCTGAGCTTGTCTAGTCCAACTTTTCTCCTTTTATAGATGAAGAAACTGAGACCTACAGGGGATGGGACAGGCCCGAGTTTGCAGTGCCTCAGATTCTCTGTCCCACCTCACTCGTGCTGCCTGGTGTTCTCCTCCCACCAACTCTCATCGGGATGTGGATATGTCTGCTTCAACCAGAGCTGATCCTAGAGCAGGGATGGGCAAACTTTTTGACTCGAGGGCCACAATGGGTTCTTAAACTGGACCGGAGGGCCGGAACAAAAGCATGGATGGAGTGTTTGTGTGAACTAATATAAATTCAAAGTAAAGGAGCGGAGGGGAGAGCAAGAGAACCCGATAGAACAGCCGGATCCAGCCCGCGGGCCGTAGTTTGCCCAAGGCTGTCCTAGAGTCTGGCTGCCGCCTAAGGGGAGGTCACCGAGCACACAGCACTATACCCTGGCTGCCGTCTATAGAAATGTCCATTAAACACTTGGGGGTGAGGCTGCAAGTGGGGGAGTGACATCTTTAAACTCAGGTCTTCTGCAGTTTAAGGCCAATGCCGGGGTACACTTTTAGTGTATACGAGAGGCCCAGTGTACAAATTTGTGCTCGGGTGGGGTCGCCCGGCCTGGCTGGCAATCAGGGCCGATGGGGCCAGCTGGCCAGGGGTGGGGGGGGGTGGTTGTGAAGGGACCACAGCTGGCCAAGGGGAGGGACCGAGGGAGGTTGGCCAGCTGTGGGAGGTTAGCTGTGGGAGCGCACTGACCACCAGGGGGCAGCTCCTGCATTGAGCGTCTGCCCCCTGGTGGTCAGTGCATATCATAGCTACTGGCCAGTCATCTGGTTGTACCGGTCGTTTAGGCTTTTATATATATAGATATCATTAGCAAAGAAAGCACCTAAATAAAACATCTGCGTGATCAGTAAGTGTATGAACTATTCTAACAGATCAATAGTGGAGCAACAGAAACTAAAGGAGATGTGTGAGAGGGCAAACATCGCCTCCCAGTGCTCTCTGCTGTCAGTGTGGATAAATGACAAGGAGGGACTGGATATAAGGCTCCCCTTAGTGCTTCATTAAAAAGAAAAAAAAAAGAATTGACAAATCCTACAAAACATTCTCACAAATCTTCAGGATCCTCCAACTTTTCATTCTCATGCAGGGGCAAGGAAGAATTAACAATTTTTTCCTATAAACATACATTTAAAAAGGCTACTTACAAAATAATGTCTTCTACATTTCATTATCCCTAATTATAAAAGCCTCTTTCTCAGAGTAAAGGGCTGATTCTCCCTCAACACTGTCACAGCTGTTTGTGTCTAACGAGCACCTGATAAATGTTGGACCTTTTACACTTGGTTATCTCATTGATTCTTAGATTTTTGTGATAGGATATGGCATTTCTTTATGCATTTCCCATGTTTTTCAAGTGTTCTGCAGTGAGCATAAGTTACTTTTATAATTAAGTATACAAAGTACATGCTGTTAGAAAGAATTCTCATAATTACTTGGGGCTTCTGTACCAGGACTTAACACAGGCAAAGCTCCGTCTTCCGCGGAGCTTGTGGCCCAGACTTCCTCATCGGCTCAGGCTCCCTTCCCACTGCTCAGCCTCACTGGTTCTGTTTCCCTTTTACTCCCTCCCTCCCTTAAACCCTTACCCACCAACCCCATTACAAACAAAAATAAGTGAAAGCAACACTGCTTATAACAGGCTCGCACTGACGCTGTCTCGCGGAGCATGGATGGCTGCACACCAGAGCCAACTAGTTCAGACTGCCTCTGAGGCACAGACCCCACGAAAAAGGCTGATGCCTGACACCGCAATGGGGAATGGAGAGGCACCAGCAGCAAAAGCACCAATGCAAGCCTCCACATGAAGCTGAACCCAGGAGAGAGCAGCACCCACCTCTCAGCCTGCCAGTCTCGTTACCAGTCTCCAAGTCAGAACATTCCTCCTTCATCCCTTGCCCACGCAGAGTGCACAGAAATGCTGAATTACATCGGCCATCCTTTACATCTAACCTTTCCTCTGAATGGAAATGCCAACCAAGTAAGCCCCTCTGCCTGCATAGGCCCACACCCTCTTCACCTCTCAGATGAGCGCTCCAACATCACTTCATTAGGAACCCTTCCCTGACACCTCCTTCCTCCATCAGGCCAGGTCTTCCCTTAAATATTCTCATGACATCAGGGCAATTCCTTCATGTACCTGTACAAGTTCACAATTATTTACTATATGCTTACTTAATTGTCTGTCTTCCCACTAGGAAGCAGGCCTCATCTGCTTTGCTTACCACCGTATCTCCAGTGCCCAGTTTAATGCCTACAACACAATCGGGACTCAATAATCAGATGTTGAACAAATCAAAGCCAATGGCCATCCTGCAAATCTATAATCAGGATGCAGCAGGGGCATTTATTTACCCAACAGTTGAGCACAGCTATGGGCAATGTTCTTTGTAGGCATTAGGATACAAAGATGTATACAGGTCACAATATGCAAACTCCACAGGGCAGGAACTCTTATTCATTTCAAAATTCTGAATGCCTGGCCCACAGTAAGCATGAAAATATTTAACGAACAGAGACGCAGTCCCCACTCTAAAAAGTTCAAGGGTCATTTTGTCTGTCTCTTACTTACACCAATAACATTTTAACTGAATTCAGGAAGTAGGGCAGCAATGGAATCACCCAGAGCCAGGAGTCACAGCCTCTGTTGGCTGGCCTCTCTAAGGAGGCTGTGGAAAGCACAGCCCCACACACAGTGGCATGTGTGCCCTCAGAGCTGATATCTGAGCCCTGGCTGGGTGGCTCAGTTGGTTGGAGCATTGTCCCTTACACCAAAAAGGTTGCAGGTTTGATTTCAGGTCAGGGCACATATCTAGGTTGTGGGTTTGACCCCCTCAAGGCACATAGGGAAGGCAACTGATGTCTCTCCCCTACACCCCTCCTTCCCCCCCAAAAAAAACACTTAAAAAGTATATCCTCAGGTGAGGGTTAAAAAAAAAGATATTTAAAATTTTTGTTTAAATGTTCTTTTTTTGGGGGGAAATCTAATAGTTTCCTGGGACAAGACTGAGTTTGTACTAAATTTAGGAAAAACCAATGTTACACCCCACTGCAATCTGTACAGAGGCTCTTAACACTGTTAGGAATAGCACCAATCTGAAAGTGTCCTGAGAGCCATGGTTCCCATAAAAAGCAATGTTCCCATAAAAAAGCCCAGAAGGCAACTCTTCCCCACCCCACCCACAGCAAGAGAACACTCTACATACCATTTCAGAGGGCTCACAGGCTCCCTGAGGCCCATCCATACATAGTCCCCAGTTAAGAAACTTTGAATTCGACAGTGGAGACTTGGGACATGTCAGTTTGACATTTTGGTAGAAGCACAGAGTTAGTCCCAAATCCCTCCCCTTGGTGACCCGTCATCAATCTTCACAGGAATCGGATACTGCTCTCTCTTAAAACAGGGGCTACGTGCCCCGGGAAAGGTAGCACCTGCCAGCCTCTGGCACAGGCAGGGATGTCAAGGCCCAGAGTCGGAGAAAGGGAGAGGCTGCAGACTTGCATGGGAGGGGGGTGGTACAGTCTGCAGGTGGACAAACCAAGACTCAAGTCCTGGCTCTGCTAATGACTCATTGTGTACTAACGTCAAGCTGCCTTACCTCGGCTTCAGGTTCCTCATCTGTGAAAACCACCACAGTCCTTTTAAGGATTATTGTTATGAGGATCACACGATATAAAACATTTAAAGAGCTCACTGAGTGCCCCGCACAGAGTGAGGTCTTTTACTTGGCGGTAGCTACTACTTTTATTAATAGAATCAGGAGCCGAACTACCCTCTGCACATGTGCTGCGGAGAATGAGCCATTTAAACAAAGCCCATTTCACACAAAAGAGCAGGAAATGGGCTGCTGACAGGAAACAGGAGCGGAGTCCCAAAGGTCCCTTGCTGGGCTGGAGACATAGGGAGTCAGCAAAGGTGGGAGGTTGAAGGTTAGTGGTCTGCATGGCAGGGTTCAAGAATATTGTCTGGGTGAGCAGGTAGGTAGGAAGAGGTCTTGTACATTAAGAAGATCCTGACTCCAAAGTCCTCATAGCTAAAATAAAGAAATCTGACCAAGCCCACCTCCCTCTTGTTGAATGCTTGGGGTAGGAACTTGGCTTTTCGGTAATTAGAAGAACCTGAGATTCACACAGGACTGTCAATAACAAGATACCTCTACACCTACCATTTTATTTAATCTTCCAAACACCTCTCTGAAAGGATATAGCAGGAATTATCACCCTCATTTTACTGATGGGGAATCGAGACCTAGACAGGTACAGTGACTGCTTAGTGACGATGCCAGCACCAGATCAGTGATCCGGGGTGATTCTTGCTTCTTATCCAGCTCTGCAGCAAGCTCAGTACTGAGTACAGTTCTTGACACGTAAGAAAATCTATAAATGTTTATTGACTTGAACTGACTTAAGGAGATGCCTGGGCAGAGGAGGTCAAACCAGGGCAGGCCAAGAGATCACTGGTGTTGAGGGATGATATGATCATCAGAAGCTCAGCAGCTACATTAAAGGCATCATCTTATGGCTCTCTCTCCAACCCTGCTGTGTTAACCTACCCTGGGTCACAGGGCACAGGCAGAGCCAGGATGAGAGCCAAGGTCCGTGCGACTCCAAGGCCTGCCCTTGTAACCACTTGACACAAATCAACATTCTATTTAATCTGAGTCTTTTTATTTAATTTGTTCAAATAGTTCAGACTCCAACTCCCTCTAAAATCACTAAGTAGAATTAGGCCTTCTGGTCCTACCATCAGAGTATTTTTCTAAAATGCAGAAGCAAATTAGTAGCAGAGAACCCAAACACAGATAAACACCAGGGGAGACCAACTTATTAAAATAAGAAGGGAGTGACCGCTGCCTACCCTTATGACACTGAAAAACTTAGGGAACAGTGCAGAGAAAGAGCAGCCACCCAGGAGTTTCCTCATGAAATCCAATTCTTAAAGGTTATAACAAGCAAAGAAGTAAAACTATAGCCTGGTCTAGTTACAGGGAAAACTGAACTTAGGTACAGTGTACACATAGAGTTTCAACACTGATACAGACGAAGCTTGTCCTGTTCATTCAATCCCTCATTTACAGTAAAGCACAGTGACAATAATCATTGACTTTAAAGTCAAACTCCCAGGATCTAATCCCTATTCCATCACTTAGGAACTTTATACGCTTTGGGAGTTTTCTTCAATTTTCTAAGCTTTATGTATACATTTGAAAAATGACCTCATGTGGTCACTGCAAGGATTAGACTACCATGTATAGACACTATGGAAGATTCTGTGAACACACCAAGGAAAGACTGATGAAGTACTGCAATCACAGAGCTTAAAGCCCTAATCCTAACGCACAATAACTACACAAATGATAAGAGCAGAGAATGAAATTCAAACTAGTGTGGCTTTTAGCTCATGAATAAAAATATTCCCCAAGGGCAAAGATTCCCAAATGCCAGAGTTTTCTGTTTCTCCAAATAGCAAGTGATTAGGATTGCATTAATTTAGAGATACTGTTATTTGGTTTTTGCAATAATATCTTTTCTTACAGGTAGTTTGAAGTCTAGCACAATCACTTTATATTTGAAATAAATTCTAGTGAAACAGTAGTTCAGAAATTACATTTCACCTTAGTGAGGATTCTATAACAAAAGGGTCAAGTCTTCAAGCTTGATCTAAGAAACCCACTGAGCCATCTCTTTCAGCTATTTCTTGTTTCTTCTAAACTAGCCTCATGTATCTGACTTACTCTCTAAAATACCTGTATATTCATAAATAAACCATTGCTTTAACATAATTCTCGAATCAAAAATTTAAAAGATCTAAATGTGATTGTATTCCCACCCCACTCCCCTCTAAATAATGCATAGTACAGTTATGAGTATGAATGGGTTGTGGAGCTACTAGGGCCATTCATGAACTCCTAGAACAATCTTTAAAAATGAAATTCCTTTTAGAAATTATAGCAGAAGTGAAAACAATTTTTCTATTTCAGGGCACTGACCCATAAAAAAAGAGAAAATCAATGGACAGCTAAATGAGTTTTTATACATGCTGTTAAATTATAGATTAAGAGCAGGAGATCAAAAACTCATCAAAAAGTAAATGTTAGTCCCATAATAAACTAAGGAGAAGGGGAGAAGTACAAGGGTAGAAAAGAGAGAAAGGACAGACACAAAGGGACACACACACAGGTACAGGGAGGAATACAGACCTTTTTGAGCAACACCCCCATCTTGTGGCTGTTTTGGGTATTGCCACAATAAACTTAACTCCTGTTGTATTTCTGCAAAGGAGTGGAAAGCACATTGGGAATGCAAAGACTGAAGGCCTGAGTTCCACTAGAGCTCCTCAGTGTGCAGCCAGTACCACTTGGGTAAGTTACCTGACTTCTGTAAGCCTCAGTTTCCACACTTGATTTGCCCTATGTACCTCATAAGGTACCATAAGAAATGAGATACTTCCAAAAACTATACAAATACCAGAAATTACATTATAAATGTTACAACAATGACAATAAGAAAAAGAGGTCTTTGTTACTTGGATCGCACATGTGACAAAGTATTCTCAATCAAGAAGCACAACTCTGAAAACCAAGTCGCAATTTTTTAAAAATAAAAATATAATGGAATGGAATTTCAATGAACAAGAGTCAATGTTTCATTTCTAAATTGTATACCAAAAAGTTAAAAAGCTGGTTTCCAAACCATTCCATAGCAGGAGCCCCCTTCTCCATGTCCAGAGGGACTCCGCACCTCCAGATGATCACACACACACCGTGCTGACTGAGGCGCTCCCAACCTCATGCAGCCCACATAACACATGCAGGGCTTACAAGGATTTTCTTATTTTTGAGATGGCATATTATACTGTGACTAAGGTTCTTTGCTGATAATTGGCTCAACTTTCCATTAATATTTGCTGGTATTCAAGTATAGCTGCCAGAGCGTAACTAGTCATCACTAACTAAACTGTACATACCATATCCCACCTTTAGCAGGGTCCTGGTGAGTCTGTAAGGCTTTCCATGCTGTGAATCAATTTAAAAAATTACTATCTTTCTCACCCTGAAACCATGTTGCAACATCCAAAGAGCACCCCCGCCAAGCAGAGTTCTCCAGGGCCAGAAGGAATTACATATCTAAGCACAAAATGTGTGTGCTGTGCAGCCTTGCCTGCCTTAACTCCTTGAAAGCAGAGGCAAGAAAAAGAAGACATTAGACACCGCCCATGTGGCCTATGAAAAAAAGAATCCATATATTATTAAAGTGTTTCAAGCTAATGAAAACCCAAAAGGTAAAACCTTCGCTGGAAGCTACTTTTAAGCCTTGTCCAAATCCATGTTAACTCTTGTTTGTAAACCATTTGGTAGAAACTCAACAGCATATTCATTTATTCACTTATTCAACCGCTATTTATATGGCAGATTCTGTTCTTGCGCTGGGGATTCAAAAGTAAGCAAGAGATAAAGTCCCCTCTGTCCTAGGCCTAATTCTAATGTGGAGGGAGAATTAATAACCAAATAAACAAGATAATGTGAAGCAGTGATAAGCGGAAAATAAGGTAGGGCCAGAAGATAAGGGTTGGGGGAGCTGCTACTTTAGACACTGTAATTAGAGAGGGCCTCTCTGATGGCATGATATTTGAGCCTAAGAATGAATGAGGCAACAGTGAAGCCAGACGGACACCGAGGAGAACATTACAGGCAGAGGCTGAGGAGTGAACGTGTTGACCTGTTTAAGAACAGCAAGGAGGCCAGGGTGTCTGAAGTGGAAAGAGTAAGGGGGAAAGTAGTAGGAGATGAAATCAGAGACGACCAGGAGATCAGATGGTGCTAGGCCTTGCAGGCCAAGGCTAAAACTCGAGTTTTATTCATAGAAGCCATTAGTTGTAAGCAAGAGAGATGGGAATCAAGAAAAGCCTGGGAAGAAACCAGTGTGGAAACAGGAAGACCAAGCAGTCTCCTGGAATATTCCAGGAGAGAAGTGATGATGATGGTTAGACTAGGGCCGTGGTCAGCAAACTGCGGCTCACCAGCCACATGCGGCTCTTTGGCCCCTTGAGTGTGGCTCTTCCACAAAATACCATGGCCTGGGCGAGTCTATTTTGAAGAAGTGGTGTTAGAAGAAGTTTAAGTTTAAAAAATTTGGCTCTCAAAAGAAATTTCAATTGTTGTACTGTTGATATTTGGCTCTGTTGACTAATGAGTTTGCCGACCACTGGACTAGGGTGTTAGAGATGAAAGGAGCAGGAAGTGACCAGATTTAGGATACATTCTGATAGTAGGGCTTGCATATGGAGTTAAGAAGATGGAAGTGTGACAGAAAGAGAAGTCCAGGATGATATTGAGATTTTTGGCCCGAGCAACTAGCCAGGTACCACGAATTGAGATGGGACACTGAGAAAGAGGCAGGTTTTGCAGGGAAGAAATCACAAGAGGCAAATCCTCTTGTGTGCTGAACCAGGCTGAGGTGGAAAAAGACTCAGAGAACCTCAGAGCTCACTTGGGTCTCTGCTTTGTGCACAAACCCAACATCCATGAAAAAGTCCCTGAGAAGTGTTTCATATCGGCTTCAAAACCAGAGAGGAAGTAACCACAGTAGCAGCCACCATGTCTTGAACCCTTACTCGTTACCAGGCACTGTACATATGCTGTAGTTAATCCTCACACACAAAAGTACTGAACCTCAGTACTTGGCACTGGTAAAATATCATTAAATGTTATCCATAATACTTGTGAAGTATGTCACCTTGTAATTTGAATGATGTCAATGATTATCTTAATTTCTAGAAGTTCTATTTCCTTTTCTTTTTAAACACCCCATTCATTTTACCTTATCATTTCTGTTCTTTCTTGGGATAATAGATAGTTCTGTATCCACCCTTCCAAAAACACAACAGCAAGTCCAAGGTCCTGCTGGAGGCCCAGTCATATTGTGTGTCTGTGTGAGCATTAAATACCTACCTAGGCTTCCACATTCCACGGGACGCTCTTTTATCAGTTCACACACGCTAGCTTCAAGCTACTTTGCTTCAGGCACCTGGGCACTTCTCTTTTTTCTTTCAAGTTCATTCAGGTATTTAAACATTTCCTGGGCCTTATTTTATTTAGCATCTCCAAGTGTCTAAGGAAGGTTTGCCTGCGTTAGCTCAGTCTGACATATAACCAGAACCAGAGTCCAATATTACCATACAGATGAGGAGACTGCCTCTTAAATAATTGACTAGCTCTGAATTCAGGTCTCCCTGATGCCCAGTCCATGCTCTTGTCATAGACGGAAGCTTCTTGCTCACATCTGCCAGACACACTAATTCCATTTCTACCCCCTGGAGTCACATAAAGTAAACACGAGAGTCAGACTTTTATGCACCCTGAAGAGTATGAACACAGCTATTTATTCTGTCCGCCATTTGCCTCCAGCTGAAAATTCCAAACTAAACTCCTTCAATTACTTGTTCTTCTTTAAAACCAAATTTTATTATAACGTGAATACAGGAAACCCTATGTTTTTTACCTTAAGAATTTGTACAAATCATAAATGCCACTGGAAATGAAAAACAAAGTGGGTTTCCTTCATGTATTAGTTTCTTATTAGGGAATTTCTGACCACAACAATAAATACTGAAAGTTAAAGGACAGCACAAGAGAAATCACAAAACCTGTGTTCTGCCACTAACTAGCTGTAGGACTATAGAGGGCTATAAGCTCTTTCTGCTTTGGCTTGTCTTCAAAATGGGAATGATAATATCTTTCCTAGAGTTTAAAGGCTGGGGGAAGCAGTAAGATTTAATGCATAGAATATAACACAAGGAAATATTTGGAAGGCTGAGGGGTGAGAAAAATGGAGAGATGTTAGTCAAAGGGTACACACTTTCCAGGCATCTAAGAAAGAGCATGATGATGCCGAAACCGGTTTGGCTCAGTGGATAGAGCGTCGGCCTGTGGACTGAAGGGTCCCGGGTTCGATTCCGGTCAAGGGCATGTAACTTGGTTGCGGGCACATCCCCAGTGGGAGGTGTGCAGGAGGCAGCTGATCGATGTTTCTCTCTCATCGATGTTTCTAGCTCTCTATCCCTCTCCCTTCCTCTCTGTAAAATATCAATAAAATATATTAAAAAAAAAAAAAAGAAAGAGCATGATGGCTATAGTTAACAAGACTACTGTATACTTGAAAGTTGCTATGAGTAGAACTTTAATGTTCTCATCATCACAACAAAAAAAAAGGTAATTTTGTGAGACGAAGAAGGTGGTCACTAATCTTACTGTGGTAAACATTTGGAAATATATACACGTGTCAGATCATCACACTTGCACCTTAAACTTACCTAACATTACATGTAAAGCTGGGGAAAAACAGAAGTATCTAATTTGAGATCTTATGGGAGAATCATTTTAAGTCTAGACTGGGAAGGAAATGCAAAGTGTGAAAAAATGTCCATTACAACAGATGAATTGATATATGGTTGGTGCACATCTGGCATTTTGATGTTGTCTGTGATTTTATTTTTATTTTTGATGTAGGAAACATTGTTATTCTTAATTATGTTAGCCAGACATTTTCTCTATGTTGTATTATGTAAGTTAAATAAAGGAAGAATTATCCAAAATGAGGAGAAAGTGCCCTAGCCCAGTGGTTGGCAAACTGCGGCTCATGAGCCACATGAGGCTCTTTGGCCCCTTGAGTGCGGCTCTTCCACAAAATACCATGTGCAGGCGCACACGTACAGTGCGACTGAAGCTTCGTGGCCCATGCGCAGAAGTCGGTTTTCGGCTCTCAAAAGAAATTTCAATTGTTGTACTGTTGATATTTGGCTCTGTTGACTAATGAGTTTGCCGACCACTGCCCTAGCCGGTTTGGCTCAGTGGATAGAGTGTCGGCCTGTGGACCAAAGGGTCCCGGGTTCGATTCCAGTCAAGGGCACGTACCTTGGTTGCAGGCTCCTCTCTGGCCTGGGCCCTGGTCAGGACTCACGCAGGAGGCAACCAATCGATGTGTTTCTCTCACATCGATGTTTCTCACTGTCTTTCCTTCTCTCTTCCACTCTCCCTAAAAATCATTGGAAAAATATCCTCGAGTGAGGATTAACAAAAAAGAGAAAGTGTATAAAAAAATTTTTGGAAAAATATACAATAGAAAATAAAACGTTATTTTAGTGTGTTATAAATGTTATTAGTTTGATCAACAATAGTGAGACATTAACTGAACCCCCCCCCCAAAAAAAATGAAATTAATGCAAAAATTATTTTACCTTCATGTTGCAAGCCAATTCCATGAGCCTCTTTGCATTCTCTTCCGAGCGGTACCTCTTAGGAAGCTGGACCCTGAAGAACTTCAAGGCACCTTCAAAGTCTGTCAAAAGCAAGTCATCCTTCGACGTCTAGAAAAAGAGATAGAACTGTGTGGAGAAAAGGTTCTTTGCTTTAAGGCTGCACAAGAAGCATTTTATAATCCCAGCAGCTTTCTAATCCCCAGAAGATAGGTCTCCACTCCGTCAGAGCCACGTGCTCATCTCCACTGCCAGGTACAACGTACAAGCACAGTGGCTGTTAGAACGAGACTAAGACCCAAGCTATTGCAAGTGCTGAACCGAGAACGACAGATGACTCAGCTTATGAATAAATGTGTACCTTCAATAATCCAAGGGCAACATTAAAAATAACACTGATTCCCTAAAAGAGAAAACACAAAAAGAACATTTTTAGAGTTTACATCTGGACTCTGAAGCCGTTTGTCTTCAGAATACCCCACAATTTTAGAGCAGTTGTAAAACATTAAGAAATGGAATTAACTTAAAAATACCTTGGAACATAAAAATTACAGAGCCACTGCTGAACCACCACGTAAAGTAGATCCAGTCTCCCATTCTTGTGAGAGAAGAGCTTTTCTAGCCCTACTCTCACATTCAACAAGAATACTTTTCTATATTTCCCAAGCAAAACACCGGACTCATAAAATTATGATCAGGCCCTGGCCAGTGTGGCTCAGTGGATAAAGCATGTTGGACCACACACCCAAGGGTCACAGATTTGATTCCCAGTCAAGGGCACATACCTGGATTGCAGGTTTGATCCTGGCCCCGGTGGGAGAGTGTGCAGGAGGCAACCAGTCAATGTATCTCCTTCATGATGTTCTCTCTCTCTCTTCCCCACCTCCTTCCCACTCTCTCTAAAAATCAATGGGAAAAATATCCTCAGGTAAGAATTAACAACAAAAATTATAATCAGAAAATAACTCCTGTGGAACTTTAAATATATATATATATATATATATATATATATATATATATGTATACACACACACACACACATATATATATATATATACACACACACACACACAAATATACATATATATATATATATATATATACACACACACACACACACACACACATATTTTTTTTTTTTTTAATTTCAGAGAGGAAGGGAGAGGGTGAGAGAGAGAAACATCAATGATGACAGAGAATCATTGATCGGTTGCCTCAATCCAGGCATGTGCTCTGACCAGGAATTGAACCGTGACCTCCTGGTTCATAGGTCAACACTCAACCACCAGCCGGACTAATTCCCATGGAACCTGATTTTGTGTGGCCCCACTCGAGGTACAGCAATCACTCTGAAGCCTGTGTCCTGAACCGACTCTGCTCCAGGCTCCCTCCAAACTGCCTTCCTTCATCTAACTAGCTGGAAGTCGGGGGGTGGGGGCAAAGAACAAATGAGGGGAAGCACTAACATCTGATCAAATTAAACTATTTAAGTTTCTGGACCTCAGGTTCCATAACTAATATTCTCCCAAGTGTTTTCTGAGCTAATTAGTTTGAAAATTTTATTTAAATTATTTAGCATGCCACTGGGCCCCTAACTACTTAACAAATGGTTGTTTATAATAGTAAAACCTGGACAACTCAAAGGTTTGAGATTAGGAATTGGTTACACAAAATATGGTATATCCAAATGGGATACTTGGCAGCAATAAGAATAATGGTATATTTGGTAATGCTATTTCTTATAATGTTTCAAGCTGGGTAGAAGGTACAAATTCTTTAATGGACTTTCATGTTTTGCATATGGTAAGATTATATAAAAAGAAAGATGGTACTGATGTACTGATGTGTGTCGAGATATGTTCAAGTACATGAAATGAAAAAAGAGATTACCAAATAGTATATATAGCATAATCATATTTTTAAATATATACTGACCCATAATGTGCATTATTATATAATATTCCATATAGAAAAACACTATTCCATATAGAAATTATACAAGCACATATATAAAGACAAAAAAGGCTGAAAGAATATATATCAAAATGTTAAAAGTAGTTACCCTCTGGACAGTGAGATTAGATGTATCTTTAAAGCTTTTTGCTTCTATTTTCTACAGTTTCTATAATAAACATATACACTGAGTGGCCAGATTATTATGATCTCTGAATGCATAATAATCTGGCCACTCAGTGTATATCCTATATAATAAAAGGCTAATATGCAAATTGTCCCCTCGACCAGGAGTTTGACCAGCAGGCAGGCCGGACCCCACTCATGCACCGGGCCTCTAATATATATATATACACTGAGTGGCCAGATTATTATGATCGCATAATAATCTGGCGTGTGTGTGTGTGTGTGTGTGTGTGTGTGTATATTAGGGGCCCGGTGCATGAATTCTTGCATGGGTGGGGTCCAGCCAGCCTGGCCAGGGGGAGGGGGCATGGGCAGTTGGCCAGCCTGCCTGCTGGTTGAACTCCTGGTCAAGGGGACAATTTTCATATTAGCCTTTTATTATATAGGATATATACTGAGTGGCCAGATTATTATGCGTTCAGAGATCATAATAATCTGGCCACTCAGTGTATATTTTTGAAATTAGTAACTTTTTTCTTAAATACACATACAAACCCCAAAACTATGTTGTGGCAAAGACTGTTATTATCTACTTTCTTTTAGCAATAAAAACCCCACCCCCACCCCATTTTTTAGCAAATTCCTACCAAGCTTAAAAAAAATAATCTCTCTTGCAGATAGGTGTGGTTATGTACTTAAGCTCATTCCCACTTACCAATAAGAGTAAGTGAAAATGCAGGTGGTACTTCCAGGAAGTCTCTTTTAAAAAGAGGCCATGTACCTTCTGCTGTTCTGTTCTAACCCTCCTAGCTTAAAATGCAGAGTTGATAATTAGCACTCTCACCAGCCATAAGGATGAGAGTCACACTCTAGGGAAGGCAGGTTACTGCCAATCTCTGACTTCTTTTACATAAAAAATAAACCTCCATTTTACTTAATTGCTGCTGTTTTGAATTTCTTCAAAACATTAGCCAAACCTAATACTAACTAATACAAATGTCTAACATATGGTTCGTTTGTTTTTTAAGCTGAGAGTGCCTTCTAACAAAATGTGATCATTAGCTTTGGCCCAAGGAAGAGTCACTGAAACTTGTATTTCCCAGCACTGAACTAAAACAACTGAGCAGAACAAGTTCTGTTTTGACAGCTGTCATAAGGAGGACACTGTAACACTCCAAAATGCTATGGTCTCCGATACGTACCTCACACAACAGCAGGTCAATGATATGGAAGACCATGTAGAGAGGGAACTTGGCAGTGAAAAGTGTGAGAAACCACTGGGAGGCGTACATGTGTGCTTCAAGGCTTATATCCAGGAAGTGGTTGTACAGGTCTGGAATAGACTCCTGAAATAGAAAACTAATTAGTTTTAGGCACATATGCAGCTATTCAGCTCCCACTCAGGAGGCTCATAAATCTAACAGGAATAGGCTGAAGAAGTCACGTATTTGTGTTTTTCTAAAAACCTCCAAGTGCTCAGAAGAACACTTATCATCTGGCATTAAACTGGCACTCAGCTCCCTTTTCCAGTCCACACACTAGCTCTAAAGAGGAGTGACAAATATGTGGAAAGGCAGTTTTTCTTTCCAAGTTGTGAAATGTTTAGGAAAGTTTGTTTCACTTTTGTTATGGGTTTCTAACCAATCAGCGTCAGGGCCCTGGTGAACACTTCCTGACTATGCTGTGTTAGAGGCCCCGACAAAGTCTGCTGATATTCTGAGTGTTCTAGGAGACTGAAAACCCAGCTTACACCCAACAGGTTCACACCTTATTAACCCTGGCATCATCATCACATCGTGAGAAATGAAAACAAACAAACAAAAACACCTATCCTTCACCCTGGATGGCTAAGGCAACACCACTGCTCCTTGGCACCATTTCATCCATTTCCTTCTCCCTACCATGCTCTAACTGCCAAAGGCAAGCTGGGTTGTTTGTTTTAGGTTGTTTTTTTTTTTTTTTTACCTGCATGAGGCGCTCCAACTGGTAAAATTTGCAATGCAAATCTTCAAAATTTTGTTTGAAAAGTTCCCTGAGACCATAGTCAAACATGATCTTGACCAGAACACTGAATGCCTGTTCTTCAGGCATCTGTAACAGACAGGGAATGGCAGGAAAAATAAAAATGAAATCACAAAACATATACAGAAGTTTTTCAGTATATTAAATTCATCCTTCTACTCTCTTATCTGGATACTAGGAAGTTCACAGGTATGCAGTAACGCAGTACTTCAAAACATTCATTCACTCAAGCAAGAAATAAAATCTCTAAAATTTGATTTTAGAGAAAAACACTGATGTGAAAGAGAAACATTGTGAGAAGGAAACATGGATAGGTTGCCTCCCACACCGCCCAGACCACTGATTGGGCCTGAAACCTGTGTGTGTCCTGACCAGGGACAGAACCTGCCACCCTCTGGTGTTCAGGATGACGCTCTAACCAACTGAGCCACAACGGCCAGGACTCAACCAAAAAATACTTAATGGTGCCTCCTCTATGTCAGACACTGTTCCTGTCCTTGGGGAGCCTCCATATAACCACACACAACCACTGTAATGCGAAGTAGGCAGAAAGATGATGAGAACACAGGGACAGGGAAGCCTGAGTCTGCCTGGGGGAGACACAAAGGCTCTGTAGAGAGGGCAGGATTGGAACAGGGCAGGACAGGCGGATAACAAGTGTAGGTTTCATCTTTCCCAAATCATGAGATCTTATAAATCATTTTACCTTGTTTGCCGCCATTTTGTTCCAATAAAAATGTTTTACTTCCTCACTGTTATGAAAAAAGATGGCTAGAGAAACCTTACATGTTTTAATGCTTGTGGTAATGCTTAAACTACTATAGTTTAACACTCATAGTAATAGTTAAAGTACTACAAAAACCCTATTTCTATTTACAGATGTTACCTATTTATAATAATACCTACATCTTTCACAGCTTTACAGAAAACTATTTTCCCAAGAGTATGGCAAATGTCTCATTTTCAAAATAAAAAAGGAAGCACTGGAAATGTTATTTAAGGCTTAGTGTGACTATAGCAAGCCTTCAAATGTCAAGAAGGTGGGCAGGCTTCTGTGGAACCAAACAATGGAGGTGGGCTGAGCACAGAAATCACTAGAGTAAGGCAGAGCTAAAGAGCAAATCAGATTAAGTAATAAGTGAGAACACTGCAGCATATTATTGGAAAGTTAAGGATTTGGAGCAAAGGACCAGACCTTTGAGGTCTTTGTCATGAAAGGCAACTTCACTCTTCCCACATTCAGGGAGATGTGGTCTGACCCCACGTGGCCTTTCTGTTAGGCAGTACATCTGCCCTCAGGCTGACATTTACCTAACACAATGGCAAGCAGCAGAGAATTCAATCGAAGACACTGTGGATTTGATCAGGAAATCCATTTTAAAGGGGTTGTGATACTTGTATGGGGATAAATGTCCTTGGACTGAAGTTGAGAACAAAGATAAACCACATAGGTCTGTGAGACTGAGATAAAAAGTTTGCCTAAAACAACAAAACAAAACAAAATTTTAAAACTTTACCTGTTGATGGATGTGTTAATTAGCTTGATTGTGTGAGCAATTCATAATTCACATCAAATCATCACACATACATACACATACACACACACACACACACACACTTGACTTGTTTATTAATGTCAAAGCTTTATCATATTTTTGCATGCCTACCAATAAGCTAGGTTCAGTAACAAGACAGATAGTGGTTTTTGTTTTACTTTTATTACAACCTTGTATTTCACTTGAATTAGAACACAAAATGACTTAAAACTCTTCCACAGCTTCCCCTTGCTTGGAGCAACAAATCCAGCCTTCTTGGCCTGGCCTCCAGGTCTACTAGGCAGGTCTTGTTGTCCCTCCAGCTCCCTCTCCTCTTCCCATCACTCATGACATTCCAGTCCTACTGTCTTTTCAGTTCCTTCCAAATGCCAAGTTTTCCGAATTTCAGTGCTTCTATATATTGTATAATTTCCTTTTCTTTTCTGGGAATGTTCTATTCTCTACTCTCTTGCTTTTTAAAATACTTTTATTATTTTCATAAGAATGCTAAAAAAAGTTAAAATGAGAACCCTTCTCATTTTTCAGGGTTCACCTTAAGGGTTACCTCCCCAGAGGAGCCTGGAATCTAAATTTGGCTCCCTTGTTATAATCTTGCATCAAACTTTTTTTATTATGTCTTCATAGCACTAATGAAATTAATATACTTATGTGATTTTCTGCTTACAGGTCAGCTTCACTAGCTGTGCATCCACAAGGATTGAGACCATGACTACATTATTCTCTCCTGATCTCTAGCACAATACAGACCATATAGGTGCTCAAAAACTCTCAGTTAACATCACCTATGTATTTTTTGCCAAACATTCTAACTTGAATCATTAGGAAATGATCAGACAAATCAAGAGTGTGTGATCTTTTACAAGATAATTTGCTAAAATGTTTCAAAATACATAAAAAAGGCAAGGGGGTAGTTTAGATTAAGAGAAAAAAGAGAAGTGACAACCCAGTGCAATGCTGGAATCAATCAAATGCAATCCATTGATCTGGGTTAGAAAAACCTACCTATAAAGGACTTTACTGTGTAAATAATTGGGGAAAACTGAATTTGAACTGGGTGTAAGCCAATACTGAATCAGTGTGGAATTTCTTGGATGTGATTGTGATATTATGGTCATGTCCTTAGGAGATACATGCTCAAGTATTTAGGAGTGAAATATGTCGATGTTTGCTACTGAATTAAAAAAATTTTTTATAAAAAATTGTGTGTGTGTGTGTGTGTGTGTTAAGAGAGGAAAAGAGAAAATGCAGAGGGAGAGACAGAGAAAACAGTATGGAAAAATATAACTGGTAAATTAGGTGAAGAGTATATTGGTGTTCACCTTAAGAGTTTTTCAATTTTGCTGTGGATCTGAAAAAAAATACCAATAAGTTGGATGAAAAATATGGCACTAAAGAAACCCAACTCCTTCACCTTCCTCCTACCCCAATATATAAATCCCAAAACAAATACTAATGAGGTGGCTACTTTAGAGAAGATAAAATGTCCCCAAGGGTCCAACTAAGAATTAAGCCTATCCAAACATCCTAGCAAGAAAAAAAGTCTACCCTTGTACCAGTTTTCAACACTGTCACTTATTCTCACATGTTTCTCTTCCACAATGACATTAACTTAAAAAAAAGTTTTCTAGATACAGGAGTTAAAACTCATGTCCTAGAGCCTGGCCAAAGCCAATACAAAACCATGCTCAAGATTAAGGCTAGTATAAGCTGAGGTAGGCCATGTCTAAGTCATAACAGAGACGCATTTACTCACATGGAGAAGCAGAACAGCAGCGAGAAATGACTGGCCCTGGCAATAGCCAATCTCTTCATCATATACAGAATAAGCCTGAAAAAAACAACAACACAGGAGGTGTAAATGAATGTAGTCACTCATGGGCCACAGCTGCCCTATAGGACCTTGAACACAGGAACCTGGAAGATGCTACCCACCCTGCACTGTGGCATTTTGATGGTCAATGAATGATGCAAACATTTCTCTCCAATCCCATTTTTTATTTTACAATAAATAAAACTGTCACCACGT